>NW_028093985.1:11104221-11743661 GCF_014824575.4 Sturnira hondurensis | reverse complement strand
AAATGGCAAATTTATTCAAGGAACAGCTGTCTTATATACAAACTGTTAATGCCTAAAGCAAGACTGCAGGGAACTAGAAACAATGTTGTTTTTCAAAGTTCGTGCACTCCCTTAAGCTATCAAAAGGGCAAGAAGTTCTCATAACCATCTGGGAACATGACACCTGCGCCAGAGTCTTGTTGTGTCCTTCAAGGCTGGGAACTAGAAGGTTAGGAAAGTGTCAAGGTACCCGCCGGCTCCAGGGACCAGAAACCAAGCTCATCCACCATTCTCACAGTGGAGAACTCTGTCCTTGGTCCCCTTATGGCCTGGCGGGCCCCCACACCCTCCCCCCTATCTATTTTCAAATCAATGGAGTGGACCAGAAGGAAGAACGAAACATCCAACCAGAAAAGAATAAAGAAACAAGAGTTCAAAAAAATGAGGAGGGGCTTAGGAACCTCCAGGACATCTTTAAACGTTCCAACATCCGAATTATAGGGGTACCAGAAGGGGAAAAGAAATAGCCACTAGTGGAAAACGTATTTGAACAAATAATAAAGGAGAACTTCCTCAGTCTGGCAAAGGAAATAAACTTTCAGGAAATCCAGGAAGCTCAGAGAGTCCCAAAGAAGTTGGACCCAAGAAGGAACACACCAAGGCACATCATAATTACACTGCCCAAGACTAAAATGAAGGAGAGAATCCTAGAAGCAGCAAGAGATAAGGGGACAGTCACCTACAAAGGAGTTCTCATCAGACTGTCAGTGGATTTCTCAAAAGAGACCTTACAGGCAAGAAGGGCCTGCAAAGAAGTATTCCAACTCATGAAATCCAAGGATTTCTTTATCCAGCAAAGTTTTCATTTATAATGGAAGGAAAGATAAAGTGCTTCTCAGATAAGATCAAATTCAAGGAGTTCATCATCACCAAGCCCTTATTATATGAAATGCTAAAGGGACTTATCTAAGAAAAAGAAGATGAAAATTATGAACAGTGAAAGGACAGCAAACTCACAGTTATCAACAACCACACCTAAAACAAAAGCAAACCAAGAGGACAGCTAGATCAGGAGTGGAACCATAGAAATGAAGATCACATGGAGGGTTAGCAACAGGGGAGTGGGAGGAGGAGAAGAGGGGAGAAGGCACAGAAAATAGCATAGACAGTAGGTAGAAAACATAAATTAGAAATAAGTAAAACATGTTCAATCATTCTTTATCTTGACTTTAGTTTACTGGTAATTTATTCTAGAGTCAATGTGCAGGGTTTCTGTATGAACATAAAGGAAATAATAAACTTTTATTTTTGTTTTTGTAATCTATGTCATAGAAAAGCAACTCATAATCTTTATAAAAGTGAAGAGTACATTGTTTAAAATTTAGAATTTCTTCACAGCTTGTGATAGCTCCATTTTCACTCTTTCTTACAGAGGACAATCTATCCCGACTCAACCCTTCACTAAACTAGTGATATTTGAGACATTATTTTAACTCTTTGCACTTAAATGCCTTTCTCTATAAAACTAACTGATAATAATAATATTCATCTCATAAAATCATTTCAAAGATAAAATTTATCAATACTTTTCTCTTCATTTGTAGTTAAGAAGGGCACCTGGCATATAGTAGAAATTTAATAATAACTACAATAAAAAGTAGGATGGTTTCCAGGAGAAAAACCTTTATTCTTTCTATTCATTGCTCATTGTAACTTGCTCTGTAGGTGTAGTTGTTTTCCACTGGTGCAAATTTCATGACTTTTCTGGTCTATGATGGTAAAATAATTATTTGGCAATTTTAATTGTAGTACCTTACTTTAAGCACTGAAATAGTTACAAATACATTTAGAGTTAAAGCTTCCCCTTTCTGCCAGTTTGGGCCTGTTTCAGGCTCGATGCCCACAGTGGGTAAGACGGTATTGTCAGCTTTTTTCATGTTTCCTGATCCTTGTGACTTTCTTCCTTCTTCCTTGCTTACTGGACCAATTTCTGATCCATCCAGGATTGGAGCTTGGGACTGTGGAGGATGAGTGAGAAAGATCCACAGTGACAGTCAGCAGCTGTTTGGGACTCCCACATCAGTCCCTTGCCCCATGAAGGAAGAGAACCATTTGGTTCCTCTTTACTAGGGCCATTGTGCAGACTTGGTACTGCATGCTCTCCAGCACTCAGAGGCAACCTTAGCGGAAAGCGTATTGTTTGGATGAAAGTGATAAAGATTCTGGTACTATATCCTGAAGGCAGAAGCCCTTAGCGGACAGGAGATAAGCAGCAGCTTTGCCTGGCAAAACGGAGTGTGCGGGGCTGAAGCAGAAGTACCCAGTTGTACTCAAGACGATGAAGGAACGATGTGAAAAAGGGAGGGGTGCCAGGTGTCATTGATGGCACCATGGGGGAGAGGCTACAATGCCTAACAAAGGAGAACATTAAGTAGACACTACTCTACCTCTGAGACTAGTTTAGGTTCTTTCAGAGACTTCTTTGTTTATTTTGGGAGGCTGTGAAATAGGTATATATTCAGATTTGTACAGCTGAGAGAAAGACCCAGTCCCCCAGTGGAATCATTAATATTGATTATCATTTACTTTGTTCCATGTAGCCATAAGTTTCTTTATAAATGTAGGTTATATGTGGATCTCAACAACCCTTGAATAAAATACAGAGTAGATAACAGTATGCTAAAAAGTCAAATACAACCAGAATTTAAGTTGACTCAGAGATTTTAGCTAATTTCAAGTTAGATATTTTAGAAGGTTGTATTATTTTTCACAATATCAGGCTATTGTTTAGTAACTTAATGTTACTGAAGAAAATACAGTGTTACTATAACTCTCAGATTTTCCTGATTTTCAAAATACTATAGCTTAAGTACTTGCTTAGTGATTGCTAGAATATCAAATTCTAAACACAGAAACACAATATTTCTCTGCATTTTTAACAAGAAGCATAACATTATTTTTAAAAACCTACAATTGGAAGATATTTGTATTCTTCTGAACTGTTTTTGGAACTTGAAAATTATATACTATATTGTTACAATAAGAAATTGTACTAAAAATTAAAATGGTCACGATCCTTAGTTCAACTCTTCTGGCATTTGAATTACTCAGTTTTAAAAAGCCTGTCTTACTCTTTCTACATGAATTGCTCACTTTGGACATAACATTCTTCAAGATCATGCCAACCATTAAGACCAGACTCATAGTCTCTTTCCTGAGAAATTTCTCTTGACCATAAGAACCAGAAATACATTCTTTTTTTCAAACTCCAATAATAACTGTGTGACACATTTTATTTCTTAGTATTTGTTATGGAATGCTCGGTAGTCTAGATGTCTCCATACCCTATCTTAGCTCCAGTACCAACTTTGAGAATATGTCTGCTGTGGTAGCTCTCTAGTACTGGGAGTTGCGGACAGTTGATGCTCAGCAACACTACTGAAAATATTATCTGCTTACAGATGCTGGGCTAAACATTAAAAATCTGCAAGTAAAATTAAAATTTTGTATTATTATTAGAAGAAGACACAGTAGAAAAAAGCCAAGGGTGGATATAAAAAGTTTATAAAAGAGCAAATCCATTGGCTATTAAATGTATATGAAAAGACACCAAACCCGTTGTGAGTTTTGGAAAATGAGAATGAAAGTCACAATGAGAGATTACTGCCCAACTCATCAGACTGCCAAAACTGAAAGAGTGATAGTCTAACCTCTGGCTGTGACATGGGTAAAGTGGTGTTTCCTGACCTTGCTGTGGGAGAGGTGGAAGCTATATGACGATGTAATAAGAGTAAAATATATGCTTTTTGACCCAGCAATTCAATTCTGCTTCTAGGTATGTATCCTATAGAAAAGAGATTGATTACTGCAATATCTATGTAGTGGGAAAAACTGGAAATAAGTAAAAATTCACTAATAGGAAATGGCATATATATATATGTGTGTGTGTGTGTGTGTGTGTAATATTATATTATTATTGTTCAGTTATGGTTGTCTCACATTTTCCATATTGCTCTCCCCTGCCCCCCCTTCACAGTCAATCTCCCTCTACTGTACATGCTCATGATCCCTCTATTCAAGTTCCCTGACTTTCCCCTTCCCTCTTGTTCCCCCATTATGCCCCGTCCCTCCACCTCTCTGACTATTATCAGTTCTTTATTTTCATGTCTGTGGTTCTATCTTGCTCATTTGTTTTCTTGATTAGGTTCCACTTCTGGGTGAGATCATATGGTATTTGTCTTTCACTGCCTGGCTTATTTCTCTTAGCATAATACTTTACAGCTCCATCCATGCTGTCACCAAGGGTAGGAGTTGTTTGTTTCTGCTGTGTAGTATTCTACTGTATAAATGTACTGTACTTCTTTGATCCTCTCATTTACTCATGGGCATTGGGCTGTTTCTAGCACTTGGCTATTGTAAATAACACTGCTATGAACATTGGGGTGCATAGGCTCTTTTGAATTGGTGTTTCAGGATTCTTAGGGTATAATCCCAGCAGTAGGATCACTGGGTCAAAAGGCAGTTCCATCTCTAGCTTTTAAAGAAAATTCCATACTATTTTTCACAGTGCCTGAACCAGTCTGTATTCCAACCAACAGTGCACAAGGGTTCCCTTTGCTCCACAGACTTGCCAGCATATGTTGTTTGTTGATTCACTAATGATGGGCGTTCTGACTGGTGTGAAGTGGTATCTCATTGTGGTTTTAATTTACATCTCTCTGATGGCTAGTGATGCTGAGAACTTTTTCATGTGTCTATGGGCCCTGTGTATGTCCTCCTTAGAAAAGTGTCTATTCACATCCTTCGCTCATTTTTCAATTGGACTCTTTTACTCCCTGGTGTGGAGTCATGCGAGTCCTTTATATATTTGGGAGATCAAACCCTTGTCCGAAGTATCATTGGCAAATGTGTTTTCCTATAAGATTGATTTCCTTTTCATTTTGCTAATGTTTTCTTTAGCTGTGCAGAAGCTTTTAAATTTGATGTAGTTGTTTATGATTATTATTTCCTTTATACTCCATGCCCTAGGGGATGTATCAGTGAAAATATTGCTGCATGGGATATCTGAAATTTTCCTGTCTATGTTTTCCTCTAGGACTTTTATATTCTAAACAATTATATTTAAGTATTTTATCCATCTTGAGTTTATTTTTGTGTATCATGTAAGTTGGTGGTCTAGTTTCATTTTTTGCATGTAGCTATCTCCCAACACCATTTTTTACTCCATTTTATGCTCCTTCCCCTTTGTCAAATATCAATTGACCATATTGACATGGGTTTATCTCTGGGCTCTATTCTGTTCCATTCATCTATGTGTCTGTTCTAATGCTGGTGTTACTGTATTGATTACAATAGACTTGTAGTATAGTTTTATATTGTGATCTCTCCTATTTTGTTCTTAAAATTGCTGAAGTTATTTGGGATCACTTATAGTTCCACATAAATTTTTTTAAAGATTTTATTTATTTATCTTTAGAGAGGAAAGGAAGGAGAAGAGAGAAATATCAATGTATGGTTGCCTCTTGTGCGCCCCCTGCTGGGAACTGGCCTGCAACCTAGGCATGTGCCCTGACTGGGAATTGAACCGCGATTGTGTGGTTCGCAGGCCCGCGCTCAATCCACTGAGCTACACCAGCCAGGGCTAAATTTTTGAAATATGTGTTTTATATGTGAAAATGTGTTTGGTATTTTGA
Source organism: Sturnira hondurensis (assembly GCF_014824575.4). NCBI lineage: Eukaryota > Metazoa > Chordata > Mammalia > Chiroptera > Phyllostomidae > Sturnira > Sturnira hondurensis. The sequence continues at coordinate 11,737,989 of NW_028093985.1, read as the reverse complement.
TAGGGATTGCATTGAATCTATAGATTGCTTTGGGTAATATGGATATTTTAATGATGTTAATTCTTTAGATCCATGAACACAGTATATGCTTCCATTTATTTAAGTCTTTCTTGATTTTCTTCTTCTTTGGTCTGGAGTTTTCTGAGTGTAGATCTTTTACCTCCTTGGTTAGGTTTATTCCTAGGTACTTTATTTTTCTTGCTACTATAGCAAAATGAATTTTTTCTTAATTTCTGTCTTGAGATTTCATTGCTGATGTACAAAAATACCTTAAATTTCTGAATGTTGACTTTGTATCCCACTGTTTTGCCAAATTCACTTACTATGTTGAGCAGTTTTTTGGTGGAGTCTATAGGGTTTTTGTTTACAATATCATGTCATTTGCAAAGAATGACAGTTTTACTTCCTTTTTTCAATTTGGATGCCTTTTATTTTTTTTCTTGTCTTATTTCTGTGACTGGTACTTCCAATGCTATGTTGAATAGAAGTAGTGAAAACAGACACCCTTCCTTGTCTTGTGTCTTATCTCAGGGGTAAAGCTTTTAGTTTCTGTCCCTTAAGAATGATGTTGCCTATAGGTTTCTTGCATATGGCCTTTATTATGTTGAGGAATGCTTTCTTTACTCCCTCTTTGCTGAGAGTTTTATCATAAATGGATGCTGTACCTTATCAAATGTTTTTCTGCATGTATTAATATGATCATGTTGTTGTGTCTTTTATATTGTTTATGTGATGTACTACATTTATTGATTTGTGTGTATTGTATGATTCTTATATCCCTGGACTGAATCCTACTCAATCATGATGTGTGATCTTTTTAATGTATTGCTGGATCCAGTTTGCCAATATTTTGTTGGGAATTTTAGCATCTATGTTTATCAGTGATATTGGCCTACAGTTTTTTTCCTTGTGTTTTTATCTGGTTTTGAAATTAAGATAATAATATATCACTTGAAATTTTTCTGTCATCCAAACTTAACTCTATATCATTTGGCTTGCGACATAATATTCAAAATTACGCGAAGAATGTCTTCCTAGGGTCAGAGATAAGGAAGTGTTCTTTGACTGATCATTTGTCTTCCTGAGCAAAACTTGTTAATGGATGAAAGGCCCCTAGGTCTTGGTATTTGTCAGTAAGACCGTTTCCTACTCTTGTCCATGCTCACTCAGGGATATAGCTACTCTATTCAATTATTCAATCATTTTTGCTGGAAACTTGGAGAGTCTGTTTGTTACACACATAATAAAAATGTAAAGTCACTGTCATTAAAAAATAACAGAACATATGGTCTATTTTTCTGTAGTGAGCAGAGCTTCAGTGAGTACACATGTTTTTCAAGATTAGGTAAATCACCACAGACAAGGAAAATTATGCTATAGCTTATGTGATTAGATCAAAACAACAGTTATTTTCTCCACCAATGATTCCTATTAAATGAATGGTAAACTAACAGTTCCCAATAATGAGTTGGTTTAATTAATTATGTTCTCTTCATAACTTTTTAATGCACATCTTTCCAAGACTGGCCTCTCCCAGAAGGGAATTTATCAAACAGCCTCTGCACATCAGAAATAAAAGCAAAATGATTGAAATTGGAGTGGCTGAAGCAAAACTAGTGGTAATGGGATTGGTCTTGCTTCACTTTCTCTGTCACCCACCAGATGTGAGAACTCTCCCACAAGTGGCTCAATTGTATATCTATAATTATATATATAATTTTAGTTTTTGTCTTTTCCATATTAGATACTGGCATCAGACAAGATAGTAGGTTTGGTTGTTCTGAGTATGGCTCTGTTGCACTAAAACCTCTATTTCTAAAATTTAGTGTGTAAAATGAGTACACTGAGAGTACCTAAATAGGGCACAACCCTAAAGAAGCTTTTGGCAAACCATCCAGATAGAGTAGATTCCAACAGCTTGGATTCTCTTAAATGGATATAACACCCATTTTTTACATTCTAAACCAATTATCTAAAGGCACCATTTGTTATTGACTTTATTAAGTATTCAACCTGATTGGGCAGACTTCTTTCCACTTGAAAATAAACTTGATCAGTGAGTCATAGACTGCCTTGGTGAACATTGTCAGCAAACATGCACATGGTTGCTATTCCTTAGGAGAGGAAACAACGAGGATAGGCTGCAGCCTTAATTCTAAATGTCTAGGCCATTGCAGTAATGGTGACCATCTGACCCAGAGCTTCAGGTCCAGCCACCAGTGAAAAGCAGTGGATAGCAATTTTGATATTTGTCCTTGAGCATGGATTATAGCTCCAGGAGGAGTGCTTCCCTGGATGTCATATTAACAAAAATGACATTAACAAGAGTCATTAACAAGTTATTTTGCTCTGGGAAAAATATATTGGACATTTTAATTAGTGTAAAGTACAGAATTATGGTTAACCCTCTATCCCTCAATATTTAGAAGAATCATTTGGCACATCCTGTATTTTCCCATGCCAGTCATCAATTTCTCCTTTGTTTTTTGTTTGTCTTGTAAACATGTCATAATGTGTCTAAACTGTTAAGCTGATGAGCACTCTCTTGCCACCACGGATCCAAAGTTATGTCCTTTGGAATTGTTTTTATAAACTGAAACTTTTGCCCCAGTGGTAAAGAAAAGATGACAGGGATTTAGGGAGGTGTGTATTTTAAAATTCACAGACATGACTCTCTTTCTGAGCAGAGCTCTCTGACAGCCAATGGTAAAATTTTTCTTCAATGAGTCTCATTTTAGAAGACTGATAACAGTCCCATTTGAAAAGAGTGTGTAGATGCTAAAAGTAACAATGACCAACTTGGTGCTTTACATTAATAAAAAATGCAATTAACTGAAGACTATTTCTGCCAAGACTACAGCTGTTTAAGTGTGAGCCAGATCAACAAAAAACTCAATGCAACTTTCAAAATTAGAATGTCATGACTCCAGGATTATTCTTTTTTTAAATTATTTAATTATTGTTCAAGTACAGTTTTCTGTCTTTTACTCATGCTCCCCACCTCCCTCCCATTTCCACCCCCCGCCCCTTAGTTTTTATCCACGTGTCCTTTATACTTGTTCCTGTAAATCCTTCTTCCCCTTTTCCCCTGAAATTCCCTCTCCTCTCCCCTCTGATCCCTGTCAGCCTGTTCTCTATTTCAGTGTCTTTGGTTATATTTTGCTTGCTTGTTTGTTTTGTTGTTTAGCTTCCTGTTAAAGGTGAGATCATATGGTATTTGTCTTTCACTGCATGGCTTATTTCACTCAGCATAATCCTTTCCAGTTCTATCCATGCTGTTGCAAAGGTAGGAGCTCCCTCATTCTTTCTGCTGCATAGAATTCCATTGTGTAAATGTATCATAGTTTTGGGATCCATTCATTTAGTGATGGCCATCTAGGTTGCTTCCAACTCTTGGCTATTATAAATTGTGCTGCTGTGAACATTGGGGTGCATAGGTTCTTTTGGATTGGTGTTTCAGGGTTCTTATGATATAAATCCTAGCAGTGAAATTGCTGGGTCAAAAGGCACATCCATTTTTAGTTTTCCTAGAAAATTCTATAGTATGCTCCATAGTGGTTGTACCAGTCTGCAATCCCACCAACAGTAAACTAGGGTCCTCTTTTCCCCACAACCTCCCCAACACTTGTTTGTTGCTTTGTTTATGATGGCCATTCTGACCAGTGTAAAGTGATATCTCATTGTGGTTTTAATTTGCATCTCTCTGATAGCTAGTGATATCAAGCATCTTTTCATGTGTCTCTGGATCCTCTGTATGTCCTCCTTGGAGAAGTGTCTGCTCAAGCAAGATTATTCTTTAAGCTAGCACAAAATGAATTAATAATATGTAGAAAATTAATAAGAACTGTTAGTGCATCAGATTCCTCTGAAGTATGTTAAATACTAGTTTGTAAGCTTTAAAATTGCTTATTTTTGTAGATTTTGCAATGTCCTCAATCTTTTTTTTCATTAAAAATATTTTATTTATTTATTTTTAGAAGGGAAGGGAAGGAGAGAAGAAGAGACATATCAATGTATGGTTGCTTCTGGTGCATCCCCTGCTGGGAACTGGCCTGCAACCCAGGCATGTGCCTTCACAGGGAATTGAACCGCCATCTTTTGGTTTGCAGGCCCGCGCTCAATCCACTGAGCTACACCAGTCAGGGCTCAATCTTTTGACATAAATGTAAATTACTTTTGTTTTCTTTCATATTACTCATACACAAAAATTTTGTTATTGTAATGTAGACTTTTAGTAATTTTATGCTCTAAAGGTGATGGTGATTCAATTTACTTTCAGAGAAGTAGTATTTTTCTGTACTAATCTATACAATTTTTTTAATTCTCCAAATTGAAAATATATATAAATCAGCAGAAATATGAATTGTGGAAATCCTAATTAAAATACTGATTGGCTAATAAACCCTTATTCAAATGGCACAAATACCTATTGGGATACTTTAAAACAGATAAAGAAAACAAGATGAGAATATAGATTAATATTAAATTCTATGAATCACTGACAATGTACTGGGCTCTGGGAAGAATACTCACTGCATGAGATCCATGGAATAAAATATAGAAAAGTAAAAATAAAATGAAAATATAGCAATAATTTTTTTCATATAGCAGAAAAGCATGGTTCATCTGACAATAGATTTTCAGGTATTTCATTGTTTTAGGTAAGGAAATAGTTCATCTTAGATTAGCATTGTTTTAATACATAAAAATCTAATCGACACACTGGAAATTGCAATACAACTTATGTACACCAATGCACTGGTTATAGATTGAAGATGGAGTTTCAACTAGCCCCCAAATAAACAGAGAAGAAGGGTCAAGGGCTAGCCTTACCTACTGTGTTCTCTAAAACATTCTATTCTGCTTTATGTTTCATGAGGCTTATGGAGAAATTACCATAGGTGAAAAGAAAGCAAATTATCCTGAAGACTCAGAGGACATATAAATCTTTCAAGTGATTTATTATGACACTAGAAATATGTTTTAGTAAAAGTCTATCTTATAAAAGTCCAGCCATTGTTAATATAATGATAATGTTTTGCATGACATCAATGTAACTAGCAGCCAAGGAGAGTGGACTGAATGCATGTGTGTGAACAATGATGACTTCACTGTACTAGTCAGTGGGGGTAATAGATGCTGTTGAGTGAGCACGTGTAGTGTGGCTGTGGCATTCAAAATGACTGAGCAAGTAAAGCAATGAATGTGTACCAAATTTTGTGTTAAGTTTGAACATTCCTCTGCAGAAACTATTCAAATGATTCAGAACGATTTTGGGGATATTGCGACGAGTGCAGTGCAAGTAAAAGTGTGGCACAAACACTTAAAATATGTTTGAGAATCTGTTGAAAGTGATCCACATTCTGGAAAACTTGCAACAAGCAGAACACCTGAGAATGTTGAATGTTTATGGGCTGCAATTAACAATGATTAGCAACAGTGTGAGAACTAGAAGCTAACCTGGGGATTCAAAAAACTACTGTGTTTGGGATTTTGATGCAGGATCTTGACATAAAACATGTCATGGCAAAATTCATTCTGTGGCTTCTGCTACCAGAGCAGAAGGAACATTGTGCTGCAGTTGCTAATGATGTTGGGAGAACTGTGTGAGGTCCCAAAGTGCCTACTTGGAAGGAACATGAAGCATAGTTGTTTTATGTATAATGTTTCTTGTATCTTCTTCAATAAATGTTTCTATTTTTCATGCATGGATACTTTCTGGACAGAAATTGTGTGCCTATTATGATGGAGAAGCTAAAGCTAGTAAGAGAGACCAGAACAATGTGACAATATGTCAGGTGAGTTTTAAGAACTTATTGTTGAGATAAAAAATGATCTGGTTGACATTTAAAAAATAATAGTAGGGCATTTGATTTTTTGATTATAGAATTAAAGTGTGTTGTGGTTTAAACAAAGAACAAAACAATGTCAAAATCTAATAAAGGATGGTGAAGACAAACTTTCTTAGAATGTAAAATATAAGAACAAAAGGAATAAGACAGGATAATAAATACAGAGCATAATAATCCTAGAGCAATTATCCTAGGATGGATAATTGATACTAAAAAAGAAAACACTTTGAAGTTACTATCTATTCATTCTTTTCTAATGTTTTCAGTTCCTTTAATCAACTGACCAATCTCTGCTTAACCCGTTGTGCATGGGACTCTCTCACTGTTAATCCACTGACTCTACTAGATGTAAAACCATCTCTCTCTCTCTTTAGGCTAAACTCAGTGGTCACTGTAGACTTCATTTAGGTCTACTCATTAGCATAATTTGACACTATTTACTACTTTTTCCTTCTTAAAATACTTTCTTCTCTTGATGTCTATGACCCAACACTTCTGAATATTCTCTTGTTTTTTGTTTTTTTTTTCTCAATGTTCTTTAATTCTACTTTGTTCAACCATCAAATACTAAAATGAACAGTGCAGTCCTAGATCTTCTGCTTTCTCTATCTACAACTTGTAACCATCTTCCTGGTCTTCTCATTCATTGACAGTAAATATATATATGTATATGTATGTGTATATATACATATATAGACATGAGCAAAAGTAGGTTTACAGTTGTAATATAAGCAAATAATATAATAATTAATAAACTGATATACACACTACGGTTTATTCTTATATTATTTATTACTATATTATTTACCAGACAAACAATTGTAAATATACTTTTGCCCCACCCTATATGTATCTATATATATGCAGTATGGGTGTGTGTGTGTGTATTTAAATTTAGATTGCCAATTTAGGTTCTGATGCAAATTTGTTTTTTTTCATATTTATTTATTTACTTATTCTTATTGTTATTCAGTTACAGTTGTTGCTATGACTCTTTGACTAGGAAGCTAAATGAACCCTCACACTTAACATGATAGACATACTCTGAAATTCTAAATTCCTCTAAACCATTTCTTCCCTGAGTCATTCTCATTTTAATAAACGTTACCAAAAACCTCCCAAGTACTCAACTTAAGAAACCCAGAATCTTTTTTTTAGAATCCTTTCTTTCCTTTGTTGACTTTCTCCCCCTGCCCCACCAAAACATCACTCCCATCCTAGTCCAAATCAAGATCTTCCTTTTTTACCTTCCCAAACTTTTTTCCTGTTATTCTTTACTCATAACCCATTTACTAACCAGCAGCCAGAGTGACCTTATAAAATTAAGAAATCAGATGATGTCATTCCCTTACCTAAAAAATTTTAATTTTTTCCCATTGCACTAAAAAGAACATCCAAGCAGAATGACATGGTAATGTAAACAAGAAAAATAAAGGACAAATAAAAAAGGGAAGGAACCAGAGTGGCAATATCCATGTCAATCAAACAAAGTAAATATCAGGACAATCCGATCAGTGACCATAGCTTAATTTTAAATTGATAAAATGAAATATACAATGAAAGTTACAAAATCTAAAAATCTTTAAATACAGAGTACAGAGGACATATGTAATGTAATAACTATAATTTGAATGTTTAACATATGTCAGGCATTATGGAAAATGCATTATTTCATTTAATCTTCAAAAAAACATTGATTACTAGGGCCATTCCAGTGCTTAAGGAATTGAGGACCTTAGGTACACAGATCACAAGGGATGGAGCAACAGTATAAAATGAGTTTTGAGTGCTTCCACAGATCATGCCTATTATACAAAACAACATAATAGTACTAAAATATATATAGGATAAACTGAACACGGTTGTGTGTAACTTTAACTCTGCTGTGACAACTTTGACAGATCTAGTAGATAAATACAAATAGTGCTTAGAAAAATATGAATTCTGTAATTATTATGGAACAATCTCAGGAGACTCTCCCAAACTGGACTTGATTTTAATTCCATTTTTTAAGGAATAAATGGATTTAATAGGTTCAAAGTATTACTTTTATTTAATTAATTTATTTTTAAGTTTACTTATTACTGTATTTTTCCCATTAGCATTTATCTCCCTTATATGTTTTTCTTTTAAATAAAATACACTAAAACCTATGTATCAATTCCAAGAAATAAATTGTGTATTTTAGTGAAAGAAGTCTCTTTTAGATAAAGGAGACATGCACTTTCTGGAAGTCTTTTCTTGAGCATTTTTTGTTTGATAATTATATTTCTGAAAGTTCTTCATTTAGTGTCCTTCTGTGGAGAATTATGTCACCTCATTGTGTATATACATATATAAGATTATATATATACTTAAATATATGTAAGGTGGTATATATACACAGATGATGTGTGTATATGTATGTATATATGTATACCTAGCTGTCTATCTATGTATAAAATACATGTTATAATATTTCAGATCTTTATATTATGCAAATTAATAATATAAAGTAAAATACATGTACATTTGTTTCTTCAGAAATAAACTGATTTTCTCTTTCCTACATTTTCTTTCATAAAATTGTATAATCTACAAATAACTGTAGATACTATATGTTTTTCTGCTCTTTAAAAAATGATATTAAAAAGTTCAATCTCAATCTTGTTTTCTAAATTAGAAATTTCTGAAAGATTTTTAAGGTGTGACATTTTTTCCATTTTACCTATTCTTTACATCATATTCTTTTAGATATTAATATATACATTTATAGATCCATCCATTGATTATTCAATTATTTATAGTAGAAGATCTTTTCATAAACTTCTTTATAATCAATTTAGCAGATAACCAAAGTTTTTCATGTAACATATGCTGTCTGATGCCCTTAGCATGCTGAAAGTTTATTGCTCATAGGATGTGCTCACTTTTGTCAAGGAATATTTACTCTCACCAGTTAAACATAACACTTGCTCTAGAAGGTTTATATGAAGAGTACTTGTTACTGGAAATCACAAACATTTATTTTTTAATTGTTTTTTTAAAATTTAAGTAGAGTTGGTATATAATCTTATATCGGTTTTATTAGTTTCAGTTGTACAATATAGTGATTTGACATTTTATACCTTAAAGTATGATCTCCCCCACTAATTCTACTAATCATTTACTAGCATATAAATTATCACTGTATTGTCAACTATATTCCTTTTCTCATTTTCATCTATCCCACACTCTCCTCTCTTCTGGCAACCACAAAACTTTAAATAAGTATAATATAGATGGAATTTGTATAGAAAAAGACAGTAATTGCAATGAAATCTAAATTGAATGCTTTGAAAAGACTTTATATACTCAAATGACTAACATTTGTCACTAAGTTCTGTGTTTAATTTAAGGACACTGAAACTGGCCATTAGAAATGGTGCATCAGAGATGGTTTATGCAATAAAGAGTGGTCAATATTCCAGTTCATTATTGGCCAATATCAAATTGGTGAATCAATGCTATTTTAAGTCAAATAATAATCTGCAGTCATTTTCATCTATTTACTTAATGTATCCACATCTTATATTTTAAGATTTACTACTGAAATGAACTCTTCTGATTAACCAACAAACTGTGACTCCAACTTCTGTGCAATAGAGGAATTCAGATGATAAACTCCTAAGTGACCTATATTCAGTTTTAAGTATAGTTTGTTGTCCTCTTATGCCATTTTAGAACACTAAAAGTGAGATGGTTTGCACCTTTGTATAATGTGTTTTGTTTATTCTGTAATTCTTTTAGTATAACTATATAAATAACCAATTCTACATAACAGTCACCAGATTTTAATTTTAGAATTTTTATTCTTTATCATGAGTAGAGTGGAAATACTTTTAACCAAAGATGAACAAATTAAATGTTTGTTCCTTCTCCTTGTAACCAAGTTCTACAAATTTATTTATTGTGTCTCTTTCTATATTAGATTACTGGGCTGAATGGACACAATTTTTATCTCAACATTATTATAACAGTCAAACATACTAAGCTTCCTTTTCTGCTCTTACAATTATATTTTAAACTCGAACCTAAATCAACAGTACTTCTATGGCATTCTCCTTGTTGCCAAATTGCCAGAAATGTCTGTTTATTATTAAATGGCCTTTCTGTCTTTGTCTTAGGGCTACCACTTTTTCTCTCAGTTGTGATCTCTCTGATCTGCATTTCTGCGTCTGAGCTTATTATAGCTCTGTCTCGATTCCTTCTGATTTGTGCATTGTTTAGTTGATTGGTCTGTTTTCCTAAATTAGTCAAGAGGAGCCTTTTATTTCATTATTTTGTGAGTAAAAGTGAATTCCAATTTCAATCAGGTATAAAGAAGTTATAGAGAGTTAAGGAATTAAACATGCTTTCTGTCTGTAGGGTCTTAGAATTTTACTACTTCATCTTTTCATACTCACTGTTGTGCATATTGTAGGGCACTCCCACACTTTCACTGGCTGGTAAATTTAGTTAGAAATTTAAATTCAGTTTTATCTATCTGCCTATTTTATATTTATTATTTTATAAATGTATGTTTATATATATATATGCATATGTGTATATATTTTCTATATGTAGCATGAAAAAGGCATGACTAATTGGCCACTTCCCATGGAAAGCAAAACAGTGGCTCAATATAATAAAGGATAATAATGTGTATTTTTTCTCTAAACATGACCTGAATTTGTTGTTCATTTTATAGAAACATCAAAATGAGCAATAACTTCTGAATGCATTATGAAATCCTCATTATGATCCCGGGAAAAAAGTTCTGTGTTTGTGCAAATGAGAGTTTGTCATAATAGAGCAATATTTATGTAGTTCATCAATCTTTGGTGGCAGTTTTCAGCCTGTCTCCCTTTGCTACTAGTTTTATATTATTTCCTGGAGACAGAAACACACACATTAAGTCCTCAGAATGAAAAATAAGTAGCTCTTTCCTACAAGCTCAAACAACATCTCACTATTGTTTCAAAACAATATCAGATTAAACCTAAAAACTTACTTTAAAATGACTTACTTTAAAAAATTCTAAGAAATTCAATCTGAGAAAAATAAAGTTGTTTTGTCTTGCTAAACTATTTTTGACTTCTTTTTAATTTTTAAAAATAGTCTCATAACTTCTTCATATCTAATAACTGCTTACATAATTATATTTTTATATTCAATATGATTCTTGGTGTGTAGTTGACCCTCCCAAAACCTCAATGTGTGATAAAATCTGAGTTTTTTTGATATTTACCTTCAGGGGATTTGTTCTCAAAAAAATAATACAAGGTTTTTGTTAAGAAAGATAAACTTTATTTATTGCCATTGTTGTTGTTGTTGTTACTGTTATTAGGAGACATTTATACTCAGCTGTTCTGACAGGGAAATGGTTCAGGCTTTAAGTGGTCTTTTAACTGCTTCTTGCTTCTGGAATCATGAAAGTTTCTGCATCAAGATTTCAGAATATAAACAAAATAAATATTATACTTTATTTTAGCCTCAGTTTCAGATGTAATTCCTACCAAAATCCATGTATCTTAAAGGCTATCAAACTAAGGCTCCCCCTTCTCTCTGCAGCCCTATCCTGGCCCTCTCGGTAGTTCAAAGGCAAGGTTGCTTTCCAGGCAAATGTGGAGGGAATGACTCTTCTTGAAGAGTGAGGTCCCTGATCTTGTTTGACTCTACTATTTATTTGAATGCATATCTCTTAAGGATGACATTTCTTTATCAGTCTTTTATGTTGGGTTCTACTTTATTTGACTATTATGTTAGAATGCTACCCTCTGTCATTAAGCTCTTTTCCATGTGTACACACTAAATGGCCTCCCTGAGTTTCACTAGTACAAGTAAAATCTATGTGTTGCTATTGAAAATAAAATATCCTTTATTTTCCCAGGAACCACAGACCCACATCTTCTACTTGACATATCCAAACTGGTAACCACAGGCATCCTAAACATGATCCAAACAGAACTCTGGATTTTCATTCGAAGGCGCCTTTCTGTTGGTCCTGCTCACTCCAGCATGTAGCACCGCCATACACCTGTTTGCTCAAGTCAAGCATCTAGAGCCATGTTACCCAATACGGTAGGCACCATTTTTGTGTTGTTAGTTACATTAAAAACTTAATTTTTAAGTTGCACTAGTAACATTTCAAGTGCTCAATAGCCACATATAGCTAGTGACTACCATATAAATGCACATAGAGAATATTTCCATCATTACAGAAAATTTTATTAAACAGTACTAAAGTCATGATTTATACCTGTCTTTTCCTCAGAATACAGCTCAAGTCCTACCTGCTCCATGAAGGGGTATGCTAAATTAGTGGATGGATAGATAGATTCTATAAATTAGCATATATATATATATATGACCTGTCCAGAAGGTATCCATTCATGTACTATGAAAAATAGAAACATTTATTAAAGAAAATACAAGACACAAGAAACAATGTACATAGGACAATGATGTCTCAGTGCCCTTCAATGTAGGCATCTTGGGACTTCACACAGTTCTCCCAATTGCTAGAAGTCCCAGGGTGCTGAATCTGGGCTGTGGAAGGGTGAGTCATCTGGGTGATTTGATTTTTTTGCCAAAAACCTCTGAATGAGATATGATACATGAGTGGGTCTGCTGTTGTGATGAAGCTGGCAATCACCAATTGCCCAGAGCTGTAGCCTTTTGAATCATCTGAATAGTTTTCTCAAAGGAGTGTTCAAGCTTAATGCAAAATGTGATGTAGATTTGTGGCTCTCCTCACTCAGTTATTTTGAATGCCTCAGCCACACAGTACACATGCTCACTCAATGCCATCTACCACCCCACTGACTAGAACAGTGAAGTCATCATTGTTCACACATGTGCATTCCAGTCCACTCTCCTTGGCTACCAGGTTACATAGATACCATACAAACCATTCTGGTTACAGTAACAATGGCTGGACTTTTCCTGGACAGACCTCACATGCTTATTAAGCAAGCACAGCAGGGAATTCTGCTTTGTGGATTGTTTGATACTATAGGGTATTTCCATTGTTAAAATTTTAGCTGCTTTTTTTCTATCCCTTGTGCATCAAAGTTTTAAAGCATATTATAGTAATATTTTATATAATGGAATTAAATAAGAATAAAGTGACTGAATGTCATAGAATAGTTGTTGAGCAATCAACTTCAACTTTGGGGCATCATCTTCAGATGATCTAGAGCAGCCTTTCTCCCTGTATTGGCTACAAGCATCAGAATCAACTGGGTGTTTGTGATTTATTTTATATACATTAAAATGTGAGAATTAATAATCAATGTTTGTAATGAAGTTTAATGGAACTGTCCAAAGCACATTTTAGTGGTGTTTGTATGCAAAGCCACACAGGCATTTAAAGTATAGTTTGACTCAAAATGAATGGGAACAACTTTAAGTAAAGAACAGTTAGCAACATTATGTGACAATATAATCTCTCAATCCCAATGGCTCTCCCATTGACTCTGTTTTTGGATACAGAAGTCCTTTATTATCAATCTTTTAGGCTTACTAAATCACTTAATAAATCAAGATTTGGTTAAAATTAGAATGATTTATAGCTGTTAACAATATACTCTGAATGATGGAACCTGAATGATTGAAACAGAAATAGTTGAGTTTTATTTGTGGAAAGAGTTCAAAGCACAAGGAAGCTTGGCTAAACCCAGTTTGAGTAATTAACCCACCAATTCAGTTCACAAATGATTCTTGGTAATTGTGTTACATACTATGGGACTTAAAATTACATGGAAGAAGTAAGATATGTGTGGAAATATTCCATCATGTTAAGTAAAAACCACCATAAGAAGTGTATGTAAAGTACAAAGAAGCCAGTGAATTCTAAGGTGAGGAAACATAGCTGCCAAGAGTTCCTGGAGTACCTAACACTTAATCTTGACCTTTAAAGAAAAAAAGAATTTGGATAAACAGAAACTTTAGAGGAGAGCCTGATGTCACTGGGCTTGGATATTAGAGGACCTGAATGTCCATTAAAAGACAGCAAAAGTCTAGAGGCAGGAATAAAATGAACACCGATAACAGAATACACATTTTTCTTCAAATCAAAGTTTAAAAAAATTTAAATATGACATGAGGTCTTTCAAAAATTTGTCAGTAAGATAATTGAAATCTACACTTTGAGTTGAGTCAAAGGCTCCACCCACCATAGTGTAACTGGACTCCAGCAGCCATTATCCCAGTAGGTAGGCGTATGTTCTGGGGGCATTTAAATGCTGGTATTATCTTTTACTTATTGCATGTCCTAAAGTCATATTGTTTTTGCTTCTTTACTAAAGTAGTGACCTTGCTAGAGCCTGATCTCTACAAATATGAAAGAAAATTAGAACCCAGCACTTTGCCAGAAGGATATTCAAATTGCCCGTGACTATATTACAAGCACAGGAACATTGCCAAAGAAGTTTTCATCCTTTTCACTAATGCCAACAACAAAACAGAAGATTAAAAACTACAGCTGTTGTACATGTACCTTTATGAAATGCAGCAAGCTGAAGTCAGAAGAGTAATAATATCTTGAAACCATCAGTAAATGCAGTTTTAGAAATTTTTCTCCAGATTAGAATAATCAGTAAAATGTAAGTAAAATATAAGATTGGAATGTAATCTAACCTTTTTAACAATTCAGTTTTTATTTTCTTATCTAAAAATAAAGTTGACTTTCCGTGGAGTTGGAATTGGTAAGATATATGTTTATGATAGAAGTAAGAAAATACTTTAACATAACAAAGCACAGAAAAGAGTGATTGATAGTAATTTGCCTTTCACTAAGGAATCATATATTTAGTGATTTTAATTTAAAATGTATTATTTATGTAGGCTATTTATACTTGAAAAAAATTATTCATGTAGTTATGCAGAAAATCAGCTAAATAAGCATTGTGAATGAGCAATCATTAACCAGTATTAGAAACAGAAACACATTCAGGTGAATGACTTTGCAGGCACTAAAATTTAAAGACGGAAAATCTATTTGATGACTTGGGAAAAAATGCAAAAGATAGCTTATATCAAAAAATGCAATAAAAAGTTAAAAAGGAAAAAAGAAAAAGTAAACACCATCAACATTGGAGTAAATACAGTAACTTTGAGACATAGGAAGAGGCTAATAAAATGGCCCCACAATGTGAAACATCTGGACATTGAACCAAAAATGAACTTTAATGGGAAACAGACAGATGGCATAAACACTATTAGCACAGAGAAACCTGTAATGTAGACATAGAGATCTAGGATATTGACTTTGGCAGTACTGTCTTTACTTTGCATTGCCAATGTCATTCAAATTGAATGTAATATTAGGGAAGCTTGACCTCCTTGCTTAACATTCCTTCAGGCCCATTCTTCCGTGTTTAAGTAGACAATTACATGCTCTCTTGTAATTTACAAATTGGCAGCATGTCTATTTCAAATATTATGCAGCTATGTGTACTTACAGTGAAAGAAAAATACTGTCATATTAGTGTTTTGCTTTCTTTTGACAATATTAACTCAAAATTAGATTTTTTCTAAGTATTTTTATCACAAGAAGGTGAAAAAAATTATCATAAAGTTGAAAATAAGGGTTTAGGAATAATTACCTAATTTTATTTACAGTGCATATTAAAACAGGTTAAGAAAATCAAACATAGTGAGATAACTAAGTTATAGAAATGTTTTCATCTATCTTTGTTTTATCAGATATGATTTAAACACTAGGCCATTTTTCAAGCCTAATCTATAAATCCACTTAAAATAGCTTTGCAACAAATCATTTAGTAACCCCCCCTCCCACCACACACACACACAAACAAAAAAGCCCAAACACCTGCAGATAAATGTTTTTAATAGAGCACTAATGATAATAGTTTTTTGGAAGTATCTTATTTTATGCACTGGCTTTATCTTGTAGCTTTTTTGTAGATTGAAGAGAGCATTATTTGAATCAGTGACTCAGATTCCAGTATTGATTTGTTTGAGAATCTGATGAAAATAAAGGACATTCCACTCGGAAAAGATGCACATGTGCAGATAATTTTTTACATAATTCAAAGAAGTTTATCCTTTGAAACCCCATACTTGGGATCTAGGAATGTCAGGTAGAAAAGTTCTAATTCCAAGGAAATTTATAGGTGATGTTAGTAATTCTTTATTTACCATAAATAAATATGGTAGAAGCTGGATGTGATGGTAAAGCTCATTTTTCCAACTGCCTACTTCAGTCACTGCTCCTGTGTTTAAATATCTCTAATAGTCATCTCTCTTTTCTGTTTTAGGTGTCTGAAAGTTCTAAAGTATAAAGTTTCAAAGTTTATAATGTATTATAATAGTATTTGCCTTTTTCTAACTTCATTAATTACTCCCGATTCTGTTCTCTGGAATAATCTAAAACAATTCTCTTATTTTAGATTACAGACCTTAAGGTTTTTCTTAGACTCTCAGAACATTAGAGAGGAAGAAGGGACCTTATAAATCATTTTAGATTAATCTTTCAGTTTACAAATGATAAAATTGAGGAAAAATAACTAAGTAAAGAGATATATTACTTCTCTCAACAGTGTCTTATCAGGTTACCCTATACACCACTGACCTTCCTTTAAGGCATGCTCTTCAGGTTGTTCCTCATCCCTTCCTCCTCCCAGTAGTTTTCCTCTGGGCTCTTCATTAATGTGGCACCAGGAATATGTCACAAGGCTTCATTTGGGGCTTGAGCAGAAGGTGGTAAAATTTGTGCTAGCTTTGAAATGGCTAATTTTACTCAGTAAAGATTTTACTTAATCTTGTAAGCAGCGGCAATTTGAAGATTTTTATAGGAATACCTGTCAATTGATCAGTTTTGTAAATTTAGTTTTCTCTTTAATGAAATTTTTAAAGCATCTGAAAGACCTAAAAAGGATTAGAAAATTAGAAAAATAGGACCACTCAATAATAATTGGTCACGTATATTGAACACTTGCAGTGCGTCGGGAAGGACTGAGTACGTTAAATGAAGATGCTATCTTAAGCAATCCTCCCAGAGACTTCATGCAATAGATACTATTTGGTACTATTGGTAATGTTCATATTGCAGATGGGGAAACTGAGGTTCAGGCATATGAAGGCCACATAATTTGAAGTGAGAGAACTAAGATTTAATCTTAGAAAACTCTCCAGGGCTCAGAATTTAGCTACTACATTGTAATGCTTCTTTCAATTGATAATAACAGAGATATGTCAGATTTTCAATATTTTATTATAGAATTTAAAGTTAAAAGTGTTAAATGAGAAATATATATGCAAAATGTATACTCCCATATATGTTGTATGTTATATATATAATGATCTCTATTTTCCAAGATAATGTTAATTAAAATTAACTTAGTTATATTTTTCTAGGCTATTTTCCTACATAAAACAAATTCTAAATATTGGGTGGTATCAGAAAATGGTAATACTGTTAAAAGCTGATATTCAGAGATAATTGCCATATACCACTTCTGCTATTAAGTAAGATATTTCCTTCTGTGAAATATTTTAGCAGAGTAGGTAACATAACCAAATTGTCAGCTGAATTTCCACTCTTCATACAAGGTTATAAAATTGATTAGCCAACATAATTTTATTATAAAGCTTTATAATTTTATAAAGCTTTAACATCAACACATTTTCTGAGATTTTTTAAGTTTGAGTGGATAATTACATTACATGAGCCACAAACTACAAAAGCTGAACCTACTGCAAACTGCGCTTTACTGCTTTGATCAAATAAAATGTAAACGAGTTAATCAAGCATCTACTTAATGATATGCATAATCGCTGTTATGCAATATGGTAATTAAGCCTGAATGCATGACACATTACAGGGCCAACCTAAAATTTTATATCTCTTTTCTTTGTTCTTTCTTCAGTATCTTCATGACTGGTAGTGCTGACAATTTTATCTGATAACATGTAAAATTTAATCTTCATTAGTCACACATATACATTCTCATTCCATAGATCCTCCCGCCTCACCAAGGTCTGAATCTGATTTCTCTGTATTATTAATATAAGTCTCCCCTACATTTCTGAATCTGTACCAGGTTAAGGACCTGTTTTCTTTTCTTCTTCTTTTTTTTTAATAAGGAATATTTTCCTTTTTTAAAAATTATTTCTTTATTTATCTTTAGAGGGGAAGGGAAGGAGAGGGTGAGAGAAATATCAATGTATGGTGGTCTCTCATGCGTCCCTTGCTGGGAACTGGCCTGCAACCCAGGCATGTGCCCTGACTGGAAATCGAACCGCGATTCTCTGGTTTGCAGGCCTGCACTCAGTCCACTGAGTTATACCAACCAGGGCAGGACTTGTTTTCCTTTCTTTAAAATCTGTTCCCTCATCCAAGATATAAATAAAATGTAATCTTGAAAAGAATGGCTGTGGAGTCGAGCAAATCTGGCTTTAAGTTTTATCTCTGCCTATCTCCTAGTTGGGTAAAATTGAACAATATATCTAAACTTTGGGACCTCGGTTGCTTTATCGATAAAAACAGAATAATGGAAGATACCTACTTGAAAGTTGTGTTGCATAGTCAACAGATGTAAAGAATTTGGCTCTGGCTCTGACGCATAATTTTTGCTACATAATTTGCAACTGCTGGCATTATCCTTGCCTCTGACAAATTCTGTCATCTTTAGCTATCAAAGGTCTGTGAGCTAGGGGGTTCTTTGGATCTGTTACTTGAATAGCTAGCTTGCTTGGCTGGGCAGATCCCAGGATGGCAGTGATCTTGGGTGATCTTCAGAAGGTGGTCTGGATATTTGGACCTGAGACTGAAGGAAGTTGTGAGGGAGCCAAAATAACTGTTTACATAAAAGGAAAGAAGGATGGTGAAGGAAGGTTGGTAGTTCTAAAAGATGATATCACAATTATATGAAAATATGGCTAGAGTAGATTAAGTTATAGGGGTCCAGAAATTGTAGGTATGCACAGGCATGACTACATACACATTTTCTGTTCCCAACAACCTCTGGAAATAATACTCTGATAACTGCAGCCAGGTCATTTCTGGAATGATTATTTTTATTATCAAAATGCTCCTCTCAAATATATTAGGTTTTTCAAATAAGCCATGAAAGTGCTCATAACATTTCAAATACAACAAGAAAAAAGTACTGCCTATTTGGTTCTTTGAAGGAGAGAACATATTTATAGTGTAATACATTAATATCTAGGTATACCATGCAAGTGATCAGCACTGATGATACAGTGAAACTCATTCACATTTAAGTGTCTTTAATCATTAGTCAGCAGACAGGCGTGGACTCAAGACATATCTCGCTTTCACTAGAGGTAAAGGATTAGATAGATGGCTGACCAGAGCTTTAGATGACCACACTCGAGTGTGGGGAGATGGTGAGAGATACTGTCAAAGAGAAGGAAGCAGGTGGAGGAGCAGAATACTGGCACTCTGAAAACGGACACTGAAGGCGGTAAATTTACCCCAACTGTGCTTCTTATCTTACAGACAAACAGAATTAAGAGTTATGTTTTATTGTCCATGATGTAGGTTAGAAAATATTGTTCATAATTATGAAGTAGTGGAGGTGGTAATGCTAGTGATAAGATTTACCTGGATTTTATAATGCTCTAGGTATAGGGAAAACTAACTTGTGATTAGCAGAAATAAATAAGAAGACAATGCAAGAAGCTTTTATAATTTTACTTGTTTTCTCACGTGTCAGTAAGAAACAACAAACTAAAGTACATTTTAATTATCAAGGCCTGATAGACAGTGACTAACTTGTTTATTAAGAAATTGTGGGCAATAAATCAATATAATTGAAACCATACGTGTGCCAATCCTTAATTTATGATCAAACGAATTTGGTGTCAGAGTTGCACAAGCAGAATAATTACATGCTATCACTTTAGCTCTTAGAACATTGAGAGGCCATGTCAACAAAAGGAGCTCTAATTCAGGGCCTTCGTAAGTTCTATAATCAAATATCTAAAAGTATAATTGGGAACATTAGAATATGTTCTATTTTTTAAGTTTGTGAATATGAATATGAATTTTTTCACTCATTCTAACTGAAAAGTAACAACCTATATTTAATCAACTGGAGTCAGATCATTTCACTGAAAATATATAGCCTTCATTATGATGGTAAACTGTGCTGGCTTGGGTGGTTTTGACACATTAGATCTCTTTTATTTGATAGAATAACATTTATTAAATATTCGCAAGTTATTTTAAGAATAACATACTTCAAATATATTTACTTATCATATCTAGAATAATGAAAGACATGGCATCTACTCTCAGTGTACTAAATGCCATTTATGATAACATTCTTTTTTAAAGATTTTATTTATTTTTAGAGAGAGAGGAAGGAAAGGAGAAAGAGAGGGAGAGAAACATCAATGTGTGGTTGCCTTTCACATGCCCCTTACTGGGGACCTGGCCTGCAACTCAGGCATGTGCCCTGACTAGGAATTGAAGTGGAGACCCTTTGGTTTGCAGGCTGGCACTCAATCCACTGAGCCACTCCAGCCAGGGCTATAATAACATTCTTTACCCACAGATTTTGCTCAAAGAATGTGCTTGCTTATGTAGAAGAACTTTAAACCAAGAAATTTATTGTTAAACTTATTACTAAAATCAAGAATAGTTCTACATATTATTTCACTCATTACTTCATTTCAAAAGCAATTCTTGACTGTATTCCAGGCTTATTTTAGTTAGTATTGATTCAAAGTTACATACAATATGGAATCCATTTATAAGGAACTTATAGTGTGAAATGGAAGTGCCAATACTCACTGTGAAATATGATAAATACATCATTATATGTATGTGTAAGTTATCATAATGGATAAGAAGAATTAGTAATAAATTATTCAGAAAGGGTTTTGCATAGATAAAAGAAGCTTCAGAAGATAGAGTGGCATGAACATTTCAGGCACATAATTCACCTAATGGAGAGCCCACCACGTATGCATTCAGTGCATCCTAGTGAAACATAACAGCAACAACAAATTATAACATCAAGATGAGATGGCAAAATGAAAGGGAAAATAGTGAGGGTGATGAATCTAGGAAGAAAGCAGTGTAGTATACAGTGGAATATGCCAGAAAGTGCAAGCTAATGTGTTTGGATATGAGAAGCCTTTGAAATAATTTAAGCAGGCAAGCAACAAAATTACATTTAAGAAATGTATTATTTTCAAAATCATTTTTAAAAAATCACTATGAAAGTAGATGTTGACATTCTCCTTTCCTGAGGAATCGCACATACCAGCAATGACTCTTTAGCGGCCAGTAGCTAAATGTTGGATTCTTGATGGGCTACAGCTGCTGATATCCGAAGTGGAACTAAATAGCTCAATGCTGTGAGCTTCTGATTGTTTGCATTTTACAAAGAAAGTAATTGAGAAGGCACCATTTTGTTATTAAGTGTATAAACATTCTAATCCTTTTAGAATATGTACAAGTCTATTTATATACCTCCATTTCAATTTTGATCCTGATGCTAAAAACCTATCGTCTCTTCACAACGAAAACTTCAAAGTCCCAGCTACAAACCACAGATTCTAAGATTTCTTCCTCCATTTACTATTTAATCTAAGTTGTATCTCCACTGATTCATTGAAATCATTCTTGTTGGGGGCATCTTCCTCTATGTAATTTGCGGGTAATTTTTACTCCTCCCACTGGGGCCACCTATAACAATTGAAAACTCTAAACTGTGCTTTGACGTTGGTGCCGTTACTCTCTCTTGGTTCCCTCCTATCACTCTAGATCTTATTCTCCTCACTGTGCCATCTTCCTCCATCTACTTCTTCAATACTGGTTTTCGTTGAGATGCAGGGCTGGGAATATAAGACAGAAAACCATACTTGAACAAGAATTAAATTTAAAAAAAAAAAGATATCTTCTTTGCCCTGTCTCTTAAGACCTATTGACTTTTATAGTTGATACTTTACTAGGTGTCTAATTTTTCCTCAAATCTTCTTTTATAACTGAAAGCAGATTTTAGTGTGTAAACATGCTGTATCATAACAGTTGTAAACTTTATGGAAACTCATTTAATTATGTCTACTCTTCATATTCTAATAAACTTTTTTTGCAAAATATTTTATTTATTTAGTTTTAGAGAAATGGAAAGAGAGGGAGAAAGATAGGGAGAGAAACTTCAATGTTTGTGAGATAACTTTACTGGTTGCCTCTTGTATGTCTCCTACCTAGGACTTGGGCCACAACTCAAGTTTGTGCCCCGACTGGGAATCAAACCCATGCCCCTTTGCAGGCTGGTGCTTAATCCATGGAGCCACACCAGACAGGCAGCCAGGGCCATATTCTAGTAAACTTTAAGGGCAGGGATCCTACATAACTAATCTGTTTATTTCCTTTATTTTATATCTAATGCCTACTATAAAGCCAATAGTTACTATATATCAGGAATTATACTAAGATTTTAATTTACATTATTTTATTTGTCATTGTTACCCTGAAACATAGGTAACATTATTCCCATTTTACATATAAGGGAACTGCTATTTCAGCATTTAGGTAAAACTGTCAACATCACAAAGCTTTTAAGTTGCAAAACAATGTTAGCAGGAAGTCATGTTGATTCTAAAACCCAACACTAAATGCTTTACATGTATCATAAATTTAAAACCAAAGTTAGCCTCTCAACTCTACTTTAACTGAGCAGTGGGAGCCACTGGGAGTTCTGTGTGAGTGATTCTGAGGCTGAATCTTTGCTCACTGGGAGGGTATTATAGCTGCTCAACATTGTCTATGAAGAATATACAAAAGGTAGTATACTAGGTTTGTAATCATATGATTCTATATAGCGTTCCTACTTAAGACTTGATCACTGACTAATAAATACATTTTATGGTTTTGTGAACTAGTAGATCTTCAAGCATTTTGCAGTAGGTCCATAGTTAACTCTTTTTTGGGTTTATGGTATTCCTAGTTGGCAGAAAAAATAAATAAAAATATCTCCTTTTTTATCGATTATTTCCTCTACCTCCCTTCCCCTCTCCTCTAGTCTCTTTCCCCCCTCCCTTCCACTTTTCTCTCTCTCTCCCCCCAAATTTCTACAATTCCCAGTTAAGTTTCTAGACTTCAAGAAAATACACATTATTTCCAAAAGGTTTGTGACAACTTGCTTTAAGTACCTTAGATATTTTTAAAGCTACAGTGACATAGTCTCATGAAATTAATATTCCAGATACTGAAATATGTTACTGACAGTAATAAGGTTTAATTAAAATTGTGGTTATTGATATATTGAAAATGACACATTTTCAATTCAGAACAATACTACTATTTAAGAAAATCATCAACTTTTGCATTATTTTAAAGGTATATTAACAGAATTAAACACAATGTTTTAACTATATATTAATTATAAAATTAGAAATAGAAAAAATATTTTACTTTAGACTGCTAAATGAAAATTTAACATTTTTTACAATTTAGTCTAACAGAAAAGCAGAAGTATGTAGTTTATATTTTGATCAATAATATAGTCAAATTTAGATGATGTCACTGATAAGTTTTATATCTGTAATGAAAGATAGAGAGTATAAAATATTTTGTTATTGACTTTGAAAATCTTTACTGACTTTGAAATTATTGCTTTTAAAAAGAGATTTATTTAAAATTTCAAACTCACAGAACAGTTGCAAGACTAAAACAAAGAATTTCAGCTTAGATTTGCCCGTTGTTAACTTTTTGCCATGTCTGTTTTCCACTCTCTTCTTTTCCCTCTCTTTTCTCTATGCATGTATATGTATTTATACAAATATGTACATATGTATTCTATATATACATATTTGCATTTTACATTGTATTTATTCTTTCTAAATCATTTAACAGAGACAACATACCCTGTCACTTTGATGTTTATTTTCCAAAATGATATTTTTTTACAATTATCAAACCCAGAAAATTTAACAGAAATATAATGTTATTTCCTGATATATAGGACATATTCAAATTTGGAAATTATCTTAATAATTTCTTTTACTCTTATTTTTTTTCTAATGGAGCATCCAGCCCAGGGTTACACACTCTTAACTATCATGCCTCTCCAATCTTCTTTGTTCTAGGTAGTTCCCTAGCCTCTCGTGGGCTTTAAGACATTGATTTTACATTTAATGTACAGGCTAGTTGTTTCATAGAATATCCCTCAGTTTGGGCTTGTTTGATATTCCCGTTTGATTAGATCAGGTTATAGATTTTTAGCAGGGAGATTATAAACATGAGGTGTCCTCAGTGAACCACCCGGAGAGCCACGTGATGGCAGTTGTCCCATTACAGATGATGCCAACCTTGCTCACATTGTCAAGGTGCTATCTGCTATGTTTCTCCACTGTAAAGTTATAAATTTGTGCTTCATTTTTGGCAAGTGATTTGTAGAGACATACTTTGTATCTAATTCTACAGAAGTAGCATAGATATCCATGATGTAGCAATATAAACTAAAGTCTAGAAAAAAATTACACCAATCTCTTCTAACTCTTTTAATTCTAGTAAAACCAACTTTCTGAACTCTTTTTATCCTTTTTTTGTACCTCATTTTCTGAAATTTCTTTACAAAATATGGGTAAGAAGTTGTAATTCTCTTACTGAAAAGTATCTGATGATCTTCCATCCACATTAAAGTATGTTGTATGGAATACACGAAATATTTCTTAGCGTGCCACTCAAGATTGGCAGACTAAGCTCAACTTTCTTCTCATTCTACCTTTTATCATCTACACCCTCAAAACCCATGGACCAGGTGAGTATGCAGGATGCTCAAAGGTAAATTCT
Organism: Sturnira hondurensis; assembly: GCF_014824575.4. Taxonomy (NCBI): domain Eukaryota; kingdom Metazoa; phylum Chordata; class Mammalia; order Chiroptera; family Phyllostomidae; genus Sturnira; species Sturnira hondurensis. Next base: position 11,713,338 of record NW_028093985.1, on the reverse strand, counting down.
TCTCCTCATTTGTATATGGTGTTCCTTGAATTAGAAACTCCCTTTAATCTTTCACTATTTGGGAAAATTCTGCCTTTTGAACAGAAGTTTAAATTATACATTTCTCTGTAGTCATACTCATTCATACTAATCATTCCCCTTTGGCACCTCTTATTTAGACTTTTATAAGTATTTTATTCAGTCTTAATGGCACTTTTTGCAGTATCTTGCATTTATTTACATGTTTTTGTCTTCCACTCCTGATTATGACTTCACTGAAAGGAAGCAGAAACTATGTTATTTATTTTTTTTCTGCATTATGGTTTGAATTTTGACCTCTCAAAATTAATGTTAAAGTCCTGACACCTAGTAGTACCTCAGAATGTGACCATATTTGGAAATATGGTCATTGCAAATGTATTCACTTAAACTGGGGTCGTGTTTTACTGTAATAAGGTAGGCCCCTAATCCAAAATGAATGGTGTCCTTATAGAAAAAAGAAGTCTCTCTTTCTCTTCCTCTCTCCTTCCTTTTAATCCTGCCTCCCTCCCTTCCTCCTCCCCCATCTCTCTTCCTCAAACACTTAGTCACCAATTACACACACGCATACTATCACCCGAAAAAAAGGCAGAAGATAGAGATCAGGGTGATGCTGTAATGGAGTGTAAGCTGGGAGGCCCCAGGGACCCCCAAAGGGGGATTTGTAACAAGATCCAGAACTTGGGGTGTTCGATAATATAAGATATACTAAAGTCTAGCTGGGGGTGGCAGACATGGAGTGGGGCCATTGAGAGTTATTTTGCTCATTAACAGCAAGCTAGCTAGGGAGACGGGTGTGACTCGAACCTGTGATACATATAGCCATGTAGCTGGAGGGGCTTCCTGTGCCTGCCAGAGCAGCATCGAGGCAGCTTTCGCATCATGGGGCCATGCTTGTTTGGGCTAATAATGGCAGCAGAGAAAGGCAGAAGAAACCAGACTACCGGCAGGTGTAACCTATTGTAGGAGGGGTAAAAAATGGGGTTGTAAAGGAGGTTCCAGGCTGGGATTTAAACTAAAGGCAGGCTGTCAGGACAAAAGAGGGACAATGCAGGACTAGATGGGGGGACAATGCGAGACCATGTGGGAAGGAAAGGGGTGAAAGGACTTGCTGCTGGGCCAGGAGAAGGTACCACGTGGTTTTGGGTTAAGAACTGGAGATCATGGCATCACAGCTGATGGTGCTGGGGGCTGCAGGAGACCTACCCCATGAAGCACGGATTACTGGGAAGAACGGGAGTCTAGCCAAGCTATGGACTTCTGTTTCTTTTTCCTCAGATATGGTACTCCTGACTGGCCTGGTTGGGTAAAGGGAGAAAGGCAGGACTGTATGTGTTTGTGGGTATTATAAAGGGACTTTGGGATTTTAATGGCACCATTCTGCCATTACTCTAAACCTATATAAATTTTGAATAAATAGTTCCTTTCCTTTTCACCAAACTCTGGCATTGAGAGCCACAGTTCCTGACCTGGTAGTGGGCAAAGAACCCACAGTGACAGAAAGACCCCAGGGTAGGAGGCTTGTTTTGGTAACAGAATTTGCCGCCCTCCCCAGGTTCACTCAGTAACAATGGTGCAGAAGTAGAAGACTGCCTGAAAACCCACAGAGCTAGGAGATACCTGGAACAGATTCTCCTTCACAGTCTTCAAAAGGTACCAATTCTGCCTTTTGGTTGACAAAAGTTCAACTCTAGAAGTTCAACCTTGAGCTTGAACTTCTAGACTCTAGAACTTGATACAAGAAATTTCTTATTTTTTTAAGATTTTATTTATTTATCCTTAGAGGGGAAGGGAAGGAGAGAAGGAGAGGAGAGAAATATCAATGTATGGTTGCCTCTCGTGAGTCCCCTGCTGGGAACTGGCCTGCAACCCAGGCATGTGTCCTGACTGGGAGTTGAACCACAATTGTGTGGTTCGCAGGCCTGCACTCAATCCACTGAGCTACACCAGCCAGGGCAATACAAGAAATTTCTGGTGTTTGAGCCACCTAGGTTGTAGTACTTATGGCTTCCTTATCATCCTTATCAGACTAATACAGTGTGTTTAACTACGTAGCAGAGTAGACACTCATAAAAATATGAAGGAATAAAAGACTATTTTTCTGACCAACTGGATATGTATGTTAATGTCATTGGTATTTAATATGCACTCCTGGTTTTTGTTTGTTTGTTTGTTTCCTAACCAGATAGTTAGTTGTTCTTCTGGGAATAGAAATTATACTTTCCACTACCTTTTTAATGTTTTATAGTTTGTAATAATGTTGCTTTTAAAATAGTTTTAAAAAGTCAGTTGTTTTGTCATATACAATTATGCTACCATTAAGGAAAATATTTTTCCAATTAGAGATTTTCATTCAGACACCAAAAAGGCCTACTTACTATTTAGTCATTTCATGTGTTGTGGAAGAAATACACCACTGAAGATATCTATTGACAAGTGGCAGAGCTATATAATGGATTGATTCTATTTAAAAACAATGTGAAGCACAGGCTGTATCTGCTAGGAAACCTCTGAAGAGGGGATTCAGGGCCCAGGCACTGTGACAGGCAGGACGTCATGGTGGTGCGGAAGACTGTTGAGTGATAACATTCAGGGACTCTTGGGGAAGGAATTTAAACAAAAAATGAGGGGAGAGCAAAAGAAACAGTATAGGGTGCTTCACAATTTTGTTTAGGCTTTATCCCATAGGGGTACATCAAATCCAGTGAAGCACAGAACAATTACAGTAACTTAACAAATAAAAGAGGTTTTTTTTTTTCCCTTGAAATGGAGGTGGAGTATTCTCAAAGCAGGCAGATGAATTTTTATTTCATAGGGTATCATGAAGACATGAGGATATCTACACTGTATAGTTCAAGATGGCTCTAACTTTACACTGAGGTTTTGGGGTTTTTTTTTCCCCTGGAGCTTCCCTTAGTATAAATTTTCTAGCTCACATTATGAGATGTTTTAATCATTTCTAAGCATGCATTAATTTTCTAAGGCATTTTAATTTATCATACATTTGGTGTCTTAAACAAACAATTACATAGTGTCCAAAGTCCAGGTACGAGGTAGGTATGATGTGGCTGAGGTTTTTACTGAAATTGAAATAGAGACTTTGGCCTTGCTGTGTGTTCCTTTCTGGAGGCTCTGGGTAAGAATCAGCTTCCAAGCTCTTTCAGGTTGTTGCCCCAAGTTTAGTTCCTATGGTTTTCGGACTATAATAGTGGGACCTTTCCTCTGGCGGTAGAGCTGCTCTGAGGTCCTAAAGTCACTCACATTCATCGCTACATGGCCCTCTCAATCTTCCTGTCTAACAATGGAAAATATCTCTGGCATCAAGTCTCTTTCACAGTCTGAATTCCTTCCTTCAGGAATAGCCCAGTCTCTTTCCAGGGCTCTACTGATTAGGTCAGGTTCACCAAACATAATCTCTTATTCTTAAAGCCAATTGTGTCATTCATACACGAATCATGGGAGTGACTATCCCCTCATAGTCTCAAATTCTGGGATTATACTGAGCTCATTCACCAGATGGCGGCAGTCTTGTGGGTCTTCTGTGAGTTCTGTCTGCAGAAGGGTGCTAATTAACAATGATCAATTTTTGTTATTGCTAGTGACATATGGTGAGAACTATATTCTCCTCAGTTTTCATGTGTCATTTTCCTAACTCAAGCCTTCATTTTTCTCTCCTTGAAACTCGTAATAACCTCTTATATGTCCACCCTTAACTGCCATTTTCTTAAAGCACAATTATGATCATTGCAACTCCATTACTCAAATTTCTGACTGACTCCCTAGTGCCTCTTAAATGAATTATAATTTAGATGTATAAAGTATCCATCATAATCTGCGTCAATTTCTAGTATTAGAAATTTTGCCATATTTTATCATTAACCATATAAGCACCAGCCGGATTAACCCTCTGATCTCTCTGATATTTTTCTGCTTATACATGCTTGGAGATAATTGTATAGAATCTGGAAGCCCTTTCCTCTCATTGTTCCACAATTAAATTCTATTTATGTTTCCAGGACTTTTCAAGAACAACATTTTTCTTTCTTTTTTTTAAAGATTTTATTCACTTATCTTTAGAGGGGAAGGGAAGGAGAGAGGGAGGGAAATATCAATGTATGGTTGCCTCCCGTGGGTCCCCTGCTGGGAACTGGCCTGCAACCCAGGCATGTGCCCTGACTGGGAATTGAGCCGTGATCGTCTGGTTCGCAGGCCAGCGCTCAGTCCACTGAGCCACACCAGCCAGGACTCAAGAATAACATTTTTCATTAGGCATTTTGTGATTTCCTTTGGAACGCCTATAGCTGTACCAATTTTCAGCACTATTCACCTAAGTTGATAAATTATAAATAATATTCATTTTTAGTTTGGATGGCCTCTGCTCCCACTTTAAATCTCTTGAGAAAAAGCAGTGTGTCTTATTAATATTTGCATCCTTCACCAAACCTTGCTTGTATTTGGTTTTGAATAAATATTTGTTGAATAATTAAAAGTTGTCACTCTTTGGATGTCTGACCTCCTAATAAGCCCTTTTTCCCCAGCCCAATTGATAATGAGAAATTAATACTGTTGATTGGCTGGTTTTATTACAAATACTTATGATTAAAGTAAATTAAGAGTACTACTTCCAGTTAATCATTTTCTTTATTACCTGATTTACCCCTCTGACCCTGCTAGGAAGTAGTCTTTATCCTGAAGACATAATGAAGTTATTCACACTGAATACCCAATTAGACTGTGCTTTAGGTAATAAGTTTTCTGCTCTTGCAGCTTTAAGAAGAGGATTCCTGGGATGCTAAAATAATTAAACTTTCATTTGAGAATATTTCCTACTGCTGGACACAACTCCATATATCTTGATTTTTATTATGTTAATACCAAAACCCTACTTTACTGTAACTTATTATATATAGATAAATTTTAGAAAGAGAAACACATTAAAGTAAATAACTTTAAAAGAGTGTACAAAACTAATGCTAATTAAAAAATTAAATTGTTTTTCATGCTAATTAGAAGTACTTTAAAATATCTAAACAAAGTTAACAGATAATCTGAAACATAATTTGGCTTCACAGTTGTAACTGCCGTAGAGTTATAATTCCTGCTTATTAATAATGTTTTCCACACTGGAGAAAATGTTACTATTTAGGATAAGAAATATGTTTATAAAAATGAAGAAGAAAAATATATAGATATTATAGAATTCTGAAACTCAATAACAAACTATTAAGTACAAAATTTAGGGTTGAAAGATCTTTTAATCAGAATGAATAAACAGCGCTCAGAGATCAGAATACATAGAATGCTGACATTCACTACTGGTCCATGTACCTTGCAGACATTACTAATTGGTCATGGTATTTTTTCACTCTAAGTGGGACTTAGGTTCAATTTCATCCTGAAAACAGCATTGCCATTACTTATGAATGTGAGTTGAAAAAAAAATACAGTCTAGTTAGTCTCTATAAATTAGATATGTCTTTTCAAATAATATAAGCAAAGCTTGAAAATCAAGAAGGCTCTCAAAATTCTTTTGCACCTGAAGAATCTAGACATAACTCAGTCTCAATAAAATCTTTCAAACACATATCATGTTTCATCTTTCTTTTCTTCCTTTTTTTTTTTTGGTTTTACTTGACTCGTTTGCTGTGCACCTTTCCCAGCTATGGTGATACGAACTGAGCTGGTAAACACCGTTCATAAAATGAGTCAATGGTGTTCAGTGTGCTTCCATAAATCCTGCTGTTCTGTGCTACTAAAATGGATTACAATCTTGGCTCCATACTTATCATCTGTGTGAATTTGTGCTGTGAGGCAATCTCTCACCTGTGAATTGAGGATGACAGAATTTCTCTTGCCTTTGTTTTCAGGATTAAATGAGGTTGTTGTCAAATGTGTGTTGGCCAGGGGAAGCTGTATAAATAATAGCTGTTGAGAATAGAGACCCTGTGTTTTGTGTCTCTACTCAAGTCTATGATTTTTTTCTGTATTGGAAGGAATATTAAAATTTTTATCAGGTAGTCTAGTATTACCCCTTATGGACCAGTGTAAACATGTTACCTCTTCAGCCTATTTCTTCAAATGTAAAATGGAAAGTATACCACCTTCAGGGCTATTAAAATAATTAAGATATATGATATTTACGATCAGGCTTCACAACTGTATATTGTATAAAACTTAAAGGATTTGGTTGAAATTAGTAATTGATATTGTAACAGGTAATTATAATAGAAAAATAAATACTTTTAAAAGTTTAATAAAGGAAGGAACCCAATGTTCAAAATTATATTGCTACTTTAGAGGTGAGATAACACACAAGGAAAATATCAGGGCCTTAATTTTAGCCTGGTGAAACTCCCCTAACCTAGTAGCCACATGCAAAGAATTCATATTTGCTGTAATCCCAAAGAATGTTAACAATTAATTTGAAGTCTCGCCCTGGCTGGTGTAGTTCAGTGGATTGAGCGCAGGCCGGTGAACCAGACAATCACGGTTCGATTCCCAGTCAGGGCACATTCCTGGGTTGCAGGCCAGTTCCCGGCAGAGGCCAGTTCCCAGCNGTTCAAAATTATATTGCTACTTTAGAGGTGAGATAACACACAAGGAAAATATCAGGGCCTTAATTTTAGCCTGGTGAAACTCCCCTAACCTAGTAGCCACATGCAAAGAATTCATATTTGCTGTAATCCCAAAGAATGTTAACAATTAATTTGAAGTCTCGCCCTGGCTGGTGTAGTTCAGTGGATTGAGCGCAGGCCTGTGAACCAGACAATCACGGTTCGATTCCCAGTCAGGGCACATTCCTGGGTTGTAGGCCAGTTCCCGGCAGGGAATGCACAAGAAGCAACCATACATTGATGTTTCTCTTCCTCTCTCCTTCCCTTCCCCTCTAAAGATAAATGAATAAAATATTTTTAAAAAATTTGAAGTCTCAAGAAAATGTGCACAGATATCAAGTCTTTTGAGCAATTCTCTACAGAATGTCTTTCTTTAGTTCCAGTGCAATGATTGATGCCTTCTTTCAGGACAATCCTCTACTGCTATGCCTGTGTTAAGAGATGTTCAGAAATGACAAATGCCTCACTTTAAGCATTCCACGTTGAGCTTTTTTGATTCATCTTGAGCCCAATGGTGGCTATTATACTAACAAGTACAGAACAGCCATAAAGGATATCAAATGTAGCCTGGGTCAATAGTTTGGTTTACACTGTGCTGCTGTAGGTGGAGTGAGCTAAAATTTTAGTACTTTTGAGTAGAACAATAACCCTGAAGGTAATCAAAGAGGGGATGGTATGGAATTTCTCTCTTTTCACAAATATTTTTGAGCTCCTACTGATGTCAATAGGCACTGGAAATTCAGGGGTTAGCCACTCAATGTTCTGAGCCTCGTGGCACCATTTTTCTAGTTAGGGAAATGCAAAATAAACACTTGGGTAGATAAATATATAATACTGTGTTCTGTATTCTGAAAATATAAGGAAAGGAAAGGAGTCCAAAAATGGTGAGAACCAGAGTTTGGATTCTTTTAGACTGGGCTCCCAAAGAAGACCTGTCAGAGGTGACATTTGAAAACTTTTCACAGTAAAGGGAGAGAGCTGGCCTTGCAAGACCTGGGAAAAGAGCATTGAAGGCAAAGGATTAGAAATTTCAAATTTCAGTTGCTTAGAGAACATGTAATACTCATTAAAATCTTTCTCCCTGAAAAGCATAGTGTACCTATTTCTTACACTGAACCTGACTGCTTCACTGAGAGTTTCAGTGATAAAATGTCTTATTCAGGTTACATTTTCAGTTTTAGGCCAAAAAAGTCAGAAGGGTTGCATCTGCGAGGAAAAGTGAAGAGCTAAGTGTTACTTGTGAGTGTTCAGTCCCAGCACCTGGGTGAATGACAGCATCATTTAGTAGATGTCGAAACTAAGTAAGGAAGTTCCTGTTAAGTTTAAGATGCTTCTTGAATCCAAATGGTAATGTGAAGCATGCAGCGAAGTATGTGAATCTGGGGTTCACTAATGATCTTTGGAGCCTCTTAAATCCCTATATCTGTTAAGCATAAATAAACTTAATGGAGAGCGTTTCGTCGTGGAAATCTGTTTTTTGGTAATAGTTTTCTGGATGATGCTTTCTGCCAATTTAGCAACAAGAAGAAAAAAGTCAGATAAATGAATTATTGAAGACAATAGCTTTGAAGAATTGTGCCTGAAGAAGCATGGCTGGAAGTATATTCAAAGCATTAGGAACCATTTTTGGAATAATTTACTCTACTGATGTGCATCTGATCCTGCACTTATGTTGAGCCTGCCTTTATAAGTAAATTGCTGAATATTCCTTTTAAACTTCCTAACTTTCTCTGTTTCTTGAGTTGTCATAATTCAATAACTAGTTCTCGCGAGGAAAAAGAATGGCCAGTATACCAGTAAAGGTTCAGCTGAAGATAATGAAAATCACTATAGTTTAAGCAAAAATAAGCTTAATACCAGGACTTGGATGCTCACACAATTTATGAAAGAATTGAAGAAACAGGATCTAGACTGAGCTCTTAGAAATTCCCAGGAGAGTATTGCAATAAAATAAAAATGTATAGAACTTCTTATGCTTCTGGGATCATTCTGCATTTTTGCACATATTAATAATTTAACCCCCACTAGGTATTTATCTATCTATCATTTACTGATCTTCTATCTATCTATCTATCATCTATCGTCCATCTATCTATAGGGAAAAGGAGGGAAAGAAACATGGATTGGTTGCCTCTCATATGCATCTCAACCAGGGACTGAACCTACAACCTAGGCATGTTTCCTGACCGGAAATTGAACAGGCAACATTTTGCTTTGTGGGACAATGCCCAACTAACTGGGCTACACTGGTCAGGGCCTCACTAGGCATTATTATCTAGTGACTTACTCAACATCACATAAGTAGTAGATGGTACATCTGGTACCTGGGCTCCTAACCTTGTGCTCTCTAAAGTACTGACCTAGCATAAGAAAGTGGTAATTTTGGCCAACATCAAGGCATTAAGGAATTAGGGAGTCGCTGTGCAAATTCCTGAGCCTAGGACCACACTGTTTCATCCCCATCCATGTCAGTAAAACAAATGCCTCGTCACTTATAAAACCAAGTACTTCTGCTGTTACAGCCAGGAGAAACACAAAAGCAGCAGAGTTTAAACCTGACTGTGCCTCATTTCAATGACTGTAGGAGTAAGTCTGCTTGGTCAAATCTTGATGACTTGCAGAATCCAAACTAAAGTGTGATGTAGCCTTCAGCTTTCAACATCTTGATTTCCATAAGGCTAAATGAGACATGAGTGCATTGTCTTTGGTGCATGCTACAGTCAGACATAATATTGTGTGAATATGGTGAGTCTAAACCTGAGGCCAATGGATGGCAGTGATCAGAATCAAACAGTAAAATTTGTGTTTATAAATGTGCGACAACTACAAATGGTTCTACATCTTCTTCAAAGTCAATTATGCTATTTGGGCATACCACGTCTTAAAACTATTGTGACACCATATGCACAAACTTGTCAGCCCCTGAACATTTGGATAACCAGTGCTCTGTGAGCCTCCTCCTACCCCCTTCCTCCTTGCTCTATCATCAGGGCAAGGAGAATGTGCAGTGTTATACAATGGAAGCCTCCTGTTTAAGGGATAGAACTGTAATAATATGTATAGGTTTTTGATTCTCATTTTCTTGGTTGTCTTATAGATAAAATAAATTGCTAACCTCACATGTTACCAATTCCTTCTCCTGGAATAGTTCCAGCTTCTGGTTTACAATAAAGAAACACAGATATGTATGTCGAAGAGAGTCTTCAAAGGTCAGGATGTACGGCTACTTCTATATTAGAAATTGCAAAAACAAGAAATCAACAAACTAGCCCTGGCTGGTGTCGTTCAGTGGATTGAGTGCGAGCCTGTGAACCACATGATCATGGTTCGATTCCCAGTCAGGGCACATGCCTGAGTTGCAGGCCAGTTCCCAAGAGGGGACGCATGAGAGGCAACTGTACATTGATCTCTCTCTCCCTCTCTCCTTCCCTTTCCCTCTAAAGATAAGTAAATAAAATTAAAATAAAAAAAACTAGGCCCTGGCTGGTGTGGCTCAGTGGATTGAGTGTGGTCCTGTGAACCAGAGGACTGAGGTTCGATTCCCAGTTAGGGCACATGCCTGGGTTGCAGGCCAGTTCCCAAGAGGGAACCCATGAGAAGCAACCATACATTGATGTTCTCTCTCTCCTTCTCTTCCTCTCTAAAGATAAATAAATAAAATCTTTAAAAAAGCAAAAAAAACCCCACACTAGAATAAAGGAAGAGCAAGCAAAGTTGAACAAAATGTTTAAAGGTTGTGGTTATAGTCCTACTGATATTACAATTAAAAAGAAACATGAACCCTGAGCTTGAAAATTTATATCTGGCTCCTGCACTTGATTGCTGTGCAATTTTAAACATGTTAGTTCTTTTTTCTTTCTTAATCTAAGTTTTCTCAATTATGAAAGGAGAATAATACCAGTCACCCAACAAGATTATAGTAAATAATAATAGGTGCTGAGTAACTATTTTAGGAAATAGGGAATAATGCATTAGAATGAGACAGCTTAGATTCAACCCTTGTTCCAATACTTGTGAACTCTATGACCTTGAGCAAGTTATTAGAATTCTCTAAGCCTATGTTTTCTCACTTGTCAAAGGTGCACTTAGAGGTAGAAATTGCACTGCACTTTTGTCAGATCAAATGGAACCATGTGGGAGAGGTGCTGGTTTTTGAGACTTCCATTTACAAAGTGTTCAGTGAGTATTAAATATTGATAGGCTCTGGCAGAGATTTATATAGCCTCTCGTCACTTCACTGGAGTTCCAATGTTTATAATCATGGGTGACCTGAATAAAACACTCGTTGGAATCTCCCAGTGTCGTGACCTGCCGCCATATTGAGCACTGGGCTCCTGACCTGTGGCTCTATGCAGCTGATTTATTTTTTTCCTGGTACGTTGACATTGGACCTGATTTCAATGATTTGTTTGGCTCTCTTAAAGTATATTTGATAATAACTATTTAATGAGACAAAATTGAGACACTAGCATTTGTAAAATCATTTCTATTGAAGAGACTTCACTGTGCAATTCTTTATGTAGGAGGAAGAGGAGATAAACAAGAGTGAAGAAATGTTGCTTCACAAAAAATCTTTATTTGGTTTCTAATAGCAGAGGCCACAGTGGAGGATCGTTTTTGAAATAACATGGCTATTTAGGCCAGAATAGACTCAGAAGCTTGACTCCAGCCTGGCTGATATGTGAGTGTTTGGAATGCTGAACAGAACTGTCCTGGTCTATCTATCTCTCTGCAGAGAAAACAAGCCCTCAAGAGCATTAGGTCCTCCTCCAGACTTAATGATCCTTCATTCAAAACTAGTGCTAAATAGTTTTTTTCCATTTCTACTACTGAGGAAATGGTAAATCAGTACCAGTATCTAAATATTCCTTAAAATTTTGAGCATTACTCAGACTCTGGAACTGTTAACCTAAAACATACACACACACACACACACACACACACACACACACACATTTGGTAAGTAAACTTAATATTCAGAGAGCCACATTTGGATTCATTTCTTAACACCTAAGAGAAGATATTACATGCATGTCAGCTTTTTGCTATTTATACTCATTTAAAACTAAAAGTAAATAAAGCATAGTAAATATGTTAGAGACTGAACTAGACAAGGATGTGCACCAAATTATAGGGGATATTATCAATATAATACCATTCTCACTCATTTATTAGTACCATTAGATTCTGGCATCAGTTGGAAGGTTCTTAATCTATGAATACTGCTTTCATGGTTTTGTTTTGATATTGGTATTTGGAATCTCTAAAAGCCTGGATGAAGTCATCTGAATAAATTCAAAGTACTGGGGCAGCTACTTAAATTCCAGAAATGCTTGTTTTTTGGTGCTGTAGCCCGTAACAAGAATGTTTCATTTGCACTTATTATAGAAAATAAATTTCTTTCTGTGTGTAATTGTAGCACAGTTAGTACTGCTACGCTGTATTGAANTAAACACACACACACACACACACACACACACACACACATTTGGTAAGTAAACTTAATATTCAGAGAGCCACATTTGGATTCATTTCTTAACACCTAAGAGAAGATATTACATGCATGTCAGCTTTTTGCTATTTATACTCATTTAAAACTAAAAGTAAATAAAGCATAGTAAATATGTTAGAGATTGAACTAGACAAGGATGTGCACCAAATTATAGGGGATATTATCAATATAATACCATTCTCACTCATTTATTAGTACAATTAGATTCTGGCATCAGTTGGAAGGTTCTTAATCTATGAATACTGCTTTCATGGTTTTGTTTTGATATCGGTATTTGGAATCTCTAAAAGCCTGGATGAAGTCATCTGAATAAATTCAAAGTACTGGGGCAGCTACTTAAATTCCAGAAATGCTTGTTTTTTGGTGTTGTAGCCCGTAACAAGAATGTTTCATTTGCACTTATTATAGAAAATAAATTTCTTTCTGTGTGTAATTGTAGCACAGTTAGTACTGCTACGCTGTATTGAAGGATGAAAAAGAGGTTCTAGATAAGTTGAGGCGAACAAAATTTTTTTTCTCTCTCTCTTTCTCTGCCTCTCTCTTCCAAAGGGCAGTGGATAGTGATAGGCTCCACATGAGTGGACTGACACATCCAATCTCCCAGAAAAAAAAGTAGTTTTAGTTGCATTTCCTTGCTTTAGATCAGAAATAAATCTGCCACTTACCCCAGGAAATGGACGAGGAAGGACTTCTTTGTTGTATAAACTTAGTTATTTGTGGAATTTCTGAACATTTCTTATGTCAAGGCCTCAGAGGGACTTGTAACTTAAGGCATATTTCCTGACTGCACAGGTATAACAGAGACACAATGTACCATATTTCGATATTTCTAAGTTAAGGTTAGATCTGCAGAGTGAAGCTTAGCACAGGGTGGGCCTTTCCATTTTAGAGGAGATAGTAAATCATTGTGAATTATTTTTTTTGCTATTTGACCTGCAATTTTATGACTTTAATGCCATGTTTAAGACTGCAACTAAATGGTCATGAAATTATCTTCTTTTGCCGAGAACAATAGTGATATCAGGGCAGATGCTTATCAGTTTAAGAATATAAACTGACTTCTTATAAACAAATATACCCTGTTCTTTCCCTAAAACTTTTCAACTCCATAACACAAAGAATTAAATAAAATTGAGTTTTTAAAAAATTGTACACAGGTTATCTGAAAATGGTTTGGACTTTTGCCTTCTTCTCTTGCCCCTCCAGAAATTATTTGCCATAGAGTGGCACAATTGATCTTGTAATAAGATAACTGTTTCTTAAATATTTTTTCACTTAAAACCCTTCACCTGTGTCTCATTGCATTTAGAGTAAAGTTTAATTTCCTTACCATATATTCAAGGTGAGACCTTTATAATCTATCTTAGCTTAGCTTTTTAGCTCTTCAGCAGTGTCCTGTTTGTTCACTATTCTCTAGCAACGTTGTCTTCCTTTTGCCCTCTGAACATGTGACTCCCTTTCTGTGCCCCAGGACCTTTGAACATGCAATCCCATCTACCTTTCCCACTCTTCACGTGCTTATGTTCTTCTTATTCTCGGGTCCCAATAGAAAAATTACATCCTTTGATGAGATCCACCAGTGTTAGGATTTTTTGTTTATTTGTTTACTTTATGGCATTACCGCAATTTATGAGTATTTAACTTAATTGTTTGATGATCCCTTTATTGTTTGCTTCTATTCTTCCATAAAGTAGAAGCACTAAGAATTCAGGAACACAATTACCAATCTTGTTCATCAATAATGGTACCTACTACACAATAGTCACTAATTAAAACTAGGTTTGTCCTCTTTTTAGTCCTGTCCTCTTTATGATATTTCCATCATTATATGTAATTATTTCTGCATGGATATAGTTTGGAGACTTTGGTAGTGTTATTATTGGTTGACTTTAGTAAATGAAATGACAAAATATTGGCATGAGTTGAAGTAAGTTTCACGGGGATGAGTTGTTAACCATGTTTGACTGCAGGGGGCAGTGCTGCCTAATGGGTTGCATAGCAACCCCCAGCCCACAATGGACACTACCTTTGATGTCCTTAGAAGACGCTCTAAAATTCTTTCCTTACTGTTTTAGCAGTGTGCTTTGCAATTCCACTTTAGAAATGACAGTTCTTATGAGGAATATCAGAGTTTTAGTCACAGATGCAGCAGAGTATTTCTTAGATTAACTGAATGACCCTTTGGAAATTATCTGTTGAAAATTATAAATACATTTGATCCTAAATTCTGACTTCATTGGCTTAATCCCTCCTTTAAAAAATGCTTTTGGAATTTAATCAGATTTAGTAAGTAATACAACTGCCAAGCAGCCTCACTAATTTTTAGAAGGCTAAAATAGATTTTGAATCTGGAAGTGCTTTCTCTCACGTTCTGGTCTGCAAATTTTCTGGCCTCTTATCTTCCTCATCCCTCGACATTGTACACTTTTCCAGCTTAATTTCCAAGTCACATCCCTGATCCTAAATAACCTTTAAACATGCCTGATTGCTCAGATAGCATTACTCAGTCTTCAAGACCTTCTAAATGTTGCCTGATATCACCTGTCTGACGGCTCCAGACCCACTCAGCATCGTCCTTTCCCACGTCTTTCTTATGCCCTCAAATTGTCGATTTGAGTCCAAGTTTCAACGTCGTAAATCACTGGATCTATTTAACATTACCGAACCCTCCACTCCCAAACAGCAGAATACACGTGCTTTTCAAGTGTACATAGAACATACACCAAGATAGATCCTTTCCTTTTCAGAAAACAAACCTTCATGATTTAAAAGAATTAAAATTATTTAAAAATATTATCTGATTTGTAATAGAATAACTAGAAATTAATTAGCAAGGAAAAGGTAACAATAATACCCAAACCTTGGCACTAACGATTGTGTTTTTAGCGTGAACCCGTTTTTTGTTGTTGTTGTATAAGTACAGTTGCTTCATTTTCTCCCACCTATAATTCAAAAGTTAAAGGAAGAGTCTTAGAGAAATTATAACACATTTTAAACTGAACAAAAATGAGAATATACAATATAAAATTTGTGAGATGTATCTAAAATAATACTTAGAAAGAAATTCATAGCATTAAATGCTTGTATTAGAAAAGCCTTGAATCGATCATCTACCAGAGGTGTCTGACCCCAGGGCCACAGGTGGAATGAGGCCCAGTTCAAAATCATTGATTCACTTAAAACCTTTTTTTTTGGTTCATCAGTTTTTGTTAGTGTTTGTGTATTTAATGTATGGACAAGAGATACCAAAAGGTTGGACACCTCTGAAAGCTTTTATTTTAAGAAAATAAAAAAACAAAACAAAATAAGGCTAATGCAAACAGAAGAAAAATATAGCTTAAAATAAGAGCAGAAATCAATAAAGTTGAAAGCAGAAAAATACATAAATTCAATGAAAGCAAATGCTGTTTCTTGATAAGATTCATGAAATTGATAAACCTCTAGTAAGACTGCCAAAGAAAGAGAATAGTGAAGATATGTTATTAATATAAGAAAGAAAAGAAAGGATATATGTATACATATATATGTATATAGATACCCTCCATACGTTAAAACAATTTATGTGTAAACAGTTTTACTATAAACAACTCTTTGCACATAAATTCAGTAATTTCAATTAAATGAATTAATTCCATGACCATCACAAAATACCTGAACTCACCCAGAATGAAATTGGCCTGAACAGTCATATGGTCATCAAATGCGTTGAATCTGTATTTTAAAATCTTTCTCTAAAATATAATCCTCAGGCCCAGCTGGTTTTACTGTTGAATCCTATAAAACATTTATAGAATAAATATAATCAATTCTAGAAATAATTCTATGTATGAAGCATAACTCCATATCAAAACTAGAAAAAAACAAATAATAAACAAAACTATTTTTCATGAACATAGATGTAATAATCCTCCATAAAACATTATCAATTGAACCTACCATATATGTATGTGTGTATAAAATGTCAAACCAAGATAATTTTTTCCCTCAGAAAAGTATAGCTAGTTATAATCAACAAGTTAATATAATCTACAATTAACACTCTAAAGAAGAAAAACTACATGATAATATCAATGTGTGCAGAAAGGTTATTAATATTCAACATTTGTTCATGATAAAAACTGTAATCTAGGAAGAGAGAAAGACTTTGTTCATGTAATAAAGGGGTGCACAAAAATTCACAGGTGACTTTCTATGTAATGGTAAAATGCTGAATGCTTATTGCCCATGGCTAAGGTAAAAATGTACACTCATGGTACTACTTCTCAAAATTTTACTGTCAATTCTAACCAGTGAATTAAGAAAATAAAAAGAATTAAAGTTCATATAGGTTGAAAATAAACAAAATTATCCTTATTTGCAGATGAGAGGATTGTCTTTATAGAAAACACCAGAGAACCTACCAAAAATCAAACCAAACCAAATAAAATTTTCTAGAACTATTACATGTGTTTAGCAAAATCACAGAATTCAAGGTCAACACACAAAAATAAACTATATTTCATTATTTTAGCAATGGAAAACTTAAAATAAAATTTTTAAAAATACTATTTACAGCCCTGGCTGGTGTAGCTCAGTGGATTGAGTGTGGGCCTGCAAACCAGAGGATCGCGGTTGGATTCCCAGTCAGGGCACATGCCTTGGTTGCAGGCCAGTTCCCAGGAGGGGATGCACGAGAGGCAACCATACATTGATATTTCTCTCCCTCTCTCCTTCCCTTCCCCTCTAAAGATAAATAAATAATAAAAAATACTATTTACAATGGCTCTAAAAATAAAATGGTTAGGTACAAATTTACTAAAACATATACTGTACGTGTATGCTGAGAACTACAAAAGGCTGATAAAAGTAATCAAAGAATTTCTAAATAAAAAGAGAGACATTATCTGAATGTATGGAAAGATCCAATACAGTAAATAGGTCAATTCTGCCCACTTTGACAAACGAACAAACAAAATAAAGGAACACAGGAAAACTCAAACATGTCCTGGATGGAGTGGACATGTCTATTACCAAGGCTGGGTGACGAGTCATGTGTACAACTCATTAAATTGTTCACATTAAATACATGTAGTTTTTGTATATCAAATATACCTCAAGGAAGCTCATTTTAGAAAGGGACACTTCAATAAGCTAACATTTAAAACAGAATAAACAGGAGAAGACTGTAGTGATAGAGAGCAGATGGAGTCTGCCATTAGTAAGATGGAAGGAGGGAGTCACAGGGGGATAGTGTAGGTTTGGAGATCGGTTTGGTGTCTTGATTGTGGTGGTGATTAAACTTAAATGCATGTGTTAAACTTAATAAAATTATATACAAAAAAGTCAATTTTATTGTATAGTTAATTAAAACCTGAATTTAATTTTAGGATAAAATGTACTTTGTTTTTTCTAAGAGAAGATTGCAAGTTTATGAATAATCCTAGAAGTATCTCTAAAATTAAA
Organism: Sturnira hondurensis; assembly: GCF_014824575.4. Classification (NCBI taxonomy): domain Eukaryota; kingdom Metazoa; phylum Chordata; class Mammalia; order Chiroptera; family Phyllostomidae; genus Sturnira; species Sturnira hondurensis. The sequence continues at coordinate 11,695,752 of NW_028093985.1, read as the reverse complement.
AGGCATTAAAATTAAAAGCTGATACATTTGCAGGAAGCAGAGTGTTATATTTCTCCCTTGGTTTGCATAAACCCATCCAAGTAAGCATAATTGCATCTTACAGAATCACATATTCCTGAAATTAAATTTGATTTGACTCTTTGAAGTGTGTATTTTTTATATGATTCCCTAGTTTGTGAGGTAGCGGAGGAAGGATGGAAGCTACTTATAAAAGTGAGCTGTGAAGTTAATGTGTATATAGAGTAATACATATAAAAGAACTCCATGGCTCTCGGAAGGCTTCTAAATCTACAAAGTGAATGTTGTATTAATTCTCCAGGGTTCATGAGATGGCCCCTGAATGTAAAAGACAAGCATCTGTACCATTGAGATAAATGTCTCTCTATGGGTTCTGAGTTTAAGGAAACTGTTTTCCTTTAGTCTTGGTATGAAAAGGGAGTGAATGGAAACATTTTTTCTTTTCATTCACACAATTTCTTTATGCCACGTATTTTGCTTTTCTAATATCCAGGATTACCTTTCCAGGGATTGCCAGGAAATTTTGCTTTGCTGTCAGATCCAAGCACCTTTTCTGAGTCGCCTGCTTGGAAGTATCTCCTATTGTCTCCAGCTTTTATACGCATGCTCATGGTAAAGGGCAAAATGACAACTTACATAGATGTGTTTCATATAAACATTGTTTGACGTCCTTTGGGGTTTTTGTCTGTTTCTGTGTTTAGATGAAAACAAATATATTCTTTAAAGCACTGATTACCTTTTCAAGGGTGAGGCATTTCAAACAGAAGAGATGGTTCACTTCAGGTACATTTAAACCAGCTTTGCAGACAGATCTTTCTTGATGATCCCAGAATGCACTTTAGACATATGACAGATTTTAATAGTTTTCCAGATCTTTCCTGAAGGGGTATTGTTTTGACTTTTGAATAATTATGCAGTAGCAGCTTCTTTTTAACTGCCTTCACACAAAAATTGCAACAATTTTTCTCTTTCACAGAGTTACCTTGCTCCTCACGCTCCTTTTTAGATAGTTACTTCTCCCTCATTTTAATCCTTTTTTTTCTTCTCAGGGGACATAATAAGCAATAGTGTACCTTAGCTGCTGGATGAGAAACCAAGTTCCACTACCACTTAAAGTCTAAGAATAATTTTTATGTAGTAGCTACATTTACAATGAGATAATTTATTTCTTTAGGAAATAGAGGTTATATTGAATAGGAACACTTTTCTTCATAACATTTTTGGCCTTTAAACTCTAAGGCAAGGCCGAATCTTTATTTGAAACTTTAGTAAAGGTTTGACAAGCTTTTTTTCCCTCTAATGGGGAGAGAACGGAATTCTTCAGCAGGCATTTCTAAAAGACTACACATTTCTGGGAATTTACCAGGCTCCTTAGAGCACACAGCATCTGAGGAAAAGGTCTCCATTACTTGAATGCGCTCCATGAATTTAGTCATTATTGTCATATCTTTGTCAGATTTTCAGATGGAGGCTCTGAATAAAGTTGGTAAGACTTTAATTTAGTTTTGTTCTTTTCTTCCTAAAGTTAAATATTTGCGGTGTATTCATCAATGAATTATGGCAACTTATTGGTATTGCTGTGACAAATTTTAAGGCAGGCTCTAATTCCCTGTGAAATATAGTTGTCTGGAGGTGAATTACGTGTAATAAGCTCATTACGAAAATAAGAATATCAGAGCTGCTACAGGGCTTTTACATTTCCTTTAGCTTTTTTCCCCCGCGTGCTTGTCATTCCTAACAAGAATCATTTTTCTGCCTTTTAAGGGACTTTTCCAGTTCCTGTCTTTCATTATTTGAATTTTATCGCTATAGATCAAAATCATGCTGTGGGTAAGCAAAGAGCAGAAGTGCTACTGTGCTTGAATCACTTTAAATATTACTTGCCAGCACATTGGAAGGTTGAAGAAATGAAGAAGTGTGAACCCAGTGGACAAACAAGAGTCCAGACTATACATAGAAAGAAGAGTAGTACGTGTGATTAGAAAGAGGGAGGAAAATATTTTATTAAGTAAAATGTCTGTTTTTTCGGGTATTTGACAATTCAAATCAATTTGATAAACACATAAAGAAAAAAGAATTCAGCGATGCGTGCCTGAGATGCCATCTAATACTGAGAACTTAATCACTACTGTCTTCCCCTCAAGATCAGCGTCTGTACAACATTTACTTACATTTAGAATGGGAAGCACATCAGGTAACTTTATCCACTTACCTAAAAATTGATATCACCACATATGAATCCAATAGTAAAATTCTTCTAGTAATAGAAACAAATACTAGAGTAGATCCTCGTGAAGTCCCATTATTATCTAAAGGGGTGAGAGAACGTGGTCTAGAATTTGATAATTTACCCCACATAAAATTTCCTATTATGTATGCTAGGAAACTTCTCAATACATGGAGTCTTGGTACATTTTTTTTCCAACATCAAAAGCGGAAAAGTCAGACACTATTCCGTGTTCCTTGGCGGAGAGGATGCAGGCATGTGATTTAAGCCCTGCCAGTCATATCTCCAAGCTCAGGACTCGGAAGGTTGATCTGGTCTAGTAATTCCTGGGCATGGTCAGAATTTACCTGCTGCTGCTGTTGCCACAGTAACAGAACTGCAACAGTGGGGTCCAGAACAGATTGCTGCTGCAGATGATGGTTGCATTTCCTGTTTCTTCCCCTGCAGAATTGCCTTGATGTTTCTCAGTTTTCCGAACTTGATACTTGGAGCTCCATCTAATAAATTTCTTCAAATCCATCCAATTACCTCCTCTTTTTTGACCTGAGATCCAGTCAGGTTTTATTAGTTGTTGTCAAGGATCCTATCTGATTCAGTAGAAAAAATTCTTTTTCTAGAAAAGGTGAGTCTGCCTATTAAAAATCTGTTATAGCCATATAATCTGTTCTTGTTTTTTAAAAAGAGTCTGCTGAAGTATAGAAAAAAAGGACTGACAGGATATTGCCTTTCTACTGATTTACAGTTGGCCCGTATCTTCCGTTGATCGCGTAAGTGATTTTTGACTGCACTAACCTATCAGTAGATGTGGTTTTTTATTTGGCTTAAAAATGGAGGAGGAAAAAAATGGTCTTTTCTAGGCTGTATAAAGAAAGATTTTTGTGTCTGCAACTCATTTGTTTCTCAGAAGTTTTTAAAAAGATATTTGAACTCCCCTGCCTGTATTTTAAATTTGAGATATTTATAGAACATAAAAATATGTTTATTATAAACAGTTTTATGTTAAAATATTTATTTATATTCAATTACTACACTGTAAAGTAAAAATTAAAACACTATTTTGAGTGGCTTACTTCCTTCATTTTCCCTTTACCGGACCTTAGCATTTCTATCAGGGATAAGATACTTTTGTTCCAGGGATTTTGAAAACTGAAAAGCCTAAATTTCAAGCTGGAAGTGGATTTGTTTCCTCAGAAGTAGTCTGTTCTTTCCAAGATAGAGAATCGAATTTAGTGTTTAATTCTAGAGTAAAGCACTTTCCTTTAGAGGATTGGGATATGCCTCTGTGCAAAGGAGTGATTATAACCCCATTAATCCAAGTAAATTTTACTTTTTCTACTGGGTTTCTATTGAGTTTTTTTATTCTTTGCTATTATATGAGTTTGTTGTATACTAACCCCTTACTGGATATATGGTCTGCAAATATCTTCTCCCATTCCATAGGTTTGTTGTCTTTTTACTTTGTGCCTGGTCTCCTGATTATAACAACCTGATTACAGATTTATGACAGAGTCATCTAAATTGGGAACTTCAACTTAGGAAAACATGACTTTAGATGTAATATTTTTGTGTGGGAGGGGTGTGTGTGTGTGTGTGTGTGTGTGTGTAGCAGATCTGGACCTTTTCAATATTTATGTGATGTGACATGATCTGACCTCATCCTTCCAAAAGTACACAGCTTTAGTACATATCCCAATCATATTACAGTTTCATATGTACATATTTTCTGGAGAGATGTAAATGTTTTATAAATGCACACCAAAACCAAAATTAATAAATATCTACAATAATTTTATTTTACCAAGTTAAAAATAATATGGAGGAATTGTTTACTGGTTAATATTCTCTACCTTTGTGATAGCATGGATGGCACTGGAGAGCATTATGCTAAGTAAAATAAGCCAGGTGGTGGAAGACAAATACCGTATGATCTCACCTTTAACAGTAACTTAATCAACAAAATGAACAAGCAAGCAAAATATAACCAAACACACTGAAATTGAGAACAGGCTGACAGTGACCAGAGGGAAGAGGGCAGGAGATTATAGGGGAAAAGGGTGAAGGGTTTGCAGAAATAGTTATAAAGGTCACATGGACAATAACAAGGGTGGGTGGAAACAGGGGAGAGACGTGGGGAGGGATGGGATGGTGGGAGGGGTGGGGGAAAAAGTCAGAAAACTGTATTTGAGTAACAGTAAAAAACATTTAAAAAATTAATAACAAGTTACACACTTAATCAGATATACTGCCAAAAGAATGTTAGTGCTATGTGTATTTGACAAATCATGAAGATTGATCTCATTTTAGTTGATGTCAATAGAATTTATAATTTTGAAGATAAAAGCCTTTTATTCATGATAAAAATTTCCTTTATATTTTTTATTTTCAAAAAAATACTTCTCATGTATTAGCTACCAATTTCCACAGAAAAATTTACCCTGAAATTTAGCATCCTAAAACAACTAACAATAAGCTATCAGAGGTGGAAATAAATACAAAAATCTAATTTACAAAAATATTAAAAAGAATAAAACCCTTAGTAATGGCTTTAACCGAGAAAGTGAAGACCTCTACACTGAAACAACAACACTGGTGAAAGAATTTGAAGACACAAATAAAAAAGCATTTTGTGTTTGTGAACTGGAATAATTATTATCATTAAAATGTCCCTAGAATCCACCCAAAGCAATCTCCAAATTCAATGCAATCCCTATACAAATTCCAATAGCAATTTTGTTCACAGAAATAAAAAAATTCTAATATTTGCGTGGAACCACAGGAAACTCTGAATGGCCAAAGCAATCTTGAGAAAGAAGAATAAAGTTGGAGGGTTGGAGGCATCATACTTGATGCTGATTTCAAACTATATTACAGAGCTATAGTAATCAAAACAGTGTATTATTGACAGAAAAACAGACATAAAGACTGATGGGGCAGATAGAAAGTCCAGTAACAAATCAATGTATATGTGGTCATTTACTTTACAACAAAAGAGGCAAGGATATACAATGGGGAAAAGACAGTTTCTTATATAAATGCTTTTGGGAAAACTGGACAGTCAGGTGAAAAAGAATTAATCTGGATCCCTATCTTATACAACTGCAAAACATTAACTAAAAATGCATTAGAAACCTGCATGTAAGACCTGAAGCCATAAAATTCCTAAAAGAAAGAATAGACAGTAAGCTCTTTGACATCAGTCTTGACAATGAGTTTTGGGGGATTTGACACCAAAAGCAAAGGCAGTAGGACCAAAATGAACAACTTAGATTATATCAAACTAAAAATCATCTACACAGCAAAGGAGACCAGGCACAAAGTAAAAAGACAACAAACCTATAGAATGGGAGAAGATATTTGCAGACCATATATCCAGTAAGGGGTTAGTATACAACAAACTCATATAATAGCAAAGAATAAAAAACTCAGTTAAAAATGGGCAAAGGGCCTGAATAGAAATTTTTCCAGAGAGGATATAGAAATGACTAACTGGTACATGAAAATGTGCTCAAAACCATTAGTTACCAGGAAAATTAAAATAGAAATGTCATGCCTATGAGACTGTCCATTATAAAAAAAGATAAGAAATAACAAATATTGGTGAAGATGTAGAGAAAAGGGAAACTTAGCACACTGTTGGTGGAAATGGAAACTGGTACAGTCACCATGGAAAACATATGGAGGTTTCTCCAGGTATTAAAAAGAGAACTATTATATGATCCAGCAGTCTGATTTCTGAGTCTATATTCAAAGGAAGTGAAACCATTATTTTGAAGAGATCTGTGTACTCCCATCATTTGCACAGCATTATTTGTGCTAACCAGTGTATGGAACCCGAAGTGTTGTTGTCAGATGACTGGCTAAAAACGCGAGAGAAACATATACACCCACAATGGAATATTAGTCAGACTTTAAAAAGAAGGAAATCCTTTCCTTGTGCACAAACAACACAGATAAGCCTAGAGAAAGGACATTATACTAAGTGAAATAAGCCAGAGAGAGAAAAAGAAAGACAAAATTGACTCAGAATAGTACTTATATGTGGAATTTAAAAAAGTAAAACTCACAGAAGCAGAGTGGTTGTTGGGGTAGGGGAGTGGAAATATAGGGAGTGTTGGTACAAACTGTTGGTTTAAGGCACATGAGTTCTGAGGATCTAATGTATAACAGGGTGATTATGGTTGATACCACCACACTGTGCAATTGAAATCTGCCAAGAATATAGAACTTAAATGTTCTCATAAAAAGGCAAATATGTGAGGTAATAGATGTGTGTATTCATTATCTCAGTGGGAGAATTCTTTAAACACCAAATGGCTTACCATTTTATTTTTCAATTATACCTTGATGAAATAAGTTAAAAATACAATGAAATCTCAAAAACAAACAGAAATATATTTCTTACTTCATGGTTTGTTTAGTTCTGAAATTAAGGAATTTCTTAACTGTGTGTTTTACTTCAGTTTCCTTCACAGTAAAAAATTTCACTCATATGCCTTTTTCAAAAAAAATATTTTATTTATTTATTTTTAGAAGTAGGGGAAAGAAGGGAGAAAGAGAGGGAGAGAAACATCAATGTGTGGTTGTCTCTTGTGTGCCCCTTACAGGGGACCTGGCCAGCAACTCAGGCATGTGCCCTGACTGTGGTTTGCAGGTCTATGCTCAATTCACTGAGCCACAACAGCCAGGGCTCAATTATATGTCTTATTGATGGAATGATTTAATAACAAATGATGTTTACCTTTCATGATATTGTTATGATCATTGTTTTGATTTGTGGCATTCCGCAGGGGAATGACTATGTTGTTTTTTTTTTTTTTTAGTTTAAATCTTATAATTAGAAAACAACTGTTTTGAAACATTTAATTAAGATTTATTTTCTATCCTACTGAGATCAGAAATAATTAGAGTGATACAGAGGTAAAGGCATATTAGAATTTAAAAAACATCATGACTTTATACTTCAGACTCAGAAAAGGAAAGAAGCTTTGGACCTGAATATTAATTAAGCAATGACCATTTTTCTGTCCTTTTATTCTGTCAATTCTCAGAAGCAATTCCCACAGATAATCGCTCAACTCTGAATCCTTTACTATTTGATCTTATGAACGTATGCACCTCTTATCCTCATTCGTGGGTTCTTCCTCCTATGTTGCTCTGCTGAATTGTAGAGTACAGGTCTTGGCTCTGGGCCTCTTTCTATTTTAAATATTTTGGTATGTAATTTATTTTATTGTATTTTGTTTCAAACCTTTTTTGTATATTATACATACAAGTAATATACATCTAGGCTGTGCATGAGTTCACAGCTTAGAGTTTTCAGAATGTTCACGTCTGTGTAACTAGCACTCAGATCAAGGTATAAGATATTACTAAAACTTTAGAATCCATCTCCACACCCTTCACTAATGCACTCTCTCATAAGTTTTGCCTGTTTCTATACTTAGTATAATGGGATGATACAATATGGTTTTTGGGGAGTGAGTTCTTTTAGTCAATGCTATGTTCGTAAGACTCATCCATTGATTATTATTGTTGTGCATTGTTCCACTGTATGAAAATACCACAATTTATTTACCCATACAGCTATTAGTAGGTTCTAGGGTGGTTTTTCATTTGCATTTATTGCTAACATTGCTGCTATGTATTATCTAATGCATATACGTATGTATGTATTCAGACATGGGGTAAGAAGGTGATTACAGTGTAAGCCTCATGTGCTACCACTCACTAGCTGTATGACTTAATACAACTACTTGTATCAAGTACTTGTATGAAGTATTCTCTGTATTTTAATTTCTTATTTCTTTATAAATGAGAATCAAATAGTACTCAACTCATAGGATTGTTATGAAGATTGAGTAAAATCTTTGAAGCGACTTATTGACTAGGAGACTAAATATTTAGAGTCAAATCTTTAAGGTCAAGAAGAGTGCTTGACTCTTAGTAGATACTTAATACATATTAGCTGTTTAATTTTTTTAGCAACTTCCACTGACTTTCCCAGCCACCTCTATAGCATTCTTGATATCTTCGTTTTTCTCATGAACTCAACCTCCAATCTATCATGAAGTCCTGCGGCTCTGTCTATAAACGTATCCTGAATTGATCTCTGCACGTCTTCTTGTCTCCACTCTTTCCACTTTAATTCGTATTACTATCATCATTCACTTGGTACTTTCCAAGGTGTTCTCCTCATTTCTATTTTTGGCTTTTTATTAATTCATCTCAACATCAATCAAAATAATCATATATATATATTTTATATGTAATGTCTTATCACTGTCTTCAGTCAAAACAAAGCAAACCAAGATAAACAAATGAATGAAAATTCGCAAGGCTTCCCTTTGTAGGTGACTTATTATAGCTTCCAAAGCTTCACCGTCTGGCCTCTCTTTCTGACCTCACGTCTCGTCACTATTCTTCTACTTTACTATTCTAAAGCCACCACCTGGGCATTTCATTTCCTCAAGTAAAGACCCTGAATAGAATAATAGGGTCTTTATATTAGTTATTGCCTATATTAGGAACACTCTGTCTAGAGAGCTTTGTGAAATTATTTTTTTTCTGCCATTTAGATTTCAGCTTAAATGTCCTTCTAAATTTCTTTGTTTTTTTGAGAAGTACTTTTCCTGACTTACCTCTCAGTCTGCCTGCACCAAACATTCCCTATAACATTATCCTATTCTATTTTATTCATTGCACTCATTTCCATGTAGAATAACCTTGGTCGATTATTTGGTTACTTGTTTATTTTCTTTCTCCTCCTTAAAATAAAAGGTCCACAAGAACTGGGACCTTATTTATTTTGGTACTCTTAGCTCCAGTAATTGTACCTGATAAATTGTGCAGGTTCAATGTATATCTGGAATACATGAAGAAACAAAATGAACTGCCCGCTCAACTTTTTGAAGTTTATTCAAGTAAATATTCCAGAATGAACTGTAGTGATACACATGTAGAGATACTTTACTTACAAATATTCATATGAGTGGTTGAAATTATTGAGAAAAGTTTATTAATAGGTTAAAAAGGTCAACTGGGTGGCTAAAATGACTAGCTATTTAATTAATTTGCTCCTCTCAATTAAATTTATTAAATTGAAATTTCAATTTAATAAATTTAAAGAAAATAAATTGCTGGAAAGTAAGAAAAATTGAAATGGTCATGCTTTTTCCCTTTTTCCCCCACCGATGCTGTTATAGTTTTACCTTGAGGAAGTCAAAATGGGATCAAGGTAGTGTTTTTTATCGCATAGAAGAAAGAATATTGTTTAGAGGTGATATATTTCTACATAGGAAGAGTATAAATATTGACTTGATATGTTATGAATTAATTATGTGGGGCCTTTTTTATTTTTAATGAGTAAAAACACATATGTATCTATTATTATTTCTTTTTTAATTATGCCCTACCAGTAGGTCATATCAATGTTATAAGTTTCTAAGAATACAAGTTAAAAATTTTCTGCTTATCTTTGAAGATATTTCCTGTTTCTGGTTTCAGGACTCCTTAGCATTTGTGATAGATAACAAAACTTTCCTACATTTTGATTATGGGAATACCCGCAGAATAACTTCTCTCAGATGACTGGTAAAACATGAGGAAAATAGACTTCTAGTTTAAAGTCTTGTATTTTAATTGAAAGATTTCTGTTTTCAATATCTAAAAATGATTATCTTTATCATTTTCTTAGTAAAATCGATTTTTAATTAATTTACAAGAATGCATTTACTACTACTTCAAAATACTACTTTGGAGATGATTCCACATTATAATATTACTTTGGAGATGATTTAAGCTTAAGAGGAGCAAACCTAACTGAGGTGGTGGTTTTCTCTTTCACTGTTTCTGCTTTTGCATGCAGCATTCACATGGACAGGCAGTGAGGAAAGATGCATTATAGTATCATTAACATGCTAAGTTTCCTTACAGGCTGTGCCTGTGAAGTAGATAAATGTGTGGTGTAAATTAACAAGCATGTTGCACTTGGCTTCTCTTGGTGGTATTAAAATAATTCTTCCCATAACACAGGTATGATAGTACTGATGCCTTAAGACCTAATATCAATAAGATATTGATATTTCCAGAAACTAAATACCAAGTAAAGAAATAAGGGACATTCAGAAAACTGGAAGTGTGATGCTATCCATCCTAACTTCTGAACTAACATGTGAGAATTTGCTTTAGATTTTAAGAGACGTTATGGGAAGAGAAAGGTACAAAAAGGCAGTACTACACAGTCAACAACTCCATTTTACTAAAGAGAGATAATATAGAAATAAATAACTTTTATTGAGTGCTTACTATATATCAGGAACTTTAAGTGCTTAGAGATGTTTTATTTACTTAACCATCCTAATTAGTTCTTAACTTGCTATTTCTCTACTTCTTTTCCTCTTAGTGCTAATTTTTTTTTTTACTTCTTACCTGCCCTTTTTAAAATTCCATAGATCTTATTACCTTCTATCACACTGGGTACTTTATTTATTTATTATACTTTATTCCTCAAGGGCAGAGATCTTCATTTAACAGTCAGGATAAGCTAGATTATGCTGCAGTAACAAACAATCCTAAATTCTAATAGTTGAGATAATAAAGTCTATTTTCCTCATGCAATGTATATATCATGCATCTACATGACGTTCCACAAAATGTAGTCACTCAGGAATTCAGAAAATTCATCTCTAAACCTGTTTTCATGATAACAAAGTCTGGGTAAAGCAAGTATGATAAACTGATCACTGGAGCTTAAAGTTTCTAAAGTGACATGTGTCCCTTCCACTTACATTTGATTAGACCGAAAATGTCAGATGGCCATCCTGAATTCAACAGTGTGGGGAAGGATACTACACTTTAATGAACAGTATACAATTTACTGCATCTCTTTCATTGATTGTTGCATTGCTCTGAGAATGCTTACTGATGTATAAAAGATCTTGAATAAATATAACAAGTAACCATTATTATTTTATTGACAAGGAAACTGAGGCACATGGAAGTAAGTCAACTTGCCAGATTCTAAGAGGAGCAGAATGTGAACCAGACAGTATGGTTTTAGAAACTAGACTCTTTATTATATTGATAAGTTCATAAGAGGAGTTGCTGTCAAAACTGAACTTATATTTCTCTCTCAGTGATGTTACATAGACTCTAGATTTTCAAAGAGAAATAGTGGCATAAACCCAGAAAGAATTTGAAATTCTGTCAATTAAATTCCACCCTCAAATAAGGCTTTTGAAATTTGACAGTTTGCAGAAGATTGGTAAGGTGCTTTGCCTAAGGTGGTAAGGTGGAGGTACAGGTTATTTTGTGGTCAACAGTATGAAGTATTTCTTCTTCCTGAATTAATTATTCAGAAGATATATATTTTTCACAAATATATACAGAAAAAATATGTTTATATTGTGGAACACTCAGAATGTAAGAGAATAACTTTTAATAACTTAGAAATCAATGAAATATAAAACCTTTTTACATGTCTTATACCTAAAACAGATATAAGTAAACATGTTAATGTTTTACATTTTGTTGAGAAAATTCTTGAAAAAAATTTCAATTAACAAATCAAAAAGCCTGGCAGTTAGGATGGAAAACAGAACTCCCATATATTTATAAGCCAAAAAATATAAATGGGTCTTCATGCCGAATAAGAAACTCCTTGTTTGAGGGGGAAAATGTAATATTCATAGCAGAAAACTGCTAGTATACACAGGAGAATCTAAAGTTTAATTTCATGTAGGTTTTACCCAGAAGAAAGTGAATTATTGCAAAATATTATAGATAACATTGGATTAACATTTAGACCTGTGTTTCCTATTAGACCTTAGTTTCCTATTAGACCTTAGTTTGAGAAGTCAAACGTAAGGTCTAGTAGGAAACACATTTCCCGAACTCATTCACTGATCCAGCAAATACCCATTAGGCACATGCCACACCACAGAGGGGTAGATGAGGCATTATAGCAAAGTATAATATAATTTGAATAAGCTTTAAACTGAACTTATTCTTTGTGGTATTTTTAAAAAATAATTTGGGTTTTCCTAATGAATTCGGTTTTTAAGATTATGTATTTTGACAACTTTTGTTGGGTGGTAATATGCATATAAAGTGGGAGCTAAAATAAGAGATTACTATAAATCTATGTGACTATTTTAAAAAGACTGTCTTCATTTTGTTTGTTAGGTCATTACACAATTATGAAGCTTTAGAAGAGATTTCTCTCTATTTCTCCTTATCATGTAATCCTATTTTCTATTTGATATTCCCAGGGATTGCCAATATTGTGCTCACACTCACACATATAAACTCTTGTAACACTATTTAAAAATTATATTTACATTTTAAACATATAAAAATTTCATTTCAATTACATTTTTCAGGACTCAAACAAAAACAAAAAGCCCCAATAATCTACCTTTCTATGCTTTCTCGATGGGTGCTCACCTTCCTTACAGAGACCAACCTTTCAAGAGTTATTTCAATTGCTTTTAACTGTTATTTAAAGTAACAAAATACCTAGAAAACATTCAATAACACATAACATAGCAATATTTTTCACTATTCTTTTTCTTAATACATGTATTTTTATAATATTTTCCTGTTGTAACATTTTAAAACTTCATTTAATTATATCAGAATAAAATATAAATAAAATAAATCTAATATTTCAAGGTAAGAATATGATGATTTCATAGAATTGATGTCTCCATATTTTATCTTGATTTAGATTATGAGTGCATAAATAACAGCCATTTGCTTAACTCCAACCTTTAAACCTTGAGAAGGAAAGGGAAAATTGTAACAGCTAACATTTATTGAACAGGTCTTCTGGATTTCGCTAAGTGTTACTAAAAGAAAAACTAAAGCATATTTAAAAAATTAGGTTTATTTGGTTTATACTACCACTACAAACATCCAGTCCAATGAGGAAATGGCAATCTCAAAGCAGTTAGGAGTACTTCACCGACAAGAGCTAGGGTCAAGGTGTTACAGAGAAGAGGTGGGAGCAAAGCAAAGCAATTACTTGATTGGCTATAGCTTAAATGCTTGTATTATTTGGGACAGGCTGTTTGGGTATTTGTGGTTGGTTGTCCTTAGGTTTTGATTATTTCATTTAAATGTGAGAACATCCATCACAAGGCAGGCAGTATTATTACTCCTATTTTAAAAATGACAAAAACTCAGGCCTAGGGAGATTAAGTGGCCTGTCCAAGGTCATTGAACCAGGAAATGTAGTAGGAGGTCTGTAAAACTTCAGCAATATGATGCCGGATTGGACTTTGACCAATGCACAACAATGCCTAACTCTCTCTGAGGGCACCTGCTCAGAACAGGGCAGTCCCAAGAGCACTTCATCTTACTTATATTCTCCATTCCAACCTTGCCTGAGGAGATATTAATCCACTTTTACAAAGGAGAACACAGTTAAGAAAAGCTATGTGAAATTGTTCAACGTCTCACAGATAATAAATATCTGGACGAAGATTCAAACCCTGCCTAAGAATCCTGCCTGACCAAAGTGGAATTGATGAGGCAATGCACCAAATTGCAAATACGGTTTTTCTGAATGATTTTTGAGGGAGAAAACAAACATCAGCCTTTAATATTCTTCCAAATGGGTTGTGTTTTATTAATCAAAGAGTAGAAAAAATGTCCAGCAAACTCATTTGACATCCATTCAACACCTGTGAGCTAGTAAATGTGTTATTTTTATTTTGAAAAATAAGTGTAGAGAAAAGTTAATCCTTTTTTCAAACTGTTAGAATTATTTTGATTTTCAAATGTCACGTTACTAAAACAAAAAGTCGTTATGTAGTTATCACCTTGACAGTAACCTTTCCACAATGTTCCGTCTTCAGTTTTAGAGTCCTGTGGTCTTGACAATTATTAAAAATAAATAAATTATTTACATACACATACTTTTATAAAATAGTTACTGTGCAGTACAATAGCTGCAAATGTACTTTAATGAGAATTTGTAAAATCTGTCTTTAGTGGCAGTATATGTTTTAAGGGGAACTATTTCAAATAAGGGAAGTATTGAATAGTGTTAGATAAAGCAAAATACTGAACCATAAAATAAACATGCTTTCTGTTTGGTGAAATGAGACAAGGATATGAAAATAAGAATTATAAATCTGTAAACACAGGAGATATTGAAATATAAATTTGTTGAATTACATCTACACAGTAATATTTTTTCTCTCGTAACTTTTTCAACCTATACTCGACTAAGGCATTAGTGTAAAAAGCAGCTAATAGATCATAAATTTTATAGGACTATAAATGATAAATAAACAAAAACAGTAATTAAGGTAAATTTAGTTATTGTTTATGTATATATATAACTTTTAGATTAGTTGTGAAATATCACTTATAATTTGTATTTTACACTTTTTGCTTTGGAAATGCTAAACTATTATTAGTCATTTATATTTTGTCCCTTCTTTATTCTTTCTCTCACTGTCCTTCACTCCTTTCCTGCCATGTATGTTTATATCATATTATGCCTAGTGTGTCCCAGGCATTAATTTAATCACATTATTAATTCAAGATTGGGCTCTACCACTACAAACTGTGCAATATTGGGGTAGTTTTACTTAACATTTTCCCTCTCTTTATAATTAGAATACTAAAAATACTTACTTATAGTATTACTGAGATGTAAACATGTTATTAAATGTAAAGCTCTTATTTCTGTGTCTGGCCCATAATGGGTTCATAACAAAGATTTTGACAATAAATGCATGAATGAATCAACCAATCAATCAATGATAACCAGGGAAGTCAGGATTTTAAATGTATTTTTAAAAGACATAGAATGTGAATAGTATGTTACAGAAAAAAAGGCCATTTACAGGCTGATCTCTCTCAGTAATAAGCATGCAGAAAATTGTAACAAAATCAAATCCTTAACTAAAGCAAATCAAATTCTGTGAAACATAAGATGGATAATACATCCTAAATATGAAGGTTTATTGCAAGAATCATGTTCTTTTTCCAGTTTTATTGAAATTTAATTGACATATAAATTGTGTAAGTTTAAGGTGTACAACATGACAATTTGATGTATGTATATATAGTGAAATAATTACCATAATAAAGTCAGTCGCCATGTCCATCACCCCCCACAGTTACCATTTTGTGCATGTGTGATGAGAACTACCAAGATTTACTGTTAGCAAATTTCTAGTAGACAATACAGTACTGAAAAATATAGTCACCATGCTATATATTAGGCCACTAGAACTCATTCAATTTATAATTGGAAGTTTGTACCCTTTGATCAATTTCACTCATTTTCCACACTCCTTTGCATTTGGCAATGACCAGTCTACTCATTATTTCTATGTATTCAGTTTTGTTTTTAGATTCCACAAATAAGTGAGACCATACAGTAGTTCCCTTTCCCATCAGACTTATTTCACTTACCATGGCTCATGCACAGAACCAATGATTATTCTTGCTTAGTAAGTCTTTGTTTAAAATAACATATGCAAAGATTAGGAAAAAATTGGCAGATTCCTTAAACCTAAATTATGATCATGGAATTATGCATAACATTTCTAAATTTTTAGTATTTATCTTCTATTAGATAAATAGAAGATGTGAAAATTAGATATGAAAAATCTATGAAGGAAGTATTTTTTAACATGTTTTGGATATATTTTTATTTCCTTTGGGAAAAATGACTGGATTAAGAAAAATTTAGATGGATTTTTTCCTATATGAAGTCTTTCTGAAAGCAGCTCAAGATGATAATAAAAATATTTATTCCCGGGGCGGAGGGAAGATGGTGGCGGAGTAGGACAAAGGATTTCGCTTCCCTCCACAAGCCAGAGAAACACCGGGCTGATCTGCGGAGGAGTGTAGCAGATGCCCAACAGGGACCCAGGATATAGGGCAGGACTCCAGAGAGTGTAGCGGACACTGAATGACCAGAGGTTGAGGAGAGGAGGTGACCGCAGATCAACAAGGTACGAAGGAGCAGCGCAGAGGCGGCAGCAGGCCCTCTGCCAGGCTGCACCAGGGCCCTGGCTGGCAGCCCTGGTCTCCGAGAGCCGAGGGTGGGCAACACCGACTCTGGGAGAGAACTGGTCACCGGCACACCCCCCCCTCACCCCATCTGGCAGGGCGCAGATTGGAAAACACCAGGAGAGATCCCTTTGCCAGTAGTGGCAGAGAGAGGACTGAGCATTTGGAAGCAAACAAGAGAGCTCTGATAACCTGAGGAGTCAGGCTGTGGTTGCCGGTTTGGGTAACTGAGAGTCGCCCATGCTTTCCTGGTGGCGCGGGGTCTGAGCCGGATCATGAACAGTCTCGGGGAGTCTCGGGCTGCTGACAGGACCCCTGAAAGAGAGCCAGTCACCAGCTCCATCCCTACTCAGCCGATGCAAACTAGGAAGCACCAGGAGTCAGGCTGTGGCTGTCGCTTGGGAGAATTGTGAGTTGCTCTGTGTGTTCAGCCACAGCACAGGGAAAGGTCCACGCCCAAGCCTGTGAGACCAGGAAAGCCTGGCTGGGAGCTCACGCCCTGACACCAGACCAGGCCTGGAATGCCTGGGGAAAAATCCACTCTCAGTGGGTGGGTAGAGCGGCGCCACTCTGGATCTTGGGGGGGGGGGGGCACTGGCGAGACCAGTTGAGCTCACCGAGGCATGAGAAAGGCCACACTAATAGCCCCTCAGGCTGCTGCAGCTAGTGAGACCAGAAGAAAAGGTTTGACCAGCTGGAAACCAACCAGAGGAGTAGGTGGAAGCAGAGAACACCAAGATACCTGCAGGAGACTGCACCACTGAATTTCACAGGTATCCTACCACAGGAGTTCACATCATAAACTCAAGGAACCAGAACAGATCAATTTAAGAAGCGGAGGCCAACAACAAGAGCATCACAAACAATGGGAAGACAAAGAAACAATCCCCAAATGAAAGAAAAGGAGGAAGCCTCAGAAAGAATGTTAGATGAAATAGAGGCAAGTCAACTATCAGATACTGAATTCAAAGCACTGGTTATCAGGAAATTCAAAGAGCTTACAACAAGCTACCAGAAACTACAGGGGAGCTACAGTGAGCTCTCTGCAAACTACACCAACATGAAAAAGGAAATGGAAACCGTTAGTAAAGGCCAAGAGGAAATGAAGAATACAATTTCTGAACTGAAGAACACAGTAGAAGGTATGAAGAGTAGGATTGATGAGGCCGAAGACCGCATAAGCGAGCTCAAAGACAGGGTAGAAAGAATCTCCCAGATGGACCAAGTAATGGAAAAGAAAATCAGAAAAATGAGGAGAGTTTAAGAGAAATGCAAGACAATATGAAACATAATAATATCTGAATAATAGGAATACCAGAAGGAGAAGAAGAACAGGGATCAAAAACCTACTTGAAAGTGTAATAACGGAAAATTTTCCTAAGTTGAGGACAGATAAAGTTACATGAATCGAGGAATCGTAGAGCGTCCCAGGCAGGTGGAACCCAAAGAGGCCTACTGCAAGACACATCATCATTAAAATGGCAAGACTCCAAGACAAAGAGAGAATCCTAAAGGCAGCAAGGGAGAAAAAGGAAGTAACATACAAGGGGGTCCCAATAAGGTTGGCTACTGACTTCTCAATGGAAACATTCCAAGCAAGAAGAGAATAGCAGGAAATATTCCAAGTAATGAGAAACAGAGGCCTACAACCAAGGCTACTTTATCCAACAAGGCTCTCAATCAAGATAGAAGGCCAAATAAAGAGCTTCCAAGACAAAAGAAGTCTAAAAGGATATGCCTCCACCAAACCAGGTCTACAAGAATTACTAAAAAGGCTGCTTTAAGGAAAGGAAGGAAAAGAGAGAGATGGAGAGGGACACAGGTACATAAATGGCAATGAATAAGTACCTTTCGATAATAACTTTAAACGTAAATGGATTAAGTGCACCGATTAAAAGACATAGAATAGCTGAATGGTAAAGAAAGCATGACCAACACATATGCTGCCTACAAGAGACCCACCTCAGGTCAAAAGACCATCACAGACTAAAAGTGAAAGGATGGAAACAAATTTTCCAAGCAAACGGACAAGAAAAAAAAGCCAGGGTAGCAATTCTCATATCAGACAAAATATACTTCCAAAAAAGGGCCATAAAGGGAGACCCAGAAGGTCACTTCATAATACTCAAGGGAAGAATCCACCAAGAAGACATTAACATCGTAAATATAAATGCACTGAACATAGGAGCACCCAAATATATAAAGAAAATCCTAGAGGACCTCAAGAAAGATATTGACAGCTACACAATTATAGTAGGGGATTTTAACACCCCACTGTAAAAAATGGGCAGATCTTCCAAACAAAATATCAACAAAGATATTGCAGTATTAAACGACACTCTACATGAAATGGACCTAATTGATATATATAGAGCCCTCCATCCCAAAGAAGCTAAATACACATTCTTTTGAAGTTCACATAGAACGTTTTCAAAGATAGACCACATGATAGAGCACAAAATGAGCCTCAACAATTTCAGGAAAATAGAAATCATACCAAGCATCTTTTCTGATCACAGGGGACTGAAATTAGAAACCAATCCCACAGGAAAAAAACCCAAAACACCCAAAAGCATGGAGATTGAATGGTATGCTATTAAACAATGAATGGGTCAAGACTGAAATTAGGGAAGAAATCAAAAAGCTTCTGGAAACTAATGAAAATGACCTCACAATAAGCCAAAATTTATGGGACACAGTGAAGGCAGCCCTGAGAGGGAAGTTCATAGGAATACAGGCTTACCTGAAGAAAATAGAAATATTTCAAACAAACAACCTAACCTGATGCCTCCAAGAACTTGAGGAACAACAACAAAGACAGCCCAGAGCAAGTAGAAGGAAGGAAATAACCAAGATCAGAGCAGAACTAAATGACATAGAGACTAAAGGCACAATTCTAAGGATCAATGAATCCAAGAGTTGGTTTTTTGAAAATATAAAGAAAATAGACAAACCTTTAAGTAGGCTCATCAAGAAAAGAAGCGAGAGGACCCAAATAAACACAATCAGAAATGAAAGAGGAGAGATTACAACTTGAAAGAGGAGAGATACCACGGAAATAGAAGGGATTGTAAGAAATTACTATGCAGAATTGTATGCCAAGAAATTTGAAAACCTAGGTGAAATGGACAAATTTCTAGAAAAATATAATCTTCCAAAACTCAATGAAAAAGAAGCAGAAAACCTGAACAGGCCAATAACAGCAGATGAAATTGAAGCAGTAATCAAAAAACTCCCATCACACAAAAGCCCCGGACCAGATGGTTTCACAGGAGAATTCTACAAAGCTTTTAAGGAAGAGCTAATCCCTATTATTCACAGACTATTCCAAAAAAATCCAAAAGGAAGGAAAACTCCCCAAGTCTTTTTATGAAGTCAGCATCATCCTAATTCCAAAGCCAGATAGAGACACAACAAAGAAAGAAAACCTCAGGCCAATATCACTGATGGACATAGATGCTAAAATCCTCAATAAGATATTGGCAAATTGCATCCAAAAATACATCAAAAAGATCATACACCACGACCAAGTGGGATTCATCCCAGGGATGCAAGGATGGTTCAATATTCGTAAATCAATAAATGTAATACATCACATAAACAAAAGCAAAGACAAAAACCACATGATCATATCAATAGATGCAGAAAAAGCTTTTGATAAGGTACAACACCCATTTATGATACAGGTACTCAGAAAAATGGGAATAGAGGGAGTTATTATATTATATTCCTCAATATAATAAAGGCCATATATGAAAGACCTACAGCCAACATCATACTCAATGGGCAAAAACTAAAATCTTTTCTACTAAGATCAGGAACAAGACAAGGTTGTCCACTTTAACCACTTCTATTTATTTAATATAGTATTGGAAGTTTTAGCATCAGAGATCAGGCAAGAAAAGGAAATAAAAGGCATCCAAATCAGAAAGGAGGAAACAAAACTGGCATTGTATGCAGATGACATGATAGTATACATGGAAAATCCTATAGCCTCTACCAAAAAACTGCTCGAACTAATAAATGAATTTGGCAAAACAGCAGGATACAAAGTCAATATTCAGAAATCAAAGGCATTTTCATATACCAACAATGAAACAGCATGAGGAGAAATCAGGAAAAAAAACATTCAATATAGCAAAACAAAAATTAAATATCTGGGAATAAACCTAACCAAGGAGGTAAAAGACCTGTATGCAGAACACTACACAACACTGAAGAAAGAAATCAAGGAGGACACAAACAAATGGAAACATATACCATGCTCATGGACTGGAAGAATTAACACCATCAAAATGTCCATACTACCCAAAGTAATTTACAGATTCAATACAATACCTATTAAAGTACCAATGGCATATTTCACAGACATAGAACAAACACTTCAAAAATTTATGTGGAACCATAAAAGACCCTGAACAGCAGCCACAATTTCGAGAAAGAAGAACAAAGTAGGAGGGATCACAATACCTGATATCAAACTGTATTATAAAGCCACTGTAATCAAAACAGCCTGGTGCTGGCATAAAAACAGGCACATAGACCAATGGAACAGAACAGAGAACCCAGAAATAAACCCAACTCTCTATAGTCAATTAATATTTGACAAAGGGGGCAGTAACATAAAATGGGGTAAAGATAGCCTCTTCAACAAATGGTGTTGGGAGAACTGGACAGCTACCTGCAAAAAAATGAAACTCGAGCACCAACTTACACCATACACCGAAATAAATTTAGGGTGGATAAAAGACTTAAATATAAGCGGTGAAACCATTAAAGCCCTAGAGGAGAACATTGGCAGGAAAATCTCAGATATTCCACACAGCAAGATTTTTACTGATATGTCCCCTAGAGCAAGGGACATAAAGGAAAGAATAAACAAATGGGATCTCATCAAAATTAAAAGCTTCTGCATGGCTAAGGAAAACAGTATCAAGATAAAAAGAGAAGCAACTGTTTGGGAAAACATATTTGCCAATGATACCTCAGACGAAGGTTTAATCTCCAAAATATGCAAAGAACTCACCCCACTCCACTCAAAGTAAGTCAAGCAACCCTATTAAAAAATGGGCAAAGGACTTGAACAGACATTTCTCCAAGGAGGACATACAGAGGATCCAGAGACACATGAAATGATGCTCGATATTGCTAGCTATCAGAGAGATTCAAATTAAAACCACAATGAGATACCACTTTACACCAGGATGGCTATCATAAACAAAGAAAGAAACAACAAGTGCTGGAGAGGTTGTGGGGAAAAGGCGACCATAGTTCACTGTTGGTGGGATTGCAGACTGGTACAACCATTATGGAAAACAGTATGGAACTTTCTAAGAAAACTAAAAATGAATGTGCCTTTTGACCCAGCAATTCCACTATTAGGAGTATATCCTAAGAACTCTGAAACACCAATCCAAAAGAACCTATGCACCCTGATGTTCATAGCAGCACACTTTATGATAGCCAAGAGTTGGAAGCAACCTAGATGCCCATCAGTAAATGACTGGATCAAAAAATTGTGGTACATTTACACAATGGAATTTTATGCTGCAGAAAGGAAGAAGGAGCTCCTACCTTTTGCAACATCATGGATCGAACTGGAGAGCATTATGTTGAGCGAAATAAGCCAGGCGGTGAAAGACAAATAACATATGATCTCACCTTTAACAGGAATCTAAACAACAAAACAAATAAGCAAGCAAAATATGACCAATGACACTCAAATATGGAACAGGCTGAGAGGGTCCAGAGAGGAGAGGGTAGAGAATCATAGGGGAAAGAGGGAGAGACTCACATGAATAAGTATAAAGGACACATGGACAACAATTAAGGTGGGGGGGGGCGAAAATGGGAGGGAGGTGGGGAGCACTGGGGTGGGCAGGGCAGGGAATATAAAACAGAAAGCTGTACTTGAATAAGAATTAAAAAAATAAAATAAATTCTCCTAAAGAGCAAAAAAAAAAGAAAACCCATTTATTCTCAATATTTGGCTTCTTATTATTTTAAAATTACTTTAACCTTAGTTTTTTCTCATTCTGTGAGATTTTTCTTAAATAAGACTTTCATAGTCTCTTATGTATTTTACATTAACAAAAAGTATGATTTATTACTCATGTTGATGCTTCTTTAAAATGCATCTGTGGCTGTTTCTTCAAAGGAAAACATTTCTTGGGTGTTTCCCTAGCAAACAGGTAGTGTAGTTTATCCAATGTCAAAGTGACAGTCTCCCAATCATAGTAATTTTCCAAATACTATGCAATGGAAGAGTAACATCTGTAGATTAACTCAAACCATCTTGATAATATGAAGCAGATGCTCATATTAGCATTTCTAAATCTATAGAAATTAATCTGCAGAAACTTGATTTACAGTAATTCTAACCTGATTTATTCTTATTATAAATAAGTGTACTACTCTTGAGATATGTGAATCATGGTACTTAGTAAAATAAACATTTAGAAGATTATGATCTTGCAGAAAATTTGTTGTTAATCCCCTAGAACAAGGATCTTTAGATATCATTTGTTGTTTGTTTTATTGAACTGCAATGATATATAACTGTGAAAGTACTATTTTTCTTTCAATAGAAAAGATAATACAGGTTTTTAGTTAAACACATTTTTATAGATGACATTAAATTTGGCTCTCTATTATGTACTTAGAAGATATTTTAATTAGACAAGATATATATACATATGTTATAATGAACATATATACTTATGTATAATATATGTGAATATATATTTGTATAGATTATATAAGGTATACAGAACTTTATGAATGTACTTTTACCTAGTGTATATAGTATTATACATAAAATGTGCTCATTGAATTAATGTGCTTATATATTAAATGTGCTTATATATTAAAACTTTATTGGATATAATTTAGAAGATCATGAGTAAAAAATTAAACAATTACTATTCTTAGATAGAATGAAATGTTACACAATTGTTAAAAGAAACATTAAACCAGTAAGTGTGATAATATTGGATTGATGCCATAATATATTATAATTTTTTTAAATAGCAAACTCTAGAACTCTATGGTTAATTTAAAATAATGCACACATGAACTTGGAAAATTGTTTTGAAGTATAGATATCTAAATGTCAGTCAGTGTTAATTTCTTCCAGGTGGGAGGCTCTTTAATTTTTATATACTCCTATATATTTGAATATTTTCTTATTTATTTTACAATATTTAAAACATTTTGAACACATATGATGTTTTAAATTAAGAAGTAAACTAATTATTATAAACTCTTCTTGACATGATATATTCTTTGATAGTAATCATGAATTACAAAGAAAAAAGATTCTTCATGTACTAGGGAAATTTTATTTTATTAAATAGAAAATATTATTTAGTCTTAAATTTGATAACTCACATATAGAACTAATATTCTTACATGGGATATTTGGTTTTGATCATATGAAAATCTGTAGTCTCTTTAAAGTATCTAAAACTTAAATATATATATGAATATATATGTATTTCTTATAAAATATTATTTTATTTGTATCTGGAATGCATGCAATCAAATACTGCAAATGATTAAAACACTGAGGACATGATTGTGAAATTCTTTGGCATGAGAGACACATAATATATAATCTAGCATGTCTAACAGGCAATGGCAATCATTGGTTGTCAAGGCATTTATATAGCAGAGGTTACAAGTTAGAAAAATACTAGTGACATTAAATGATTCTGACCTCTCATGTACTACTATCTGTTTGGATGGAACTGTATATGTCAGTTTATTCATCAGAAAATTCAGAATCTGGATGTCTTCTGATAATATCAGGGCAATGAGTTGACCTTGCTCTTGCCTCTGTAGGCTTTATTTTTACCTCAAGCTAGTTTTTGTAAGCTTGTTACTAATAAAGAATAATATCTGTACAATAAGTAAATCTCATTGGAAATCTTAAAATATAAGGAGATTCCGAGTCAAACTAAAAGCATGTTGTTTTTTATACCCTGCTATTTGTACCTCATCCTACACCATGTCCAACACCCACTGGCCTTTGACAAATAAGATCAAGTTACATAAATACAATAAATGTTGACCTAAAGAGAAAATAGAAAGGAATTTCAAATATGGGGAAAATGACATGGTGGCACTTCAATAAAACATATGTATCTTAGCTTCTTCCTATGTGTAAAAATTATCTTTACGACCTCCTGCTCATACACAGCCAGATGCCTCACTTCTGCCACTTTGTAGACCACACTTTCTTGTTTTGTTTTTCAACAGGACCGTGGTAAAAGCTCAACCTATTAAATCTGAGCCATACCATTTGCAACCCTGGGCGCTAGATTCACAAGCCTTCCTTTTCCTTCACAGATTCTCCATATTTTGCCAGATGATTTTTCATTTAACTCCCTACAACTGCCTCTCTGAAAACTGATTTACCTACTTTTTCTCCCCCCCCATTCTCTTGTAAAGTTGATTATACTATATGTTATAATTTTCCCCATATCTTTAGTTTCTGGCTACTGGTTTTTGCTATTGATTTTTCTAACTGGTATTCACCATAGAGAGACAGGACAAGAAAAGAAGTTCAACAGATATAATAAATGTGAGGAAATACATAAAGTTGCTAGAAACCAGCCCAAATTTTCATTGTATTTCTGTGAGTCAGATTCTCCAAAAGCAGACCCTAAAACAAAGATTTAATGCAAAAAAAATGTATTAAAAGAATGCTCCTAGGAGAAATCCTTAAAGGGGTAGAGGAATGAATAAATGAATGAAGAGGAATTTTTTTAAAGGTACCATTTAATGGAAAATTCAAATTTCAGTCTAATCCCACTGAGGAACTATAGAGTAAAATTCATGCCTCAGAATTCCCATTGATTTGGGACAAGGTCCTTAGTCTTTTAATCATCTGTACCATTTGACTATTCAGTAAAACCACCCTGGTGGGGACAATGTAATCTTACCCTGAGGAACCTCAAGGTCTCTGTGCTGAAGAACAGAGTGATTCAGCAGCTAAGGGCAGGGACTTAGGTGTAGGATGGTAAAATCAAGGCACAGAGAAGCTGTAACATGGGCTTACAGAAAAAATAAAGGGATTTCTGAAGGCTGCGGCCACACTGTTCAATTTGCTATAATCTTTATTAAGATGTAGTTGCATTTAACTTGCCTTTGTCAAATTTCCTGTTTTTATTGCTTTCTTATTTCTTTAGGATGATTTGTTCACTATTTGCCTTTTTTAAACCGTTCCTCTGAGGTTAGAAGTCTCTGAATATGTTCATCAACTTTCCCTTTTTTCCAACAAGGAGAAAAATTATTTCTCAGAAAAGAATAAGAGAGATATAGCTGATCATCAATGATGTAATCTCATTGGGGATTATTACTATTCCCAAAGAGAGTGTATATATATTTTTATATATTTTATTTTTATTATTCCTATTAGGAAGTGAAATTTTAACAAAAGTTATATTTATACTTGTAAATTGATATTATTAATAATATAAGAAGAAAATTTCAATAACATTTACATTTTAATACTTTTAACATGTTTTTTCAATTTTTTGAAGAATGTAATTTCCAACACTATGTATATTATATATACATATTATAATATATAATTTTATATTATATATATAAATTTTTTTCCTTTTGTAAAAATTTATTTAATTATTTTTCAAATACAGTTTTCTGTCTATAAATTTCTTTTTTTAAGACAATTTTTTTAAATATTTTATTTATTTATCTTTAGAGGGGAAGGGAAGGAGAGAGGGAGAGAAATATCAATGTATGGTTGCCTCTGCTGAGGACACACAACGTATCATGTGTCCCCTGCCGGGAACTGGCTTGCAACCCAGGCATGTGCCCTGACTGGGAATTGAACCGTGATCCTCTGGTTCGCAAGCCCGTGCTCAATCCACTGAGCTACACGAGCCAGGGCCCAAGACAATTTTGATTTAAGGTAAGTCGGGCCCACTGGAAGCAATTCTGAAACGTAGTACGCAGATCTGCTTTTCAAAGTGTCCAAACCCCAGAGACTGAGTTCTGTACCATTCTCGGATCTGTGGTCATGCCACTGGATAATGACTGAAGATGTTTTGCTGTAATGAAATAAAGTTTCCTCAGTATAATCACATTTGTGTATTTATTTTCTCTTTCATCTGAAGTCTTACAACCCTTTATAAGAATCTTCCGATTGAGACGTTGTAACTTTTTTAACTTGTAGAAAAGTAGTGTGTATTCTTGTTTGTTGCCATCAGGTAGGCTAAGATCTCCTTAAAATTATAAAAAAATGTTTCTGTTGAGATATTACAGTATCACAAGCCCTATGTATAGCAGTTTATTAGCATAATCTTATTAATTCCTTAAAACAGTTGTAAACATTCTTTTCTTCATATAGATGTGAACTAATGGGACAAAAGTCCCTTTTTCAGGCGTTCTTTGCTAGAACTGGCTGGACCCCATAAACATGAGTGAACCCAGTTATCTTCAGGACTGGAAAATTACTGGAAGCACCCTGAAGGTGCAGAGGATCCAGGAACTTACCGAACGGGACAAACCAAACCACAGTGATGTGACTGGATCCTGCACCCAAAGATAACACTGAAACAAGCTGCAGCCTAACTGAAACATCGCACTCTATAGCCACCCCATTACGGGATAAAAGCCCAAAGCCCAGCCGGGGCATTTCTCCCTTCTGCTTTTGTACTTCCCTTTTTCTGTCTCGGGAAAGTAAAAATAAAAGCTTTGCCGTCTGCACTTTCTTCTCTTTGTGAATTCTTTCACAGCCTATGTCACTGACCGCCCTAACAAGAACCACAGGGAATTAGTGTGCAGCCCAGTGGCTAGTGAATGGAGGAAATAAAACTTAAGCCTGAGTCAAATGACTTCAGGTCGCTTTTAACAGGACACCATGTGTGTGCCTTCTTTAGTTCTACCTAGCACATGCCTAGGGAAGTACTGGGTCACTTCTCAGCCAATTACATTAAAAAAAATAAATTTAATGAATTACCAGGGATGGTATTTTAAAGACAGAGACATTAAAAAATGTCTTCCTGGTTTTTCAAATATGATGTCTAAATATTACACAGCAAATTGTTTTGAAATTTTCACTATTTGAAACAGCATGTTTTAATGACCCATTGCCTTGAAGTCATGCTGAAAAAAATTTTAAAGGATTATGTTAATGATGATTTGCACATTTCAATTTGTTTCTGATCCTGTGAATATGTACTCTGCATATTCATATGTCTCTTTAGTTGATATTCTAACATTTTGATTTCACTAAAATGTGTGTATATGTGTTTGTATTTGTGTGTGTAACTACCTAGTAGAGTAGGTGATGTTAGGTCAAATTATTTTAATTGTGTAGACTTGACTGTTTATAAATATTCTGAATTTAAATTTGGGTATAGTTCATTCAATCTATTATTTAATTCTATAAACAGTATTTGGTATTGAGAAAGACTCCACAAAGTTTTATCTGATCAGCCATGCTAAGGTAAAAGACAGGAATTTCACTCTGAAAACGGTCTAGGCTCCCATAGTCTCTTAGACTAGGACTTGAGTTCAGGTGGTTTGCTCTAGAGGTAATCTCAGGAAACACTAGTGAAAGGATTCGGGGTCCCTGTCCTGCAGTGTCCCCTGGAGTCACGGATGAAATAAGGCTACCAACCCAAGATCTGCTTGAGGAGAAAAGGCTGCTCTCTGAGGAGAAGAGCCCCGAGGTTCTTTCTCCTGAGGCTTTTATTGAGAACAATATGTGCAGGGGTTTACAACATGCATGCAAACATCATCAATCATCTAAAGGCCATAGTCACAGAAAACAGATATTATCTATAGACAACAACCTCGGAAGCACAAAGATCTGTCTTAGGTCAGGGTCTGTTAGATATGCTGATGCCAGAGGGCCATTAAGGCAAGATTCATGAGATTAGGAGTTCATTCCCTTATGCTTTGAACTTAAACTTTGGTTTATCAACAGGGTTACACAGAGCAAAGCAAGCATCAAGGGGTATAATGCACTCTGTAGGTCTGATTTCCCATGGGAACCCTTGGTGCTAGTATGGGGTCATGCCTGCCTCCCAGCATTCCCAGCATTCCCAGCATTCTGGTCAAGTCTTACTGGTTCTTTATTCAAGGCCTGGCTTGTGAGGGGCTACAATTCCTGGTACCACACAAAGTGGTCCCAAACAAAAGGGTAGCTAGTGTAACAGAGAAGAAAGAAAAGTCCTTTGTCTTCCATCAACAACTTCTGACCCATCTGGTCCTGATATGATGCAGAGCCTGAGGAGAGCACACAGCATCTCAGGGGCTTGACATCATCTACCCAGTGAGCTCCTGTTAAGGTTTCTAGGCAACTGAAGGGTACTCTCTTTTAACACTAGGTAGAGGCGACTTCTGCTGCCTTTGAGCATTTAGGAAATCTGGGGTCCAATGTTTCTAAGTATCGCCATCCAGGCAAACCCTATGCAAGTTTGGGGGTGTTGTACATTTTTCTATTAGGCCTCTCAGTTTAGCAAAGGAAACCCGAGGGGGCTGTTTTAGATTCAAAATCTCATGTGAAATTCCGGACCACATTTCAAGGAATCTATTTTTCAGTGTACAACTTAAATGTATATGACAAATACAAGTATTCCAGAGGTAGTACTAGGACCTAGATTAAGATAATTTTACCTAGTGTTCTTCTTATCAATGTTATTTAATGTTAACTATAAAGTATTTGTAGCTTAAGTGTCAATGGCAAATTTAATCTTAATCTTTTGACCATTTAATATTAGTGGTCTTTTGACTGTCACCTCTATCCCAATTTGCTTTCTTGATTAGCTAAAGAATATGTTTTGCTGCTTCTATCTTTACCTTCTTGAATATTTTGCTTTGTCTTTCACAAAGACAAACTAATTTATGTCTAGTTACCTGCAGAAGAAACACATTAATTTCTTATGTTTTATTTTATATTTCTTTTAAAGTTGCCTTTGAGGAAAGATTAAAATAAGAAGATGGTTGTTCTGGATAGGTACTGTAGATCTATCTCACAGCAGGGATGGAAGCGTATCTGCGAGCACGAGTTAATCTTGTTTGTAGCTCTTCCGCTTTTTTCAGCAAACAGTTTGGGTCCAGCTTCCCTGTGGATCTGTGGTTTATTTCTTGCAATCACTGTGTTATAATACATTGAATTTCTTGCTTTTGTGATTTTTTAATGAGTATCAGTTTAGGAAATGTAACTGGATTCTCTTGCAGTGTTTTCCTATTTTAAAGGAATTACAATTTCTTTAAATATTTTATAAACCTATATTTTTGAACACATCTTTAAAAACTAAAATTACTTTTCATGTACTAATATTTTTTCACTGTTTGTAAATCTCTTTTGAAAAAATTCCAGCAACATTTCATTATGGAAATGCTCAACAGAGATCAGAGGTCTTCGATGCAGACTTGAGAAAATAGAACGAGAAGGAAGAATGTGACAGATAGGACAAAGTACATAAAGACATGAGGGTCAGACCTGAAATATATTGGTTCCCAGGGCGCTGAAGGATTTAAGCAGTGTAGATAAGATTTATGTGGCTTCCAGAGGTAGTTATTTACTCCTTAAATAAGCACACTTTTCAGAAGACCTAATTACCATGAAAATAACAGAACAGGAACATAGAATCCTTCAAAGGATAGCTATTAGTACTTATATCTGCTTTTCATCTAAAGACTTTTGTTTTTTCTTAATAGATTCACCACACCTTTAGTAAAATGCTTAACATCAACTCACTATTTTAAAGCGAATTAAGTAAAATCACAGGCAATATTAATGGCACTTACATAGTCAACCAGCCCATAATTTGAATAAATATGACAATGTTTACGCTCATACATTATTCTCCTTTGTCATTTGAAAGTTAAATGTTAATTCTTAGGAGTATTTGCAGAAAAAATCTTTCAGCATGTCAAACAATATAAATTAAGCATCTAAAAATTAAATGGGATCCAAGATCTCTGTGGTAAATCCAAGATATCTCTTGGATCTCTGATGATCCAAGACCATCTAAGTGGTAAAAAAACATCGCATTTAAGACATGTGACCAACAGACTAAAGAATAGAAATGAATATGGAACACAAGGCAGAGGTGAGAGTGATATATCCAGGTTCCAATCAAACATCCCAAGTACAAATATTTTGTGCTTAACCAGGTGAGAGAAACTAATAGGATAAGACAGAAAGAAATATATTGCTGGTATTCTCTTGAACAGGAAATGGAAAACCCTGGACCTTGGACCAAAACTGGCTTGTCACTCATTTTGTAATGAAGGTGTTTTTGGAACACTGTCTCATTAATTCTTATGTATTGTCTTTTGTCATTTTCATGCTGGAACCATATGGTATAAAGAGCTTATATTATTTACTATGTGGTCTATCACTAGAAAAAAATAATAACCCCTTCTTTAAGTAATAATGTTTTTTAATATGTTAGTGGAAAATACGTCATCATTGTTATTTTTAAGAAAAATATCATTGTTATTTTGAAAAACACTTGACTGCGATTGCTCTTCAATCCTTGACTTTATGAAGTCAGAGAGTGTGAATTATATCTTTTCACAGATTTGGGAAAATGATTTTCTAAGCCAGCCTTTCTCTAAGTGTGTTCAGCCTGGAATTGAGAGAATGAGATGAGGAGAGAGAATTCCAGAGAAAGTGCAAAGTACATAAAGACCTGAGGTTCAAAACTGAAGTAAAGGAGTGGGCGAGAGGAGGCTTATAGTTGTGAGTATGTGAAACACAGGCTTTATTCTTGACATATGATTATAATCATAACCTGTATGTCTTTTTCCATATGAATAATCAGAAACCTACTCTTGCCAACCTCGGTATTTTGGCTCTCAAGATATTTAAACAACAGCTATCTGATTATAATTTATATAGGTATTCATCATTCTACTCCTTTAAATATCTATCTTATCATATGCCAGATATTATAGTGTGTGTGCATGAACATGTGTGTGTGGGAAAACTACCATGCCAGGTGCTGGCACCTGTTGGGTTAGGTTTCTTCCTGATGTTGATATGTCTCTGCATCTTCAGCTCAACTTTAATAAGGATCCAACTGTGACATCAATTAATAAAAGCATCAACTAATAATAACCTTAGAAATCCATCCCTCAAATCACCCATGAATGGTGGTACCCTGCTATGATGTGTTGGAACTCTCTGTGGTCCAGGTCTCTAAGCCTGGTGTCTCCAGGCAATTGCCTCTGCACTGAGAATCAAGCTTACAAATGCTATTACAGTTTTAGACATCCGAGTCTATAAACCTGGCTGCAATTGTTGCTTTGAATGTAAAGATGCCCAATGATGAAAGGGACAGAAAGAGTTTTCTTATAATTATCACTTTGGTTTTACTGTCTATTCCCTCTTCTACTCCCCTTGCTTATTCGGTCTAACATCTGTTCATGGGACGATATCTGAGAACAATCAGGTGCTGTTGAGCAGGTCTAGGTGAATGAGTTGCCTAAATGCTGAGCTTAATGCGGTAGGGTGGCAGGAGGGGCCAAGGGGCCTGTGCTCCTGTCACGGATCTCTCTTCATTTTCTCTCCTCGGTCGAGTTACTCCACCTCTTCATAACTAGGTTCTTCTCATTTGCAAAAGAAGGCCTATAGTGTGTATTTTCCCCAGTAAAGATAATTTGAAATGATATACATTGCAATATTTTGAAAAATAAGGTGCATTATATGGATGGCAGGAGCTATTATTCGTTCACACACAAAAACATAATTTCTGAACTAAGAAGTGAGAGGCTGAAAATTACATTTTTAGAAGATGAATATGGTACCTGTGTAAGAATAAATGGAGTAGGAATAAAACCGAAGCAAACTAGGTGGTGCTTTAGTGGCGACTCAAAAAAGAGAACGTGGGTGCAATCCTATGAATATTTCAAATAATGAATCAATGGAACATGATAACTAATTAGATGTGAGCCAAAAGAGAACAGTTGAATCTAATTTCAGAATTTCTCATTTTATGAATCAGAAGAATGCTCAAATGATTCCTAGATGCAGTGAATTTTGAAAAGAAAACTAGAGGAGGCAAAGAATAAGAAAAGCAGAGGCAGAGAGAAAAGAAACCAATAAAAAATATGTAGGTAGACATTTCTGCAACATTATTT
This sequence comes from Sturnira hondurensis, assembly GCF_014824575.4. Classification (NCBI taxonomy): domain Eukaryota; kingdom Metazoa; phylum Chordata; class Mammalia; order Chiroptera; family Phyllostomidae; genus Sturnira; species Sturnira hondurensis. Next base: position 11,663,345 of record NW_028093985.1, on the reverse strand, counting down.
ACATCTACAATTAAAAAGAAATCTTCCGAAGCAATAGATGGACAATTCTCAACCCTTTTCATCTCATGGCATGAATAAACTAATTACTAACATTCTGCAGCACACCAAAAATATTTTTGCTAATCTGACAACAAAATAGACATAATTTTGATTCATTCACACTGGACTGCTATTGTGCTGGCTGTCGTCATTTTTTTTTTTATTTGACAATCTAAGGGAAAAGAGGTCAGTGCCCCTGACTAAATAGTTAGGTATTGCAGGTTATAAAAATTCTTGGAGCACACAGGCTGGGAATCGCTGCACTAGATACAGGCATATGTTCCCTAAGTAAAGTCACTTTCTCTTTTCTCTGTAAGGGACTGCTCAGAACCTATATAATTTATTAAAAATGAGTGCGCTTATGCTACAGGAAATAAGAAAGGTCAGAACTCTGCTTCAAAAGGCCACAGTTAAAGATTTCTATCAAAGTGTTTCATTTCAAACTAAACGTGCTTTTTTGTCTAAACAATAACAGGCTAGATATGCATGGAATAAATATGATTATCTCTTGCTTTCCTATCCAGGTTTAAAGAGCTGAGGAAAAATAAAACATTTAAAGATGCAAATTGTTTTCTTTCAAGAAATCACTGCATAGGAAAGATTAGAGAAAAATTTAAATGTAAAATATTTGATTTTTAAAAATATATTTTATTGATTATGCTATTACAGCTGTCCCATTTTCCTCTCCCCTTTCCTCTCCTCTGCCCTCCACCCCCTTCCTAGCAGCCTTCCCTTCACCCACCTTAGTTCATGTCCACGGGCTGTACGTGTAAGTTCTTTGGCTTCTTCCTTTTCTCATAGTGTTCTAACATCTCGCTGTCTATTTTGTACCTACTATTTATGCTTTTTATTCCCTGTGCCTTTTCCCCTATTCTCCTCCCTCCTCCTCCCTGCTGATAACCCTCCACCGGATCTCCATTTCTGTGCTTAGATGTTTGCTTAGTTTGTATTTGTTTTTGTTGTTTTCAGGTTCAGTTGTAGATAGTTGTGAGTTTGTTGTCATTTTACTGTTCATATATATTTTTTGATATCTGAAATAATGCATAAAATATTGTTAGGGTTGTTTATTTTAATTACAATCACCTTTGTCTAAATTATTTGCTGTTTTCATTCATTATGGCAGACAGAGACTGTGGTGAGAAAGTACTGTAACAAGACCTACATAAACCTGTTATAAAGTGGTCTTGAAACTGGAAACATTCATGCTTGTGCTGCATGTCACTACCAGAACCAGTAAGTAGAGACAAGGACTGAATCTTTGTGGGAGTGTTATTCAGATGGCCGTGATCTGAGGACTGTGGGTTAGGTATCCTGAAGACCATCTTACATTTCATTCCAAGCTGACCTTTTTATAAGGAGGGAAATAGGTGCTGGAAAGGGATTTGGATTCAGGAAAAAGTGTGAGTAAGGGGTTTGGAATTTAGGGAAAAGGCTAATCAGATAAAAGCTGCAGTGTGATGATTTTTCTAGCCCCCTTTTATCTGTTCACCATAAGCAATTGTTCTATTTCTAATTAAAAGGAAGAACTATTTTCATTATAACTATGAGAAATTCGCCCCTAACCTTTGCAGCAAATGTAAAACTTTGCCCTCCCTATCACTGTGATCCCCACTGTCCCTAATCTCCTCGTACACACTTTCTATTTCAATTTAATTTCAGTAGTTTGCTCAGATTCAGACACCTTTGATAGTCAGGCCCTTGGCAAGGAGAATGACAAGCTTTGATATAATACTAGATGTGTTTTGCTGAGGCTGTCACCTGGATATGGGACATTTAATGGCTGAATGACAGAGAAGCAGAATATTATTTACAAGGCAGACATAATTTTTCAGGCTAATATATGTCCATGAGTTAAAGAAGTCAGTAGAAATATCTTTTAAAAAGTCAACTGAAACTCTTTTGCAATAATTTGAAAATTTAACAAAATGTTCACTTTCAATAAAAACAAATATTATTAAAACAACGGGCTCATTTTTTCTCATTTTATGTTTTAGCTCACTTTTACTATTTCCGTGTCAATCACATCCTTTCCAGTTGATCCAGGAGCAAATATTAAACCGTTTGCAGTAACACTGTGATTGAAGTTCAAGTAAACAACTCCAAGGCTTTTTTAACATAAACAAGTGAGGGAATAACCTCATTTTTCTTTTTGTTTCTTTCACCAAATAACACATTGGTGAAGTTACAATATTCAAGGTGCTGTCATAAATTAGAGAATAAAACTTATTCAAGTGTGTCTTTAACCTCAAGGAACTTATATTTATAATCTTGTTACAACAGAAATCTGCATATGCAAAGTTAGCTAAAAGTAAAGGGCTGCTCAGAATAAGAGATAAATGGATGAAGAGAAAATAGGCGCAGTATGAATTCAAATGAGAGATGGTTTCCCGTGGGGAGACAGGCAGTAATCAGTCAGTGCTTTCTGAGAAGATAGGCTTTGAGAGTGACTTTTAAGTGCAGATAATATTCAATAAATAAGGGAGAATGAGAAGTTGAAAAGGCTAAAGTGTTTGGATCAGTGACCAGAAAAATACTGCACTTAATCTTTTTGAGTCAGTATAAGCATACTCCCCGTTTTGGTTATGATAATCAATTGTGCTTTGTAATTAACAGTGTAGCCTGATTAGGCCCTTCAGCGAGCGTTTTAGCCAAATGGGAAACACTATTTTTTCATCTCCCTTTGAAGAACTGCGCGTCACAGGGAGCGTGCTTCAGATGGACGTCCGTTTCAGTCCACACTGAGGTTTGTCTTAATTACGCTAAATCTGGCATTATTGCGGTCACTCTCCTGTAATGAATTTGGATCTGTTTATCTTGGGTCCTCTTTAAATGAAGTGTATTTTCCACAGTTGTTGTTTACACAGTCTGTATCTTCTTGTTTGTTTAGGAAGGACTTGTGACCTAAATGCTTGAGATACCTTATGTCTATTCATGTAAATATGAGTATATATAAATAATGTTATTTTCAAAAGCCAGTCTTATCAGGAACCTGATATTATTAATATATTTTCTCACATGATGTGTTTTTGAGAATTTAAAGGAAGATCAAGCATGTATAGTTCTCTCCAAAAGTTTATTTAATGTTAGCCCCATTTCTCCTTTGGATTCATAAACATGGTTTGCTGATTTGTAACATCTTATATTTGTTTGTTCTCATTTGGTTTTAGAATTTGTATTTTTTTTCTTTTATTAGATTTGGAAAAAAGTAAAAAATTGTTTCGTGCTTTAACCAGTTTAGCTTTTTAATTATAAAATAATAAAAGTATATTCTTCAGTTTGTAGCTTTATAGTTGTAAAGGAATGAAATTATAATAAATCTTATGTAAATAGGACATGAAAGAGTGAACTTGAAATTGTTTGTTTTAGCTAATTATTTAACCAATAGTTATTAGTCAAAGAAACTTTAGAAAATGATATTTTTAAATGTTTTAATGATTCTAAGCAAAGATATGTATGAAATAATTCTCTCTGAGACCCATTTAATAGAAAACTTTGGTAAACTCATTAAATCATTACAGACAGACTCATTTCTCTTCATTGTTGCCAAAATGTGCCCATATCACTGTTATTTTTTCCTTATTGAACATTTATTGCCGGTACTGCTCTTTGCTACTGTACGAACAATTTTCAGCTTACTGCTTTAAAAGACAAAACTGACAGCATTTCCACAAAAGACAACGGAGGAAGAACATCTCCAATTGTGATGAATTGCAAAGGGAACCGCAGTTAAGGTCCCATAAAATGTTGTCCCTCATATTCTGGCAAGCTTAAGGAAGGAAAAATCAGTAACTTGACTCTTCATATAAGTGTGACTCATTTTGGGGAAGGTCAGTCGGTTTTTCAGAGTAGGTGACTGTTAGAAAAATATTTTTCTCATTGTAAGTTACCTTATTCTATCTTAATGTATATGTTTCCTTATAATATGTGGGAATTCTGGGATCCCAAGAGCAGTGAAGCCTTCAACCTAAACTGGAGAAGAGACCTAGACAGCAGACCCACTCAAGGAACAATGCAGCAGAATCTGGTCCCCCTCCAGTGTTCACCTCGGTCTGGCGGCCAAGACTGTCAGTGGCTAGTTAGAATTTAAATTCCTCAGATTGAGGAAATGAACTAGTGAAGGGAGAGGAAGTATCTAGACAGAAAAAACATTTTCCATTGTAGATATTTCTAAACAGATGAATGGCAGATTGCAAAGAGAAAGTTGCAAAAGTGTGATGCTTTTGAGAGTGCTGCAGGACCCGTGAAAGAAACCCAGTTGGTAGTGGGACTTGCCAGTGGAGAATAAAGCAATTTAAAGGGAGCATGTTTGAAGGCTTGATTTCCTAAGTGACTGACTTTATCTTAAGAGCAGCTGTAATATTTTCTCTATGATACTTCAATTAAAACGGGCTCCTTGTCTTCAGTAAAGTACTTCCTACACAACTGCACGGTCATGTGCCTTTTAAACTACATTTTGGTCAAAATGGACTGAGCATAACACAATGTAGATCTCATAAGATTTTAATGAGGCTGAAAAATTCCTGTGTCTCATGACATCATAGTTGCTGTAACACTGTAGCACAATATATTACTCACGTGATTGTGGTGTAAACACACATACTGAGCTGCTAGTTATATAGACTATAGCACATACAATACTGTACAGCACATAATATTTGATAACTGTAATAAATGACTGTGATGCTGTTTTGTGTATTTAATATACTACACTTTTTACTGTTATTTTGGAGTGTAATTTTTTACTTATATAAAACAAAAGTTTGTTGTAAAACAGTAGGCCATGTTAGGCCAGCAGGAGCCTCATACACCTCATATTCATTGCACTGCTTGATTGAAACATTTTCTCTTGTGCTTGATTTTATCTCATGTTGTACTGTTCATCATGGGTCTTTAGTTGACAAAATCCACTGCTACTATTGCCAATAAGATGCCATGTTAAGTTATTGACCTGGAAACAAAATTAAAAGTGCTTAAGCACTGCAAAGGTAGAAAATCAGGGATCACTATTGCTCCTCCAGGCATAACTCCCTCCAACATAGCTACAGTCTTGAAGAACACGAACAAAGTGAAGGAAGCTATTATAGGATCTGCTTCACTGAATGCAACAAAAAGTCAGGAAGGGCCTACCTTTATCAGACATGGAGAAACTTTTAATGATCTGGCTTGAAGACCAGACAAAGAGTGTATCACTTTCAGCACCATGGTGATCATGGCTAAAACAAAAGGTTTGCAATGTTGAAAGAGAAACCTGGACCTGACTACAATGTTGAAAATACTGCTAGCTTTGGATGATTTAACTGATTCAAGAATATTCATTATATGTGTGAAAATGTGTGGTGTGTCTGTGAGTGATGGTGTGAAGGCAGCTGAAGAACGTTTGGAAACTCTAAATTGAGCCGATTGTGGGAGAAATTTACTTGCCAGAACAAATACTCAATATGAATACAAGCCCCTATTTTGGAAATTGATGCTAAAGGACTTTCATCTATACGGAGGTCAAGTTAATATAAGACTTCAAGGCTTTGAAGGACAGGTTGGCAGTCTTGCTTGGGACCAAAGCTGCAATCTACAAGTAGAAATTCCTTGTGCTTTGTCACAATGAGAACCTCAGGGCCTTCAAGCATATCAGTAAGCACACACAGTATCAGTGCACTGCATGGGCAGCAAGAAGTCATGGGTGACCCCACTCTTCTTCCAAGGTGCCCTCCTGATCAAGGAGCTGCAGCAGCTTTAAAAGTCTGCTACAGGAGGAAGACTTCTCCCAGGTTATAGCTGCAACTAAAGAAAGCACTGAAAAGACACTGATGCAATTCTGGAAGGACTATAACATTTACAGCTGCATTAAGAACATTGCCTCGGTTTGGGCTGTGGTCACCAAGAGATGTATGTGTGGCATCTTTAAGTAGACACTTTAGGACTTCAAAGGATTTGCAAAGGACGATGAATTTGCGAAAATAAACAAGGCTGTGGTTGAGATGGTAAATAACTTTGTCCTGTTGTGAATGAGGGTGACATTGAAGAGCTCTTAGCAGTGGTTCCTGAGGAATTGACTAATGAGTTGTTAAACCTGGAACAGGAATGCGAAGCTGAAGAAGACGTAAGAGAAAAGGAAACTGCATTACAGGAAAAAGAACTCCCAAGAACACTGCAGTGAAGAGGTTAGCAGAAGCTTTTGAAGACATCATCGAGCTTCTTTAAAAAGTTTGAAATCATGGACCCCAATGACAAAAGGTTTTTATTAAGTTGGAAATATTCATGGTACATTATCAGCTTTGAAGCAGATCTATGATGAAAAAAAAAGAAACAGACTAAGACAACCACCATGGACATGATTTTGAAAAGAGTGACACCTTTTCAAGAAGAGCCTCAGGAAGGTCCTTCAGAAGGTGGTCTAGAAGACACTGTCATCATAGGTGACAACTCCATGCATGTTATCACCCCTGAAGATCTTCCAGTGAAACAAGATGTGGAGGTTGAAGATAACCCTGATCCTGTGTAGGCCTAGGCTAATGTGTGTGTTTTATCTCAGTTTTTAAAGTATAAAAGTTAAAAAAATTAAATATTTTAAAAACAAAACAAAGCTTATAGAATAAGAATATAAAATACTTTGTATAATTATATGATGTTTGTATTTTAAGCTGTGTTATTATATGAGTTAATAAATGAAGAAGTTTATAAAGTAAAAATATTACAGTAAACTAAGATTAATTTATTATTAAAGAAATAAAGTTTTTTTTTAAGATTTTATCTAAGCGTACAGTAGTGTCCTAGGCCTGCACATTCACTCAGCCCTCATATATTCACTCATCCAAAGTAATTTCGGTACTTCAAGCTCCATTCTTGGTAAGTGCCCTAAACAGGTCTACTATTTTTATCTTTTATATTTTATTTTTACTACACTGTTTCTGTGTTTAGATATATCTAGATATACAAATACTTACCATCATATTACAATTGCCTAGAGCAGTCAGGAGAGTAACATACGGTATGGTTTTGTAGCCTTGGAGCAATACGTTATATACCACACAGCCTGGTTGTGCAGTAGGCTGTTCCATCTAGGTCTCCTAAGAGCATCTGAGATGTTCACATGGCAACAAAATCACATTAACAACACATTTCTGAATGTGCTCTCTCCACAGTTAAGTGCATGTGACTGTGCTTCTTGAGAATATTATTATGGAGAGTGAAGGAAGATGGTTTAAGGAAAAAGGACAATCTGTTCCACCCCTCTCTTTCTATTCCTAACTGAGGTCAGGAAACTAGATTTAACTGAATATGCCGTTTCCCGTAGTTTAGGCTTGAGGTAATGATCCACTCACAGATTAGAGGGACTATAGTCTCTAACACAGTTAACTTTGGGTGAAGAGCATGAAACTGAGGGTCATTTTCTGACTGTAAAGTAGGTTCCTTGCAGAGGGAGGCTCAAAGTTAAAATAACAGGAGCTGATGTTCTACCCTCCTCCGTGAAGAAGGTAGATGCCCAAACCTAGGGAGTGTGTGTGGGCATGGGTGCGTGCCGCCCAAACTCACCCTCATGTTCTGCATAATCGGAACCCATGGAGTCTAAAAATATAGAGATGGGAGACTTTATATTGTATTATCTTAGAAAAAAATCCTTTTGAGCATTTTGGTACAAACTAATAGGGATTAATTGAACCCATATTGGATACTTTAGTGTCTCACGAATGGATTGTAGACATAATTGCCCTCAGAGAACTACCTCTTTTTGTTTAGAGCTATGCCTGGCACTTGAGACATTTGATAGGAGAGAAAAATCATGACATTAACATGGACCCAGGTTTTTCTTGCTCCACATAATGAGGACTGTTAAATCTAAATGCTCTATCCGATATATCCACCAAACATTTATCCCTGGGCAGCATTTGTTTGGATACTACCCAGAATGGCAAACCACTACAAGGCATGTGGAGAGATTGCTTACATTAAGTGGTTGTGATCTTGGCTATATTCTAGGATGCGATAAACTTTTGTTTTCATTCATCAACAGAAACCGATAGTCACTAGGCTTTCATAGCAACTCATTCTTTGGACAAAGCACTTCTCAAAATTTGTATCCCCTTTAAAAAATCTACTCGACCCATGACATATTTTGATAGTGTGTTATATGACCTTTTTGATGGTTGCTACCCTGATTGTACATTCCAGTCAGCGAGTTTTATCAATATATAGTGATGGTAAGAGAGCTATAGTGCCCAGACTGAAGAGGCAGTACATACACATGAGGTATTTCTGCTTTACATGGCCAAGCATTACTCCACTGGATTTACTCTCCAGTTTTGTATGTTTGGCCATAAGCTTCATTTGATCATTGATCTCTACTTCGGGGTAGGAGATGAGAGTAGAAAACAGATTACACTTCCCCAAAGCAGATAAACTAACAGATGAATTTTCAGAGGCTTATCACTTGATTATAGTTGTAGTTTGCAGTAATATGTTTAGACAAAAAAAAACCCTTAACACAATACTGTGTTAGGAGCTTCAAGCTCCTGTTATAGGACTTAAGCATTCTTGATAAATGTACAAATGTTTTCTAGGTATCTAGAATTAAAAAGAAGAGATTTCTGTAGAATTCCCAAGATCTCCTCAATCTAGGAAGTGGAGGGCTGGAGGTGAAGATAATCCATCACCAGCAAAGTGACAGAGCTTGGCATTTGGAGTTCTCTTGATTATTGAGATACATCCATGCATGTTTTTACCTGGGCAAACACAACTGTGACAAATAGCCTGTGAACACCTGCTTTCCAATAATGATTCTTTACAATCTACTGGATGGGGTTCTCTTATTATCCTCCAGTCATTAACATAAATAATGATATTTGCATTATTACCTATACTTTGCAAATATTAGCTTCTTGGAGGCACTGGTCATGCCAAAGCCCTCTTCACCTTTTCAAAAGATACAGAGCTCAGTTTCTATGGGAGATTATTGCCTCTATGTGATGAAAATTTCCAACCCATCCTAACTATTCAGAATCTGAACTCCTTCCTAGGGTCTGAGAAATCTTTCACATTGCAAGTCTTGATAGGAGGCTAGAATATAAAATTGCCAAATACTTCCTTTCCCAGGTTTTCCTTGGGTAGGTTGGAGGCATTAGTCTTTGGATTCTCAAGAGTTTGATTCAGAAGCCAGTAACTGTCAAGATGAACCTAGAAAATCCCTCCTGATTGTGTCAGGAAAAAACATGATTGAGTTCTGGAGACAAGAGTAGCAGAAGTACCCACTGTAGCACCCACTGTCAGCTGTCTCACAGTAGCCCTGCTGGTCTTGCTGGTTGTGTTCCACAGCCAGATGGTGGCATTTCGATGGTGTGACTTTAGGCATCATCTTAAACTCTTTTGGAGCCTGATTCTCCAGTTCTGCAATTCTCTAAGCCACTGACATCTTTTTAATACATTCATTTTTTTTCTGCTGAAATCAACTTGAATTTTTCCGGTGGCTTGCCACTGAAATTCCTGACTGAAACACACCAAATATTAGACATGGGCAATTAACATTTCTCATCTATTTATGGAGATTTGTGGATTTATGATAATTTTACTTCCTTCATAAGACAAAAAACCAGGCGCAAAAATTGCAAATTAAAATGATCTATTTTTTCAAGGCCCAACACCTTCAAAAATGATATAAGTATTTACTTCAGAGTGTTCAAAATTGTAAAGCAATGTTTTGAAACTGTGTTTTGCCAAATCCTAGTTCTTTGAGAGAAAAGTCCTGAAAAAGGAAGGTTCTATAATGTAATAATGTTAAAAAACAAAGCAAATCATATTCTATTCCTAGTACATTGTCATATTGTGGGTTCTAAGAAGTTCTAGATAAAAGAAACTTTTAAATTTTGACTAGAGTTTTTTTTAACATATTGGATTCGACAATCATTTTCACACAGTGCTGTGTCAGTGTTCCTCAAACAAGTGTTCTGTGGGACATTCTTGAAGACAGAAACATTTGTTTCGTTATTGAATACCCACTGAGGATAAAAGTCTGTGCTATGCTTGGTTAATGCGGACATTTCAAAACAACTAGTTCAGACTTTTTTTTTAAGTTTCAAAGAAATTAATACCCTGGGCTTCAGTCTCTTCATATCTGAAATGGAAAAAAATAGCACTCACATCATAAAATTGTTTTAATATTAAAAGAGATAATATGAGTAAAGCCATTAGAGAATTGCCTACATAACTATGTGACTTAATTTATATGTGTTCAAATGTGACACAATTAATTGCTTAAAAGAGAGTGATAATTTCTTTATGATAAATGTGATGAAGTTGCTCTAATCTCTCAATTGTTTCATATACAATTCCCTCTGTGACCAATTAATATGCATTGTTTTAAGATGTTTTTGGAATATTGTTTCTACAGTTTAGGAAAGACTGCAACTAAGTAAATATAATAAGGATTAAATTGCCAAAAATATGAAGGGCATTTTGTTAGATGTATCATAATAATGCACATTAGTAGCATCTGAAATTGTTTTCTCCTCAATGTACATCTATTTATAATGCATTGCAAATGTCTTCAGGTCCTATATTATCACTAGCAAAGCCACAGTACTTTTTTTTTCTGACATGAAAAAACCTTAATGAAAGTATGCAATAACCTGTATAGTAGGTGTGGAAAAGCTTTTTTTTCCCCTTTAATGAAAGAAGGATTGATGTGAAAATGATAGTTTTTAATTTTTCTCAAAGAATTATAATGCCAATTAGTGTTTGAACTTTTATGGGGATAGACAAAAATTCATGAAGGGTAAAAAGTCCATGTTTAATCAGCTACTCTGATATACTATTCCACAGAAACCTTCTTATATTCTGATTTTTAAATGTGCCAATTTTTAATGAAAAGTTGCAGAAGCAAAATCCCCTGGTAATACGGCAACTGTGTACCTGAAAACTTTTCAAATAATGTATGAAACATGCATAAAACTGTTATGCAAATAATGAATTGTGTGCAAGGCATATTCCCAGGTGGTGTTTTGCAAATATAGCTTGTCTTATACTATTACATCAGGTGAACCTAAGAACAGAGGGCAACATCGCTATCAAGAGTAAATGATTGGAATCCAATTTTTCTGTTAACTGAACTGAACTCATATGCACATTTTAATATCCCTCACATTTGATAGGCATATTCTATTAGCAATGTTTTACTCACCGCATACTGTAATTTGGTATTTAATTATTTGCATGAAATAAATCATCGCTTGAAACTTATTATACTAAAAATCACAAAATAAGCCCTTTTAACACACACCAGTGCTTTGACAAACTAGCCTGTCAAACTCAAAATGGCAAAATTAATAAAATGAGTAGCTAAGCATCTTATTTGCAATTGTACTCTTGAGTGTTTTAAAATCATAATTGAGAAAATATATATTTATATTATTGACTTTCCAATAAGGAAATGTTTACTTTCTTTTATCTAGTATTTATGGAAACAAATTGCCTGGCAACATTTGAAACAAAGAAATCAAATGTGAATCAATTTATTATAGATAATTAATAAATTATATGATTGCAATTTTCAGTGTTCTTTAAATCATTAAAGTGATTGGAAAATATGCAGACACTTAATCAAAATGTTGAACTACTCAGAAAACTTTGGTGTGAGATACTAAAGGCTCAGGAGTGATTTGATAGCTGTCTGTGAAAAGCTTGTCTCCACTGAACCAAAAACAAAGTGGGCCTGGGAGGGTGGAGGGCTGGTGAATTCCTTGAGAGACTTCTTCATAGAAAAGAGGGATTTTCTTCACCGTATATTTTCAAGGTATGAATTCTGAAAGATTATGAATTCGGAAAGACTATATTTTGCTGTATACCTAGAAGCATCTTTCTCTAGGGTCATTTAAAATAAGGAAACTCCTGCTGTTAAAGGTCACAATATAGTCTCAATAGAAACTGGGAGGAGACACCAGGTATTCTAAGTTCCAGTCATGCATAAGATTTAAACATACTTTTTCTTAGGTGAGACAACACATTTCTTTGTTCAAAAGATTTTCCTCAACAAAATAAACTGGAAGGTACAGTACAAATACTCCCTGGTGGTAAGTTAGTTTGCATATTATCATGGTTGATTTCAAAAATCACATCTCATGTACAGCCCCTTTCTTAGCTGATGGAGGGAAGGCCTATCCACGAGAAGGCAAAGAGGTGAGGTCTACTAACCTCCTTCACATTCCTCAACTTGGGGGGTTTCTTCAGGCTCAGGCTGAGTCCCTGCTAATGGATTTATGTAGCTGGTCTGACCTTAGGTTTGTAGCTTGGCAATGCTAATCAAAGGTGGATTCTTTCTTTCTCTTTCTCTTTCTCTTTCTCTTTCTCTTTCTCTTTCTCTTTCTCTTTCTCTTTCTCTTTCTCTTTCTCTTTCTCTTTCTCTTCCTCTTCCTCTTCCTCTTCCTCTTCCTCTTCCTCTTTCTCTTCCTCTTCCTCTTCTTCTTCCTCTCTTCCTCTTTCTCTTTCTCTTTTCCTCTTCCTCTCTTTTTTTTCCACCTCTCTCATTTTTTCTAGGTCTCTTAGGCTTCACATAACTAAATTGTTTTCACTAGGCAAGGGAATAGTGGGATGTTGGTTCTGGTTGTTTTGATAATGAATTATTTTCCATAGGGTTANATTCTTTCTTTCTCTTTCTCTTTCTCTTTCTCTTTCTCTTTCTCTTTCTCTTTCTCTTCCTCTTCCTCTTCCTCTTCCTCTTCTTCTTCCTCTCTTCCTCTTTCTCTTTTTCTTTTCCTCTTCCTCTCTTTTTTTTCCACCTCTCTCATTTTTTCTAGGTCTCTTAGGCTTCACATAACTAAATTGTTTTCACTAGGCAAGGGAATAGTGGGATGTTGGTTCTGGTTGTTTTGATAATGAATTATTTTCCATAGGGTTAATCTTCCCCTTTCTGAGGAATATATTCACCTCTTTCTGAGACACTGACTTCACTGTTTACCACACTGGGTCATCTCTTTTCACACTGCTAAAATTTGCTTTTGCTTTTCTATGGTTTCAGTTAGTTTCACATGTCCACAACCCCAGAAACTTTTCTTATTCTTATTTCTTATTCTCATTTTTGTCTGCAGAGTCTTTACCATGTAACAGAACCATATTTGCTCTTATTAAAGGGATAATTACATTACCTTTAAAATAAAGAATCAAGTCATTTATTATTTTTAGTCCAAAAGGAAATTAATGTCAAGGTACTTTGTGCAGAATTAAAATTTATTCCAGGAAATAGGGTCTTATGTTATAGACAAGGCTATTACTGCTTACATCTTTTTATTTTTAGTCAATCATTTTTATTTAAGAGTGTGGTGAGTACTAAATATATGGAACTAAAATATCTACTTAAATAATTTTCTTTTAAAGTCACAGATTTCATTAGAAATAGAGGTACTCTATAGAATTCCTGTGGATCTTCACTTGTACCAGTAATAATGTATGCCATTATTTTATTTTTTCACAACTTTTTGAAAACTTTGTATTATAAAGTCTGTAGTATATGGTTATCTATGTTAATTTTTACAGAATAGATTAGTTGCATGTTAATTAATGAATTATGGTTTGAGATTAACTCAAAATTGAACTAATAATAGACATAATTGCTCTTATCTTTTATGATCTTGATTATTTTTCATATCATATTTTTATTTTTTTAAAGATTTTATTTATTTATCTTTAGAGAGGAAGGGAAGGAGAGGAGAGAAACATCAATGTATGGTGGCCTCTCGTGAGTCCCCTGCTGGGAACTGGCCTGCAACCCAGGCATGTGCCCTGAGTGGGAGTCGAACTGGAACTGGGAATCATTGGGTTCACAGGCCTGAGCTCAATCCACTGAGCTACACCAGCCAGGGCCTCATATTGTATTTTTAAATACAACTTGTCTACCTCTCCTTTTAAAAATATTTTATTGTATTCTTTCCATTACCATCTAGTACCCTTATCTACCACCCCCACCCCTGCCTTTACCACACTGTTGTCCATGTCCATGAGTCCTTTTCCCTTTTTGCTCAATCCCTGTGCCACCTAACATCCCCCACTTAGCTGTCATCCTGCTCTCCATCTATGAATCTGTCTTTGTTTTGCTTGTTAGTTCAGTTTGTTCTTTACTATCTAAGTGTTAAAATAAACTTGGTCATCACCATATTAAAAGTGCATTGTCTAATTACTTCCCTTCTGTTTTAGAAATACCTTGGCTGTGCTGCTCTTATATCCTGAGGTACCTAAAAGGTTTTCTTTTAGTAAACTTGCTTTGACTTTAGGAATTGGATTCTATTGCCTGCCTCTGTCCATAGAATCAAAAGACATATCTTTAGAGACCAGTGTTGTGCAATCAAATTTGCTGTGATGATGAATATATTCTACCTTTACATTGTCCGGTATAATAGCCATTAGCTCTATGGGGTCATTAAGCACTTGGAATGTGGCTAGAGAACATGAGAAACTGTTTTTAATTTTATAACATTTTAGTTCATTTCAATTTAAATTAGATATCTACACAGTGTATGTTATCTTGAAATATGTATTACAGAACTTCATAAGTCACTTAATACTTCTGAATTTAAGTTTTCTCATTTGTAAAATAAAGATAATGATCCCTGTGTTTCTAGCAGAATTGCGAGAAAGATCAAAGGATAAAGGATGATGATCCGAGTGTAACGATGAGAAGCTCTGGGCGGGCTCTGAAACGGTACTGCTTACGTGTGGGTTCTGACTCCACTGCCTGTGCCTTGAGCAAGGTGCTGCCTCTGTCTCCACCTCAGGTTCATCCCATGTAAAATAGGGATAATAATCATATCTAACTCATTGATTTTTGAGAAAATTAACTGAGATAATACATACAGTTTTTAGAATTGTGCCTGGCAACTAGTTGATAATGATAAATGTCAGTTTTTGTTTTTATTATTAAATACACAAACACTGAAAATACACTCTAATATTTAGAGAAGACTCAAGTGTCTCTTCATTCACTTCTCAAAAAAAGTAAATAAATAAAAAAGAAGAAGAGCCCTGCTATGGTTCAATAAAAAATTTATTAAAAAATACATGTGAAGTGAAACTTTGGTGGGTTAAGGATCTCCTTTGATGGGTAAAAGAGTTAAATATCTTCATTAAAATTTCCTTGTTTTATTTTTTTCTTTACTCTGTGACAGTGAAATTGAGTTTGTGGATGAAATCTCCTGAGGTAAACCCTCCAAGAAAAGAAACTTATTATGGTTTATAGGGAAGAAGACAATGAAAAGAGACATAGAATATTACCTGTATTACAATATTGTTCATAGGAAAGAGGCAAGAAAAGATATTTTGAGACTGCTGCTCAAATTAGCATTTGAGTGTATGTATTAGCCTTGGGTTAGGTGTCAGGATGGGGATAGGTTATGGAATTCTGAGATTCAGAATCCTGGCATTGTATACACTGAGGTCTATACAGTAAAAGTCCAGCCATAGTTAATATAAAGAGAACAGTTTTCATGACATTGATGTAACCTGGTGGCCAAAGAGAGTGGACTGGAGTGTGCATGCATGAACAATGATGACTTCACTGTACCAGTTGGTGGAGGCAGTAGACACCGTGAGTGAGAATCTGTACTGTGTGGCCATCACATTCAAAATGCCTGAGTGAGTAGAGCAATGAATCTGCATCAAATTTTGCATTAAGCCATGCAACATGAAAAATAGAGACATTTATTGAAGAAGATACAAGATACAAGAAACATTGTACTTAGGGCAATGATGCCTCAGTCTCATTCAATGTAGACACCTTGGGACCTCATACATTTCTCCTGATCACCATCAGCTGCCCTGTTGTATTTTCCTGAATCTCATTAATGGTCTGAAGTCTTTTTCATTTCAAAGGTCATTTTAGTTTTGGGAAAAACCAGAAGTTACAGGGCTCCAAATCTGGGCTGTAAGGGGGCTGAGTCACCTGGATGATTTGATGTTTAACCAAAAAACCCTGTGCAAGATGTAATGCATGAGTGGGCACGTTGTGGTAATGAAGCTGCCAATCACCAGTATCCCATAGGTGCAGCCTTCTGAATTATCCAAATAGTTCCTGTGGAGGAATATTTGAGCTTAGGGCAAAATGATGAAAATGGGAAGGAATATAATTAGAGCTGTAATTTTAAGATTTTTCTAAATATTACCACATTGGATGAAATGAGTAAGAGAAGACTTAAATCAAGGCTGCTAATTAGGCAACTATTAGTGCAGTTGAAGTGAGAAATCATGAGTACCTAATGTCGAGTTGTAGTTAGGGATGGGAAAAATTGAGAAGTTGCTATAGGCATTGGAAAGCTATATTTGACAAAACTTGAATATGGAAGAAAAGGAAGTAAGAAGATTAAATGAAAACACTGGGTTTTAGGGAGATTGTACAATGATGGTAGAAGAAGCATTTTGGGGATAATCAAAATCATGGGCCTAGTACCTTGCATGATTGATGGGTCTAGTGGTATGAATGTGAAAAATTATGGAAGTGGCAGGAACACACATTAAGCATATTGCTTTACATTTTAAACTTCTAATAAAGGGAGCTTTAAAACTAGTAGAAACCCAACATCATTGTCCAACGAAAATGAAATAAAAATATTTCTAAAGACACATCTGATAAAGGATTGTTATGCAAAAAATATAAATAATTCTTAAAATTCAACAAGGAGAAAATAAAAAACTCAATGGAAAAGTGGGCCAAAGACCTTAAAGGATACCTCATGAGGGAAGATATATAAAAGGCAAATAAGCATACAAAATCATGCTCCATATCATATGTCATTAGAGAAATGCAAATAAAAACATAGTGAGCTACCATACCACATCTATTAGAACGACTCAAATCCAGAACAACGACAACACCAAATGCTGGCTAGAACATGCAGCAACAGAAAAAATCCCATGCATAGCTGTTAGGCATGGAAATTTGTGCAGTCACTTTGGAAGGCCGCCACTTTGGAAGGTTTATTACAAAATGAAACATATTATAACTATACAATCTTGCCATCATACCCCTTGGTATTTACCCAATGTTGTGAAAATTTAAGTCTCTGTTAAAATCTGCACATGGATGTTTTTATAACAGTTTTATTCATGATTGTCAACACTTGGAGGCACTGGCGATGTCCTATAGTAGGTGAATGGGTAAGTTGTGGTACATTTTGACAATGGAATATTACTCAGTTGTAAAAAGAAATGAACCATTAAGCCATGAAAAAGCATGCAGGAAACTTAGATGAGCATCACTAAGCACATGAAGCCAATCTGAAAAGACTACACACTGTCTGGTTACAACCATATGACTGAGGACAGTTAAGAAATCAGTGGTTGCCAGGGGTTGGTAGGTAGAGGGTGGGGGACAGATGAATAGATAGAACACAGAGTATTTTTAGGGCAGAGAAATTACTCAGTATGATATTGTAATACAGAAAGGTACAGGTCACTATAAATTTATCTAAACCCATAACATGTATGACCCCAAGAGTGAACTACAATGTAAACTATGGACTTGAGGGATTGTGTTGTGTCCATCTAGGTCCATATATTTTAATAAATATACCACCCTGATAAGGGATGCTGATAATGGTGGAGGCAATGCTTTGTGGGGACAAGGGATAAATTGGAGATTTCTGTATAGACCAAGGTTTACCAGGGGTTTGGGTGGAAAGGGATAAAAACAGGTGGAACACAGAAGATTATTAGGGCAGTGAAATGATTCTGTAGACAAGAGCATTGAATAAAATAGGTGATCCTCAGATCTGTGATGAATGAAATAGGAACTCACTAAAGAAAAATTAAGGGGTATCTAGGAAGAACTGAAAACCTCCCTGTATTCAGGGCATATGAATATGTAGTAAAAACAATTAGCACATTTTCATGATTTTTCTATAGCAACACCTGTGTGTGGAAGCAGTAGGGAATAAAACATAGTGCAATTTTTCACAGGGTTGGAATTGGCAGGACAAATGCATTGGAAACAGTATGGGGACAGATAATTCCAGGATGCAAATAAGAGAGTTGTTAACAGGAATTAATGTGTCCTTCTAAGCTAGGTAGAAAGCTAAATGAAGTGGTGATATTATATGGAGGGAAATTCAATATGATGGAGGTCTTAATGAGTTCTAAGTGGTGCATTTTGTCTAAGTCCACTGAGCCACACCAGCCAGGGTGAGAAGTTTTGAGGATAGTATCTACAAGGACACTTTATTCAGGTTGTATGAGAAAAAAGTAGTAAAATAAATAGAAAGTTATTCTGTGGACAGTACTTAAGTAAAATCTGGTGGTGGTAAGGAAATAAAATATTCTTAATATCTATATAGGGATTACAAACTAGAGAGGCAAAACATATACATATGTTACATATTTTCTATATAATAATTATTTAAGAATTAAGTAGGAGATGCTGATTATGTGTTCTTGGTATTCACAAACAACGGAAGTCTTATCAAAGGAGTGAGACGTAGAGTTTGGCATGGAAATGAAGGATGAGTCCATTTTAGGTACATAGAAAGTAGAAGAAATTATGTTCCTAAAACTTCTAAAACTCTGTGAGTTTTAGGAACATAATATTAGCAAAGGCACAAATGTGAGGAGACCAAAATCAACAGTAATGATTAAGGCAATAATGACAGTAATGACAAGTTGTCATGCACTGACTTTACACACATTATTTTATTTATTATATAGTAAAATAGCCATTGTCCCCAGTTTTTAGATGAAGAAATAGAGCCTAGAATTTGCCTTAAATCTCATGGAGAGTGAGAGTACCAAAAATCAAATTGAAGTGTGTAATATCAAAGATATGCTCTTATTAAGCGGGTTTTAATAAACCTGCATGGCTGTACCAAGGATTGCTTCCTATTAATTACGGGCAAATGAACCATTTCATTTTCTCTGTGATATAAGGTCCCTCCACATCCTACATTTCAGCCTCACTAAAGTAGTCTGTTATGGACAGGCACCATACTCACACTTGTGTGCTTTTGTATGCAATCTTCTTTACCAAAAATGAAATTCCTCCCTGTATTCACCCATCAAACTACCACATATTAATTTTCCCACATGGTTTCTTTTAAGATACAATTCACTCCTCAGTTTTTGAAGTCTTTTCTTACTAATCTATTAAGATTTATCATTTTTTCCTCTGTGACACCATTGAATTTGGAATATAGGCCTAGAGTTATACAAACAAAATTGTGTTAAAGTTAATTTTTATGTCTTTTCTTCCATAATGCCAATTTCCTGAGAGTAAAGTCAGAGTCATAATTGTTTCCCTAGTGCCTAGCACAATGTCTAACACAAAATGTTGCTCAATAAGTGCTTTTTAAATTAATAAATGAACGAGTGAAAGGTAGGCAAAGTGAGGCAGATTTATGGAAGGCCTAAATGGCACAGGGCTGTGAATGTATTCCATATGTTAATGGTTTTCATATTGTGTCCTAAAGAACACTTCTATGAGGAGGTCATTTCAACTGGTCTTTAAGATCTTACCAGATCATAAGTAACTTTAAATATTTTGAATAGTGAGTTTTTATGTAATATGTCATGTAAGCAAAAGATCCAGCAGCTAAAAACTCTTCAGAAACCACCAAAAGTAATGAAGGAATTTTTTTAACAAAATAGTATGGTTTACTTTAAAATATATTTTGGTTTAAGTATTTCTAGACTTTCTTACATATATGTGTGTACAGGGTGGGACAAAAGTAAGTTTATAGCTGTGAGTACACAAAACAGAATTTATTCTGGTATTATGTATTAATTATTGCATAGTTTTCCATATGAACAACTATAAATCTACTTTTGCTACATATGTGTGTGTGTATATATATATATACACACATATATATATATATATATATAGTACATATAAGCATATATTTAGACCTTATAAAATTTACCTAAGTAGATTTGGCCTATTGAGGCTATGATATGAATTTATATTGGGATATTTCGTAGGCTTCTAGGCAGGTGCTTGCATTCTAGATTGTGCTTTGATGTGAAAGTGAGATTGCTCAGATTTTTGTTACTGGATATAAGTGATCCAGGAAAGTTTTTGGTGTCCTAACTTTTAGCTACACGATATCAAGACCCCAGACATTTGTATAGTTAAATTTTCCACTATTCATCTGAGAGCTTTGGCGTCACGTAGATGCTGCCTCAAAAGATATGTTTTTAAGGATTCAATTTATAGAGCTCTACTTAACGGAAAAGGCAAAAGGCAGAATTTTATCATGAGCATTTAGAAATATAAATGTATTCTTGTTTAATTCGTTTTTGGCCTTCAAACCCATAAAGAAAAGCTGAAGCTAGAAATGTATAATTTCTAAGGATAATAATCGGATACCATGGGATGGATGGCTTTATACCGGTAGAGGCAGTGTTGTGTTCCATGGAGTTCAATAAGGCACTTGTACCTGTATGTGGACAGAATTAATCCTGAATGTAACTGCTTTACCACTTGTCAAATTCACTCAGTGCTGTTTGTAATGGGGCTTAATTTTATCATAAAATATCTGTCTACACATATCAGTGTTTTTAAGAATCTAAAGGCTTATTCTGATTTTAGGAAACAAAAGATTTGAAATACTTTTAATCAGTGTCTAGATAAATTGTGATTATAACTTTTGTAACTCTTTAATTGCTATAATTCTAGTAGAAATTTCAACATGCTTCAGAATGGATCAAAGCTTTTATTTTCTTAATGAGGTGTTGTAAATGCAACTTTATTTCATGCCTGAAAACAAGTATCATGTGGATTCCTGAAACTAATTTTTCTATGACTCACCATGGGGCTAAAACCTGGAGACTGAAAATACTATTACCCAATTAATTCTGAGTTACTAAGAGCAGCAAGACATAAGTGACAAAGTATTGAGATGGAAACTACTTAATTTTTGATATAGAGAAGCACAAGTAAAGCAAATGTGCATTTGTTTCACTCATTCAACATTCCCTTATTCGTTAAACAAATATTTACTCAGTGCATACTGTGAAAACACCATTCTAAGCCCTGAGAGAATTACACAGGTCTGAATACGCGCCAGGCTCTAAATGTAAGAAGCTCAGAGATGAATGCAATAGACATTCTCCTGCCTACAAATGTAGGAAATACTCCCTTGAAGGGATTCCACCTAATAATATAATTGTACTACATAAACTGATGCTCTCCTTTCCTGCTACAACACATGACTGGATTGCACACGATACAGTGAAACCTAGGGTAATCTGGGGATGCTTTTGTGTTTTCATTACTAATGGCCTTACGTGCTTATTAAGATAACTAATTATATTTTAACTATGTTTATGCCAGTCAAATGTTATTAATTGAATTTTAAAAATTCACATAAAATAGTTTATACAATTAAGTGATACAACTTTAATAATAATAATAATAATAATAGTGGAACATATGCCCATAACCAACTTAATAGAGCAATTCTAATACTTAGTGTCTCAGTCCATGTAAATTATGTTTTTTATAATTTCCTAACTTAATAATGCACAAGTAAACTAAATATGGGCATGAGGTTGTCATTTTTGTGAATACTGTAAGAATGTTTTGGAAATAATGGATAAAGACCAATCACTAAAATTATTATTGATTTAGAACATGAGTAAAAACCTGAAAAGGTTGGGAAAAAATCATGAAAATATGACATACACCTTTATTCAGGATTTTTTATCTTCAATTTTTCATTTCACTTGAATGAGACCAAAATTCAAACTGTGGGAAGGGTTTTATAAAAAAGATAATATAAAAATTTAATTATCAGATGTATGCAAATAAGAGGGTTTGGCCCAATATCATAATATTGGCAAATGAAAGTACATTGGTAAGTTTTAAATTAAAATACAATGCTTTGATATAAAATTGTTACTTTGCAATTACTAGCATTCAAAGCCATTTTTTTTTTGGTCAACTAAAAAGTTACCCAATTCAAGGATTATGTATAAAAAAATTTTAACTTTAATTGCAATATAATGAGACTTTTTTAAAAAAGCAAATCTATCTCTTTTTAAAATGATTTTATTTATTTATTTTTAGAGAAGGAGAAAGGAGGGAGAAAGAGAGGGAGAGAAACATCAGTGTGTGGTTCCCTCTGGCACACCCCCTGCTGGGGACCTGGCCCACAACCCAGGGATATGCCCTGCTTGGGAATCAAACCAGCCACCCTTTGGTTTGCAGGTTGATACTGAGTCCACTGAGCCACACCAGCCAGGGTGAGAAGTTTTGAGGATACTATGTACAAGGACACTTTTTCAAGTGTTGATTTCAATGCCCTCCCTCAACTGAGTCTTACCAAATGATCCTAGCTAACCTAGTCTTTCTTCAGCCGTCTTCATCCTCTGACTGTACTTTATTTTTCTTTATGGTATTATTACCAGTCACCACATCTTGTTCATGTTCATTTTTCACTTTCTGGACAAGAATTAATTTTATGAGAGCAGGGGCCTTATCTTATTTACCACGCTATCTTCAGTGCCCAGACAGGGACCATCATAGATTCAGGGGACAACAAAATAGGTACCAAATATTCAGTGAAAGACTAAGGGGTGGCTTGATGTGGAGCTCATGCTAGGAAGATTAGTGTGGATCTGGAAGGCACTTAGAGTTCTGGGGTATTTGTACTGAGGCTTTGGGACAATTAAAATTCTCTAATTGAGGGTTACCAGATGCAGGAGTGGGAGTGCTAAATAAAAAAGGTAAAAGGATTAAGAAGTACAAATTAATAGTTTCAAAATAGTCACATGGATGTACAATACAGCATAGGGAATATAGTCAATAATGTAATGACTGTATAGTGTCAGGGGGTACTGGAAATATTGGGGAATCACTTTGCAAATTATAGAATCGACTAAACACTATACTATGCACCTGAAACTAATATATAGTATTGAATGTCAATTGTAATTTAAAAAAAAAATTTGGAAAGATTCTCTAGAAAAAAGAATAGGAACAAACCACCCTGTCAGAGCAAACAGCATGTGCCAAAGATTGCATCTGTGAAACTGTGTGTTCACGGCTTTCCCAGTGATGCACTGAAAGCTGTTGAACAGGCTGGGGAGAGATGTTTTGGCTGGTTCATAAAGGACTAAAGATTTCACAGTTCATCTTCTAGGTGATAAAGTTATTTTTGTATTTCAACCATAAAAAGGTGTTCAGTTTGAAAGTATAATCAATTTAAAAGGTGGCATAGGTTTTAATATGGAGAAACAAATACGTGATGAATGTACCTGAATCAGGAATGTCCATCAGGCCAACACCCAGACAATAAATTATTAAGGATTTGATAAACTTGTGCAGGTTTAGAGAGATTTGGATTGCTGAAACCAGGTATGTACAAGACTACCTGGGACTGTTGAATTGAGGAGCATGATGAAAGCCTGTGTCAATCAGTAGGGAAGAGGGAAGAAAAGCAAGCTATTTTTTGTTCTGAATACTTAGGAGATTATAAAGTTTCCCTTAATGTAATAGAGGGTAAATCTGAAGCCAGATTTTTATATGGAATTTTTGTGTTTGCGTTATGCTGACTGCAGAAGAAACAATGTGTCATTTAAAATGTCTCAGAAAATGTGGCTAATTTCACAAATTTGGAAAACATTTCCCTTAGAGTGAGAATCTGCATTCAGAAAAGAGGTTGCCTTTTATCCTTATTTTCAATTCTGAAAAAAGGGAAACGCAAGAAGCCCAGAGGACCTCCAGGCACGTGAGCATGTTCTGATGTACTAGGGTGCTACTCAACCTCTTCTGCCAGCTTCATGGATCTATGAGCGGAGAGGGGCCCCTCAAAGAGATGGGATACTTGAAAAGCAGACAATATTAAGGTTACTTCACAATTATCCTGGCCAAACAAGGTTGGTCTTTCCTAGATGGATGAAACAAATCCCTGGGGTTATTTATTTATTTATTTATTTATTTATATTTTTAATGGCAGACAGCTGGATACATGGTTTTGTCCTTATTTGAATTATTTATATGAATCTGTATTGATTTTTACATTACTTAATGTTTAGACTCTATCTCTTCTGGTGAGTCTAATAATAATGACAGAAAAAGTAAGCAACTGAAATTGAAAATAAATTTTTTTCTTTAAAAAGTTTTTAAAGTAAATTCATTGGATTGATACTGGTTAATAAAATTATGTAGGCTTGAAGTGTACAGTTCTATAATACATCATCTGTATATTACATTGTGTTTACAACTCACAGTCAAATCTTTTGTTACCATGTATTCAATCCCCTTTGATACCCTTTGTATCTCTCCCACCCCACTTTTTCTCTGGTAACCACCACACTGTAATTTGTGTTTATGAGTTAATGTTTGTCTCGATTGTTCATTTGTTGTTTGCAATTTATGAACCTTGAATTTTTCCATCTCATTTTTTAGTTTAGCATGTTATTCTCAAAATCCATCCATAGTGTTGCAAATGGCAATAATCTTTCCTTCTGGCTGAGCAGTATTTTGTTGTGTATTCTTTATCCAATCATCTATTAAATGACACTTTGGTTGTTTTCATGCCTTAGCCACTATGAATAAAGCTGCAATAAACACAGGGGCATGCATATCTTTCCAAATTAAGATTTTTTTAAAATTTTTAAGTAAATACCCAGAGGAGAGGTTACTGGTCATATGATAGCTCCATTCTTAATTTTTGGAGAAACCTCCATACTGCATTCCATACTGTCCATATTGCAGTTAATGAAGGTTCTTTTCTCTTTGCAACCTCTCTAACACATGCTATAACTTGTCTTGTTAATCATCGTCATTCTACCAGGTGTGAGGTGGTATCTTATTGTAATTTGATTTGTTTTTCCTTAATTGCTAGTGAGCTATGGAAGTTGAGCATCTTTTCATTTGTAAGTAAGCCATTTGTATGTCTTCTTGAGAGAAGTGTGTGTTCACGTCCTTAGCCTTTTTTAAAAAATTTAGATTGTGTTTTTTTTATGTTCAGCTGTATGTTTTCTTTACATATTTTGGATATTAGTCCCTTATAAGAACAGAACTATTGTTTACAAATAGCTTCTCCTATTTGGTTGGTTGTCTTTTTGTTTTGTTGATAATTTCTTTTGTTTTTTTTTAATGGCCTCACGTTTATCAATGAATCAACCTACTACTGAAGGAGAAACGTCAAGAAAAAATAATCCACTTCCCAATAAAATGCCAAATTGTCCCCACAGTGGTGGTCTTTTCAGTGACTTCAAGAGGCAGACAACACGAATAGAGCACAAATATATGAGACACCTCTGATGTGCCCTTCCTTGTAGACCCCGTTTGGTTCTTTTCCGATGTCTCCTCTTGGAGTTGTACCTGATTTTATTACTACTTTTCATCTGAATTATTGGGGAATGGGCTGGTTCTGCTTTTGTTTGTTGGCCAGGAAGCTCTTGATCCTGAAAGTCTTGTAAGAAGACATGGTGAAGAAGAATGAACCTCACGTACCACAATGGTGGAGAAAGAGATTTTGATAGTTTCCTTTGCTGTGTAGAAGCTTTTTAGTTTCATGTAGTCCCAATTATTTATTTTTGCTTTTGCTCCCTTGCTTTAAGGTCAAATTCATAAAATCTTCTCTAAGACCAAGGTCCATAAGTTTAATACCTATGTTTCTTTCTATGTAATTTACTGTTTTAGGTCTTATATTTAGGTCTTTGATCCATTTGGAGTTCATTTTTGTGCATGGTGACAAACAGCAGTCTGGTTTCATTCTTCCACATGTGGCTTTCCAAGAACATTTTTTTCAAAACTCGGTTAGTAATTTGTTTTGGCTTAGAATTGTAAATAAATGATATCAGCTAAGCTAATCAAACATATGGCTATAGAAAAAAAACCTTAAAATAATCATGAGTAAGTAACTAGGTTTATAAATTCTGTTTTACTTACTGGGTGGCTAAGAAGACTTTTAATGAATGGAGAAATATTGGGGAGTGAGCACTCTTAATTTACAGATATTTTGAATATGAACATTCCAATTTTAATGTCTTGATGTCAGAAATAAGTGTATATATATAAATATTTATATATATATTTATTTATTTATATATAAATATAAATATATATATTTATTTATATATAAGTGCATATTTATTTACTTTTAAATTTTAAGGAAAGAAACCTTAAATATTTAAGTTTGGGGATATGTATTAAATATCACTTATATATTTCAACTGCAAAAATATCTATTCAAAAGCGTTCACTTATAACAAAGAAATATACAGAAATTTTGACTGCACTATTGTTTTTAAAATTGGAGATTTAAAAAAAATGTCCTACAACTTTAAAATGTTATTCTTCTTTTTCAAAACTCTTTTTAGCAAACCAAATTGTATCCTAGATGAATGTAAGAAATACTATCTTCTCAAACAGAGACAAGTGAAAGAAAAATAAATTAAGTTAAGCAGAGTCTGCCCCCTCAAATTCTGACCTATGGGAGAGCATTCTTGTTATCTAAAAATAGAGGGTAATTTATCTTCATCCTAACAAATTACTGAAAACTTCACAATGTATGTGAGGAACAGCTTTGTTATTCAGAGTGAAGTGGATAAAATGAGCAGATGGCTATTTGGGGTTCTATTTGATGCTCTTGGCAGTTTTTTATTTTCAGATACTATGCCATGGCAGGTTCTCTATTACCCGTAGCGAGGGAGAAGAAGGAATGTGGGTTTACTTTGTTATACTCCATTCAGCATTTCCTCTCTGAACAAATAGAGTGCTGATGACGTCACCTACTGTTGCTTAGAGGGATGACAGTAAGGTGGTGGCACAGTGACATAGAGGGAATAGTGAATCACAGGCCTCTTTCCATTGCTGTATCATCTATAATCTGGAGGGTTTGGTTTCTCTAGCTTGTAAATTACTTAGGCTTCCGAATTCTATTCCCATTTCTTCTGGCCTCCTTCTGAAGCACTTTATTATTTTACCATATTGACTTAAAAAAAAGGAGAATAAGATTCAAACTAGGTTATTTTAATTATTGTTCATGGTTCTAAATGATAAAATATTTTTGGATTGGTGGAGGTTTTCAATTTCTGGATAAACAAGTTTTTGGAAAATTTATTTGGAAAGACCAGTTTCCACTCGTCTTACCAAAGCCTCTTCTTGGACAATCCTATTTAATCACATGGAGTCAATTACCAACTATCGGGAAATGATTCTCATGTATGCATCTTTAGCTTAGATTTCTCTTCATGTATAGAATCACATACCCAGCTGCATTTTGGACAACTCTACCTAATGTCCAACAGGCAACTGTGACTTAGTGTGCTCAAAACTGAGCTTATCTCCCTCTTACATGTTTCATAACTAATGGCATCACTATTAAAAATCTAGCAGCAACCTTGATTTTACCCTCTCTTTCCCTGGCCATGATCAACCAACCATCCAGTCTTATCAATATTACTGCCTTCTAATTCCTGACATGTTTTTAAAGGTTGAATTTTAATATTTGTCTCAAATGGCATTAAGATATTCAATAATCACATACACTAATCATTTTACTTGGAAGCATTCAAAGAGCCAGCAGGATTTAGCATGTTGCAAGATACCTGAATAGGCGCATTATTTCTGTAAAGTAACTAATGCCTGACATTTTCATCCATCAGCTTCTCTCTATAATATTTTTCAGGATATTTTTTTTCTTATCAGAATTACTACTAAAGGTTCTTAATTGCTATGCTGTTCCTTTTTAATTCATTCTCCACATTGCACTTTGAATCAGACAGAGCCTTCTAAAAAATGGATTCTACAATGTCCTTTATTTGCCAGACCAGAGAGGAGGTACTGCATTGCTCTTAAGAATGGGACTTGTGGAGCTAGCTACTTTGGTGTGAACTTTGGATCTGTCTCTTACTAATGTAGGATTTGGAGCAAGTTCCTTAAACTCTAGATTTACCCCTCTATAAACTGAGTTTATTCCTTAAACTCAGTTTACCCCTTTGCGACTATGCAGGCAACAGTATCTAAAAAATAGGACTGTTAAGAGGAATTAATACTTAATGTTTATAAAGAATGTATTACAGATACTAGCATATGGGAAGCATTCGATAATTGTCAATCATGATTATTATTAGTTTTAAAATTATTATTACCATCTTTCTATGGACAAATGTGCTTGGTCTTAAGAATTGTTAAAATCTGAACTCAGCGTTGCTTAAAATGTTTTCTATGATTTCATTCCTGTTTTTCTAGCCTGATCTCTGACTATTTTTTACCTCTCCCAACACTAATGATATTAAAATGCACAGTCTCTATTATTTTGTTATTCAAGCTATAATTTAAAACTCTTCAAATTTTAGAGGGCCACGGCATTTTTATTTAATGATTGAATTTGGTTTTAAACTTTAAACTCAAGACCATTATGTATAAGGCATATATAAACACTGTGATATATGAGTATTTTTCAGCTTGTTTCTACTTTCACTGTCTTAGTTTTTGAGGGTTATTTTTATTTCCAATAATAGTTCATTAGTAAGATATCCCTAGATTATATTATAAACCAACCTTTTCTGTAAAGTTTTTCTTTACATTACCATATAGCTAAAATTAACATTTCATTTGGTTTGATTCATTATAACATTTAAACAGTTATTGCTTCCTGATCTTGTTGCAAGATGTTATTTATTGATTACCTACTAGGTTTTGTAAAGTAGTTTGTACAATTTATACTCTTTTTTCCCCCCAATTTTTTTATTTAATTATTTTTCAAGTACAGTTTTCTGTCTATTACTCCCATCCCACCCCACCCCCACATCCTCCCCCCTCCCTCCCATTTCCACCCTTCTCAGTTGTTGTCCATATATCCTTTATATAGGTTCCTCTAAATCCCTCCCTTATTTCCCCTGAAATTCCCTCCCCTCTCCCCTCTGGTCACTGTCAGCCTGTTCTCTATTTCAGTGTCTTTGGTTATATTTTGCTTGCTTGTTTGCTTTGTTGTTTAGCTTCCTGTTAGAGGTGAGATCATATGGTATTTGTCCTTCAACACCTGGCTTATTTCACTCAGCATAATGCTTTCCAGTTCCATCCATGTTGTTGCAAAAGGTAGGAGCTCCTTCTTTCTTTCTGCAGCATAAAATTCCATTGTGTATATGTACCATAGTTTTTTGATCCATTCATTTACTGACGGGCACCTAGGTTGCTTCCAACTCTTGGCTATTGTAAATTGTGCTGCTATGAACATTGGGGTGCATAGGTTCTTTGGGATTGGTGTTTTAGGGTTCTTAGGATACAATCCCAGCAGTGGAATTGCTGGGTCAAAAGGCAAGTCCAATTTTAGTTTTCTGAGAAAATTCCATACTGTTTTCCATAATGGTTGTACCAGTCTACAATCCCACCAACAGTGGACCAGAGTCCCCTTTCCTCCACACCCTCTCCAACATTTGTTGTTTATTGCTTTGTTTATGATAGCCATTCTCACCGGTGTAAAGTGGTATCTCATTGTAGTTTTAATTTGCATCTCTCTGATAGCTAGTGATATTGAGCATCTTTTCATGTGTCTCTGGATCCTCTGTATGTCCTCCTTGCAGAAGTGTCTGTTCAAGTCCTTTCCCCATTTTTTAATTGGGTTAGTTGTCTTCTTAGAGTGAAGTCGTGTGAGTTCTTTGTATATTTTGGAGATTAAACCTTTGTCTGAGGTATCATTGGCAAATATGTTTTCCCATACAGTTGGTTGTCTTTTTATTTTAATGCTGTTTTCTTTAGCTGCGCAGAAGCTTTTTATTTTGATGAGATCCCATTTGTTTATTCTTTCCTTTATAGTCCTTGCTCTAGGGGACATATCAGTAAAAATGTTGCTGCGTGAAATATCTGAGATTTTCCTGCCAATGTTCTCCTCTAGGACTTTAATGGTGTCATGGCTTATATTTAAGTCTTTTATCCACCTTGAATTTATTTTGGTGTATGATGTAAGTTGGTGCTCGAGTTTCATTTTTTTGCATGTAGCTGTCCAGTTCTCCCAACACCATTTGTTGAAGAGGCTATCTTTACCCCATTTTATGATACTGCCCCCTTTGTCGAATATTAATTGACTGTAGAGATTTGGGTTTATTTCTGGGCTCTCTATTCTGTTCCATTGGTCTATGTGCCTGTTTTTATGCCAGTACCAGGCTGTTTTGATTACAGTGGCCTTGTAATACAGTTTGATATCAGGTATTGTGATCCCTCCTACTTTGTTCTTCTTTCTTAACATTGCAGCTGCTATTCGGGGTCTTTTATGGTTCCATATAAATTTTTGAAGTGTTTGTTCTATGTCTGTGAAATATGCCATTGGTACTTTAATAGGTATTGCATTGAATCTGTAAATTGCTTTGGGTAGTATGGACATTTTGATGATGTTAATTCTTCCAATCCATGAACACGGTATACGTCTCCATTTGTTTGTGTCTTCCTTGATTTCTGTCTTCAGTGTTGTGTAATTTTCTGCATACAGGTCTTTAACCTCCTTGGTTAGATTTATTCCCAGATATTTTATTTTTCTTTTTGCTATATCAAATGGGATTTTTTTCTTGATTTCTGCTTCTGCTGATTCATTGTTAGTATACAGAAATGCCTTTGATTTCTGGATATTGACTTTGTATCCCGCTGTTTTGCCAAATTCATTTATTAGTTCCAGCAATTTTTTGGTAGAGTCTATAGGATTTTCCATGTACACTATCATGTCATCTGCAAACAGTGACAGTTTTGTTTCCTCCTTTCCGATTTGGATGCCTTTTATTTCCTTTTCTTGTCTGATTGCTGTGGCTAGAACTTCCAATACTATATTAAATAGAAGTGGTGAAAGTGGACAACCTTGTCTTGTTCCTGATCTTAGTGGAAAAGCTTTCAGTTTTTGCCCATTCAGTATGATGTTGGCTGTAGGTCTTTCATATATGGCCTTTATTATATTGAGGAATGCTCCCTCTATTCCCACTTTGCTGAGTACCTTTATCATAAATGGGTGTTGTACCTTATCAAAAGCTTTTTCCGCGTCTATTGATATGACCATGTGGTTTTTGTCCTTGCTTTTGTTTATGTGGTGTATTACATTTACTGATTTGCGGATATTGAACCATCCTTGCATCCCTGGGATGAATCCCACTTGGTCATGGTGTATGATCTTTTTGATGTATTGTTGGATGCGATTTGCCAATATTTTGTTGAGGATTTTAGCATCTATGTTCATCAGTGATATTGGCCTAAAGTTTTCTTTCTTTGTTGTGTCTCTATCTGGTTTTGGAATTAGGATAATGCTCGCTTCATAAAAAGAGTTTGGGAGTTTCCCATCATTTTGGATTTTTTGGAATAGTCTGTGAAGAATAGGGGTTAGCTCTTCCTTAAACGCTTTGTAGAATTCTCCTGTGAAACCATCTGGTCCGGGGCTTTTGTGTGATGGGAGTTTTTTGATTACTGCTTCAATTTCATTTGCTGTTATTGGTCTGTTCAGGCTTTCTACTTCTTCTTCATTGAGTTTTGGAAGATTATATTTTTCTAGAAATTTGTCCATTTCA
Source organism: Sturnira hondurensis (assembly GCF_014824575.4). Taxonomy (NCBI): domain Eukaryota; kingdom Metazoa; phylum Chordata; class Mammalia; order Chiroptera; family Phyllostomidae; genus Sturnira; species Sturnira hondurensis. Next base: position 11,631,851 of record NW_028093985.1, on the reverse strand, counting down.
CCTAGGTTTTCAAATTTCTTGGCATACAGTTCTTCATAGTAATTCCTTACAATCCCTTCTATTTCTGTGGTATCAGTTGTAATCTCTCCTCTTTCATTTCTGATTGTGTTTATTTGTGTCCTCTCTCTTCTTTTCTTAATGAGCCTACTTAAAGGCTTGTCTATTTTGTTTATCTTTTCAAAAAACCAACTCTTGGATTCATTGATCCTTATAATTGTGCTTTTGGTCTCTATGTCATTTAATTCTGCTCTGATCTTGGTTATTTCCTTCCTTGTACTTGCTCTGGGCTGTCTTTGTTGTTGTTCTTCGAGTTCTTGCAGGCGTCGGGTTAGGTTGTTTGTTTGAAATGTTTCTATTTTCTTTAGGTAAGCCTGTATTGCTATGAACTTCCCTCTCAGGACTGCCTTGGCCGTGTCCCATAAGTTTTGGGTTGTTGTGTGTTCATTTTCATTTGTTTCCAGAAACTTTTTGATTTCTTCCCTAATTTCAATCTTGACCTATTCGTTGTTTAATAGCATACCATTCAGTCTCCATGATTTTGGGTGTTTTGGGTTTTTTCCTTTGGGGTTGGTTTCTAATTTCAGTCCCTTGTGGTTAGAGAAAATGCTTGGTATGATTTCAATTTTCTTGAATTTGTTGAGGCTCATTTTGTGTCCTATCTACAATTTATACTCTTCATGGAACATTTTCAGGTATAAAGAGGCGTTTTTACTATTATACTAGAACAAGGTCATGCATTGTAACATGGTACTTACCTGGGCAGACTGAGGGTGTGGTCACTCACTTTATCTTTTCCTCACAGTAAAGCCTCAGGTTATGTTTTATCACTTCCATTTCACAGGTGAGTACATTTGTCTAAGTGAATGAGCTGAGCATTGGAGCTAAAGCTATTCTTTGGTGTCTGTATTCTTTCTACCGCATAGTTTACCTTAGTTTACAGTTCTTTTGACTTTAGATGTCTTCATCCAATCATCTCAATTTAACTTATCTCTAAATTGACTTTCCAAAAAGGAAGAGAATGCAAATGAGTATTTGAAGTAAAAGAGGAATGGTACTTACTGATGGGAAATTTACTGTTGATGTAAAAATAGTAGTGCCTTGGAAAATATGACAACAAATGAAGATTGGATCATCGTGTTCTCTCCCAAAATTATAAAAAATAATCAATTAATTACCAATTTATAAAAAATAAAGCTAAATTTTTATCTCATTTTATGCAAATGAATTTGTTAATATATTTTACCATGCGCAGTATTAATATATATGTATATATTTACAACACACACAAAGAAATCATATTGTTCTCCTTGTCACAGTGAAATTATTATATTTTCTCTCAGTCCTTTATGAAATACATTAGGTTTCAGTTTCAGAAAAAATGTAGTTTCACTGTTTATTAATCTCAATAAGAGGCACTACGGCATCTTATAAATATTAACAGTTTATTCTGAATTTGTTAAGTTTGAGTTGATAGTGATTTTTAAACTGCCTGTGACTTATAAATTATATATCTATCCAATCTCATGCTGGGTAATATTTTTTAAGTTCCAAAATGAAATATGCTTTTCTAGGGGGCTTTTGTTTTGAAAACATAAATAAACAGAGTTATTATCCTTTGGATTTTTAAAATATATCGGCTTATCCTTATGATTATTCATCATGACTCCAAAGGAGAAAAGTGAAACTTAAATCACTTCCTGTCTCTGTAGTACAAGAGCCAACAGTAAGTTGGCAGCAGCTAGAGTGGGGAGCAGTGGGAGCAGTGGTAAGACCACGACATAGAGCACTAACTCTTTCACCTTGCCGAAACTGAAGAAGAAGTTTATGCAAGCAGCCATTAGATTCCTTAGGGGAGAGGAGAGATAACTGGAACCTTCCATATGTCAGAGTTAGTGCTTCCCCCCTAAAAAAAGTAAGTCAGAGCGAGACTATGTTTAAGGCCAGAGCATTAAATTTGCTTTTGTATGGACTTGATTAAAATCCAGTCCTACTCTCTGGATGATGTGCATTATCAGAATGTACACATTTGTGTTTTCAAGTCAAACATTGCCATATTTTGTGATTTACCATAGTTTAGGATAAACTTCAAGAAGTTCTAAATCTTATAATTTGAATTTAGATTTTTTTTAAATCCACAGGATCAAGAGACTTAAGAAATGTAGCTCCAAAACATAGATTTTCTTTGGCTAATCTAGTGTAAATAACGTGTCGGCACAATTTGACACTGCAGTAGAGGTTTTTGTTTTAAGACATGAGTATTTGTCCAATACTAATTAATGTAATATTCAATTTTCAAATAATCATTGCATGTTACTACAACTAGGCTGAACAAAAGACACTTAAGAATGCATTAACTTGCAGAAATTATTTTGATAAATGAAGTTTCTCATTGAAAGAATTATTTAATAAGTAAAAGCTAAGAAATTTCATTGAAATCATAAGGTAGTTTAAAAATAAATTGTTACAATAATTGTATTATTAAATAGAGAATTATTCAACCAAGAGAAGAGTCAAGTGAAAATTATTTGGGGGTGTATTAATAAGTTTATTTGTAACCCTGATTATATTACAAAAGAACTTTTGTTAGTTTTTCTATATTAATAAAAATGAACACATTTTTTAAAAAGCCAGAACTATTTTGTGTATTTTATAGGTACCTATGTGGATTGTAACCCTGAACAAATTGGAGAAATTTTATTTTGGATATATTGAAATTAGAAGTAACAGAAGTGGCTAGTCAGCTATTTAACAGTGTTTTAAAAAATATGAACTATCAGGAAGGCCCAGTGAAGGCTAAGTGAAAGAAGTGAGCAAGAGATAGGCTCAGAGAGGGGAGAAAAAAGAAAAGAATTCTAACAGAAAAGTAATTGATAAAATAGATTTTGCACATGAAAACCTAAATCATAAAACTCATTAACTGGAAGACTGGTGATTAACTTCAATGAAAAGTATTTTCCAACTCTTGGAAGCATTAACCCAAATTATCCTTTAATAATATCTTACATGGTTTACAAATTATTGTCTACTTAATAGTCTCTGGGGATAAAAAAATTTGTAACTGAAGAATTAGAGGCCAGAGATAGTGAAAGTGTAATTTACAAAAAAAAAAAAGTAACTCTGAAACTAAAAGTGAGTTAGTGAATAAAGATATTCTAACTTAAATTTAGGTTCAGCCTTAAGATTTCCCCATTGAATTGCAATGTCTTTGACCAAATCTTCTTTTAGTTTTAATTGGTAACATAGCATTCTGCCTACTATTTTCAGTTGCAAAGATTGCCCAGAAATTAACAAGAGGTTGGGATGTTAAAAACTTATAGTCTTATAGGAGGGAATAGAAATCTATTGAGGAAACTCAGAACATTTAAAATGTTTTGGAAATGGAGCAATACGCACTACATCATCAAATACTAGAGTAAGAAATTTAACTAAACAGTTCCGCAGACATGAGCAGAGCAAGGCCCATAAGCACAGAAGGTCACCAGGGTGGAAAGTTTTAGGTACCTAGCAACAGGGTAAAGGGGGAAAACAAGGGCCTCAGGGCCTCAGGGTAGCTTTTCTTCCTCTAGCATATTGTTGGTCATGGACCCCCTAGCATTTCGTACTGCTGGTCATGCTGTTTGGGACTTCCCCTGACCTTTCTTCCTGTGGCACATCACTAGGAGGAACAAGAGGCCAAAGAGTGGCCTCATGTGACTCCTGGGCAGGGCCTTGGAGCATTGACCTATAGGAATAACATCTAGCCTCAGTTGTGTTTCAGTTCCAGGCCCAGAAAAGCAGCAAAAACACACAAGCAATGCCATTGCTGATGTCGGGAGCAGCTCTATTGACTAATTCATTGACCAATCAGTGGTGACCATGGCCCTGAAAGGATGTACCTGGAAAGCCGATGAATATTCTATTGGGATCCTCCTGTGAGACCTCCAGATGAACAGCCTGAAGATGGAGGGCCCGGTGCAGCTCTCCCTCTCAGCAGCACTGCAGTGCCCTTCCCCTCTTTACTCCGCTTCTTCTTTCCCCCGGGTGAGTTACATTTACCTTCCTCTCTCCCAAGTTCCAAAGGTCCTTATTTGGCCTCTGTAACTTGTCTTCTGAGCCCATTTTTTGTATGGCTCGTTTCTTCTACCTCTGTGACTTTCTAAATAAACTTTTCCTCATAGTTTGAGTCTTGACTCTGAACAATTTCTTAGCCAGATCTCAAGTACTAAGATTACTGAACCGAGGTTGGTCTGACTGCACAGTCTAACACCTACCATTTTCTCCACCAACAGAATATTGTTAGACTTATGGAAGCTATATGCTTTTTGATACATTTGGATAGTGAAAGCCAGTGCTGAAACAGAATTTTATCTAAAATTATATTGCTGATGAAGGTGCTATCTCAAAATTGTTAAATAGCTTTAAAACTCTAAGTTTTTCCTGTTCACGTAGACAGTAAAAATGCAACCACTGCCCTCCTTGCATTCTTTCCTGCCTTCCCCAGGTAGAAACCACACGTGTGGCACATGTTAACCTGCCTCTGTGGGGCAAAGAGGGCAATGACTGTTCTGATTTCACCACATCCATTTGAGTAGGTTTTTTTCCAGTGTTTCTAATTTATCAATAAATATTATACATCATTTATAACTTTTTGGTAACTCATTTTGATAAATCTTGTATCAGGGATATTAAATATGAAGTTATGGATTCTAAAAAATACACATTATAATTTAAAAAGAAGCATTTCATTACTGAGAAAAGTTTGAAACACACATATGTTTTGGTTATATATATATATATGTATGTTTGTGTATATATATATATATATATATATATATATAAATTTTTTGAAGGAAATACCAAATAGAATAAAATATACTTATTGGTACATACTCACTGCAAGTGAAATTATATTAATCTTTCATCATATTTTCAATTCAATACTCATCATTTTTTATGAAAAGCAACCAACTATGTTTAAAGTGTTCATGACATTTGGACTAGCAAGTAAATCTTCTGCTAATTATGATTCTATTTAGAAGTTTAAATAAAATAATTTGTAGCAGCATAATTTCTCTGTTTGCATTGATTTGCATGAGTAAGTGTCACATTATTTATTCAAAGTCTATAAAGGTAAGAACAAAAAGCTAACTAAATATGCATATAATTTTCATTTAAACATTTTAATTATGCACAATGTCTAAACACAATTAAGCAATTAATTATTGTATAAACAGGCTAAAAAGTTGTAAAAAACAGTATAGGTTGTGATTGTTACCCAAGTCTTTTATTTGTATATACTTTATTTTCTTCAAAATGGCGTAAGTAAATAATTTAGATACTTATAAATGCACCACTGAACCAATTAAGAGCTAGAAATAACCTAAATTATAAATGAATCAGAATATGGTCTAAGATAAATGTTCCAAAACCTAGCTAAATATTATAATCCCCAGCAAAGTTTTTCAAAAATATAGATGCCCAGTCTTTCTCCTGGGATTTTGATTTGGTAAGAGGTGGCGATTATATTAAGCAGAATCTTTACATGCATTCCATTCCAATATATTTTTCTTCTCCTCTTCCAACACACTTTTCTGGCTACCAGTATTATTCTATATAAATATTTCTTTAATTGAACTCTACTGCCATAATGACAAGAGTCTACTGGTTTTCTGTGTGGTGATGGTTGAACAGACCTACAAATATACTGAAATCTGTCAAATAGTATATTTTAAAATAAATTCAATGATAAGTGCATAAAACATCTAAAACTTAAAAAGGGATAGAACAATTTTTGATGGTAATAAAATTTGATTTAGTGTTTTCTGGATTATCTAGGTTACTGCTGAATAACCCAGTGTTACCTGCATTTCTAAGTATCAAGTTGTACTACTTTATAAGCAGAAGTACATGAAAAAATAAGAAAATTTAATGCATAAGGAATATATTTAGACAAATAAAAAACCTAATAAGTTGCACACTTTTTCAAACAGAGGAAAATGGTGGGAGAATTGAACCATTGCAGAACTTACACTTAATAGACACACCAAACCCAAAGAGTGTGTGACATGTAGTCAGCACTGCACTTATGTTGGGTTTACTATTTTGGTTTTCACAAAGTAAATTGTTCTTGAAATTAAGTTGGTGCTATACATGCCATCAAGCTAATCTTTTGTTCGTGTGGGACAATTTCTTTCATGGAAATTTTCCTTTTTGGTTGCAGTGATAAACTGTTCCATATTTGGATCCATCCTTCCCCCTTTAAAAATCTCTTTTTCTTCTGTATCTCATTTATACATGTAGTTTTTGCTGTTTTTTTCAAATGTACTTCATAAGAAAAGCACAGTAAAAACTATGAAGAGGCATTAAATATAATCTCAGATCTTGTTAATTTATGTTATCATTAATCACCCACAGATTTTCTTATGTTTTAATTTTTCAACTGTAGTTGACATAAAATATTATATTAGTTTCAGATGTGCAACCCAGTGATTATGTTACTTGAAGTGATCACCCTGATAAGTCTAGTACCCACATGACACCATACATAGTTATTAGATTATTACTGACTATATTCCTGGTGCTATACTTTACATCCCCATGGCTATTCTGTAACTACCAATTTGTACACCTTAATCCCTTCACCTTGGTCACCCGTCCCCCCAGTGCCCTTCCATCTGGAAACCTTCAGAATGTTTTCTTTATGATCTTGTTTCTCTTCTTTTTTGTTTATTGTGTTCTTAGATCTATTTTGCCTGGTGTTTGTATTGCCACCCCAGCTTCTGTTTGTTTTTTGTTTCCATTTTCATGGAAATGCCTTTTCCATCCCTTTAATTTCAGTCTGTGTATATCTTTTGATATGAAGCAAGTCTCATAGAAAACATGTCTTTTTACCTATTCAGCCTTCATATGTCTTTTGATTGGAGCATTTAATTCATTTGCAGTTCAAGTAATTTTGTTGATAGATGTGTATTTATTGTCATTTTATTATTCATATTTTTATCTTTTTTTCTTCTTCTTAAAGATGACCCTTTAATATTTCTTATAATACTGGATTTGTCATACTGAACTCTCTTAGCTTTTTCTTGTCTGAAGAGCTAGCTCTTTATCTGTCACTTGATTCTAAGTGATAGATTTTCTAGGTAGAATAATCTTGGTGTAGGCTCTTGCTTTTTATTAGTTTGAATATTTCTTGTTAATCCTCTCTGGCCTGAAAAGTTTGTTGAGAAATTAACTGTCAGTCTTCCGGGGGCTCCCATGTAGATAACTAACTGCTTTTCTCTTGCCACTTTTTAGTTTCTCTCTTTGCCTTTAACATTTTTGCATTTTAATTATGATGCGTTTTTGTGTGGACCTCTTTAGGTGCACTTTGTTTGGGGCTGTTTGTGCTTCCTTGACTTATATATCTATTTCCTTCACCAGGTTAGGAAAATTTTCCATCATTATTTTCTCATTTAGGTTTCAAATTCCTTTCTCTCTCTTGTCTCCTTCCAACACCCCCAAGATGTGAAGGTTGGTACACTTGAAATTATCTCAGAGGCACCTTACACTATCCTCATTTTTTATAATTATTTTTTCTTTTTGCTGTTCTGATTAGTTGTTTTCTGCTGCCTTATTTTCCAAATTGCTGATTCTATTCTCTGCTTTATCTGATCCACTGTTGATTCCTGTGATGTATTCTTCATTTCAGTTAGTGTTCTCTTTTTTATTTCTTTTATGTTTTCTAGTTTTGTTTCTATATTTACTATCTCTTTGTTGAAGTTCTCAATAAGTTTATCTACTCTTCACCTAAGTTTGTTGAGCACCTTTATAACCAGTGTTTTGAAGTCTGTATCTTGTAGATTGCTTGTCTCTATTTTTTTCATTTTTTTGATGCAGTTTTTTTCTGTTCTTCCATTTGGGATATGTTTTTTTGTGTCCTCATTTTGGCTGCATTTCTGTTTTATACTTTAAATTTTTTTTAATTTTACTGTTGTTTGATAACAGTTGTCCTAATTTTTCCTCTGTTGCTCTCCACTGCCCTGCCCACCACCCCCTACTCCCACAGTCAATCCCGACCCTGTTGTCCATGTTCTTGGATCATTTGTATATGCTCCATGACTAGACCTTTTCCTTTCTTTCCCCAATTCTCCCCCTCCCCTTCCCCTCTGGGTGTTGAATATTGTTATGTATTTCAATATTATGTAGAGCTTCTATGGTTCCAGGCTTGGTAGAGTGGTTGTATATAGTAGATGTCCTGTAGGGTCCAGTGGCACAGCCTCTCTGATCACCAAGCTGGGCACTGTAGGTATGCAACTTCCGCCCTCTGTGTGGGTGGTGTATACCTTCCTATTATAACTGAGACTTGATTGCTATTGGCACCTCAGGGGGAGGGATTTATTCCTAGGCCAATTGGCTATGAGGACTGGGTGCCACCACTGTGGAAGACCAGCTATGCAGGGCCTGACCTCACTTAGTGTGACTTACTTCAGCCAGGCTCTGGTGCCTGCTAAGCCTGCCCCATAAGTATGTTGGATGGGTGGCTGGGTGGCGTTTCAACATGGTCTAAAACTGTCCATTTGGTATGCTGGCTATAGTGTCTCCCAGGAGGTACAGGCCAAGGTAACTGCCACCTGTGCCCTTCTCAGAGCAACCCAGCATGAGCTACAAAGCAATCTGCAGATGGCTACTACTTTGCTGGGTTTTATGGTGCCTAGGAGAGGCTGAGCTGGGAAACAAGACTGGCTGTTACTAGTGCTGGGTCTAGGGCCACTTAGGTAAACAAGGACACACTTAGCTGAGGCTAGATGCTTCTTGCTTTGAGAGACTTTAGGAAAGTCAAAAGCATGAGCCAAGGCAGGCCATTCATACAAAGCCACTGGAAATGACTTGAATTAGGCCCACAAGTTGGTTGAGGTAGAGCCTGAGGGAATCAGCAGGGAAGAGCAACAATTTTAGCTAGGTTTATGTGATCTCAGATATGTGGCTTGCCTGCCGACTTTGTAGGGGAAAGACGCAGAAAAGGAACAAAGTCCTCTGCAAGCACTTCCCTCTGGGAGAAAGCTGTCCCTCCAGCTCTTGCCCTGATCCAGACAGTTCAGTTTCTCCTCATATATCCCTGATGCCCCAGAACTAGAATTCAGAACAAGTGAGTCCTAGTAAATCCACACACCAGCCCTTAAAGGGGAAGGCCTGGGACTCTGGAGCCCTCAGTTTCACTCAGCCACAATCCAAGCTGGTTTTTACATCTAGAAGTTTTGGGATCTTCTCTCCCTGGCCCTAGATCCCTGGGCTGGGGCCTTGGGGTGGGCTGTGAGCCTGGTTCGGCTCCTCAAGTGGGGCTGCCTGTGCATCTGAGAGATCCTTCCTGGTTTGTGCCCATCATATGTGATCCCAGTCCTATTTGCATCCCTGACCCTGGTTAAATAACTAAAGCTAGCTGACTTATGTACTTACTAGTGCCTGGACCTCTGCTAAATGCATTATACATATTATATAGTTCCAGTACAACCCTATTTTACCATAGATAAAAACTGAGGGTGAGAGAAGTTGAATAACTTGACTCTGGTAACGCAAACAAGCAAATAAATGAAAACAAACAACCAAAACTAATAAATGGCTGGACCTAAAGAACAGTTTCTGGAAACACATACATATTTTTGATTGAATGAATGACCATGTGATTTTATTCAAGTCATCTGCCTCTAGAGCTTGCTTTGGTAGACAACATATAATATACCTCGTAGATGCCATTGTTTTTCTATTCTTATTCTTATTTTTGTTTTTATTCTTGTGTTCAAGGGTCCCGTAGCTTCTCAGTATTTTTATTTTTTATTTTTATTTTTTTATTTATTTATCTTTAGAGGGGAAGGGAAGGAGAGAGGGAGAGAAATATCAATGTATGGTTGCCTCTGCTGAGGACACACAATGTATCGTGTGTCCCTACCGGGAACTGGCCTGCAACCCAGGCATGTGCCCTGACTGGGAATCAAACCGCGATCCTCTGGTTCGCAGGCCCATGCTCAATTGACTGAGCTACACCAGCCAGGGCCACTTCTCAGTATTTTTAAATTTTGTGATTAAATTTGTATAATTACTTATGATATGATCCATTTATATGAAGTATCCAGAATAGGCCAATTCATAGAGACAGGAAGTAGGTCATAAGTGTCAATGGCTGGGGAGACAGCACATTCTACTGTGTTAATTTTGTACACTCGACAAAGCCGTGTTTAATTGTCATTTTTGCATTGTTGAAATCTCTTGAAGAACTCTAACATGTTTTTGCTCTTACTCCAAAAATTTGAATGAAACATTTAATGAGAATTTAAGCTACTCAAGCCCATGATGAAAAGTATATGTGATAAATGTGTGACAATATTAATGATACCCATAAATGACAAAATTAGACAATTGGTATGTTAGCAGCAACTATGCATGTTAATTATGTTGCTAAAATTAGTAAAACTATTGTGAGTTGTGTATTCTTTTCACTAATAGCATGGCTATAAGGGTTAATCTAATAGCCTTATTCGTGATGGTCTTAGTTAAGCATTTGCACTGCTCCTGTGGCATTTGACAACAGAGCAATCTAGTTCAGAATTATTGTAAATCTAACTTTTGTCCCTTTGTTTTGATTTTCCCAAAGTAGCTTATTACTCTACAGCATTTATATTTCAAAAATGATTACTTCACTTTTAAAACTGGGTAACAGATATATATAGTGATCAGCTAACAGAAGATTAATTAATTAATTTAGAAAAAAACATTTTGCATAGTGAGAATTTCCACTCACAATTGAGGTTTTCAATATGCTACTAAATTGCACACAATTTCCTCATTTATTTTTTTGGAGGACTGTTGTTTCTTAGTTTTACTGAAATAGTCACTTTAATTCAAGAATGAAATAGATTCTTAATCCACCATAAGTGTGTTTCAAAATCAGATAATTTAATTTTAAATATTTCAAGCTTTAATTGGTTGCCAATCATCCTGTTTTATTTTATGTTCTTAAAAAATTATGGGGCATATAGTTCTGTTTCTACACTTTCCTTCTTCTTTTATTGTTTTATTTCTTTTTGTTTCTTAGCAATGAAATGATAAATTAATGTTTACTACAACATGTTATCGCTGTTAAATTATCAGCATTAGCCATGGATCCATTTTCCTTTTCATCATGATAAGAAATGCATTGCACGGTATAAAAAAATGTATGTGTGTGTATCACACACACACACATATTTCCATCCCAGACAAGCACTTTGAGGTATTATGTTTTCTTGTTGGTATTCTTTGTAGACATTGCTTCCAAGAGAAGAAAATTTGTCTTCTGATGGCAAATTGCTATTCTGCTCATTACCTTGCTTTCATTATGTCTTCCTTTTTGCAGTGATTTCTGTGCACAATATGTCTTGCTCTGTTTGTGCTGGTTTTAGTCCTGAGATGCCGCTTTTGACATGACAAGCACTGGTGTTCTGATAGGTAGAAACGGTCTTTTATGAAATGAGTGATGGATTAACAGAAATAAGTACCTGTGTTTATATGTATATAAGATCATTGCTCTAAACACTGAGTTGACAGTTATATGCTTCTTGAGCACAGACCATTATAAACTGATTTGGGGAATGGATAAGGCAAATGAAAAACTATCTTTAAATAGCTTTTAATCTATACTCTAGTCATAGCTTCCATATATAGAGCTTCTGATTCCATGAAAATGTAGCTATGGAGTTTTAGAGCTAGAAGAAATTTTTTTCCAAAATTTTAGTGTTTTTCTCATTTTAAACATGAACAAATTTAAATAATCTATTCCCCCCAAAATCACCTTTCAAGGAAGACTCCACAATTTATGTTTTTATCTATATCATTTCTAGCTATGGAAAGCTTTTTCTGTACTAGACACAGAAAAGCTCGTTACGTGCTGAATACTAATTCTCTCAATAAATCTACTAGCTTCACATTAATAACAGAAGATAAAGACTTTATGGTGTTAAGGAACCTGAGCTTATCTGGTCCCAGAGGCAGAGCTCTTAATCACTATATTCAATTCCTAAAATGCTTTACATATTACATAAATATATATTTTATCCATCAAACACAAAACATTTCATAATTGAGAAATAAATTCATTTTCCCAAGCTTCTCAGCTATTGCTTTTTCCTTACTTAAGGAATCTCTGAGGAAAACATATCAGTGAGTCAATTATAAAAAATCCCCTCCATTATATTAACTGGGAATACTTCTGGCTTCAGTTCACCCTGCTCCTTCATGAATGTGTCTTGCTCATTGATGCAAAGTTTCCTATGCCATTTTTCAAGTATACTACATTCAGAAGTTTCTTGTTCTGATTGTTTCATCTTTTAAGGTAGATTCAGGTATTTTATCCTTTCAATGCAAAGTTCATTATTCTTTTGCTTTTTATTTTTATTTTTTACTTTTTTTAAAAGGAGCTCCTCTCTATAAGATTCCAATCAACTACTGTATTTACAGATAGGATAATTTTATAGTGACTTGATATTAGGTCATTCATTAATAAGCAGATACTTGTACACTGCTAGGTTTCAAGAAAAAAGGATGCCAATAAACTTTATCATTTAGCAATTGGTTGAATTCTACACAAGTTAAAAACTTGAATGTTTTTAATATTTTATAACAGATCCAAGTGAAACTTTTAATGATACTGTGACTCAAAGTATTCTCCTTCTCCATTCACATGTATAGAAAAGGCAGAATGTGAATAATAGGCACTTCTATTCACTGATGACAGTGGGATGGAAAACATCAGTGGTCTGTAAACGGGGCAGGTTCGGGAGACCTGGATAATGAGGTGGGAGATTTGGAACAGCCTATCGACCTGCCTGTGAATTGTAACTGCTGTTCTATCGTGTAGGGAATCACCCTTTGACTGCAAACTCCAACCTAGGAGTTTGCATTTGGAGAACATTTCATCCTATGTCCCCACATAAGTATATGTTTCTCTTTTCGGGAGGTTTTTAACTGACTTTGTAAAAATTAAGAGTTTCAAGAGAGAATTTTTAGACTATTTAGAAGAACAGGGCTATAAAGGTATATTAATTATTGTTAGTAAGTACTGTATTTTTGGACTATAAGACACACTTCTTTTCCCCCAAATTTGGGAAGAAAATGGGGGTACATCTTACAGTCTGAATATAGCTTACCTGGCTCACTATGGAGGGTGGAGCAGGGTCACAAGTTATTAAATATTTTACCACATTGTTTGCTTCAACAATTTTTTCTAATTTCCTCCTCTAAAACCTAGGTTGTCTCATGGTCTGATGCATCTTATAGCCCTAAAAATATGGTATATTATTTATAGTAGAATGCAAAATATGTTCTTGTTACTTAATATAAATGTGTTAAATGTGAAAGGAATGTGCAATATAATGTAACTAAAAACTGAGTATGATTTCTAGTATTTAAAAATTGTTGGCAAAGTTAAAAATTTCTTCCTGTACATCTGAGTGAAAAACCAAGAGAAATCAAGACATTAGCTTATTCGGGATCTAGTTCTGTTACCTGCATATGTGGCATTGATGTTTTGTAATTTATTGCAGAATTATGCAAAATATACAACTGACACAAAGATTTCAACAGGGTAAAAGAAAGTAATCATCAAGCTTTTCCTCATTACTAAAAATTGTCAAAATTCTGTGAGAGTGTACTTTGCAATAAAATTGGCATTTCATGGTTTACTTTCTACTCATCTGATTCATTGTGAATCTAAGAGAGATCATGAATAACAATGGACTTTCACAATGAGTTTTTTTTCACCTGGATGAAAAAGATTCCAGCACTTTCAGTATTTCACGTGGAATCTACCTTTGCATTGCTCTCACAGGACTCTTTCTGAACAGGGACACAATCTTTGTCAGTCATAGAGAAAGAAAGAATGAACAACATAAAGTAAAAAATCGTCTGTACCCTATTCTATAGAATATCTGAATTCAGAAGATGTCTACCTCGTTTCTAGTGCTGCACTTCACCCTTAACAAAAAGTGTGTGTCAGCGAGAAAAAGGCATACATATCCACTTTAGGATTATGGGAACTTCATCCTAGGAGTTTGTACAAAGACTAGCACTTTTTTTCATTGCAAATCTTTTTTTTTTATTATTATTGGTCAAGTATTTCAAATTGTCATTTAGTTTTGCTCTCAGGCAGATACTAGTCTCCTTTAATTAATATTGCCCTCAGATACACCTTATTTACACCATCCTAAGATTTTGGATGAGTGAGATGTATGTCTTTTTTTCCCCAATTTTTTTATTTAATTATTTTTCAAGTACAGTTTTGTGTCTATTACTCCCATCCCATCCCACCCCCATGCTCCCCACCTCCCTCCCATTTCCACCCTTCTCAGTTGTTGTCCATGTATACTTTATATATGATCCTCTAAATCCCTCCCCTATTTTCCCTGAAATTCTCTCCCCTCTCCCCTCTCCCCTCTGGTTACTGCCAGCCTGTTCTCTATTTCAGTGTCTTTGGTTATATTTTGCTTGCTTGTTTATTTTGTTGTTTAGCTTCCTGTTAAAGGTGAGATCATATGGTATTTGTCCTTCAACACCTGGCTTATTTCACTCAGCATAATGCTTTCCAGTTCCATCCATGATGCTGCAAAAGGTAGGAGCTCCTCTTTTTTTTTTTTCAATAAAGTAGGTGCTAGGCTATTGTGAATATGGACATGGGAAAACTAAAGGCCTGGCATTGTACTTTCAGTAAGAGGACATGCAGAATTTGAGAATCTAGGATTGATTTTGTTAACTGTTGTTTACATGAACCACTGTTGAAGTCCACTGAGTTCAACAATTTTTCAGGTAATTCTCAGTCTTTTTTGGAGGGCAAAAAAAATGAGTTCAATTCATAATTGTTCTCTGCTCTGAAGCCATTTTTACTAGAAGAACACCTGAGGGAAAATGATATAAGGTTTTATGTCCAGGTGGCTTCCCAAGGACTGTTCTTCCTCCTCTTCCTCCTTTGGTCCCTGCCATCCTTCCTATCTTCCTGTCTATGCCTGTGCATTGACTGGTATTTAATGGTTTATGGAGTTCTGTGCTTTGACCACTTAACACTGTACTCTGCAACTCTCTATGCTAAAGTTTGAAGAAAGTGTGACTTGTGATTTGTTTTACATTTAGCAGGCAAGGTTTGGGTGGATGAGGCTTTAAGCCATATTATTGGGTCTAAAAATTCAAATTAAGACCTTCTGAATGTTATAAGGTAAATTACATTCTCATTCATTCACCCCAGCAACGTTTACTGAGTGGCCACTTTGTTCCAGGCACACTGTGTGCAGTTTCAAGAAACATAAGATGTGATCAAATCCAGGGTGAGCTCACAGACACTGGGCTTTGGAAGAACGATAAGTAATATTTTGTAATACTATATAAAAGAGGTTGTAACTGAGATGTGCGCTAATTATCCTTGGAACACCAGGGCAAAAGTGACTATTTCTCTCCTGAGAGGGTTGGGAAGGCTTTAGCAAAAAGGTAACATTGGAGCACGGAAAGCACTTCAAACAGTTAAGAAAGATTAGGCTGGCCATCATAAACAAAGCAACAAAAAACAAGTGTTGGAGAGGTTGTAGAGAAGAGGGGACCCTAATCCATTGTTGGTGGGAATGCAGACTGGTACAACCACTGTGGAAAACACTATGGAGTTTTCTCAGAAAAGTAAAAATGGATCTGCCTTTTGACCCAGCAATTCCACTGCTGGGTTTATACGCTAAGAACCCTGAAACACCAATCCAAAAAAAGCCTATGCACCCCAATGTTCATAGCAGCACAATTTACAATAGCCAAGAGCTGGAAGCAACCTAGGTGCCCATCAGTAAATGAATGGATCAAAAAACTATGATACATTTACACAATGGAATTCTATGCAGCAGAAAGAAAGAAGGAGCTCCTAGCCTTTGCAACAGCATGGATGGAACTGGAAAGCATTTTGCTGAGTGAAATAAGCCAGGTGTTGAAAGACAAATACTATATGATCTCACCTTTAACAGGAAGTTAAACAACAAAACAAAGAAGCAAGCAAAATAAAAATAAAGACACTGAAATAGAGAACAGGGGGACAATGACCAGAGGGGAGAGGGGAGGAAATTTCAGGGGAAAAGGAGAAGGGTTTACAGGAACAAGTATAAAGGACACACGGACAACAACTAAGGGGGGTGGAAATGGGAGGGAGGTGGGGAACACTGGGGGGTGGGCTGGGATGGGAGTAAAAGACAGAAAACTGTGCTTGAACAATAATTAAATGAAAAAATGAAAAAAAAGAAAGCAGTTTTAGCTGGAGTCAGACAATACACTGCTGCAATATATGGGGTGATGTCTGCCTCTTTTCTGCCCTCTGTGTATACAGTTTTTAGAAAAATTTAGAAAAGTCATACCTGCAATAGAGGCTTCACTTATTAGTTACTAAAATTTCTGAGAGTGTTGAAATGATTAGCATCTGCATCTAATAAAATATCCGAGGATATTGAAATGGGCATTTTATTTAATATGCAGGTGGGACAATAGTAGGTTTACAGCTGTGACTATGCAAACACAGAGTTTATTCTTGTATTATTTATTTATTCATTATTGTATTATTTTCCATATGAACAATTGTAAACTACTTTGCCCCACCCTGAATTTCTGGCCTGCTTGAAGAGTATCGTATAGCTTATAATAGTTATCTCACTTAAAAACCTAAAATAATGTACTATACTTTTCTTATCGTGTAGTTTTATCTTTGCCCCTTGCAATATATAGATTTAAAAATTAACATCTGTCTTAGTCTCTTCTGGCCACTGTAACAAAATACTGTAAACTGGGTGGCTTATAAACCAAAAATATTTATTTCTCACAGTTCTGGGGGCTGGGCAGTTAATGATCGATGGGTAGATTCTGTATCTCATGAGGATCTGAGTTCTGATTCATAGTGAAAAGGAAAAAAAATGTGTCTTTTCATTATAACCTCGCATGACCTAAGGGGGCAGGGAGCTCTTCAGGGTCTCTTCTAAAAGGGAAGTAATCCCAGGGTTCCACTCTTATGTTCTCATCACTTTCTGAAGGCCCCACCTTCAGCATATGAATTTGCAGGGTGGGTGACACATTAAATGTAGAATGTGAAGCAATAGCTACCTAGGGTTTTTAATCCTGGCTCTGTTCAAATTTTAAACCAGTAAGTTTTCATTGGGTATGAGCTGTCTTATGTGTCGTGTGAATATTAGCAGAANCTCTTCAGGGTCTCTTCTAAAAGGGAAGTAATCCCAGGCTTCCACTCTTACGTTCTCATCACTTTCTGAAGGCCCCACCTTCAGCATATGAATTTGCAGGGTGGGTGACACATTAAATGTAGAATGTGAAGCAATAGCTACCTAGGGTTTTTAATCCTGGCTCTGTTCAAATTTTAAACCAGTAAGTTTTCATTGGGTATGAGCTGTCTTATGTGTTGTGGGAATATTAGCAGAATCTCTGGCCTTCACATACTAGATGTCAGTAGAACCCCCTAGTTGTGACAAATAAAAATGTCTTCAGACATAATTGCCAAGTGTCCCTCACAGGAAAAAATCACCTCAGTTGAGAATTACTGGTTTTAAATCCAATGTTTGCAAGTCCTCCTTGTTTTTCATTATTTAAGATAAGTATTATTCTAGAATCATTTTTATCATTTAGCATAAATTGTTACTACTCTTTGTTATTATTCTGTGTCTGGATGGTCACTAACAATAGGATTTTCTAAGCAGAGAGAAGTGTAATCCCTGATCACATCCAGGATTTTCTTAGGCAATTGAATTTGGTGAGAAGGTATCACTAAGTGATACAGATCACCTTTTACCTTCCTTGGAGATATAGATACATTGAATGATTTAAAATAGAATCATAGGAAAAGCACACATCCAAAGTATATTGCTACCCTTGCCTGTCCTGGGTCATGTCTCTTGTATATGTTTTTACAATGCAACATAATAGAGCTTGAAATTCCTTTGTGGATCTATGGGTTATAATGCATTTCTTTGGCTGGCCAGGGGTAGGGAGGAGGAGATGAAGAACAGTAAGAAAATGAATGGTAGAAAGCAATCATCTACTTCAATTTAAATTGGCTGTTAGTGCCTGGTGCTCCTATGTAATAAAGGGAGCAAATCATGAGAAAATGAAAAAATAGTTATAGAGAATTCTCTGAGATGTTTCTCTTAAAACTAGGGCAGGCAGGTCAGGATACAATAGTAAGACCAGAAATAAAACCTCGTATTTACCACTTCAGGGCTGCTTCCGAGATGAGAGGAAAACACTGCTTTGCTTTCCATCTGCACTCACCGGGTTTCTTCATTAAATTCTCAGAAGTTCCATCGAGCATCTCATTGAGGTTCCTATTTCCTGAGCCAAAGAAAAAAATGTTGAATGGTTGGTAAATAAACAAGGATTCTTTAAAGAAAACTGAGTTCAGCAATCACATTGTAAGGTCTACAGGATCCTCTGATAACAAAAAGAACCATTCTGAAGTCCATCTCAGATAACTATATGTGTGTCAGAACATGGAAAACATTTGAGACTTGTTCTCTTTTACAGAGAAACCTTTGGACATTTCAAAATTTAGCTCATCAAAATGTACAATATTCCAATTTCCAAATAATGCTAATTTGAAATTCTGTTATGGAATCTCCTCTGTAGCATCTATTAAACATAGTCTTGTGAAAGTCCTGAGGAAAAAATGCATAAATACTTTCTGGTCTTTTAAGTGCTTCTAATTTAAGACAGTGAAAAGTTAAGTATGTGTATCATGTATAAGTGGTATAAGAATCAGTAGAGAGATAATTTTAAAAACTTCAAAGTTTAAATTAATAAGACAACTTATATGATAAATACTACGCAATTGAAGAGGGGGCTTTTTCTGTAGTTGTTTGGAGGGCGAAATCTTGTTGCTGTTAGGGAATGATGAAATTCTAAGCATACGGTCCATCTTTTTACAAAGTCTAGAGTAAAAGCTTGTACGGTAGCAAAGCTAAGCAATAGATCTCATTTTTATTTAATTTTACTGGTGATCAAAGTATGTATGCACTTATTTTAATGAGTCATATAAAGCTGTAAGATCTGTGAGAGCAAAAAAAAGTCCCTTTGTGCCTCTCCCCACATTCCTTCCAACAATTTTCCAGAAAAACATAAA
Organism: Sturnira hondurensis; assembly: GCF_014824575.4. Classification (NCBI taxonomy): domain Eukaryota; kingdom Metazoa; phylum Chordata; class Mammalia; order Chiroptera; family Phyllostomidae; genus Sturnira; species Sturnira hondurensis. The sequence goes on along the minus strand of NW_028093985.1, from coordinate 11,612,734 downwards.
ATAAAATCTGCAATTTATATTTATTTTTTCTGAACTTCACTCCATATTCCCGTATGCGATACTTATTTTCTATTTCCTAATTTGTAGATTTTGCCTATAGCTTATTGACTTACTGTGATAGATGAGTGTGCTAGGCCTCCTGTGACACCCAATTAGAAATCCATTTAGTTCAATTAGCTGAAGGTAGAAATCACTGGGTAGGTTTCTAAAGAAGCTTCCTTAAGATAGTGATGAGTCAGCCAGCAGATACTATATATATTTCCCTCTACATCCTTTCATCTTCTTCTGGGAAGAAGGATATGATGACTAGAATTGCAGCACCTTTCTGGTGATCACAAAATGATGGGGAGAAGTGAGAGGTTGTAGGTAGAATAATATCCCGTGATAGTTTCAGAGGATGTCCACATCCTAATCCCTGGAACCTGTGACTGTGGCTTAAATGGCAAAAAGACTTTACAGGTGTGATTAAGATTATAGACCTGGAGAAGATTATATCAACCTGGATTATCCAGGTGAGTGCAAACAAATCACATGATGTCTTAAAAGCAAGGGATCTTTTCCAGCTGTGGTCAGAAGGAGATATGATTTACCAACAGTTAGAGAGAAACCTCGTGGTGGACTCCGGCGAGCAGAACTCGTCTGTTGTGACTGAAAGAGAAAATAAATGCACAGGAGACAGCAATCCCGTGGAGAATAAGGGGATGGCACAGCCACTCTCTCAAGAGGGGAGCACCCCAGTCCTTGCCTAGACAAGCTTTTATTGTTTTTCTCAGGTCTTACATCAAAGAAAGATTTATTGTCTATTACATAGAATATCATTGTCTACATTTTAGGTACAATCAAGGAAGTGAAAATAACATGCAGAGGGGAATGACAGTGAGCTGATTAGCTCTGTCCTTGGGAAAATTCATACAGGCTTTGAAAATTACCTTGAAGATAGACAGTACACATTTGTTGTTTTAGACCAGGGTGATGGAGTTTTAGCAAGAACAAGCCGTAACAGTCTGTATGTATTTTGTAGTCCAATTCCCAGGGGAAAACTCTGTTTGAAGGTCTGGCTCCTGCCTACCACCTTGCTTCTGTAGGTTTTCCATACAGAGCTGAGTCACATTTGCCAGACTAAAACAAACCAGTCCCCTACAGAACCTAATTTAAAAAATAGACAGCTTTATTTATGAAGGCTTTCTAACTTTGCTAAAGATGCAAACAAACTTTCTTTTGAAATTACATTTCTAGAGAACTGGTGATTCCAGAGTTCAAAAAGTTTATTTCGAAATTAATTACAAAAAAAAACCCATGCCAAAAAAGCCCCAGCTTTTTGTTGGCTTAGAGTGAACAACCACTGATTTCAGTTGTTTCTTACAATAAGCCCATCACTTCCTTGGAAACCAAGTAAGGTGAAATCCCCCACAGAAGGAAATATCTTATAATAATCAAGCTACGTATGATGATTACATTTATGTGTCATCCTGACAACTGGGTGCCTTGATAGCTAGTCAAACATTATTCTGGGTGTTTCTGTGATAGTGTTTTTAGATCATTTTAACATTTAAATTGGTAGACTGAGTAAAGCAATTGCCCTCTTTAATGTAGGTGGGTGGGTCTCATCCAGTGAGATGAATGCCTGCAGAGAATTGAAACCTGCCCTTTCCCTGAATCAGAGGAAATTCCTCCTGCCTTACTACCTTCGAACTGGGACATCAGCTTTTTCCTAACTTAGGATTCAAACTACAAAAGACTCTTCCAACTTTTCAAGCCTGCTGGCCTTTAGACTTGAAAGTGTACCACTGGTGCTCCTAGGTTTTCAGCCTTCAGACTGCAGACCTTGGGACTCCTCAGTCTCTACAACTGCATGACCCAGTTCCTTATTATCTATCTACACACACACTCTCTCTCTCATAATTGGACTCTTGACTTACTTCCTTTGGAGAATCCCAATGAATACACTACTTCGTCAAGATTACTTACTCCTTAGAAAATACAATCAGAGAAAAAGGCTGAGCTAGTGGGGTGTATAGTCCACCAGCAATTTCTCAGGGAGCTTGTGGGAGAGTGAGATTAGCAGATGTTGGCTTACAGTGCACAACATAAGTGCATTCCCTGAAAGTCAGAAAGAGTGTTGAAGGGAATGGCATTTCCCCCAGCTCCCAGTCAGTCTTTAGCTGGCTAAAAATAAAGAATGTGTTCCACAACATCTGTACAACTATAAAAAGTGCACCCAGTATTTTTCCCCAGAAAAATTGTATTTGAAAAGAATGAGGAACCTGGGATGGGTTTCAATGGTGGAGAGGGATATGCCTCCCATGTTCTACCTTAACCACACAGTCACATCACTTGTAGGACGGTAAGTGAGTTGTTGGTGGATACCTGAAGCACAGCTCAGAGTTCATGGAAACCAGGCAGCACTTGCACAGTGAGATGGCTGCAAAATAAATCACCTAAAATATCTTTGTAAACCACACCTGCGTTGATACCATTTTTATAAAATATTATTGCATTATGGGAAATCTTTAAACTCTTCTCTGCTTCCTGAGCAAATTTTTCTTCAAAATACAAATAACTGTTGAACTTCAAGGCAATGACATAGGTGTCTCTGTGCCTTCAAGAAGGTTGACTTCAGGACATCTCCCTATGGACAGCCAGAAGAGAAGTGTTTATGAATGAACTGTTGGAACATGGTTTCCTTTAGCTTTACCAATAGTTAGCTTTTCTAGCTCTCAAAATGGAAGACAGGGGCCAAAGCTAAGGAATGCAGGTGGTCTCTGGAAGCTGAGAAGGACATGGAAATGGATTCTCCCCTAGTATCTCAGTAAGAAACACAATCCTGCTGACACCTCAATTTTAGCTCAGTAAGACTCATATTGGACATCTGGCCTACAAAAATGGAAGATAATAAATTTATATTGTTGTGTGACTCCGTTTGTAGCAATTTACTATGCCAAAAGGAAAAGTTAATATAGAAATCAATAGTCAGAACACAAGAGCAGAAAAATAGTAATCACCCAGAGCTCCACATAATCTCGTGGAGCGCTGGATGACTACATTTGAATAGCGTATGTGTGTTTTAGAGGGAGGAAATTAAGCCCCTGTCTTCTGTGTGTGTGTTTTCCAACTCTCTGTTTTTCATATGAAGATCCATTCTTCACTAATACAATGAGGCATGAATTCTCTCGACATTCTTTTCCCTTTCCTCATCCTTCTAACACTTCAATTTTTGTTGAAATAGACACTCAGTGTTTATGCTTACAAATAATTTATTGTTGACCCCCCCAAACTACTATACTATATTTTCCCCTTCAATGGAGAATCTTTTGTTTTACAGCAGTGTGAATATGTATGTATGAGTGTATGCATGTATTTCTAAATGGTCAAAGCTATCAGTTTAGCTGTTAATTCTGCTTTTTCTTCTTGGGGATCTCCTTTTTTTGTATTTAATTGCTGTTCAAGTACAGTTTTCTGTCTTTTACTCCCCTCCCAGCCCACCTACCCAGTGCTCCCCACCTCCCTCCCATTTCCATCCCCTTAGTTTTTGTCCATGTGTCCTTTATACTTGTTCCTGTAAACCCTTCCCCTTTGTCCCTGAAGTTCCCTTCTCTCCCTACTCTGCTCCCTGTCTGCCTGTTCTCTATTTCGGTGTCTTTGTTTTTATTTTGCTTGCTTGTTGGTTTTGTTGTTTAGGTTCCTGTTAAAGGTAAGATCATATAGTATTTCATCTCCTTTTGAAAGCTTCCATTTCCCTTTCCCATACAGACTGGTTGTACTGTGGGCTTGCTAACCACCTGCTATTTTGAGAATTCCTTTTGCCTCTTTTCTATGTTGGATTCTCTAAATCTTGAATTATTGTCTTCCTTTTTTTTTAGTTTATTTGTGTTTTGGTTTATTTGTGTTTTATTTGTGTTTTCTCAGAAACCTTCATAGGAAATGAAGGTTTATGAAGGTACTTTCCAATATACATGGAAAGTATATTGTTAACCAGCTTTGCATGTTTTAGTTATCTTAATTTTAATCTCACTCTTGCCTGATATTCGGCAAGGATTATAATAATAAACTGTTTTTCTCTCAGGATGTTGAAGGCTCTATTTCATGACTATATAACTTTTAATGCTGTTATTTAAAAGTCAAATACTATTTGACCTGTTTCTTTTAAAGCTTTTAAGTTTTCCCAATATTGGGATTCTGCAATTTTCCGGTGATTGATCTTGTGAATCTTTTTCCAATAACTGTGCTGACTGCTTGGTGGGGCTCTTTCATCTATCTGTACACTCATTTCCTTCAGTTAGTCATTGATTTTCCTTAGCTAATCTTTTATTTCCTTTATCCTCCTATTTTTTCTTTCTTTGACATTTTTTCTACTTACTACATTTTCTTAATTTTATCTTCCAGCCATTTTGCACTTTTGTTAATGTTTTGTGGTTTTTAATCATGTTTTTAGTGTCCTACTATAGTTTCATGTATTAATAAATGTGTTCATTTCTCTGTATATATGACCTCTAAGTTAATTTTGGGGACTATATTTTTTCTGCTCTTGTGTTGTCTTTGTTTTTCCCAAATTTCTTCTTTGTGTTTGTTTGTTTTTTTTCGTCTTGCTTCACAATGGTGGAGTTTCTGGAAGTTTTTCACAAACTTTGGTAGTTTATTCACATTTGAGAATAAGCAATTAAGAAACATTTGGAAATTTTATGGCCATGGTCAATGTTGTCTACAGATAGGTTTTGCTGTGCAATGGTTTTTCCAGTAGGAGCCACTTAAATGTCACTTTATGTAACTCTTTTCTCTGGTGTGGTTCAGGTTCTTCAGAAATGTGTCTTTTTAATCTCTTGTCTTGAGACTGTAAAAATGCCGGCTATATTTAAAATTAATATTTTATTTTCAGTCTATCACACCATTTTTCTCCCATTTCTGTGCCTAGTGTTCTCAAATTTAGATCTTTTCTGATTCTACATTTCTAGATTTTCTCACCTCCTTCAAGATCTCCCCATGTTCTTCAAGGTTTTCTCATCTCCTTCAAAAGGAGTATTTGCCAGGTTGTGACAGAAGAAAAGAATTGTGCTCAAAGTCCTGCCTCTCTAGGCGTTTCAGTTTTTGCTTTACTGCAGATTCCTGACCCCTTGTGCTTCCGTCTGTGGACATTCCTGGATATTTGCAGAGAAAATGGGTTTGCTTCTTGGTCACATCTTCATTTACCTTCCATTTTTCATATATTCAGTTTAAACTCTTTAGTCTTTTATTTTTGTATATGTTATATTTGGCTAACTACTAACTTCTTTGAAGATAAAATTGGTAGCTCCTCTTCTAGTTCTAGTTGTTTTGATATTTTTATCTGCATTTTTAATATCTAAACATGAAGTACAGTTTTAACATTGTATCTTAAAGCTGAAATTCTATTTTAGAAATATTTAATGATCTAATAATTTTTCTAAATAAATAGTGTGATTTTTTCTATTAAAATCTGTTGATTTTAACAAGTAATTTAGAAGTTACCTAAGCATATGGAAGTAAAACAGGCCTTTTTCGCATCAGAACAAAACAGGTTTTTAAAAATTTATTGTTGTTCACAACAAAAACAGTTTTAATCACACGATTTGTTTTTAAAACTCTATTAAAAATTAAAAGGCAGGTTAGTTTGGATATCATTTAGGCAAAACCACCTTGTACTTAGATATGATATTTCATAAACTGTTGTCTTATCAATTTCACATTCTTGTTGTGGCAGTATGAGCAAGGCTGTGAATTATAGGAATCTGGATAATGTACTTGTCCCCTTGTACAGCTTGGTATTTTGCTTATAATTTATGGTGACATAAAGGGCATACATGAGTTATTGAAAAAGTCAAGGAAGATATATTAGAGAAACCAGAGCAATGAAGGAGGGAACATTAATACTTTCTAGGGTCAGGTGTATACAGAAGAAATACAGAAAGACCCTGAGTCCTAACATTAACAATCCAGCCACTATCTAACATGTTTCCAGATTTCTATGTCCATATTTTAACTATTACCACTATCTTACAATACTTGAAAAGAACTTTTAGGGATTTTTGACTACTGGAATCTAAACTAAAGACCAAATTACATGTTATGCTATTTGTATAGTAATTATATATTTCCTACATTGCCCAAATGGATTGTGAACTAGTTCTGTATGCCACCATACAGCAGTGGGCTGGCATACGACAGCTATTTCATAAGTCTTTGAATTGAATTGAACATCACGATTAACAAAGCCCACAGCAAATTGTCAATAAACAACTTTTAAGGTCATCATAATCATGCCATATTTGGAAACCTTTTATATTGTTTTAATATTTTTTTTCATTTGAATGTAATGCCTAGACAGAAATAATGATATATCGTATGTTGATGGTATTATTTTCACTCCAATTTCTCTTTTGGCACTTCCTAATTCTTATTCATAGAAAATTCTAAGACACTTCCTACCTCTTCTCCATATAAAATTCAGTACACCACTGTTGTTTGAAAAGAGATGAACTGCAAAGAGATAAACCTAGGTTGAGGCCAATAGAATAAGAGAAGTGCATACTGATAAAGAAATGAAAAAAAGAGAAACATGTCTTCATTTTCTTGGAGAACCATTATAGAACATAGTAATCATACGCTAAAAGTATTTGGTGTGCTTATAATTTGCAAACATTTATGAGATGTCAGTCTACTTTACATAGCAGGTATTATTACTCACATTATGTAAGGAAACACAGAGAAGTTAATAAGTTTGTTCAAAATCCATCCTGCCAGAAAATGACAACTTTATTATTATAATTATTCTATTGTGATTAATTAATAGTCTTATTGTTCTCATCACATTATAATAAAGTGGTGATTGTTAGGGTAGATATGGCTGTCAAATATTTATGTTTTCACAAGTACAGGACAGTTACATAAGTAACTGTCTTTAAATACTTGTCTCCTGCACTTGATGAATGTAAATATCCTGGCTGTGTTTCTCTAATCCAAAATACTATTAATTTCAGATTCTGAGGATAAAAGGTCTGTAAAAGACAGCACATCCTGGTGGATCAAATCCTTTTAGCATTATGCATAAGGTGGGGGTTTTAAGGAAGCCATGTGTTGGTTTAGGAGGGAGAAAATGCTCTTCCTAACTTTAAAAAACTAATGAAATAAAAAGGATAGCTATCGTAAGAAACTAATTTTTATTAACTTATTAGTGATTTTTATTTTATTTATTTTAGTTTATTATAATTGTTGTTCAAGTACAATTTTCTGCCTTTTACTCCCATCCCAGGCCACACCCCAGCCCTTCCCACCTCCCTCCCATTTCCACCTCCCCCCTAGTTTTTGTCCATGTGTCCTTTATATTTGTTTCTGTAAACCCTTCCCCTCTTCCTCTGAAATTCCCTCCCCTCTTCCCTCTGGTCTCTGTCAGCCTATTCTTTATTTCATGTCTTTGGTTATATTTTGCTTGCTTTTTTGTTTTGTTGTTTAGGGTCCTGTTAAAGGTAAGATCATATGGTATTTGTCTTTCACTGCCTGGCTTATTTCACTTAGCATAGTGCTTTCCAGTTCCATCCATGCTATTGCAAGAGTAGAAGCTCCTTCTTTCTTTCTGCTGCATAGAATTCCGTTGTGTAAATGTGCCATAGTCTTTGATCCATTCATTTACTGATGGGCACGTAGGTTGCTTCTAACACTTGGCTATTGCAAATTGTGCCGCTATGAACATTGGGGTGCCCAAGTTCTTTTGAATTGGTGTTTCAGGGTTCTTAGGATATAATCCTAGCAGTGGAATTGCTGGGTCAAGAGGCATTTTTTAGTTTTCTGAGAAAATTCCATACTGTTTTCCATAGTGGTTGTACATAGCGATCCAACAGTGAACTAGGGTCCCCTTTTCTCCACAACCTCTCCAACAGTTGTTGTTTGTTGCTTTGTTTTTGATGGCTATTCTGACCAGTGTGAAGTGGTATCTCATTGTGGTTTTAATTTGCATCTCTCTGATAAGTAGGGATGTCGAGCATCTTTTCATATGTCTCTAGATCTTCTGTATGTCCTCCTTGGAGAAGTGTCTGTTCAAGTCCTTTGCCCACTTTTTAATTGGGTTGCTTGTCTTTTTTGGTGGAATCATGTAAGTTCTTTGTATATTTTGGAGATTAAACCCTTGTCTGAGGTATCATTGGCAAATATGTTTTTTCATCCAGTTGGTTCTCTTTTTATTTCTTTAGTGATTAATTTCTTAAGGAATGTAAATAAAAGTGAATGTTTACTTTCCAGATATATGAGTCTGGAACAATAATTTGTAATGATGCATTTAAAATAATCAAAGTTTACATAGCATGATGAAAGACCTAGTTGAATTCTTATGGTGAACAACATTACAGAGGAAATATTTACCCTATAATTTATCTAGATATAAATGTTTTCTGTTACCAGGTCAGCATAAAATAATTATACTCTCACATATATTGTTTTTATATATTTGATTTCAAAGACAGAAAGCATGAGATCTCATGCATATGTTTCTTTCTTTGTATTGAAAATTTTACTCAACCTATAAAATATTAGTTTTTGAAGTTTTGATTTCTCTGTTTTGGAATTAAACACGATACAAGTTAAGTTTTTTGTGGCATACCTAGTTTCTCTTAGAAATATTTTGTTTTGTCCTATTTTTCCTTTCATCTCAAATACTTTAAAACTGGATATAAGGATAGAAAACTGGTATGCATTATATCCATATTTTCATTGCTAGGTCCTGAAAAAATCAATTCAATTCAAAACAATAAAATGAACCAAACCAACATCAGTGTGACTGGTATCACTAGTTCCCATAATCAGTATTACTGAGAAATATTTATTAACATAAATCCTTTTAATCCCAGGAGCCAATATGATATGATAATTGCTTTTAATAAATGCAATACTTTTTAATTCCAAGTTATCATTCAACTAGGGTTATCTGTTATCAGCATCATCATAGCAATTATATATAATAAGCACTAAATGTGTATTAAGCCTCTACTAATATTCTTAATGTATGTTACTTCAGTTAATACTGGCAATGGCCTTATGAGGTAGGTATTACTTCTATCAGCTAGAGAAGGATAATATGGGGTAAAGAGGGGTTAATATGGTTCAGGGTCATATGGAGAGTAATAGCAGAATAGAAGTCAAATCCAGGTATGATTGAGAAATTGCACTTCTGTCTTCAGAGATGGCTTCAAAAAAAGATTAAAAATTGAAGTGGACACTGCTGCGGCATTGATAATAGCAGTCTGTAATGACAGATTATTTCTCAGAATGGCAATAAGACACAGTAAAGTCTTGATGAGGCACTGACTTGTGCTTTCTTTTTAAATAAATCTACTCTATTACAAATTTTAAATATAGCAGAGTGGATTTAAGGATATGCATTAGGAAATGTAGTCTCTTAGCACTCTGTAAGTCATAAATATGCTTATAGCATTTTATTTATAATATATTGTTGATGAGGATTAAAAGCCTTATATAGAAATTTGAATATCCAATTTTCTTGGTAATTAGTTTTTTTCTCAAAGTATAAGTAATTTTGGGAAGTATTATCTTTTTAACTTACTTTAAGTCATATCTTCAAGAACTTCCTGACACAGATTGTAATATCATAAAGTTAAACTAGAACAAACTAGAGTCAACTATCAAAGTATTTACTTTTAAAATTTGAATAGATATAAATTCATTTTGAAAAGAATTTTTATATTTATATACAGAGCAAATAAATGTAGGTGATGAATTATAATTTAATTATAAATTATAAATTAAAATTATAACTTATAAATTAAAGTCAGCTGATTTTAATTGACAATTTCCTACTCCACAGAAGGTTAGAATGATCTATGAGGTTAAATTATTTATGTGAAATGATAGTTTAATTAATTTTTATTATAAATATATATCCATACATAAAATTTAGTTTTAATATTAATGTTAAAGTTAAAACTCATATATAAATAAATACATGTGTGTATCTGATTATAGTCTGTGATTCTCCTGTCCAAACCAATATTTTGTTAATAATGTGTTTATATTAATATTTCACTGACATATATCACTGCTTTTTAGGAAAGTTTTTGCACTCTTACTAGGAATCACCCAATATTTTCTACCAAGTTTTCGTAAGTTTGTAAACAGGCTGCTCTTCTTCTACTACGTTCTTCATTTCTACTTCCTTTCTCAGTGGATACTGACCATTGTATTACTTTATCCTACATCTACAAATATAAGAAAAACTGCATTAAGTCAAAAACGTAAATGGGATACCACTTATACAAATGTGCTAGTCATGAATTTAGTCTCTGCTCTGTGATCCTGGAGCTTGACCCTGTAAATATTTCTCATTTGCCAGCTGTCAAGAATCTAAGCTTTGTCAATCGAATGCACTGGAGAGACACTGGAGGAAAAAGAAATCTCTCTTCTGGAATCAGGTGAGTTCTCACAGGATCTTAAAGTACATACAGTTTTTTAAAAAAATGTTTTTTAAATGATTGTTTAGTTATAGTTGTCCCACATCTTTCCCTGTAGTTTTTTGATGCCTAGCTGTTACAAAACAACCAGCATCTGTGGCATTGGGCTATTGCAGCCCCTGGCTGACCAGTCGGACAGGCAGCTCCTCTGAGCAGCCTATTCCAGCACTCACTCAAGCAGCTGGGCAGCCTCAGTGAATCTCTCTGGTAATCAGAGTCACAGCTATTTGTTTTACAATGATATCAGAATCTCAGGACATGAAAATGACCGGGGTGAGGAAAGAATCCTTCCATGAGTATTCCTTTCCTTGGGCACTTGGTCTCAGCCTTAGGGGTAGTAGCTGTGCCCCATATCTTCTACTCTTTTATTCTTTGGAGTTCTCTTTCATCATTCATAGCCAACATTCTGTTTCTTCAATTACCTGTTATAGTTTGTAATTTTTTTTACATTTAAACTTTCCCTCTTCAAATTATTGCATGGCTTCTGTCTCCTGGTTGCACTCTCATTAATCTAATCCACAACAACAACTCTGTGTGCTGTCTATTCTTAGTGGGATTGGATATTCTTCAGTGGATATTGTTGAAGAGGTATCTGTGTGGAAGATATGCCTAAAATATCTGTGGAGTAGACAGAAGTTCAGGAACCACCTGAATTTCCTCCTCATACTTAGTTTGCTGTGGCATTGAAACATGGCTAATAGTATAGAGTAGGCTGTTGGTTAGATAGTAACAAGGAAAGGAGGTGCAAATAGAACAAAACATCTGACTAAGCAAGTAAATAGCCTCCGTTAGTGGTTAGCGGTTAGTGGTTAGTCAGCTGGGGAGTAATTGACATAGTTCCACCAGTTTAACAAGCCTAAGGAAAAATCACAGACTTCCTGAGGAAGAGGTAGAGAGAAATTCCTGTTTTTAGCACTTGCGCAAGTGCTACACAAGTCACCTCAGTGACAACCCCTCAATTATATCCTGATTGTAATAAATTAGCATTGCGGTTTTGACATCCTTTATGGGAAAACTTAGAAAATGTTGAATAGGAGTCAAAATGGCAAGAGATCGTCCAAAGGAAATCAGAGGATAAGATTAGATAGTTTAAAAATAATCCCATTCTTTTCAGAGATTGACAGTAAAGCAAAACAAAATAAAATAAAACAAAAGAAAACAACAACAAAAAAAACCTGCTTTTTTCTCCAGCCCGAGAGAACACAAGAAAGTTCACACAAAGATCTTGGTGCAGTTGCTCTTTCAGCCTGCCCAACTCCCTTTTTTTTGGGGGGAGTGTACTTTCACTTTAATACCGTTTGCCACTGTCACTTGAACACCTCCTCTGTGTGTGTGTGTGTGTGTGTGTGTGTGTGTCCCTGAATTCTTTTCCGGGACACCTCAAAGAACCTTCTCCATTCAGTGGTGGTAGGGGCCTGGAAAGCATTAGTGGAGATAACTGGCTTAGGGAAAGAAATGACTGCACATCACAAGGTCATCTTAAACATATAAAACTGGCAAGTTCCATGTCAATGTCATTATCACATTGAAGTGAATAAAGTTAATGCATGATTGTGCGAGTGGAGTAGTCATTCTCAGGCAATTTTATATTCCTGTAGTAATGCATAAGTCCAGTGTTGTGCTTTAAAAGTTTTAAAGCAGAATGCATGTCAACTTGACAAGTACTTCAGATATTTCCACTTTAAAAAAATGCCTATTAAGTTAGAAGTCAATGGAATCTTAAGCAGGAGAAAGTAAATACTAATCAAGGGAGTGACTCCATCATCTATGCGTTTCTCATAAATAGCACAAGTCCTTAGGCAGTTTGCGCACTCAATAAAAATTTGTTGAATGAATGAGTAGACTTAGATAATATGTGGCTAGGATTTTACTTTCCCATTTAGAAAGTAAAATATTAAATGATATAATAATGTATGAAAGATATTAAAGTATAATTTTATGTACTTATAGTGGCAAACTAATCTTTGCTCATAAAATACAGCCTGATTGTAGGCAGTACTGTTAGGTAGTAGATGTTCTATGGAAACACGGAGAGCGTAGAGAAGATAGTAGCTTTGTTTCTAAACACTGCAAAACATTTATAGAGTTCATAACATTGGGAAGGCACTATAAGTATAACAAGTCACCTCTTAAATTGCTACGAATGGGTCAAATTTCTACATTTGTCTTTCTAGACAAACGATTGCATTCACATAGATACAAATTAAATTCTTGCCTTCTCTGGAATGAGTATAGTGGGAGTGAGAAGAAATATTATAGCAGGTGCTAAAAATGTGGGTTCTTTTTCTTAGTCCTCCAAATTCCCCATCAGTCCTGTACCATATTATTTCATTTCTGAAATCTTGGACAAAGTAAGATAAAAATTGTACAAGAGGGGACCCCAAAAAGCAGAATTTATTTACAAGAAGTTGTGTATTTATTCTTACATATTTAAAGCTCAGTCATCTTCAAAGTGCTCTCCATCTGATGCAATACATCCATCAAGACATTTTTTCCACTGGTCAAAACAGCTTTTGAACTTGTCGATTTTGATGTCTTTTAGTGCTTCTGCTGTTTTTTGTTTGTTTGTTTGCCCTTACACATGAGCAATGTTTCCATTTGAGGACTTTCTTCATCCAGGGAAACAAAAAAAAGTTGCTAGGGGTGAGATGGAGTGAATACAGAAGGTAGGGTATGGGAATCATGCCATTTTGTGTCAAAAACCACTAAACACTTAATGCAGTCTGGGCAGGTAAGCTCTTAAATTATGCATCATGAAATGGGCAAACACAGTGAAAGAGTCTTTAAAATAAATTCACTGAAGCTGAACTCAGCCTCTCACATCAACACCAGCTGGTACACTGATACAGATGGGTTTGTGGAACACTGACTTAATTGGGGAAGCCTGTACTGTAAGAGACTCACCCTCCAGAAGATAATTCCTTTTCTTTTTAGGACTCCCCCTCCTCCAGTAAGTCTTAATTTCTTCATTTATAGGTGATAATGAGAATTTCTTTTGTCTAATGTCACAAAGTGGTCTTGAGAATACAGTGAGATAACATAAGTAGACATATTTTATAGCAGACCGTGTTATAGAGCATGGCTAAAAGGTTAATAGTCATGCTTCTCCAAATTGGTACAAATGTATTGATTAGAATTTACATAAGAGCCTATCTGGCAATACTGGATACTATAAATGTGTGTTGGACATTATTATATAGTAAAAAAAAGCAAAAACTTTTAAATCAACCCAGCATAGGTGAAAAAATATAATTTGTCCTTTACTACTGAAATATTTTGGATAAAGTACTTAATCTCCCTCATTTAATTTTTTCTCATCTCTAAAATGGGATACAAATGCTTAATTTATAGAGTTGTGAAATATAGATAGAATAAGCATGCTCAGCACACAGTATACAAGACATAGTAAATCCTCATTTTCAATATCTCAGTATGTAATGAATCAGTTACTATGCACCCCAATGACAAGCTAGACTAATTATGCACAGCAAATTGAAATTTTGATACAAGTGCTTTAGGCTCCTCTCACCTAATTATTTTTCTGAGATCTTTGGATGTAGATAAGATGAATCAGTCTAAGATGATAACATGATGCAGAATGAATGATTTAGAACTCAAATTGACTTAGTAGTTCTCAACTTTCATACATGTAATAATCACCTGAGGCAGTTTGTTTAAAATGCAATTCTCAGATTTTAGATCCAGAGATCTGATTTGGTAAGTCTGATGTGTGCCGTCCTGGGGATTAACGCCTACAAGCACCTTGGGTGGTTCTGATGTGAGTGATTCTACTTTAAGAGCTGTTGCTCTAGTGTATTTCATGTTCAGGGATATAATGCTGGTCACACATGATTGCCACTTTTTTATTGTGTATGTATTCCAGCATGCTCTGTGATTTCTCCTAAAAGGTTTTTCCTTTGTTGTAGTGTTAAGACAAAAAGAGTATTTTGGATTCCATTATACAACATACTTAAACAAACTTTCATAAAAGCAAATTCCAAATATCATAATATACAACATAGCCCAACTGATGTGGCTCAGTTGGTTGCACATTGTCCCGTATAGCGAAAGGTTGCCAGTTTGGTTCCTTGTGGGAACACATGCCTGAGGTGCAGCCCGGTCCCTGGTTGGGGCAAATGTAAGAGGTAACTGATCAAAGCTTTTCTCACATTTGATGTTTCTCTCCCTCTATTTCTGCTCCCCTTCCTCTCTTTTTCTAAGAATAAATAAATAAAATCATTAAAAAATTATAATACATAACACTGAGAAAGACTTCAAGAGCAAAAAAATTTTGCCCTGGCTGGGGTGACTTGGTGGATTGTGCATTGGGTAGCAAACCAAAGGGTCACCAGTTTGATTCCCAGTCAGGGTGTATGCTTGAGTTGCAGGCCAGGTCCTTAGTAGGGGACACAGAGAGACAATTGCATACTGATGTTTCTCTCCCTCTCTTCCCCTTCTGTCTCTAAATAAATAAATAAATGTTTAAATATTGCATACTGATGTTTCTCTCCCTCTCTTCCCCTTCTGTCTCTAAATAAATAAATAAATGTTTAAATATTTAAAAAATAAATCTAGGGAAATACATAAATGCATTTTATATATATATATATATATATATATATATATATATACAGTCTTTACATTTTGAATTTTTCTATTTTGTAATGTTGATTATTTTCCTATTGTGTTTGACTGTTTTTAGAGGGTGGTCATGGAAACAGAAAATAGAAAATAATTAGTTTTGCATGTTTTCCATAGGTAATATAAAATTCTTGATGACATTTCTAGTGTTTGTTTTATTTGCTCATTTTTGAATTGTTTTCATAATATAGTCTGAGACTTTTCCAACAATCATACTAATTTCACTGATCTGTGTGTGCTTCATATTGTCTCAGCAGGAACACCTATATAAATCGAATGTATCTTTTCCAAATCATAATAGGCTTATCAAGTAAAAAAACAGTTATGTATTTAAATTTGTCTGTATGAACACAACAACATCACACTCAGATTTACTGGAAGACTTTGGAACATTTATGTGCCATTTAAATGTCGCAACAATTTTTAAAATGGATGCTATTATAATTGTACATTATGGATGAGGAACCTGAGGTTCAGAGTAGCATGCCTGAGGTTAGGTACATTGTAAGTGGTAGCCTGGGATTTAACAAGTTTATCAGATTCTAGAATTTGCAAATTTAAGTAATACATGAATAATTTTAGTTTGCCGAAATAAGACTAATATTTAAAAAAGTGAATAGTCTTGTAACAGAGTGAAGTTCTCAGTTTTTCTGACTCCATCGTGTTGAAGCCTGTGTTGTTTCCATAACCTTCAGGCTGACAGCTTCTGTTTAGTCTTACGTGTAGACATGCTGATCCTAAGAGGGATTCTGCTTGCTGCTTGAGTTTCACAAAAACAGCCTCTCCTAATTCCCCTTATTTTGGCCTAAAAGAAACCTAAACTCTGTACTTTTC
Organism: Sturnira hondurensis; assembly: GCF_014824575.4. Lineage (NCBI taxonomy): Eukaryota > Metazoa > Chordata > Mammalia > Chiroptera > Phyllostomidae > Sturnira > Sturnira hondurensis. The sequence continues at coordinate 11,596,793 of NW_028093985.1, read as the reverse complement.
TAAACTGAATTTGAGGATTAGGTCTCTTATCTTTGTGAATAACACCTTCTTTATCAACAAACCTTTCCTTACTCTAAACTTTGATGCTTTGAGTTTTGGACTTTCAAAATGTCGGACACATGGGCTTTGAAGCAGCAATATTTCCCAATTTTTCAATTATTAAATAAAGCATTTTCCTTCTCATTTGGTAGGAAATAAAAATTTAAGGCATATTTACACATTAAAATACTACTCAGACATAAAAAAGGGGAAAAGTTACCCTTTTGTGACAGTATGAATGGAATCAGAGAATATTATGCTAAGTAAAATAAAACCAGTCATAGAAAGACAATTACCATGATTTCACTCATATCTGGACTCTAATTGACAAACTGAATTAACGAACAAAATAGAGACAGACTCAGATAGTGAGCAAGCTGACAGCCCTGGAGGGATAGAGCAAAAAAGAAGAGGAAAGAGAAGGAACTCATGGACCTGAGCATATCTGAGCAAGGCAGGCAGGCAGGCACAGTATCTGAGTCTCCATTAACCTGACTCACACTCTTCCCATGTACTCATGATTCCGTGAGACCCCACCCCACTCGACTTGCAGGACCACCCAAGCCATTTCCAGTGACTTTTTTTGCATGTCTGTCTTAGCTTGTGTTTCAGATTTTTCTGAAATCTCTCAAAAAATAACATGTGGTCTTAGCATGCTCTGTACCACTTGCTAGTGGCCCTAGTCCTGAAACTAGCAGCAGCTCACCTTAGTTTGCAGCTTAGCCTCACCTGCACACATCTAAGACCAACATACGTAGCAGTCATCTGCAGATAGATTTGTAGTTCATGCCAAGTGGCCCTAGGAACAACACCGAGGGTGGTTGACCTTGGTATGTACCTGCCAGGAGAACCAAGAACTAGTACACCCAATGGACAGCTTCAGACCACATTGAAGCTTCACTCAACCACCTCCACAAGCAACACACTTAAGAGGCAGTTTTGGCAGACAACAGAGCCTTACTGAAGTAAGTCCTGCTCTGTGAGGTGGGCCCTTGCACAGTTGATCATCCATGGTGGTCAGTGGTCACAACCATTTCTTGCAGCCAAATGGCCTGGAGATAAATCCCTTTCATTGACATTCCTACAGCACTCAAGGCACAACTACAACAGGAGGGTGACTTAGCTCACGTGGGGGGCGGGGCATACCTAAAGTGTCTAGCTTGTGTGTTTGAGGACTCTGTGCCACTGGACCCTACAAAACAACCACTACATAGGCCACTGTGCTAAGCCCGTGAAATACAGTAGCTCTACCTAATACATAGAAACAAACACAGGGAGGCTGCTAAAATGAAGAGATAAAGAAACATGTCCCATATGAAAAAACAGAACAAAAATCCAAAAAAATAATTAAAGAAAATGGAGAAAATTGAGCAATCTACTAGATGCAGAGTTCAAAACACTGGTTATAAAAATGTTCAATGAATTTACTGAGAGCTTCAACAGCATGAAAAAGGACATAAAAGTAATACTACTCAGCCATAAAAAAGAAGATAATTTTACCATTTGTGACAGTATGGATGCACCTGGAGAACATGATGCTAAATGAAGTAAGCCTGTCAAATACCATATGATTTCACTCATATATAGAATCTAATGAACAAACTGAATTAATAAGCAAAAAAGCGACAGACTCATACATAGATAGAGAGCAGAATGACAGGTAAGGCAGGGTAGGTAAGGAGTGGAGGAATTGAGCAAAAAGGAAAAAGGACTCATGAATATGAAAAACAATGTGGTAATTACAGGGATATATAAGGGAACTACAGGGTAATGGAAAAAAATACAATGAGAAAAAGAAAATGGAAGCCATAAAAAAGAACCAGTCAGAAATGAAGGATACACTAAATGAAGAAAAATGTACAAAGAATCAACAGTTGAGTAGATGAAGCCAAGACTCAAATCAGCAAGCAATCTGGAATACAAGGAATCAAAAACTACCCAAACAGAACAGCAAAAAAAGAGTAAAAAAATGAAGATAATGCAAAAAGGCTCTGGGAGAATTTCAAGCGCACCACCATTCATATTGTGGGGTAACAGAAGAAAAACAGGGAGAACAAGAAATTGAAAACCTACTTGATAAAATAATAACAACAAAATTCTTTAAATTTGTGCAGAAAATAGACATACAAGTCCAGGAAGAGCAAAGAGTCCCAAACAAGATGAATCCAAAGAGGCCCATACCAAGCAAGACACAATTAAGCTGCCAAAGTTTAAAGACAAAGAGAACCATAAAAGCTGCAAGAGAAAAGCAATTAGTTACCTACAAGGAAGCTCCTATAAGACTTTCAGCTTATTCCTCAAAAGAAACTTTACAGTCTAGAAGGGAATGGCAGGAAAAATTCTAAGTGATGAAAAACAAGGACCTACGACCAATATAATTCTCCCATCAAGCTATCATTTAGAGTCAGAGGATAGTAAAGAGCTTCTCAGGGGGGAAAAAAGCTAAAGGAATTCATCACCACCAAACCACTTTTACAAGAAATGTTAAAAAGTCTTATTTAAGATGAAGAAAAAAAGATAAAAATATAAATACAAAAATGGCAATAAATACATATCTATCAATAATTGAATCTAAAAAAGAAAATAAATGAGAAACAGAACAGAAATAGACTCAAATATGGAGAATATTCTGACAGTTGCCAAATGGGAGGGTGTTGGGGGCATGGATGAAAAAGGTGACAGGATTAAGAAAGATAAACTTATTGTTACAGAATAGTCATGGTGATGTAAAGTTCAATGTAGAAAATATGGTCAATTACACTTTAAAAATTATGCATTTTATCAGACATATAAAGGATTTATTGGGGTGATAACTAAGTTCTATAATGTTTAATCACTGGGGTATACACCTAAACTAATATAATATTGAACTTCAACTGTAATTGAAAAATTAAATAATGATTAAATTAATAAGTAGATATGACAATTTAAAGTACACAAAATTTTAAATAGATGTTTATAAAAAAGGCTTTTAAAATGAGTATGTTTTAAACAGTTATGTTGTTACACTTTTAAATATAGAAAAATATGTCTGAATATTTTCAACACATAGAAGTTTTGCTATATATATCATATATAATAATATCAAAAGAAATTGGAAGTGACTCATATTGAAGAAAATTAGCATGCTAAAAAAGATCAATATGCTGAAATTTGACAAAAGTGCCATTGCATATCCATATAATTAGTTATAGCAATTGGGCATTTAAGTTCAATTTAGAGTTCCCTAGTGATCAGGACTAAAAAACACAGAGCTAAGTACTTCCAGTCTCTGGAACCCTATCTTACATATTTATCATATGTTTTGTAAAATGGGTAACAAGTGAAAAAAATAAGCACTGTTTTCATAGATTTAATTTTTGATTAAAAATATAATAAGTTTTCTTATAAGAGTGAATTGAAATTAGTAAATGTTTTGAGTTACAAATGAAACAGTCTTTCTACAGGAAATTCCAGTCATATTATAACTGGATAGTATACTCCAGTTATAGTACTTTTTTGATTATTTGTCTTAACATGGGAATAAAACACAAGAGATCCAAATAAATTGATACTTAACATGTTCCTTAAATTCTTACTGTTAAATATCAAATATTTCAATGGGGTGTTTGGTTAATGCTGAATCAAAATCATTTTATGGTTGAATTATTTTGACAAGTATTTGAGATGTTGATGTTTTATAGTTTTGATTTTTACTCATTAAACAAGTTCTATGGAGATTATGTGTTTATAAAGATCTTGTTATTTTTAGTACAGTTGCCAGTAAGCTATTCTGTCTCTAGCAATTAAGATTTAGAGAGAAGAAATATTGTATAGTGTAAAGGATTGACTTTGACCTTACACTTAATTACATCTTTGACTCTGCCATTTACCAGCTAAAGGATTCTTAGTTTTTTCACCTATCATAGTAATATAAAGATATGCTTACAGATTTGCTGTAAGGATTAGATAAAATGACTAAGGTGATAGGGAAGAAAAAGTAGTACCATTTGTAAAAACTACTGTTATTGTTATCATTCCTATTTTATGATGCTAAAGCTATATAGTCATTGTGTAAAGATTTACGTTTACTTTAATTTTTTGGTTAAGAAATGTGATCACCATGACAAGGACTACTATTTACCCACCCAATATCAATTTTCTCTTCACAAATACCAGAAAACTTTGACTGTGTTTAGAATGCCACTGGACTCAACCTCAAAACTCAGTTTGGTGGTTTATTTAGCAGTTAGGCATCATCTTGTGACTTTTAGTTCTGGCTAATTATACGAATGTTTAAGATGCTAGTTTCGACTTCAGGAGGACATTTTAGATAATTTTCTGTTACATACAGATGAACAAATCCTCTAATTGGTATACAATATTGTTATTCAGTTTTATAAGTATCAAAGATATTCTGTGTAGCCCTGACCAATATGGCTCAGTTGGTTAGACATCGTACTGTGAGTGAAAGGTTCTGTTTGATCCCCAATCAGGGCACATTGGTTGTGGGTCGATCCCTGGTTGGGGGGTGTATGAGAGGCAACTGATAAATGTTTCTCTCAAACATAAATGTTTCTCTCCCTTTTCTTCTCCCTCCCTGCCCTTCTCTCTAAAAATAAATAAATAAAATCTTTTAAAAAATTCTTTGGAAGGAATTTGGGGTAGGTTGGGAGACAGAATGTGCCAACTGCCGAGTGGAAGCATATTGACTCCTGACATGCAGCAAGAAAATATGGGTCAATTTTTTTTGTGCTTGGGATGAAGCCTACGTGATGATTGAGCTATAAAAATAGGGGAAATGGAAGAAAAAAAGAATCCAGAATATCAAATACTTACTGCTGTTTTCTGAGCCTTGCAAGAAAAAGTAGAGTTAGAAATGGGAGGCAATAATTATGTCCTAAGGGTTGCTTTCTACTTGTGACCTGCAATCCAAACTGAACGAGAGTTCCATTATTGGTACTTTCCAGGGTTAAAAACACTACAAATTGCAATGGTTATTATAGTGGATTTGAAGCTGTAACCTTAACAAGAAATAATAATTGAGTGACATGCTTTTCCCAGCTACTTGTTATCTATTAAACAAGACCAGTAGCTCACCACAAAAAAAGCTTATTATTCTAAATTGATTTAAGGCACAGTAGGCAAAGTCAAATTGCTTTAAGAACCTTAAGCTAAAGGTCAGGGATAAACAGTATATAGAGTCTAATAGAAAAAAAAATGGGTCTTACATCTTAAAGTTTATATCTAAGGCAAGATCTTTGACTGCGGTTTACCACAATCATGTAATTCTTTCCTATAGAAGGTTATACATCTTCCCTCTAATGATGTCATTACAGGGCACCGCTGGTGTGTAGTTCATAATCTCGCCTTGCTTTCTGCTTCAGGAACTCCAATGCTCTAAAGAAAACCTAAGTCCTGGGATGAAGTCAGTGTGACAGAGCTGTGGCTGTCTACCAGAAGACTTGTGGTTGAAAATACATAAGCCTTTGCTTTTGTCAAATCCAAAACTTGAGTATCCTTTATTAACACAGCATATCCTAATCTGACTATACATAAGGCCTTATTTCCTTGGTCGAACAAGAGAATATTCAAAAGACAGTTATTGACTTGTGGCCTGAATTAGTATACATGGATCTTTGTTATGAAAACAGATTTGTACCATCCAAAAAGACAGATATCATAAAGAGAGATACCAAAGGCTGGGAATGGAGAATTGACAAAAAGCTCAATGAGGTGAGGCTATTCCCACATTTTTTGAAGAAAGGGAATGGATAGATACTGACAGAATAAGGTAGATTCTACTAAGAAACTGGTAGCATCCTGAAGTTAATTTTATGTGTCCACTTGGCTAGACTGTAGTGCCAAATACCCCTCTGATATTGCTATGAAGTTAATTTTGAGATGTGATTAATATTTAAATCAGTAAAAGTAGATTTCCTTTCATAATGTGCATGGGCCTCGTCTTATCAGTTAAAAGCCTTAAAGAGAAAAGGCATCCATATAAGTAGATAAAATTCCACTTCCAGACACCTTGGGACTCAAAACTGCAGCATCAAATCTTGCCAGAGTTCCCATCTTACCAGCCTGCTGACTCTATTCCTTTGGAGAACCCTGAGAAATGCAAGTACCTTAAAACAGTTCTAGTTCCCCAATCTCTAGGTCTTAAAGTGTTGAGACATATTTATGTTATATATCTTAGTTTAATATAAATCAGATCTGTAGAGGAGTGTGATTTAGAATGTAACATAAAAATAGGACAGTGAATATATGCCCTTACCTTACTATTATTATGTAACAGACCCGGGGGGTTGTGAATGATATACTATTACCAAAAGGAGCCCCCTCCTTCCTTTAGGGGTTCCCCCACCCTGTACTAGGTTCGCTTTGCTCACCACCAGAGGAAAGGTGTCTCTCAATGCCAGAAATTCGTAAAAAGGAAAGGAATTATTTATTTAAATGTTATACAGACTTAGAATAATGACTTAGTATCTTCATTAAAATACTAAAATTCTTTAGAATACCCATAAATGCACACAGTCCTTCCTTCTCCCCTTTGCCCAGTCTGGGATACCATCTCTCAGGAAAAAAAGTAGAAGTTTGTGATTTGGGCTCCCAGCTCCATCAGCTGTGTTACTGCCACGATCTCCAGTTAATCCAAAGCCATGTGGCACCTTCTCATGGTCCCCCAGCAAGAGTCCTTTCACCCCTTTCCTTCCAGGCAAAGTCTCTCCTGCTGCCTAAGTTTGTGGCAAAGGGGAACATCCCAAAGCTGCGTGGTCCCAACCTCTGCCAAAGCGTCATGGTTCCCTTCTCCTGCCACTGCTGCATGGTCCCAACTCCTCCAAAGCCTCGTGGTCCTGCCCTGGTATGGCTTCAGTGCCTGGCTTTAAATCCCTGCACCAATCTTCCTCTGCAGTCCCCTTTCTGACTTCTCCCACAATCAGTTACACCTGATTGGATATTCCTATATCCTTCCAGCTTTACTGGGCTGCCATAGTAAGTCCAGGCAGGCATGGCCCCATGGCATGGAGCCAATCATCTCCAAGCTCTCACGCAGGTGCTGTAACCAGGGGGAGTTGCTTCCCAGTTACATCTTGGGTTGAAGTCACTGCCACCCCTCTGGCTCAAAGCATGACCACAGCTATTAAACATATCTATGAAACCAGCTAAAGGTTTATAGATATGTTAAATGATCACACCAGAGGTTAGCTGCAAAGCTGTTGCTATACAAAACAGCTCTCAATGGCCCTGCTCCATTTGTCCCTTCCCCCAGCTCAGACTGGTGGTGGTGAGGACATCCTATATATTTTTTCTCTAATATTTCCTGAACACCCTGAATTCTGGAGCCCACTATAAATTCCTATTTGGGAACCCCCCTCAGTTGCACCCTATTACACTATCACATCTGGAATACAGTTACTTACACAAACTAGAAGAAACCCACATTTTAAAAACTAACAGTCTTTGGTTACTGCTATTGTCACTGGAAATTATTCGTAAATGAGATAAGATAATTTATAATGGATAAACATGGAGTATAGTACTGTAATTTTTTAGAATACTAAACTTTATTTTTATATTAATTTTTGATTCACAGTAAAATTGAACAGAAGGTATAGAAATTCCCTGCCTTTGCACATGGGCATTCTCCCCCATCATCAACATCTCCTACAGTGCTTCATTTGTTTATAATAGGTACATAATTATCGCACAGAGTTCATAGTTTATATTAGAGTTGATTCTTGTTATTGTACATTCTATGGGTGTGAACAAATATGTATTGGCATGCATCTGCCATTATAGTATCATAGAGAATAGTTTCACCACCCAAAATATAGTCTGTCCTCTACCTTACCTATGTCCCTCCCCTAATCCTTGCCATCCACTGATCTCTTCAAATCTATAATTTTGCCTTTTCCAGCTGAGAAAAGTGTCCTTTTACCATAAAATCTGACCATGAATGAAGGAGGCAGAGAGAGAATATTGGATAAAAGCATTACAAATGTCCTTGCCCTAGGTGGAAGATTTAGGAAGACTGTGTTGAGTCTTTAAATTAGAGTCAGCCAATCAGAAGGTTCATGTTTCCTAGATTGCTGAAGTGTTGCCCTGGTGCAGACACAGAGATGAATTTGAAAGTTCAGCTGCTAAATTTCTTCATCAATTAGGCTACCTATAGTAGGAGGTCTGAGAATAAAACTGAAGATAGATATAAATCATAAAATATTTTGCTTTGTGGATTAAAGTCAGATAAGGGCTTTATTCTTCACTCTGAATCATTTTACTTGTTTTCCATTTTCTTTTCTTTTACTAATTTATGTACTAGTTAGTAATGGCCTACCCCTTAAAACACTTTTCAACTTAATTTTTTTCTTACTCCGCTCTTTCTTAAGGACAAGCATTCCTAAGAATGGAATGGCAGATAGAGATTTTAGATGGTTTCTCAGTCTTTGTCAGAAGGCCCTTGAGCTCTTGGTAAAGACAATTTTTTGCTAGTCCCTGTGGTAAAGAGACAATAACAGTGATGTATTCAACTGAATTTACCTCTGCACAAGTCAGTTATTTCTTGACCATTTCATCACACCTAAGTTTTCTCTTTCACCCCATATTTACATAAAAGTATTTTGGGGCAGAAAATGGTAATCTTAAGAAAAAGTGTATAGTTATATTATATAAATTAGATTTTTCTTTCATGTTGGAATGCTACAAGTAAACTTAAACCTTCTTATATTTTCAATGTGAGATGATTTGAAGGTTCATATAAAGAAATTCATATAAAGAAATAACATTATGTTTCTTGTTTTTAAGAAACATATAAAGAAATAATTTCAAAATTCATATAAAGAAATAATATTATACTTCTTGTTTTTTTCTCTCTTATCTGTAGGCTTTCCATTAAGTTAAATTTTATGGTATACCATTTCCATAACCTATAAGCTATAAAGGTTAAGACTGATTATAATTCAGCCAAAGAGGCTTACTTTTAATATTTTGAACAATAAAATATAAATCCTGTAGTTTAATATACAAACCCTTTACTGTTGATAGAGATATCAACAGTAGAAACTCTCCTATGTATTAACTGCAGGCTGGTCTAATAAAAAGCATAACATGAATTCCACTGAACCAATTATTTTGAAACTAACTACCACTATGAACTGAATGCTAGTGTCTTCCCAAAATTTATATGTTGAAACCTTAGCACCTACTATGCTGATGTTTGGAGGTGGATCCTTTGGGAGGTAATTAGGGTTAGATAAGCTAACGAGGGCAGAGCCCTCATGATGGGATAAGTGCCCTTAATAAAAGAGACAAGACATCTTTCTGTGAGCATGAGGCCAAAAAAAAAACTCGTGAAGATGTAACCAGGAATAAGGCTCTCACCAATGACTTGACCATGTTAGCACCCTGATCTTGGACGTCTAGTCTCTAGAATCATGAGAAATAAATGTCGTAAACCAACTAGTCCATGTTAATTTGTTACAGAAGTCCCAGATGACTGAGATGAGTATTTTATTTATTTATTTTCTTTTGTTGAGAATTTTTGGTGAGCTTTTTTGAGCAAAGCTGATAAGGGCCAGAAAACAACCTCTCAAAAAATTGAGAAATGCTCCAGAGACTGTCAGTTTAGTACCGTATTTTATACATTAGAATCAGAGGAGCCACAAGAGAGTTACATGTATGTTGTCCCTTTGTGATAGATTAGGGGAGGCAGGAGAAAGCAAAGTGGTAAACCCCTAAAACAGGATAAAAGGTAAAATGATAGACATATATTTCTTTTACAGAGGTGGGTAAAGGATAGTTAACAACGAACAATTAACATAACAATGAGGGGATCTGTGGTCTAGGCTTGTGCCCAGAAGTTTAGGAAAAAGGGGAAGTTACCTTGACATTCTAAAGGCATGTTATCGTAGATATAAAAAGACAATAGAGAGGCTTAGTTAAGGTAAAGATTGACATTTGTTAGGGCAAAATACTGACCTAGGAAATGACTGCCAATCAAGAACTGCTTTTGGGTAGTAAGTTTTAAATTTTAGATGATCCTTTGTGGTTACTTTAGGTCTCTGACTTTGTAAGACTACCTCGCTTAAAAGAAAATAATGCTATGGGACTAAGAGGAAGTAGCGACTGCGCCCCATGAAGGCACAGGCTTTCTGTCAAAATCCTTCTCCAGTCTGGTTTCCAGGAAGCCAGGTTAGGAGCTAACCTTCAGGACAGCACATTCAGGAAATATAATTATAGAATTTATCAAGATATATTAAAAAATAAAAAGACACAGGATTTCAACATTTAAAAGAATTGCTCCATATTCTTCTTATAGAAACAGTTTTATAAAGCCACTATATGAATGACTGCTATCACTAAAACTTATACAGCATTTTATATATGCCAATTGATTTACATGGATTGTCTTATTTAGTCTTAACAACAGACCTATGAGAAAGGAAATTACACTGATCATTTTTCTGTTTACAAGGTAAGGAAAGATGAAGTAGATTGAGAGCTTAAGGAGCTAAATAGGGGACTCCTTGTTTAACTTGTGGTCAGACTGGTATTTATTCACCAGTCTGACTGGCGTGAAATAATACCTTACTGTGGTTTTGATTTGTATTTCTCTGATGATTAGTAATATGGAGCACCTTTTCAGAATGTTAAATAGGGGACTATTTAACCCAGCCAGATATCCATGCATTACTAGCTTTTATCTATTTCACCAAGTTTCCTGTAAATTTATCTTGATAAGGATTTTAGATCACCCCATAAAATCTTTTTTAACCTATAATAGACAAAAAGAACCTTCAACAGGCTTAATTCCAACCATCTTATTTTTTCAAAGTACTGTAGTTACTTTTGAAGGGCCGACAGCTATATTTTAAGCTCTGAAGGCCTTAGGCGATGGCTCCTTTGGGAGAAGCAGATGAAATGGTTCCTGGCTCATTATTTAATTTGCATAAGTAAAGGACTAGCCCTGTGAATGATGCACTTTTCAAGAGTTCAGGATTGGGTAAAGCCAAGTTGCCTTTAAGTATTTGAACAGGATTTGCCAACATAAATTTAAAGACCGCTTGAAAAAAGTCTTTGTTTGGAGTACTTTCGACATTCAGAGAGGCCATGATTCTCTTGGCTTTTGTGTGTGTGTGTTTGCTTGTGTTCAGTAACAATAATTGACAGATACTACCGAATGGCAAATATTTATGGAAGAAAAATAAAATATGTATTTTCTACTATAATCCCATGAATTATGCAGATGAATTGTAATTATTTAAAACATCTTTAGTGTATGAACAGTGAAAATGGAACCAGTTTATATTTAAGAAGAAAAGGGAGGAAAAGGGATGGAGTAGGATGGACCCCAACCAACTCTTGTAGGACTGAGGTTTATAAGAAGGCTATTGGAAGACAGAGATGAAGGGAGAACACCGCGCTACAAGGAAGGTAAATATTAAACAGCTGCGAGCCAAGTTACAAAGATTGCAGGCAAAACAACCAAAGCTAAGAAGAGGCAAAGAAGGCTTCCTCTTAAGGTTTCAGAAAGGGCTCGATGCGCTGCCACAGTGGTTTTGAATTTCTGGCCTCCAGGATTGTGAGGGAATACATTTCTGTCATGTTCAGTGGTCTTGTTTTTGGTACTGGTTATGATTAGATTTCAAATATCAATTCTTGAATCTAGATAAAAGTAATTACTTTCCCAGCCCGTAAAAATAACATTTTATTTATAATTTGTAGGGAATAATTAATTACTAGGTAACTGTCAAATTGTCTGTTATTTCTTTGAATAAAAAGGAATAAGGCATAAAAAGGATTAGGTTCACGTGAGAATGAGGGAGATAAGTCAATGGAATTAAATGTCTGGTTTTGGGGGGTTGCAATTTTTCCTCCAAATAAGGACTCTCTCATCTCTCTGTGTATCATAAACAAGTCAATTTGAATATTAAATAAGGGCATATTTGTCAGATTGTTTGAAAATTAAAACCATGTGCCAGCATAAGGCAGTATCTTTATACATGTTCCCATTCTGCACAAGTGTTCTAGGTTTCAGATATTGTGTTAGGTTATTATTTTTGTTGCAGAGAAAGAAATGATTAAACAGTCAAAACAGGTGTAGTATCATTTATGACTGTTTGTACACCTTTGTGAGTCCTGATAATACTTTATATTTCTTTAACTTTCTATTACTAAGACATTCCTGTCTTAAAAATGTATGATAAAAAGTCTCAAATCTTGCACTACTCAGCTTAGAACTCTATCCTTAACTGTGAAGCTCTAAATGTATATCTCAAAGATTTCTCTACAAGACATGTCCAAATTAGAATTTACAAATTTTTGTCCCAAATATGCTCTCTTTTTTATCTCAGAGAATAACTCAACTACCTAGAGATTCTTAGAAAGCCGGATTTCAACCTTGAACATTCTGTTATTTTTTTACAGCTATTTGTTTCCCCCAAAACTTGCCCTGTGTATTTCCTTAATATTGCTCCAATCCATCTGCTTGTCTTATTTTTTAATGTTATGTTAACTTTAAGCTCATCATATCATGGTAATTTTCTTCTACAACATCTGATAGCATTACTGATTTATCCTTCTCATTGCTACCAGAGCAGTTAAATTACCAGTTTGCTTATATTAACACCTCATTCCTTTAGCTCTATTTCTGGTTTTAAGCATAGTAATGATGGACAGTTGTATGCAGGCTCCCCACTTCGGTGCTAAAAAATCCCTCTACACTTGTATTCTGTACAAATAACTTTTCCCTGCTCTGAGAATTTTCTAATGGTCCTTTTAGGGATGCCTTCTAGGCACTTCTATGCGTACAACCAAAAAATTAAGGTGATATTAATGCAACTTTGGATATCCTCAGTCAGTAGGGGAACAAGCAGATAAATGACTGCTGATAAAGATGAATAAATTCACCTTTAAACACACAAACACACATATGTACGTATACAATAATCCTTCATTCCAGCCAATAGGAGAAGACTACTCAGTTTTCAAATGGTGACTCATCTTGCACAAGGCTAGCTGGTGCTGAAGTAATGTTGTTCCTCACGGTGACACTTTGATGGGATATTCTCTATTGTCATTCTACCTATTCACACCACTCAGTGCATGCTTTGTCTTTGAGGGTAATCCAAACTCTCCACTTTTCTCTGTCTTTAAAAGCGTGAGATATGGATGTGCATAAGGGTAATATATATATATTTAATACTGGAGGAAATACTTTCCATCAATTGTTATTCTCCTATTTTCCTATTCTTACTATTTTTTTCTCTCAGCTCAAAAATATGTTCTCAATGGTCTCAGGAAATGTGTTTAGAAACAAAGACCTGGAAGACACACCACAAATCTGTCACAAGTCAAGCAGAGCAAAACCTACAAGAAAAGAAATGGCAAAAATATAGGGAGAAATCATAAATGAATATCTCAAAAATTATCATGCCACAAATATATTCTCTTAGAAAGGGCACTTCTCTATTGAAATATTTGCTATTTGAAAAATTTAACTTAAAGATGCAGAGCATGGTCTGGAAGGTGGATATCATTAAGAAGATGAATGAGTATAATCTTTTCTCCCTCCACCTTAAATCATTGGAAAGCAAAAGCAATGCATCAGTTTAGAAGTATAAGCCAAAAAATGACCTCTGAAATTTACTTCTTTGCATGGGAGAATTGCCTCCAAAGTCAAGTTGTTAGTAAGTTTAGAATCATAAGATTAAGCTCAGAATAACCTGAGAGTTTAGCATTTGATTTTGGCATTTCACTTAACTTTTTAACTCAAATCCCAAACCCACTAGCATAGTAAACTATTTTTTTACTCCAATACATCTGAATAATTTGTCTTTATAGTTTCCTATTAAATTAAAATGTGTTATTTGAGGTTAAGTGAATTCAATTTTTATGTTAATATCATGTCTGTTTTATGATATATGATGTTTAAAAATAGCATATTTTCTAAGTATCTGTAAATATTTTTCTCTCTAGTCACAATGTTTCTAAGAGTGACAATGGAGTACATATAGTCCTAAAAAAAGATTGTTCCAATTTTCACGGACATAAAAGCTTTCTCTATGACAATATACTTTAGTTTAAAAGACATAACTTTTTAATGCTCTTTATGCCCATTATGTTTTATTTTTTAATATGTTATTTATTTAATTTTAGAGAGAAGGGAAGGGAGGGAGAAAGTGAGGGAGAAAAACATCAATGTGTGGTTGCCTCTTGCACTCCCCTAACTGGGGACCTGGTCTGCAACCCAGGCATGTGTTATGACTGGGAATCAAACCAGTGAACCTTTTGTTCACAGGCCAGCACTCAATCCACTGAGTCACACCAGCCAGCAGCAACCCATTATGTTTTAAATATTACTCACAATTCATGTAGCAAATGCATCAGGGTTAGTGATTTCTCTAGGTTTACTATTTCAGATCCATTTAATTTTCCTCAAAGGACCCCCGCCTATGTTTTAACCACATGTTTTGCTCTTTCACATAAGTCTTTAAAAAATTTCTACACATATTTTTAAAATTTAGGTATATGCAAATTATGCTAGCAGTTTATCCCCACAGCTTTTTAAATTCAACATTTATTGAATATCCTGCTATTTGCAATGTATTTTAGGTATGTTATGTTGGAGAAACAATGATAAATTGGATATTGGACCAACACAATAGTGAAGATAAAATAATATCAATTTTTATAGGGCTAACATGAGTCAACAAAAAAGATTAGTTTTAGAATTGACCATTTGGAGGTAAGAAAAAAGAACGTTTTACATATAAAGAATTTATTTAGTCAAGGCCAAAAAAATGGAAAGTAGCATATATAAACCACCAAGTTTTGGAGAAGTTGAGGCTGTGTAAAAAAGGGTGATGGAATTTGACACTTAAAAAGACGAATAAGTTTAGACCATGGATCTACCCCAAGTCAGTTTGAGGATTTAAGGCTCTTACATAGAAAGAAGTAGGGATGTGTTGAAAGTTTTTGAGCAAAATAGTGACGTGATCAGAATTAACAGGGTTAACCTGTCAGAAAACTGTAAGATTGAGATGAGGAGATGTGAAGCAAATATTGGTTCATCCAAAATTCATTTAATGCCAACTAATTATAAAGTACTCCTAAGTGCTATAGAATGAAGATAAAAATCTTGCTTTAAAACTTTCAAAGCACTGGGGAGACAAGTTCACCACTAAAATAAAACCATAGAGTAGTAATTAAAAATTAGAGATCTTAAATCTTCGTTTTGGTGCTCCAGTGGTTAATAAAGTCTGAAACGCAGTTCTGCGATCACAAGCTTGGGCCCTGGAGCCAGACAGCTCGAATGTGCAGCTGGCTTCTCTGTCCTCTAGTTGTATGACTTCAGGCCACTTGTTCCTTTTGTGACTAAGTATTTTATCTCTCAAATCAAGAAAACCACACTAAAAACCTATCTCATAGGTTATATGTGAGAATTAATAAGTGTAAAACATTTATTAAAATGTCTACATTTTAAACACTCAGAATTATTTGAAAATAGACTAGCTTTGGGTAGACAAAGACATTTGATCTGTGATTAACATGAATCAAGACATAGAGACATAAAGGAGAGTGAGACTAGAGGCAAGGCTATATCAGATTCCTACTTAATTTTGCAGAATATAAGACACTACTGCATTTTTTCAAAATATGAAATGGCATGGTTTCATTTATAATGGGAAAAATAACTGTGATGGATAATTTAAATAAATAATAGATGAGGAGCCATGAATGTCAAAGGGGCTGAAATTGTGATGATTTATGGGGGGGATGATGCCAATATAAAATAGAGCAATTTCAGTGGGTGAAAAATGGGGCAGAGATACAAGAGATATCCTAAAGAGTCCCTGCAGAACAGGTGAAAATCAAGACAAAGGAGGAGTGAAGGATGACTCCAAAGTTTCTGGCCAGTAGGTATGGATGAATTGAAAACAACAGATACAGGGAGGACATGTGGAAGAGCATATCAAGAAAGAATAATGGGAAGGGTCAAGTTGAGGAACCTGTGTATAAGACCCATGGACAAGGACAATGGAGGAGAGGATTGAATGTGGGAGAGAGGGTTGGGAAGGACAGTGGAGAGCAAAGGGGGAAAACAGGGACAACTGTAGTTGAACAACAATTACAAAATTCAAAAAAGAAAGAATAATGAGTATTTCAGAGTTGAACATGCAGAGAATAAAATTCTACCAAAATATAAAGGAAGATTGCCTCATGGTAGGTGGGAACTAAATATAAATACAATTTGTTAGTGATTCACACAAAGTCAGTAAGTTAGGCCACAATATTTGCTTATATTTCTATGGTAACGTACATAAAAGTGACACACCCAAAAATGATTGATTTGAATATTTCTGTTAATGATGTGTGCTAAACTTTCTCTTTTTTTTGCTTAACAAGGTGTAACTTATTAGTAACTCATTGGAACTGCCTTCCCTTTCATTTTTTGAAGAGTTTAGAAGTAAGCATAGAAGCAATACACAGGTAGAGATATTATCCTAGAAAGATAATACATTACTAAAATTCTAAACCTATATAATCTCTTTAATATTTTGGTTTATATCCTTTCAGACTTTCCTTTGCAACAGGTACAGTTTTAGAAAATACATTTTTACATCCTTCATATTTTCAAAAATCTTTAAATTAACTTGGTATGGATTCTTTGCCTCAAGTGTCTACTGAAATAAAATTTTTCACTGCTTATTAATTTTGAATTTGACTGATTAGAAGTAAAATCATGAAACTTAATTTATATAAGGCATGGCAATAAAGCTTACTTCCCCATTGGTTCTGGAAGCCATCCTGTGGTCTTCAAAGGATATAGTTCCTGGACAAAGACATCTTGTGAAAAAAGAAAAAAAATCAGGAAAATCAAAGAAGACCCATACCCTGAAGATGTCCTGCCCTACTTTTAGACTTCCTGTTAAGCTGATAAAGTAAATTGTCTTATTGTTTATATTATTTTGAATTGGAGTTTCTATTACTGCAGCAAAATATATCTTATATTATGTATGCAGATAGAAGTCAGTGGATTTAATATAGCTTATAAGATTTTCTGTTACATTTGTCTATTCATGAAAAAAATCACATGAATTTTTCTTAGCATAATCTGAACTATGCAAAATGTTCTCTCTAATTTCCATATTAGTATAAGCCAGGCTTTCTCAGTCTCAGCACAATTAGTATTTGATGCTAAGTAATTCTTTGTGTGAACATGCTCTCCAGTGTGTTGTAAGATATGGGGGACTGTTTCACGTGGCAGTGGGGGATGAAGCCCAGCCCCAACTCGGAAAAGCCAGAGGGGAGCGAGGTCCGGCACACAGGACCCATGCCTGTGGATATGTTTTCCCGTAGGAAATCAGGCCTGCATTATATCTAGGCCACTATGAGATTTTAGCTTTTGCTAAAACTCCCTCACCCTGGATGGAGGCAGAAAATGTTTACTGCATATCTTTAAAGTGACTTCCTAAAATCTGTACTAAACCTCCCAAATATGGAGTGTAACCAGTTCAACCACTTTTTCCTTTGCAGTTGCAACATTCTTTTCTTTGTTATCTCTAAAAGGTAATCACCTAAAGCAAACTTGTGCATAATGAATGAGGACCTTCCTTGATGTAATGCTCCCAGAAAAGCAATAAAACCTTGTCCAGACAGGGGTAGGGGGCCCTCTCTCTCACTCAGAGAGCAGCCATGCCATCCCTTTTTCTCCACAGGACTTCTGTAGTCTGTGTGCATTTGTTTGTCACAGCCACAACACCCTAAGGGCCAAGGTCTGCATCAATAAGATATTTAAATTACATCTGGGACAGTAACCAGAGGGGAAGTGGGAGGGGATAATGGGCGGGGGGTGAAGGGTTTGCTGGAACAACCATAAAGGACACACCGACAAAACCAAGGGTGGGTGGAATCAGAGGAGGGAGGTGGGGATGGCTGGGATGGTGGGGAGAGGTGGGGGAGAAAGGCTGAAAATTGTACTTGAACGACAATAAAATTTAAAAGTCTTAAACAAAAGACATTTAGCTGCATATGCCAGTGATGCACCCTCCATACACACAAAAAAAGCCTCTAGATCTGATAATAATGAAAAATACCCCTACACTGTCAAATATCTCTTGAATAGAGGGAGGGCAAAATCACCCCAGTCAAAACTGTTTGGTCTAACGATATACTAGTTGTGATTTTGATAAACTTATAAATACAATTCAAAACCATTGTTTGAACTTCTACAACATGCCCACCCTAAGTCTGGATGCTACCATGACAGAGGATATTTACTGACGCTAGCATCAGTAAATAAGACATGGTACTTTCCTTGAGGTTTTATCTACCCAGACATACAATTATTCATTGTATCTTCACAATGAAGATACAATTGGATACAAATTGTATCTTCACAATTGATTCAGCCTTCTCCAGTTAAGTAGAAAGCTGGAAAGAGTGTTTCTCCCATCCCAACAAGACAGTAAATTTTATTTTACTTGAATCCAACAGAGAACTGAGGTCACAGAGGAAACCAGTGTGAAACATAGGAGAAAACGGGACACTAGCACCAGTTTACCTGTGGCAGGGGTTTGGACAAGGACCATATAAAAGCTGATAAGAACTCCATTGCATGGGTTGAGTGCTGGCCTGTGAACCAAAGGATCGCCAGTTTGATTCCCAGTCAGGGCACATGCCTGGGTTGTGGACTAGGTCCCCAACTGGGGGCATGTGAGAGGAAACTACACATTGATGTTTCTCTCCCTCTCTTGTTCCCTCCTTTCCCCTCTCTCTAGAAATAAATAAATAAAATCTAAATACAAAGAACTCCACTGCAATGTTAACATTGCTAAAGTTTGAGTGGAAGCTAGCATGTAAATATAGGGCACTGGGAGCAGCATTTGCCTGCAAGCTCAACCTTACAGCCTCCCTGGTGTACACAGGATATCCTGGCAGTGGGGCGGGAGAGCAGAGAAATCCCTCCCTCACAGTTTAAGCTTGGATAAGGAAAGCCGACATGCTGCAAAGAAAGTACAAGGATCTACCCTGTCCACTCTCCCAAAGAGAACAAAAGTCTTATAGAAAAAAACTGAGGAACATATTGCCGTGGAATATTAGCCATAGAAAGAATAAAATCTTAACATTTGCATAGCACAAATGGATCTAGAGGGTATGATGCTGAGTGAAATGAGTCATTCAGAGAAAGACAAATACCTTATGATTTTATTTATACATGCAATCTAAAGAATAACATAAACAAAAAAGCAAATCAGAAACAAATTATTGTAATAACTATGTATGGAGCCCAGTGGATAGTGAAAAAATTAGGGGGAAAACTTTGTATAGTATATGATTGACCACTATTCTGTATTCCTGAAACTAATATAAAATATCGAATGTAAAGTGTAACTGAAAAAAAAGAACAAAGGCCTTATACCACTAGGTGAAGGACCTAGAAAATTAGAAATGTCTTATCACTGGAGAAAAGGCAGAAAAAATTGAGAAGGCACCTGAGCACCAGAGACACAGGACTCCAAAAGGAGGCTGAACCAGAAGAACAGATAACCTCCCTGTCTTCCACCACGATACTGGTGAAGTAATGAGAAATAGGTACCTACTGGGGAAGATAAAGATGCTGGAGAGACCATCTGGGAGGTGGGGAAGCACGACAAAGGCTTTATGCTGAGGGTAGAGCTGCAACAGGGACAAAAGTCCCCCAACAAACCAACCAAAAACCTAAGCACAGAATAATACCAGAGGGATTTAAAGGTGGAAGTGCAGTGGAAATGTATGTAGCAAAAACAATACCCAAATTGTGCACAATTCATGACAGTATTGACTTATCTCCCCATTAAAGACCTAGTAGAAAAAAAAAAGTATGTCCATTTCCAGTCACAAAAACCCTTTTTCCTCAGTCTCTATAATTCGACACACTATTATCTCAAATGCCACTAAATATTGTGACATTCAAAATTATAAGAAAATTAAAAGAAAAACAAGAAACAAAGCACTCAACAGAAGACTCAGAAATAATTCGGGTTGTAAATTTATAAGTTAATAAACTGAAAAATACTCTGATTATTATTTTCCTATAAAATGTGGACAACATACTTCATGGAGAGACAGAGGATTTCAGCAGAGACAAGAAAATAACAGGGATGAATCAAATGCAAAAGTTAAAGTAAAAACGCAGTAAAAAGATGAAGTAAGATGTTGGACTTCTTATAAGACTCAACATAGTTCAGAAAAGAATCAATGAAATGTAAAGAAGTCAACAATAATGATAGAAATTGAAATAAAAAAGAGAAAAATAGAAGAATATGATAGATATAGGTTAATATGAAATGTGAACATATGTCTAATTGGAGGCATAAAAGGATAGATAAAAAAGAGAGGGATTGAACAAAAAGAAAAAAGGGCTCACAGACATGGAAAACGGGTGGGGGGAGTTTAAGGAGACTAAAATGGTAATGGGAAAAAACACAATAAAGATTAAATAAAAAAGAAGCCAAAGAAATATTTTAAAATATAAGGACTACTGATTTTCAAAAGCACCAAAAGATATTAAACCAAAGATTCAAACTCAGAGAACTTCAAAGAGAATGAAAACTGAAATCAAACACAAACAAACAGAAACAACAGAGAGAGAAACCCACATGTAGACACATTACACAGAAACTGATAGGGTAGCGGTGAAGTTTAATTAAATATTTAATACAATGCAGAGATGAAGAGAAATTTCATGAAACCATCAGATGAAAAACAGACATATTGGATACAGAGGAACAAAGACAATAATTATAGCCCAATGTTTGGTAAAAACTATGCAGGAGACAACTGGTATTTTTCTTTGTTTTTAATGAAGTTACACATATGCTAATCACGTGGCCTGGGTAAATTAGGCAGAATTGTGAACCTCTGACCTTTGTCCCCTGGTGTTACACCACTGAATATTACCTTAGGTGACATAAGAGACTTTATAGATATAAGTAAATTTACCTATCAGTTCACTTTAAAATGAGGAGATTATTTTTGGTTATCCAGGTGGGTCAATATAGCCACATGAATTCTTGAAAGTGGAGCTTTCTCCTGGGTGAGGGCAGAAGAGGAAGTTAGAGATGTTCACAGCATGAGAAGGAGTCATTGTATCTTTGCTGGTTTGGAAAGGGAAGGGGGCACAGGAAAAAACCTGAGAATGAACTGAACTCTCCCAATATCCTGAATGTACTTGAGAACAGATACTTTCCAGAGTGTAGAAGCAAGGATGTCCTTCACACCTTGATTTCAGACTTGTGAGACCTTAAGCAGAGAAATCAGTTAAGAGATTCTTTGCCTGCAATTCTGACCTATGAAAACTGAGAGATAACAAATATGTATTGTTTAAAGACACTGATTCATAGGAATTTGTTAGCATAGCAATAGAAACCTAACATACCAGGTATTTTTCCAAGAGAAATAAGAACATCTTCACACAAATTGTAATGTATGTTTATTTCAATATTATTTATAACTATCTCAAACTGAAAATTACCTAAATGTCCTTCAGTTAATAAACAGATAAACAAGAAGTGTTTCTCTTATGATGGCTCTTAACATATTATATTTACTTCATCATTAGAAATCTCTCTCAGTCTAAAACCATTCGTACCCTGGCTGGTGTGGCTCAGTGGATTGAGAATCAGCCTGCAAACCAAAGGGTAACTGGTTCGATTCCCAGTCAGGGCAGATGCCTGGGTTTTGAGCCAGGTCCCCAGTAGGGGGCACTTGAGAGGCAACCATACATTGAAGTTTCCCTCCTTTTCCTTCTCCCTAAAAATAAATAAATAAAATTGTGAAAAATGTTTTGTTCTGGCTTATATATGACAATACCATAAGCTAGAATAAATATCATTAAAATATAAGGTTATCTAATAATATCTTACCCTTTCTGTGTAGTCTCTCACCCTCTCATTGGAAACATTTAATTTGTTGCAGTTTTACTTATGCTTCCTAAATTCATGTAAGTTTCCATCCAGCATTTTGTATTCTGCTGGATGACTGTAAATTGATTTTTTGATGATTTATTTCAGATTCTTCTTGGGGCTTAAGATGACTGTCTCTGAGTACCAATGCTGTTGCTTTTAGTTCCTTTTTAAAGTTACATGAACTATATTATCTATATCATTTTTTAAGAGTGCTTATACAAAATTTTCAAACAATAATGACTTTTCTGCTAATTTTTTGGACAACATTTTTCATGTTAAAAGTTTGAAGAAAATTAGGAATAGAAAGAAACCTCCTCAACATTATCCAGGAGTTTTGTCAAAAATCCAGAGCTAACATCATCCTCAACTGTGAAAGACCAAAAACTTCCCCTTAATATCAGGAACGAAGCAAAGAAGCTGCTTTTTACCACTGCTGTTCACAACTTTACTGAAAGTACTGGCTAAAACAATTTGTCACAAACAATAAAATAATAAAAGGCATCCTCATTAGAAAGAAAAATTTAAATTATCTTTACCTGCACATGATATGATCCTATATATAGGAAATCATAAACAGTACACACACACACACAAGCTTTGGAGCTAATTAAAAATTTCAGCAAAAGCGTAGGTTATAAGATTGACACTCAAACATCAATTAAAACATTTGTATGCAAAAATGAGTAATCTGAAAAAGAAATTAAGAAAGCAATATCATTTACAATAACATCCAAATTAATAAAATACTTAGGAATAAATATAAACATGGAGGTGAAAGAACTGTACACTGACGTTTGTAAAGTATAAGACCTAAATAAATGGAAAGGTGTCCTGTGTCCATAAATTGTAAGACCTAGTGTTGTTAGGATGTCTATACTACCTAAAGTGATGCACAGATTCAATGCAATCTTTTCGATGATTCCAACAACAACCTTCCTGCAGAAGTGGAAAATTCAGTCCTTAAATTTACATGCAATTGTAGGAGGCCCTGATTAACAAAAACAATCTTGAAAAAAAAGTCAGAGGACTTACACTGTCACTTTTCAAAACTTACTACATAAGTACATTAGTCAAAGGAATGAGGTTCTGGCATAGCACAGACACACAAAACACTGGGATAGAATTGAGAGTCCAGAAATAAACACATAAGCTATGGTCAACTAGTTTTCAATAAGGATGCCATGGCCATTCAATGGGGAAAAACAATATCTTTTAATGGACAACTGCAAAAATAAGCTTCCATGCGTAAATGAAAGAAATTAGATCTCTACCTTACACCATATACAAAAATTTACCCAAATGTCATTGAATTCTTAGTTATGACACCAAAAGAACAAACAACAAATGAAAAAATTATGTTTAATCAAAACTAAGAATTTTTATGTATCAAAAGACATTATCAAAAAAGTAGAATGACTATGGAATGGGAGAAAATGTTTGTAAAACATGTATCTAATAACAGTCTAGGATATAGAATGTATAAAATATATAACACCTAAAAAACAAAAGGACAAATCACCCCATTAAAAAATGTACAAAGTACCCTGGCTGGTGTAGCTCAGTGGATTGAGCATGGGCCTATGAAGCAAAGGGTTGCCGGTTCGATTCCCAGTCAGGGCACATGCCTGGGTTGCAGGCCAGGTCCCCAGTAGGGGATACATGAGAGGCAACCACACATTGATGTTTCTCTCCCACTTCTCTCTAAAAATGAACAAATAAAAATATTTTTAAAAAATGTGCAAAGGACTTAAATGAGCATTTTTCTAAAAAAGCTATACAAATGGCCATGAAACACTTGAAAAAATGTTCAACATCATTAGTCATTAGAGAAATGCAAATCAAACCACAATGAAATACCACTTAACACCAAGTAGGATAGTTATCATTAAAACACACGCACATGCACACACACGTGTTTACAGAATTGGAGCACTTGCACATTGCTGATGGGAATGTAATGGTTAAACCTCTATGGAAACCACTCTTGTGATTCCTCAGAGAGTTAATCATAGAAATACTGCGTGGTCCTGAAATTCCACTCCTAGGTATATACCAAAAAAGTAAAAAAACAGGTACATAAATACATACATGTTCACTTAATTCATAGCAGCACTATGCGCAGTAGCCATTATAGAGTTATAAAAGGAAATGAAGTTCTGATATATGAAACAACATGAATGAACCTCCAAAACACTCTGGCAAGTGAAAGAAGTCAAATATTAAAGGTCATATGTTGTATGATTCCATTTGTATACAAAATATTTGAAATAGATAAATCCACACAAATGGAATTCAGATTGGTGCTTTGAGGGCCTGGGAGAGGGCAAATAGAACTAGATTTCTTAATAAGTAAGGGGCTTCTCTTGGAATGATATAATCTTTCAAAATTAGAGTTATTGGTAAATATATCAAATGCTACTAAATTGTTTGTTTTAAAATAGTTTATTTTACATGAACTTCACCTTAATAAGTTGTTTAAAAAATCTGCTAATCGCAGATGCTCATCTTTCTAAGACACTTATCATTGGGCAAAACGAACTTGCATACATGACAATTTAAAAATGATGCTGTGCTCATGTTATGCTGGGAACAACCTAAAAGACTGGTTTCTTTTCTTCCTTCTTTGGGTATGGGGGTTTTAATGAGGGTAGATATCTTGTCAGAGGTCTCAACACTGCTATCCACAAAAAAATTACTAGATTCAATAAAGTTGATTATAATTTTGAAATATTTTTCTCTTACCCTGATATTATAATGGCAGTTTTACCCTCTGAATTGTTTGATTTTTCTCTTGAATAACAAACCATATTTCTTTGGACATGTTTAGTGGCTTAGCCTGCTATTTCTTTCCTCTAATATCTTCTTCTCTGTGGTGTTTGATCCTTAACCCACTTTTCCTCATTGGTAAGATTATAATAAAGAAAATTGACTGGACCAAGTAAATTTCTCTATTGATTTAAACATTATAAATGCCACAACATACTGGGGGAACCTTAAATACTAAGCCATTCTAGTGATTGGCTTTCTGCTCAACAAATATGTGAATAATTCAAATATCTAATGAACATCTGGTTCTGACACAAAGTCCCTCATAAACTGAATGCAAAAACCTAATCCACTCTCTCCACTGTGTTTATAAAGGTTGATTACAATTCCTACCAGATTGCATTTCTTATTGATTTTTCTTTTTTAACACTAATATTTTTATTAGTTTTCATTTAACTGTTCATCTTCGATGTCTGTATATTTTCACAACATACAATAGGGTAACACCATGATATCTCTCTTTCCCATGCTTATCTCTTCATATATGTTGGTTTAAGTCCTATTTTCTTGTCAAAAAAGCTATTCTATTAGGCTTTGCTTATGATTTATTCATAATTGATGTCTAAAGGTATTTTTTAAACTCTATTTTATTTTAATTGTTGCTCAAATGCAGTTTTCTGCCTTTTACCCCCATCCCAGACCACCCACAAGCCTTCCTGACCTCCCTCCCATTTCCATACCCCCCTTGTTTTTTGTCCAAGTGTCCTTTATACTTGTTCCTATAAACCCTTCACCCCTTTCCCCTGAAATTCCCTCTCCTCACCCTTCTGGTCACTGTCAGGCTGTTCTCAATTTCATTGTCTTTGGTTATATTTTGCTTCTTCATTTGTTTTGTTAATTAGGTTACTGTCAAAGGTGAAATCATATGGTATTTGTCTTTCTCACTGCCTGGCTTATATCACTTAACATAATGGTCTCCAGTTCTATCTATGCTGTTGCAAAGGGTAGAAGCTCCTTTCTTTCTGCTGCATAGAATTTCATTGTGTAAATGTGCCATAGTTCTTCGATCCATTCATTTACTGATGGGCACCTAGGTTGCTTCCAGCACTTGGCTATTGTAAATTGTTCTGCCATTAAAGTTAATTTTTAAGTTAATTCCTTTAACATACATACTGAAAATCAGTTATGAAACCTTCTGCATTGAGACATGTATAGGGAAGACATTTATGTTAAGGAAAAGAGGAGAAATGAAGTTTTGAGAATACTTTCTGCTATTTGAATTTCTAGAGAAATAATTTCAGTTCCATATCTATAATTTCAAATATCTTCATTGAGCAAGATGTGATTTGGGGGGTATTTTTTCAGACTGACGCTCATAATGCCATCCTTCCACCTCAGTTCTAAGTTGGTTTTCTTGTGAGTTATTGCTTTTGTTTCAGTTTCTTTTTGAGACTGTTATGTAAAATCTTACTGCCACTTCATGTTGAATGTACTGAATGAGATGTTAAGGTTTTCTTAACTGTCATTATGATACGCTTAACCTGTATGCACTTGCACGTATTTATTCTACGGAATGTGCATTGTTTGATACAATAATAAAGAGACAAGCTGATGTTTTCAAAGGCTATCAATTCCCTGTGCATCCATTCACTATATTTAAACCATTATTGAAACTTCTAAAATGTCAGGTTATTTTCTTTTACTCTTAATATAATTCCAAAAGACATTGTGTTCAAGAAAGTCAGTTCTGTTACTGTTACATTATTACATAGCAAAGTATGTAATAATATTACATGGCAGAGTATGAGCGGCTATTACATAGCCGGCTATGTAATATTATTTGGGCCAAACAGTTATGCCTTACCAAAGGCAGTGACAATGATGGTCCAGCGCATAGTCTATTGGCCTTTTGCTTTACATTGGTCAAAATATTCATACTTATTTTTGGAAATTTAGAATATTTTTATATAATGCTAACATCATTTCCTTTATTATGCAAAAACACTGCTTAGTTGATGAAAGTTTTAAATAGGGTTTTAACTTACAGAAAATACACAACTTGACACTATTGTAAAACCATATATATGCCATATACATATGTTCTATATATTTGTACATATTTGTGTGTGTATATATATATATATGTATATATATATATATATATACCCTAAATGGAAAATATTTTTCTTAAACATATGTTACTATGATGAGTATAAAGTATAATATGCTCAATATGAATAGAGTAAATAAGACTAACCAAATTGATCCAAACTCTTGAAAGTGAAGAATTTCATTATTTCAAGAGTGTTTAATGAGTAGGTTGTCCAATTATACACAGCATTTCTCATTTTTTATTATTAAATTTTTCATGTAGTAATCACTTTTCACCCAGATTTCTCTAAGGATTTGATAAATTGATAAATGTTTCTTCTAAGGTACATCTTATTTTTATTTATCTTTACCCTGACAGGGAATTGAACTGGTGGCCCTTTGTTTTGCAGGCCAGTGCTCAATCCACCAAGCCACACCAGCCACGGCTATCTTAAAGAGATATTAAAGCATTCTAATACATTATCATGCCAAATATTGGGGAAAACATTTCTAACAAAATTTTAGATAGAGGTATTTGGGTCTTACTCACCCAAGGTAGCCAGGGTTTTCAAATGTATTCGTGAGAGGTCAACTGTGGCCTTCAGTTAAAGAGCAACAACAATGTAAGCAGTTGTCACTTTAGGTTCCTTTCCTCACCACACACACATTTTTTGTCTTTTTTTTTAATTGGTTGATTCATTGCTTCCTTAAATGGACTAGTCAGTAAGAAATGGGAAGTACAAGAGATAAGTAAAAGTCACTTTCAAAAGTAGTTAATTCGAGAAGGCTGTTTTACTGGTAAGAGCTCTTTTTTTCCCAATTGTTTTTAGTGTGGTTAAAATATACATAACATAAAATTTGCTGTGTAACCATTCTGAAGTACACAGTTCAGTGGCATTGAGTGCATTTACCTCATTGTGCCACCATCACCACCACTATCTCCAGAATTCTTTTCATCTTCAAAACTGGAATGCTGTCCCCATGGAAAAATAATGCCACATAACTCCCTCTCTCCAATTCTGCCCACCAGCGTTCTTGCCATCTTTTTTAATTTTAAAATGAATCTCTTTTCCCCCCAACACTGCAGCCCTTCGTAACCATCATTTTACTGTCTGTAGCTATGAGATTGTATGTTTGTTTTATTCCAAATATAACTGAAACCATGCAAAATTTGTCTTTCTGTGTTTGGTTTCACTTCACTTAACATAATGTACTCCAGGTTCATCTGTGCTGTCACAAATGTTTGGATTTATTTTTTAAAGTGGGATAATATTCCATTATGTACATATAACATATTTTCTTTTTCCATTCACTCAGTAATGGACAGACACTTAGGTTTTCTCTATACCTTGTGTTATTGTGATTCATGCTGCAATGAACATGGAAATGGTTTTATTTTCTTTGGATACATATCCAACAGTAGGATTTCTGGATTGTGTGGTAGTTCTATTTTCAATTTTTGGGAGAACTCTCATTTGTCTTCCATAGATAGGGTATACCAATTTATATTCTCACCATCAATGTGCAAGGATGTTCTTTTCTCCATAATCTCACCAATACTTGTTATCTTTTGACTTTTTGATAATGACTATCCTAATAGGTGTTAGGTGATATCAGACTGTAATTTTGATTTGTACATTCATGGTGCTTAGTAATGTCTAGAATGTTTCACAACCCGTTGGACACTGTATGTCTTATTTGAAAATGTCTGTTCAGGTCTTTACACACTTTTTTAAAAGATTTTATTTATTTATCTTTAGAGAGGAAGGGAAGGAGAGAAGGAGAGAAATATCAATGTATGGTTGCCTCTCGTGAGTCCCCTGCTGGGAACTGGCCTGCAACCCAGGCATGTGCCCTGACTGGGAATCGAACTGGAACTGGGAATCATTGGGTTCACAGGCCCGACCGAGCTCAATCCACTGAGCTACACCAGCGAGGGCAGTCTTTACACACTTTTTAAATCAGGTTATATATTTTTGTTATTGAGTTCTGTGAGTTCTTTATATACATTTTTATATTAATCCCTTATCAGATTTGCAAATATTTTCTCCATTCCATAGTTTGCATTTCATTCTTTTGATTGTTTCCTTTGTTGCATAGAAACTTTTTAGTTTAATGTAGTCCACTTGCTTATTTTTGCTTTGTTGCTTGTGCTTTTGGTATCATATCAAAAAAAATGATGACTGACACAAGTGTCATGGAGTTTTTCCCTTACATTTTCTTCTAGGAGTTTTTTGGTTTCAGGTTTAACATTTAAGTCTTTAATTCAATTTGAGTTGATTTTCACACATGGTATAAGGGTCCAATTTCATTATGTTGCATGTTAATATCCAGTTTTCCCAGCATTATTTATTGAAGAAACTTTTTTTCTCAATGTATTCTTAATGCCTTTGTAAAAACTGATGGAATATATGAGCTTTGATGTATTTGTTCTATTGGTATGATTATTTTGATGCCAATCCCATGTTATTTTGATTAATATAGCTTTGTAATATAGTTTGAAACCCCAAATTATAATGCCTCCAGCTTTGATCTTCTTATTCAAGATTGTTTTAGTTTTTATAATCTTTTTTAGTCCTATGCAAATTTTAGGAATTCCTTTTTATTTCTGTGAAAAATATCACTGGAATTTTAATAGGGATTGTATTAAACCTATAGTCTGCTTTAGGTAATATAGATACTTTAACAATATTTATTATTAAAATCCATAAATGAGAGATATCTTTTCATTTACTTGTTTCTTCTTCAAAATCTTTCATTGAGTCTTCTAGTTTTCAATGTGGAAACCTTTTGCTCTGGTTATTTTGCTCCTATGTATATTATTTTTTGATATTATTGCAAATGAGACTTTAAAAAAATTTAGGTAGTTCATTGTTAATGTGTAGAAATACACCTGCTTTTTGTATGTTGATATTGTATCCTACAACATTATTAAATTTGTTTTTTTTTATTTTCACAAGTTTTTTGGGGTGTGTGTGTGTGTGTGTGTGAAAATTTTCAGGTTTTTGATGTGCAAGATCATGTCATCTGCAAACAAAGAAAGCTTTACTTTTTTCTTTTTGATTTAGATACCATTTATTTTTTTCTTTCCTGATTTTTCTTGCTAGGACTTCTAGCACTATGTTGAGTAGGCATGGTAGGAAAAAGCACCCCCTTCCTGCTCTAAGAGGAAAATCTTTCAACTTTTCACCATTGAGTATGATGTTAGATACATGTGGGAGGAACTCTAGCCTTCAGAATTCCTCCTGTCCACCTTGGTTGAGAAATAAATCATCCTGGACACAATCTTATTGTTCCAGTGAGAAAGGGGGTGGTGATTCCCTCTAGTGGAGAACGCCTCAACCCCTTCTCTCAAATCACTTTTATTGGGAATGGTATGTGTATGTGTATATATGCATAGCTCATCAATCAATGTCAAAAGGCTAAGGTCATACAAAAACAGGTATTATCTATAAATAACAATTGAAGGAACACAGCGATTTGTCATAGGTCAGGGTCTGTTAGCCATGCTGATGTCAGAGGGTCTTTAAGACATGTTTCATGAGAGAAGGAGCTTACTCCTTGTGCCTTGAACTTAAACATCTGGCTTATACTGACAGGGCTATGCTAGGCAGAGCAGGCTTCAAAGGATAGAATGTGCATTTCAGGTCTGATTCCCAAAGGAACTCTCAGTGTTAGAGTTGGATTATGTCTGCCACCTGCGTTACCTCGTTTTCCAGGGACACTTATTAGCCCCTTTCACAGCCTGTTCTCATGGGGCTGCGTGAGAACAGCAGAGTGGTCCCCAATAGGTACACATTTGTCATATATGGTATTTTTTTATGTTGTGACACATTACAAGAAATAAACATTACAGACCAGTATCCTTGATGAACATAGATACAAAATCTTCAACAGAATACAGTACATTAAAAGGATCAAACACGATGATCAAGTGGAATTTATCTCTACTATGCAAGTCAATAAGTTTGATATAACACATTAAACAAAATTAAGAAAAATTTCATCTGCCCTGGCTGGTGTGGCTCAGTGGATTGAGCCCCAGTCTGCAAGCCAAAGGGTCACTGGTTCATTTCCCAGTCAGGGCATATGCCTGCATTCCATGCCTGGTCCCCTGTAGGGGGCACTTGAGAGGCAACCACATGTTGATGTTTCTCTCCTTTTTTTCCTCTTCTTCCCTTTCTCTAAAAACAAATAAATAACATATTTAAAACGTTTTGTAAAAAGGAAAAATTTTATCTGATGTATCTCCCCAGGCAATAAAAAAATGAAAAGAAATAAACATATGGGACTATATCAAACTAAAAAGGTTTTGCGCAAAAGAGGAGACCATCAACAAAACAAAAATGCAGCCCATGGAATAGAGAACATATTTCATGATACATCTGATAAGGGGTTAATATCCAAAATGTATAAATAACTTACAAAATCAAACACCAAAAAACCCCCCAAATAATCCAATTAAAAATGTGCAAAGGACTTGAATAGACACTTCTCCAAAGAGGACATATAGAGGGCCATTAGACATACAAAAGGGTGCTCAACATCACTTATCATCAGAGAAATGAAAATTAAAATGAGATATCATTTCATACCTGTCAGAATGTCTATCATCAATAAATCAGCAAACAACAAGTGCTGACAAGGACGTGGAGAAAGAGGAACCCTTTTGCACTGCTGGTGGGAATGCAGACTGGTGCAACCACTGTGGAAAGCAGTATGGAGATACTTCGAAAATTTAAAAGTGGATCTGCCTTTTGATCCAGTAATCCCATTTTGGGAAATATATCCAAAGGAACCTAAATAACTAATTCAAAACAACATAAGCACCCCTATGTTCATTGCAGTGCTATTTACAATTGTCAAGATATGAAAGCAACCCATCAATAGATGAATGGATAAAACACCTAGGGATACATTTACACAATTGGATACCACTTGGCTGTAAAAAAGAAGAAAATGTTATCCTTTGCAACAGTATGGATGGACCTGGAGAACATTACGGTAAGTGAAATAAATCAGTCAGAGAAAGACAAATACCATATAATTTCACTCATATGTGGAATCTAAAACACTGAACTACTAAGCAAAATAGAAACAGACTCATAAATAGAGAGCAGGGTGACAGCTATTGGTGAGGGAGGTTAAGGGGTAGAGGGATTGAGCAAAAAAGGTAAAACGACTCATGGACATGCACAACAGTGTGGTGAGTGAAGGGGGCAGGGGGCATAGGGATTAAAATGGTAATGGAGAAATACCAAATTTTAAAAAGTCATATGATAATCTCAGTAGTATAGAAAAAGCATTTATCAAAATTCAACATCTTTTAATGATAATTAAATTGAATATAAAAAAACAGTCCTCAACAGAATAATGGAAATTTCAAATAACCACAGAAGGCATTACAGAAAAGCAAAGCAAATAGAGAGTATGTTAGGAATAAGTAAACAGGGTATGTGCAAGAGAGTCCACTACATTAAGAGCTTTTTTTAAAGAGCAGAAGCTTTGACTTCAGCACTAAGCACACTATATTGTCAAAGAATAGATACTCATTATTTTTTGTTAAATCAATTCACCTGAGGAGTCACAAAATTTTATAAAATATTATAAAGTTTTCTATAAAATGTTGGGAATAAGTGAGCTCTTATTGTTACCTCTAGTTGTGTCCTGTATGTAATTTGGGTTGAAACAAAGAAGCAGGTGCACTTTAAGCAGAGCAACTCTAGTCAGAAAAAGGAGGAAGAAATGAGGAGAATTTTCTGGGAGGCATAGCAAAATACAAGAAAACTTGCTACAGAATTTCTAAGAGTTTCCCGAGTAGCGTAAGTGGATTAGAAGAAGTTTAGACCCAATGTTTTTGATTCAAAAGAGATATGCTGTGCTTACAGAAAAATAATCTGAAATGGCTACGCACGTAAAAATAAGAAAAAATAACTTTGACAGACTCAGTGTTGGCATGATTAAAGACCTATAAATGCAAGTGCAGTGTTATATATGCATGTCTTAACCAGCTTATATAGTCCACATCTGAACACCAGAAGTAAGCACAAAATCCGTTCAATTGGTTGTAATGATTATCCCCAAGTACCAGGATTTATGTTAGCATCAGCAAATAGATAAAAAGATGATAGATAGATAGATAGATAGATAGACAGACAGATAGATACTAATAGAGATATCTGTTCGTAAAGGTAGAAATATTTAAGGATCAGTTTCTTATCAAGGAGTTAAAATGTAGCAAAAATAGAGAAGTGTATAATTAAAATAAGCGGAAAATGCTGCTTTACAGATGCTTTACCACTAGATTTGAATGTTTGCAAAAAAGGGCATTTGGAAGGTCAATTTGTTTTCAAATAATAGAAAAGTTAATTAGGTCAGATATAGTCTTCTGAAGTAAATGCTCCTATTTTGTTTTCAGAAAGGAAGATGATTGAAAAACAGTATCATCTGATGAAAATTATGTAATATGGTGAGCTGATACTTCAGATTTCATCTGTATAATGACCAGTCTCCTTTGCAAAGTGTCCATAACAGCATTTTATTTTTTTCACTGGGTAGGTTTGTGAATAGTTTTGGAGAGGAGAGTGTCTCACTCAGCATCCAAGATATAAAAAATCATTCTGTAAAGGGCTGGTACCCNCCACTAGATTTGAATGTTTGCAAAAAAGGGCATTTGGAAGGTCAATTTGTTTTCAAATAATAGAAAAGTTAATTAGGTCAGATATAGTCTTCTGAAGTAAATGCTCCTATTTTGTTTTCAGAAAGGAAGATGATTGAAAAACAGTATCATCTGATGAAAATTATGTAATATGGTGAGCTGATATTTCAGATTTCATCTGTATAATGACCAGTCTCCTTTGCAAAGTGTCCATAACAGCATTTTATTTTTTTCACTGGGTAGGTTTGTGAAGAGTTTTGGAGAGGAGAGTGTCTCACTCAGCATCCAAGATACAAAAAATCATTCTGTAAAGGGCTGGTACCCTTCTAATGGAGAATGAAATGAACCTTGTCTTTGTTGAAAAATGGAGATGTAGTAATTGTTCCAAAGTCCTTCTGAGAATAATCTCATTCCAGCCAATATCACTTCAGATTGAATGACACAGGAACAAAGTTAGAAAGACAAATTTAAGCACAAAAAATTATTCAGAATTCTTGACTTTAAGGGAGGTGAATAAGCTTCCCCAATTTTATCCCGGATTCAAGCCATCATTAAAAAAATCTAAGTAAGTTACAGGACCTAAAAAAAAGCCATATTTTCTCTGTCTTCTCTATTTAATTTTCTCCAATAAATGTGATTAATTTAAAGCATTATGAATGCATCTTAACTTTAGAACTGTAAAATAGTTTTTATATAATTATAATCACTAGTATGGGAACAATGATTTGATTCTGCTTTTGGGAACAGAAAATTAGAAATGATTTCATTTCATAGGTATTTAGTCTATTTATTTTATGCTTTTCTAGATAACTAAATAGAGTGAAAAGTAATTTTTCTTCCTTCCACTGGGTAATGAACTGTCTTCATAAATAATTCATCATAGGATTATACAAATAAGATAAGAAAACTATTATTACTTTTTTTTAAAAGAGAGAACTGATAAAACTAAATACAAAAGAGTTCTGTTGGAGGTACATACTTATAC
The DNA here is from genome assembly GCF_014824575.4 of Sturnira hondurensis. Lineage (NCBI taxonomy): Eukaryota > Metazoa > Chordata > Mammalia > Chiroptera > Phyllostomidae > Sturnira > Sturnira hondurensis. Next base: position 11,562,322 of record NW_028093985.1, on the reverse strand, counting down.
TGCTTCTCAGGACAAGGCAGAGGTGAGCCACACATTCTTCCTTTATGCTGCATCAGTGGTATCATTCTCAAATTTTGCAGTCTAGTGCACACAGCCTAAGAAAGTTCCTGCCTTCTGTTGTCTTGTTCATGTAACTGGGATCCACAAGAATTCAATTATTAAAGACTTGTATCAACAAAGTGTTGGACTCTGGTATGGCTTGAGTCCATTATTAAGGAATTGACAGTACATTTTCTGCTGGCTAGCAGGGCTATGTATGGCGTGCCTCCATTTGCTGTCATCATTACAGGGTTTTTTCCTTAATTTCAAAGAATTGAGTGTTGTTCGTTGTTGCTTTTTTTTGTAATATGGATTACTCTTTCATCTGAACAAGGATCAGAGACATTCCCATTTGAAGGAATGTAATATGTATATGAAGTCCACAGTTACTTAAGTTCTTCTACTTCCCTTTTTACAATATGTTACAATTTTTCCTTTTATAATGTGAATGTTTCCAAACATGAAGACCTTTCAGATTGTGTAGTAAAGATTTGGAGCCATGATTCTTTTTAGCACCTGAGTATTTGGGATCAATACAGTAAAGGGATGAACAAATCTGCCCATGTCATTTGTGGGGGCAGAAAGTTAAAATTAATCTGGATTTTCTTTTAAAAGTTATTTCCCTTTAAAAAACCCATATCTTAAAAACACAAAGGGAAACATATTATGTTTTACAATAATACCAATCATATTCTTTTTATTAAACACACACATTTTTGTGATTGAAATGTTGAAAATGTGGAGGGAGAAAGAAACTTCCTGCTACCCTTCTAGGTTCTTCTTGCTTATGTAATAATGAAATCAACATTAGACAGATTAATGTGAGAAAATAGCCAAAGTTAATTTTATATATACATATATATACACACACACCACATACATAAGAGACTCTACATACATGACAGATTCAAATATAGGAAGTTAAAATGGGTATATAAGTAATTTTCAGCTAAAATAAGGTAAGGTGTCTTGCTTCAGAGGGGAGGAAGGTCATTTGCAGGAAGATAAGAACAGATGTTCAGTAAGTACAAATTTGCCCTGGCATATAGACTGGTCATAACAATTTATTTCTGGTAATAACCATTACTATAGACAAGGCTCCAAATTTAAATTCTTGGAGGGAGTGTTTACAATTGCTCAGTAGCCCACAGAGGCTTGATTACCTTCAACAAAAAATAATTCATATGAGGGAGGACTGTTTTGAGTCCATTCAGAAAGGAACACTTATTTCTCCCAAGTGTTGTTCACAATACATGTAAGTGAACAGTGATCCTTGAAAACACTGTGGAGCTCTGGCTGGTGTGGCTCAGTGGATTGAGTGCCTGCCTGCAAGCACCGGAAGGTCATCAGTTTGACTCCCAGTCAGGGTACGCACCTGGGCTGTGGGCCAGATCGCCAGGAGGGGCATGAGAGAATGCAACTGATCAATGTGTGAGATGTTTCTCTCCCTCTCTTTCTCCTTCAGTCCCTGCTTCTCTGAAAATAAATAACCAAACTCTTTGAAAAAAAATCACTGTGGTGAAGTGAATAAAGTTTAAAACTAATAACAAAAAGCTTTTTGTACTGTAACAGAAAGCTTTTTAGTTTTCAAGTACTCTAAATCCTCATACAAAATTTACTTTTTGCACATATGTTCATGTAGGTTTATGTTTTTATAATTTCTTGATTTAAAAATCAAGTAAGAAGCTTTTTTAATGACTGCCTCAAATTAAATACCTTATAAAGAGTTGAAAATTTGAATATACCATGCCTAAATATAAAATGTGAATAGAAAATCTATTGCAACTGAATAGATTGCAACTGAAAATAATACTTTTGCCTTATGTCAGAAATTTTCAGCTTATTTATTAGAAGAAACCACAAAACAATAAATAATTTCCATTGCTCACTTACCACTATTCGTTGCTGGCCAGATATTTTAGTAGCTGATTTAAGCTATTAAGATGAAAATCTTTAGGATTTAACCATAATTATTGAAATGTTTTTGGGTTGCCAATTATATGGTGTTATAGAAAAGACACCAAATCCTAGACTTACTCTATCTTGCTCTTATCATGACCTAGCATAAATCATTTAATAATTTCTCATACAGCATAGCACGTCAGAGAGCACAAAACCTTTGGGATCACACAGATATGTATTCAAATATAGCTCTGCTACATATCACCTACATATCTGCTACATATCACGAGTTTTGGAAAAACTTGAACAATATAATGAACTTTTCTTAGCCCCATTTTTTTCTGTAATTGGGGTTGATAATCATTATTTTGAAGGGTAATCGAATAAAATTTTGATTACTACAGCTGATCTATAAAGTAAAAGTAATGAGCATGCATTTTTACCTTGCCTACAATGCAACTTACTTGTAAAATTACTAATATTTACTTGATGATCATTAAGTGTCTTCTAGTCCTGAGTTTTGTAATTTTACCACTTAGTAGTCAATAATTATCTGGAAAATGCCTGCTGAGTTTCCTAGGCCAGAGATTATCTGACTCAGGGCCAAACGTTCATGAAAATGAAAATATAAATCAATTAAATTGAGTGCTGTGCCTATTGCCCTACTTGTGTTTTCAACAATACATTAATCTTACATAGATAGATAGATAGATAGATAGATAGATAGATAGATAGATAGATGGTAGATGATACATAGAAAGATAGCTAATAGAGAGGTACAACCATATCTATATCTATATCCACCTATTTATCTAAGCATAGGGTACAATTTTCATTTCATAGTTAACAAATATAATAAAGATCAATAATGTATGTATAAACAAAATACTTTATTCTTGGTTGTCTAAAGCATGTGAAATTTTCTGTCAAATATTAAAACCAAAGTGGTGAAACGAATATTCTCTGAAGAGGACCCCACAGAGCCAGGATGCTGAGAAGGATGCATCCTGTGTTTTCCAAGCCTCCGGAGAGTCTGAAGAAAAGGCAGAGCAGCGGCAGCCCTCAGGCTGCCTGGGTTACCATTACATTAGTTCTCGAGTGCTTTGTTATTAATCTTGTTTAAAATATGTTCACGTTCTCTCTCTGTTTTTTGCCTTATTATTTAATTCTAACAATGGTCTTGAGGATGAATCAATATTATAGTTCCTCCCAAGTAACAGATGAAGAAACTCAGTTCAAGGATATTGAGTAACAGGTTTAGGATCAATGGGGCAAATTAGAAGCAGAGTTCTGCCTGGAGGTTTGTACCAAATTTACAAATTTAACTATCACTCACTGATTTTAGGGATCCTGATCATATATCTATCTGTACAGTTAAATAGTTTTACGTCTATTGACAGTCTAGCAGCACGAGTTTGGTTACACGACGTAGAAACATGAGTGGATGGTCAAGGAGAAGCAAAAGCAGCTAATACTGCTGTATCCTTTGAAAGTTCTGCAAAAACATTCTTCCTGAAACACATGGAACCTTGACAGTCCTCAGTTTAGGCTTACATTTTGTTTCACTTTTGTTTGTGTTCAATGTGTAGAGATATGTTTATTATTTCTTTTCAAAATGTCAAATTGAACATATTTTATAATTAAAAAATTAATGCTCTTAGAAATTATCTTTGATTTGAAAACTTTAAAGACTGCTTACTTGACAATATTTGTCCACTCTTCTAAAAGATTAGCATTACAGTTTTTTTAAGTTTTCGAGACTTAATGAAACTCTTTAGGATCTGAGTTTCATACTATTATGAAAAATCTGCTTTGAGCTTCATCTGAGGCCAATGGCTGAAAATTAGGACCATTGCACGCATAAGGACAATGGCAGTCAAGTAACCCTGGAATAAAGTCCAGACTTAAGCCATTATCAACATCGAAGTGTCAATCTTAACACTTAACAAAAAATATAGGCATACATTAAGCTGTTTAGAAATGTTATAAAACCAAATACATTAAACTGTTTAGAAGTGTTAGAAAACCAAATGGAACTACTCAATGTTGCTGTCATTAAATGAAAATATTTTACTATAATTATTTTTCTTTTGTTAATGAGAAATGCTTTCAGTTTGGTTAGTAAATATACACAATTTTCAAACATATGCAATGTTTCAGGTATTTAAAAATATTCTGTTAATTATTTCTCAAAAACTACATTCGTAAGCTTCATTTCTACCTAGATTGTTTGAAACTCTTCTGTAAAGATTTGTCTCTTCTTCTCATTTAATTATTAATCCAATCACTTATATCAGTATGAACTCATTGATTTTATTTTATACTTTGAGTTCTAATTTGTATGTTTTGTTTATTTTGTGTGCAATTTATGTATTTTATTGCTCCAAGTATTGTAGGATTAGCCATCAGTTGAGATTTCAATGGGCTCCAGTGTCCTTCTGACTTAACTCCAACAAATTAAGTGTTTAAAAAATATTTTTTAACATTTCTGTACTTCCTGATATTACCAGAAGCCCTGATCTCATCCCACACATTTCCTTCCCCAGTCCTAGAACCTGCCGCTCTGCCATTTCTCTAAGCTCTGGCTCTTTTTACTGGGGAATGGTACAAGATATGGGTACCAGGCCAACTTTTCGTCATAAAGAGTCTTACTTCTAGACCTGTTCAACTCATAGAGCAAAGAAATATATTTTGCATATTAACTCATATATATATATATATAAATTTGTAGATAACCATCTGTATTTATAACAAGTTAAACATTAGTTCATACTGATGTCTCCAACTCTAGCTCATTACCACATGGATTATTCCAGATTTCTGACCTTGCTTGTCTGTACTTTATGGTCCAATGGTGAGAAACTTACTTCCCACTATCTACCATCTATCCATTTAATCATTTAGTCCAAGCGTACATGTATATAGCTTTGTAACTGTTAATCCATAACCTCATCTGAAGAACTTTACCAGCTAGAGTGCAGTACTTATGCACAGTTTCTTTTGTTTTCACCTTTAGGGTTCTGCTCATTCCTAAAATTTCTCCCCTCCCCCATCAATAAGGGTGTCTTGTACATTAGTAGTACAATTCGATTGTTCGGTCACATTTTTTGTTCCACCCTGGGACACTTCACCTCCTAAGATTTTTCAAAATTTATGTACATTAAGGTTCGCTCTTTGTGCTATAAAATTCTATTTTGATTACTGCAATATTACGTATTTAACATCCAGCATCATACAGAATAGATTCACTGCCTTTAAAGCAATCCCTTGTGCTTTACCCACTCAAGCCTCCCTGCCTTTGAAATCCTGGAAACCACTGATTTTTTATCATTTCTATATTTTGTTTTTTTAAAATAATGTATATTAATGGAATCATATAATACATAGCATTTTAGACTTTTTTCACTTATCAATATTCATTGATGATTTAGCCATGTCTTACCTGATTGGATAATTCATTCCTTTTATTGTGGCATAGTTTTCCACTATATAGATGTACCACTAGTTGTTTATCTACTTACCTATTAAAGACCATCTTGATTGCTTTTTATTTTTGTGTGATTATTAATAAATCTGTGAACATTTGCTTGCTGTTTTTGTGTATATGTACACATAAGTATTCAAATCACGTGGGTAACACCAAGGAGCATGATTGCTGGATTCTATGTTAAGTCTGTATTTAGCTTTGCAAGAATCTGCCACTGACTTCCAAAGCTGCTGTACTATTTTGTATCATCAACACAATAGTGTGTTTATGGGATTTTGCAAGTTCATTAGCAGTTGTCATTGTTAGGTTTTGGAGTTAGCTTTATATTTCTTTCTTATCCAATTTTAAAATATGTATTTCTTAATACAGGGGGTAAAGTTTATTTACACCTTTGCCGTTCCTGTATTTTTTTTCTATCACTTTGCATGTTTTTTACTTACCCAGATTTTTTTCTTTTCCTCTCATTTTGAAATTTTTGCACTGATTGAAGTTGTTTTTCCTTTTTCTCTTTCTCTACTGTATACATTATTTTAGTTGTTTTCCTTGAACTTTTAAGGTGAATAAGTAATACAATCTAATACTAATAAATACATCTTTATCTTCCTCTCTGTTATTCTACTTTTGTTTTCTACCTGATAACTATATTGGTTTATTTTTAATTCTACATATAGAAATAACTTTATTATTTCATATAGTCAGCATTTGTTTATTTTTAAATATATGTTACTATTTTCTTTACTCTGCAGCTTTTTCATTTAATGCTTCCCTTCTATGGTGACTTTTATTCACTTCAGGAATTATGACATTTAGAAATTCCTTTGGTGAGGTTGTTGATTTTAAATTTTCTTAGACTTTAGTACATATAAAGGGTGTTTATTTCAACTTTATTCTTGAAATAAACTATACTGGCTTCACAGTTCCTAGGTGGGCATCTATTTTGTTTCAACACATTGAAAATACTCTAATCCATTCTGATGATAGTTAATTTCAATGCATTTTTGTTTTAAGAAAGTCTTAGTCTAAATTTATAAGTAGATAATCTTTCTTTTTTGTGACTTTTAAGTTCTCTGTACCTTTGATTTTCTGCAGTTAGCCTACAATGTGTCTAGATGTAGGCAATTTTAACTTTTCTTGCTTTGAATCATTAGCCTTTCCCAAATCTGAAGCATATTTATATATCTGACTTTTGGTACATTATCTCTAGACATATTTATTTCCAATATATCTTTTCTGTTTTATTAAAAGAAAAGTTCTTCCACAAGTTCCCTGCCTTCAATCTATCATTCACAGTGCAAACAGAGTGAACTTTTTAAATAATAAATTTGATTTTGTTGTCCTTAGATAGAACACTTATATTGGATTTCCAAACTAAACTCTGCCCAATGTTAATGATGCCTAATATTTTGGCTTCCAACTTCTCAAATCTCACCTTTAATTATCTTCCCCATCACCATTACCACATTATCTCCATGGTGCAACTTTATTGCAAATTTATTTTTTTGTATATGCCAGTTTATCTTTTTGTGTACACTGTGCTCTTTTTAGTACTCCCCTTTTTAACCCTTTGTCTGTCTGGAACTCCCATTACTTTCTCCCCTCACCACTAATGTTGTCCTATTTTTTGCATGAGCCAATGTCCTAGCAGTGGGAATGAAGCGATTAAAACAACCAGTCTGAAAATGAACATCTTAACAAAAAGGTCTATTTACATTTTTGTTTTTCTTTATCCTTTTTTTGTGCTTTTAGTTGTCCAATTTTGCATCATCTTCATATTTACTTTTGCTATGATTTCATACAGATTCCATGCACACGCAAGCTTATTCAAACTGGATTTTTCCATTTTTTAAAGGCAGAATTGATATGGAAATTGACAAAAATTCTCAGTCTATTTTAAAATTGAGACTTAGAAGTATGAAGCCTTGAAGAATTACATTTCAGGAACAATTACCATTGCATAAATATATGAAAGTTTATGTAAATGCTAGATATATTGTTATGCCCAGTTATGTTGAACCTTGTCACTACTACAAGGGCATACCTGCTAACTCTGCAGCTGCAATATAAGGACTTTAAGATATCTCCTTGGCTTTGGAAAAAAGAAAATTATTTCTCATGGGGAGTTATATAAGTCTCTTTTTATTAATTTGAAGCCATTCATTTATTATGTTATCAAAAATTCTTCATAAGAAGCAGTTTCTGCTTCAAAAACTGTGTCTTGCTCTGCTACCTGGTTTCCCTATTTAGTTATCTTTTTTCCTTTAAATGTGCATTATGCATTAACAATTTCAGGTTATATGCCTTTCAGCATATGCTACTATAGCAATTTATATTTATAATACTATGATAATTACAATTACCATAGTTACATTTTAAGATGTTCAGTTTTACCGTTAGATTTGAAGTTTCATGAGAATCAAGGACTATGGTTATTGTTCTTACTCCTTCATTCTCATAAACTAGGAAAATGTTGGGCATATCATTTATGCTCTATTTCTCAAAAGATTAAATTGATGAATGAAGAAGTGGGCACAAAGAAGAAAAAAGTGCCAGTATTGAAAACAATATTCCCAGTAGTTTGACATACTATTTTTGTTTTGTTGTGTATGTTAGTAGCAATTGTTGTAATTATGTTTATCATCCATCTTAGTAAATATTTAGGTTATTTAGTGTGATTTTGTGATAAACTACTATATTTTTTCAAAAATGCCGCTGGCCTGAGAAGAGACACATGAAACTAAATGCATCAGCCAGTGGTGGGGAGAATCCAACACAATTATCTTGGTAAGAGAATTATAATATAATACTTTAACATTGCTCATGACCTGATCTTTTTAACATTTTCAATTAACATATAACAACCACAAGTTATATTTCAGTTGTACTATTCATGTTACTTATTATGGAATGAATGTTTATGTTGTGTTCCCTCAAAATTCGTATGTTGAATCCCTAATCCCAATGGGACTATATTTAGAGACAGAGCATTGTGGAGGTAATATAGGGTAGGGCCCTTTTTTGATAAGATTAGTGTCTGTAAAAATAGAAACACCAGAAAAACTCCTTGGTTTGGTTCTTTCTTCTCTTTGTTCTTGGGCTTTCTCTCTTCACACACACACCCCACAGGGAAGCGCTGTGAGGTCAAAAGATAAAATTAAAGTAATGACTTGTTTGGTTTCAAATAGCAAATACACACCTACTATTTTTAAGAGTTCAGTAAACAGCTAAATACAATAAATGTATAAGCACTAATATATTTTATACATCAACAATGACCAGCTTGAAAAGATAATTATTAATATCCACAAAAATGTCCTTATGCTTTGAGAGATGTCTGGAATCTTTATATACTAAAACTTTAAACTATTTTTGTGGATTTAACATAGTAATGCCTTTCTGTCTTTTATTGCACAGCCATCACTATTTTGGCTTACTTAAATTTTTACTCTGGGTTAAAATGCTAAAATGCAATGAAATATGTATATTTTACACTTAAAGATACATCACTTTTTGGCACTATAAATTTTGCTTAAAAATACTTGTGTTTTTTTTAGTAAGATAAGTAACCTGTCAAATCATATAAGAAAAATCTATTTACTATTAAACATAAGCATTTCCAGTAACAAATTATGTCAAGATAATGAGATGTGTCATTTATATAAGGTACATACCTCAAGTCATTTTAGAATCAAATTATTCTTTATGAATAATTTAATCCTATATTCCTGGAATAGTTATTCAAAAGATTTACAATCTTAACAGATTAAATAGGAAGGCTAAACTTAAACGTTTACTTAGCTTTCAATTAGTTTGCTATTAGGTAATTTGAAAGGATGTAATTGCTTTGGAAATATCAAATAAACATGCTTTTTTCTTATGTGTTGTTTATATTTCAGGATGTTTCTTAATCATATAAAAGAGAAAAAATTAACATTGAGTTTAATTAATAAAATATTATTAACAAAATAGAAAAGTCAAAGTATCATAAATTTTAAATTTACAATATTACAATGCAGAACAAATAGTTTTTAAAAAAGTTATTACATTAAAAGTTAACATAGTTCAAAGTTCCTTTATCATAGTTATCTAAATGACAATTTTGTTATCTAAAATATTTTAATTTTGAAATACCCCCAAATAATTAATATCTAAATTATGTTATATGTTCTTTATATGGCATTGTTTTTCTGTGAATATATTCTAATGAATATATGAAACAATGAACTCAATGTTTGCATCCAATCTTGTGATGGCAAATACAAGAAGGAAAGAATATAAAGTAAACACTTGCTGGTCTGCTCTTGTAATATTTCTAATTGGTTTAAGAAGAAATTTAAGTTAAAAAGTGGCCCCTGAATGTAGGTTTTTTGTGTAAATTCCATTACAAGAGCAACACGTATGGCACATAGGGTGTGTTTTCTCTGTGAGAAGGATTATTAGAATCGTACAAGAAAATTACTGCTCCTATAATTTGGTACAGAACTTCCAAATTTTATTCTCCTTATAGATGATAGATTGTACAACAATAACTTTAGTATTTAAACTGAGAAAAAGATGGAAATCAATTTTAGAATTATAAATGCTTTAATATGTTTTTGCATAGTATAATTATTATAAAATTTTTGTATATAATTTAATATCAGTGCAATAATGGTGTCACCTCACTATCTCAAGCAAAGTATATAGTAACCTTATCAATGAAAAATAAAAGTATGTTGAAACAGAGCTCTGGATCTGAAAACAAGAGAAGTCTGTTTATTGTCCGTGTGGAATCAGCTTTTAGCACCAAGTTGCTCAATTTTGAAAACATATATTCTTCCCAGGAGAAAGTTAACAGTGGTTGCTGTTATTACCCTCAAACGGAGCTGTAAAATTTAAGAGGAGACATGAAATGGTAGGTCAAATAGTAAGTGGGTCTCTGTGAGAATATAGCCTATAAAGCTGTATTCTCTTCTTTTATCCATTGTTCATCATAGGCACCACAATCTTTGACTAAGTTCTTGGAGATTTTCTATTTAATTATTCGAAATAAGATTTATGAATGTATAATCTAAGGTTCTTAATACATATGCACTCACACACATGCATACACACACATCTAGTAATTTTTAAAAAACAGTTCCATTATTTGATGGAAAGTTTCTTTTCTTCATCTGTTTTCTATTCAACAGGCTCTATGTGAGGTCCAGAGCTCATGGAGGTCAAATGCTCATGTGGGTATCCACAATAAGTTTGAGACTATGGAGGTCAAAGTTTTGCAAGGAATTCAGATATTAAACAAATAGTTACCTCATTATATTATTCTTTGGAGGAAATAAAGGGTTCATCTCTAGTAAAAACATAAACAATTAATTAACTAAGAAATAATTAATTTGCTACAAAAATAAAAACCAAATAGACAGATTCTTTTTTTATTATTTAAAAAGTTGGTTCCTTACATGTAATTTAGAAAATAGAATCCACTAATCATTTTATCCACCAATCTTTTCATTGGCATTATAAATGTTAATACTTTTCTTAAAATATGGATATTTAGGATATAAGAAAAATAAACATAAGTAATGTAAACATTGCACTTAAGAAATTAGATTGGGCAGAACTTACATTTAAGGATGATTGCAGATGGGCATGCTATAGTTAAACTTTGCACAAAAACGTGTTATTTCAGAAAACAATGCACTATGGATTGTTTTACTCTGGGTGCTGGGCACGTGGTGCACTAGACAGATCTTGTGTTGTGAAACTTTGTACTTGAAGCCTATATGATCCTATTAACCACAGTTATCCCAGTAAATATGATATAAAAATCTTACCATCTATGACAGAATGAAAGGGCCTAGAAGGTGTTATGGTAAGTGGAATAAGTCAGATAAAGAAAAATACTGTATGGTTTCACTTTTATGCATAATTTAAAAGAAAATAAATGACCACCACTACCAACAAAACAGAAACAGACTCACAAATACAGAGAACACATGGTTGTCAGAGGAGAGAAGGGCTGGGGGACTGGTTGAAAATGGTCAAGGAACTGAGAAGCACATACTGGTAGTCACAAGTGACCCCAGTGATACAAAGTACAGCCCAAGGAACAGAATAAATAATGTTGTAATTACTATGTATAGTGCCAGGTGGGTTCTGGAAATATCATGGGAATCGATTTGTAAAACATAGGATTATCTACCTATTATGATGCACAGCTGGAACTAATATAAAGTAATATTGAATGCCACTCTAATTGAAAAATAAATTTAAAAAACATAGTTTTAGATTTTTTAAATTGATGCTCAAGTACAGATGTATCCATTTTCCCTCTCACTACTCCCTCCTGTCCCACCCAGCCCCACCTCCCACTCTCCATCCTACCCGCTTTGGCTTTGTCCGTCTGTCCTTTCTACTTGGTCCTTGAGGAACCTCCTCCTATTTTCCCTTGTTATTCCTCTACCCCCTCCCCTCTGGTTATCATCAGTTTGTTCTTTATTTCAATATAACCAGAGACATCGAATTAAAAACTTTTAAAAATAAAAGAAATACAGTATGGAGAACTTGAGGTAATATCTTTCAAAGGAATCTGTGAGAACTCTTGGTGAGCGTTGGAAAAAATAAAGTTTGGTTCAACATGTAATTTAGCTATAAAACTTGGACATTTGTTCAGATCTAAATGTGATCAGGTTTATTGAATCCTAGATATGTATTAATCACGAAATGACTTTAGATGAACTAATTTTTTATTTGTACGCACACACACACACACACACACACACTCACAAACTCCTGTCCACATAGCAGTTGGATTGGGCAGAGAGGTTTCAAAATGAAACTTCACAGTTTTTTGTTTAAACTTCAGTTTCCATTTAGAATAATCTAATTTTCTCTACTTTAATGTACTGGGGACTGGTAAAATCCCTGACCTTCTCAATCAGAAAGAAATGTAATTCTCAGGTCCATTAATAAGTCAAAGTTTAAAAGCACAAGAATACTGGGCTTGGAAATGTCAAGATGTTGGTAAGAGAACATATCTGCATTGTTCTTAAGCAGAAGTATGCTCAGGAAATACAACTAAGGCAGACCAAGAGTTTTGCAACTTCCATGATTTCTGATACTTGAATGCCTAAGGAATCCATAGAGACATCATGAACTCAAAGGATTACTAAAAAATATACCCTCTTTTTTTAATGTTAAAAAAGGTAGGAGTCATAGTATATGCATGCATTAGTTAAACTTATATTTTAATAAATGATCGATTTGAATCATGTATAAATGTAAATAATGTAGCATCAAAATTTTCTTTATTGATGTTAGATCCTATGCTGGTATTTTTGAGATTCTGAGGAACAAGATTTATTTATTTGAAAATAGTAATAATAATTACATATGTTATAACTGTGCTCACAGTTCATAAACTTTGACAAAATATTGGATGGTGAAGTACATGTTTTTATATATAGTGATGCTGGTTGTATTGAGATTATATAAAAACAAATAAATAAATAAAATGACAATAAAATACCTGGGAATTAAAAGTAAATACTTATTTCTTTCCATTAAAAATCAATAAATGGGTCAGAATGGTAGCTCCACAAAATTATGAGTACCAAATCTTCTGTTACCTTTGTGTTCCAACTTAAGGGTGTAATTTCATCCTGGATGCTACTGCCTTGTTCACCTGACTGTTGAGTTTCATGCTGAGAAATATTCATCCACATTCAGCCAGCAAAAGGGAGAAAAAGGAGGGGCAGACTCTCAGCCTCTAAATTGAGTGTTATCCCTTTAGAATACTTCCCACACATTTTTTCTTACAACTCATTGAGCAGACATAGAAAACAGAAATTGGTCAAATGTGGTCACAAATAGCTGCAGTACATGCTGGGAAATGGAATGTAGTTTTCTTCAACCTGTCACATTTTCTTAGATGTTGTGAAAAAAGAAAGAAAAGTTTTAAATGTGGGCAGGAAACTAGCAGTCTTTGTCATAGAACTGTGATTTATAATCTCCTTTTCCCTTCCTCCTTCCTTCTTCTTCACTTCTTTCTTAACAAGTGAAAAAATATAGATGAAAAAGTCCAAGGGACTGATTCAAGATTATATTACTAACTATTCTCACTCCAAGTTCTAGATCTTCTTACTTATATTACTTCACTTTAAATAAAACAAGAATATTTGAGGTTTAAAACAAATGTTGCATTTACTTAATCCTTTGGAACTGATTTTTGTGTGCAGTGGAAGATGTGTCTGATTTCATTATTCATGTATAGATATCCAGTTTTCTCAGCACCATTTATTGAAGAGACAATACTTTCCCTATTGGGTATATTGGCACATTTTCAAAGATTACTTCATTGCATATGCATGGGCTTATTTCTTTGCTCTCCATTCTGTTTCATCAGGCAGTGAGTCTGTTTTAATGATGATACCATACTGTTTGACTACAGTAGCTTTGTAATATAATTTAAAATATAGACATGTGTGTCCCCAGCTTTGTTCTTCTTACTCAAGATTGCTTTAGCTGCTATGAGTCTTTTGGTTTCTATGCACATTTTGTTTTCTTTTATTTCAATGAAAAATACTATGGGATATTTGATAGGTGTTGTGATGACTCTTTAGATAAATTTGGGTAGTGTACACATTTTAACAATACTAATTATATCAACACATAAACATGGAATAACCTTTATTTTGTTTGTGTCTTCTACAATTGCTTTTATCCATGCCATATAGTTTTCACACACATCTTTCATCATCATTGCTTAATTTATTTTTAAGTATATTATTCATTTTGATCCTATTGTAAATAGAATTGCTTTCTTCCTTTGTTTCCTGGATATTTCATTGTTAGTGTATGGAAACATAACTGATTTTTATATTTTGATTTAGTATCCTGAAACTTTACTGAATATGTTTTTAGTTTCAACAGTATTTTTTAATGGAGAGTTTATGGTTTTCTATATTTCAGATCATGTCATTAAATTTTGTCAAGCAGAAAATTTAACTTCTTTCTAATTTAGATGCCTTTTTTCCTTTTCTTGTCTTATTCCTCTAGCTAGAGCTTACAGTACTATGTTGAATAGAAGTGTTGAGAGTGGGCAACTTTGTCTTTTTTCTTCTCTAAAAGAAAAAGCTTCCAGATTTCCATACTGAATGTAATGTTAACAATGACATTATACTTAATGTCATTGTAACTTATGTCCTTTATTTTGCTGAGGTATATTCATTCCAAACTAATCTGTTGAGAGTTTATGAGATGAAAAGATCCTATACTTTGTCAAAACTCTTTCTGCAACTGTTTTGATGATCATGTGGTTTTTAAATTTTATTTTGTTTATTTGGTGTTATACTAGGGGTATTGGCCTGTAATTTTTTTTTCTTGTGGTGTTCTTGTGTCTCGTTTTGGTATCAGGGTAGCTAGCCTCATAAAACAGAATTGGGAGTGTTTCCTCTCTTCAATTTTTTGAAATAATTTGAGAAAGTTTATTATTAATTCTTCTTTGAATGTTTGGTAACACTCAGCAGTGAAGTTGTCTGATCTTAGACTTTTGTTTTTTTGCAAGATTTTTTTTAAATTACTGATTAAAACTCCTTACTAGTAATCAGCATATTCATATTTTATGGCAGTTTATATGTTTCTAGAAATTTATCTATTTATCTAGGTTATCCAATTCATTGCTGTATAATTGTTCATCATAGTCTCATGATCCTTTGTATCACTATATTTGTATGGTATCAGTTGTAATGTCTTCTCATTTCTTATTTTATTTGAACTTTCTCTTTTTTCTTTTTCTTTTTATTTTATTTTATTTATTTATTTATTTATTTATATATCTTTAGAGGGGAAGGAGAGAGGGAGAGAAACATCAATGTATGGTTGCCTTTTGTGCATCCCCTGCTGGTAGTTAGCCTGCAAGGAACCGGCCTGCAACCCAGGCATATGCCCTGGCTGGGAATCGAACCGCACTTGTCTGGTTCGCAGGCCTGCGCTCAATCCACTGAGCTATGCCAGCCAGGGCGAACTTTCTCTTTTTTCTTAATATAGCTAATGTTTTATCTATGTCGTTTGTTTTTCTTTTTTTTCAAAAAATTAGGTGTTACTTTTAGCTTTTCTAATGTTTTCTGCTAGTTTCTATTTCTATTATTTCTAATCTGATCTTTGTGTTTTTCATTTCTCAGCTAACTTTAGACTTAGTTTATTCTTCTTTTTGTAGTTCCTTCAGATGTGAAGCTAGCTTGTCTGAGATTTTTCTTTCTGTAGGCATTATTGCTAGAAACTGCCCTCTTGGAACTGCTTTTGTTGCAACTCATAAGTTTAAATATGCTGTTTCCAGTTTTGTTTGTTTCAAGATATTTGTTATTTCCCTTCAGATTTTTTTCTTTGACCCATCTGTTGTTCAAAATTGTGTATTTTAATTACTATATATTTGCTAATTTCCCAGTTTTTCTCTTGTTATTAATGTCTAGTTCTATACCATCGTGGTCAGAGAAAAATACTTGCTATGATTTCAATGTTTTTATTTTTTTAATTTTTTATTTATTTTTATTTATTTTTAGAGGGGAAAGGAAGGAGAGAGGGAGAGAGAAATGTCAATGTATGGTTGCTTCTCGTGGGTCCCCTGCTGGGAACTGGCCTGCAACCCAGGCATGTGCCCTGACTGGGAATCGAACTTCGATCGTATGGTTCGCAGGCCCGCGCTCAATCCACTGAGCTACACCAGCCAGGGCATCAATCTTCTTAATTTTGTTAAGATTTGTTTTGTGGGCTAATGTATAATTTATCCTAAAGAATATTCTCCATGCCCTTAGTAAGAATGGATATTAATTATCCACATATTCCCTTATTTGTATAGCATTCTGAAACAATATTTCTGGAGAATTAGCTAATATTTATCCCTTAGTAGAAATATATGTATTTGTAATAATTTACCATGTCATGTAATTTCAATTTTATCAATTTTTGGGAAAATGCAGAAGAAAAATCATCAGAATTAATAAACTAGTTCTTTTGTGAGTTAAAAAATATACAATTACTTCTTCAGATGGTAGGCACCCAACCACCCTTCATCTTATCACACTGTAAAGTCAGTGAGCAGCCCACAAGACTGACTTCACTTCTAACACCAAAAACAGAGTATAGAGGTCCCAAGACCACTCTTACTTTTGACACCAATTGCAAGTTTGGGGGTTCTTAAGAGCACTTCCAGTTATGATAATTCACCAGGAGTCCCAGGACTTACTAGAGTCATTACACTCTCATAGTTTATTACAGTGGAAGGTTAAAGATTAAAATCAGCCAAGGCAAGTGGGAACAGAGTCCACAAAAGTTTGTTTCCAAGTGTTCTCTTCCAGTATAGTCATAGACAGTGCTAACTTTCCTAATAATAAAATGTGGCGGTGTTCATAGTGGATTTGCTACTAGAGAAACTTAGTCCTGGCGTCAAGGGTTTCTTGGGGGTCATCCATGTAGATATGGTTGACTGACCATTCCACCACTCGTCTCTAGCCCTTCTATAGATGGATAAAATGCCATATCAACCAAAGCCACACCATTAGCTACCCTTTTGACTATCTAACATGGCTCCCAGGAAAAGAAGGATACTGGTACTCTGTAGGGACATAAAGCTGAAGGCAAAGCCAGACTTCTCTTTGGAAAAGGTTCAGATCTTTACCAAATACACACAGACTGTATTTGGAAACAGAAATAAAAATAATTCTTACTCTTTTTTCACAGATATAAACACTTATTTTGGGGGTATAGAACAACCTCACATTTCTTTTACTGACATTTTATTTTGAAAAACAGAAGACAGACAATGGAATGGAGATTTATATGCATTTCAGTTTTGTGTAGGAAGGAATAAAATTTATACTAATGTCAACCTTGTACTTAGAAAGAAAATTAAATATTTTTAAAATATCTTAAATAAAAGCTTTAAGTGATACACAGTTCAGCTTCTGAGATTGGAATTTCAGCTTTAAATGTATAGTGTGTGGAATGAAACAGTAAAAAAAAGCATGTACCATATATAGCAAGTAAGAAAAATGTTATGAAGTTCAGGCTCATAGTAGTAACTATACTATAGTTCTTTTGGTTACAAATGTGACAGAAAGGAGAATATACTGCCCACCAGCTTTTTGTATTTTAACTCCATAGTTCTCCATCTTTCAAACTGAGAAATACTTTTTGCCATTTTTGATTTAACCATAGTTGATGGACAAAGGGATAGTTCCTTTCTCCCACAATGAAAATAATGATTTGTTTTAATGCCAGTTTCCTCTGGGTGACCAAGTGGATTTGAAGAATGAATGTTAATTTGTATAATGTATTCTTTAAAAAGCATAGTTCCTCACACTAAAAAAGAATTGAAAACATAACGCTTGCAAGTGTTTAAGAAATGCACAAAACAGCCAAGAAATGATGTACAGTATTTTTGTTTTAATTAATAAACAGGACATATATATTTCTCATAACATATTCAAACTCGGTTGTATTTTTCAGTAGCAGAAATTACTTAAATACAGTTTGTTGAGTAATTACTATGTTTAAAGAATAGAAGAAATGTATGTTGATTACAAGAATACATAAAACTTCAATCTTTACAAACAAAATTAAGCCAATTGAAAAAAAAGTATCTACCTAATGATTGCTTGGCACATAACAGCAAGTATGACATGTCCACATTATTTTTTCTATTAAAGTCTCATGAAATAAAAAATCAGAATAAATTTTGATATATGTAAAATGTTGGTATAACATAAGGAAAGTAGTTATACTGACATTATTAATTTGATTTACTTTTAAGCAGGTACATCATGTTTGTGAAAAACCTATATAATGGAAAGGATAAGCATCCAGGGACAACCACTTCTACCAGTTTAGCTATTTATATATTTATAGTTGTGTGTATGTGGGGGAAACTTTGTGCGCAAGTCCCCCCGTCCGCCACAGGTGAAAATAAAACTACCAAGACACAATCTGCTTGAGGAGGAGAGGCGGTCAATCTCCCAAAGGAGAAGGGCCAAGAGCCCTTTCCTCAACAGCTTTTATTAGGTTCCTAACACACAGGAATACAGGTAAAGCTCATCAATCAATGTCAGGCGGCAAGGATCAAACAATAGATAACATTTCAAAGAAATCTGAGGGCTTAATCTGAGTCAGTGTCTGTCAGATAAGGGGGTTGCAAAAACTTTGGGAGACATACGCATTTCCTGCTCGGACCTTTATCACATGAATGAAAACACTCTTAGCAAAGCAGGCTTCATGGGACTTTATGAATTCTTTCTTATGCCTGATCACTCCGGAACCCACTCTAGCCAGGAAAAGGCTGTATGGCCCTCCCTGTCATAGGTTTTTAGGCTTAAGTGGATCAGAGCCAGAAGGCACTTCTCCCAGATGAAATGGGGACTCAGGCTATGTCAGAATAGCCGGGGAGGGAGGGTACATCACCCCCTCTTTGCTGCAGCCCCCTGAGTACTTCCTTGAGGGCCTCCCAAGTGATCATGTCTGGCTTAGGTTTCCCCCCCTCTGAGGGGTCTTACAGACACTGACTAACCAACCAAGCACTGGGGGCAGAGATGGATGAAGCAGATAGCAGTGCTCCTGCCAGGGAAATAAGCTTTGTCTGCTTAGTGGCTTAAGGTCCGAAGGTCACTCACTCAGCCTTATCTGTGGGGGGTTTACAGCTCCTGATACCAGGCAGGGTGGTTCCCAACATGTGTATATGTGCATAATACAATTTTAATTTTGTTTGGAAAACCACTTTTGTCACTATTATATAATATAGCAACTTCCTATAATACTCTAAATTTTTGTTTGATATTCTAAATTCCCAATATTAGACCACTTATTTAATCAATCTCATATTAAAATATATCGTAAAGCTAATTGCAATCATGAATAATGTTTAAATAATTATGTTTATATATTATCTTTGTTCATTTTTTTGAGAGCAAATGTTTCATATGTTATTCCCAATAGTTTACTAGTGTTTTTATATTTATATAGTTTTAAAATTTGTATCATTTCTTAAATAGATTTCTCTAAAGTTAATGATGTTGAGTAACTTTTTATATGCATATTAGGCAACTGTATATCATCTTTGTTCATTCAAACATTTTTATTTTTCATTTCAAGAATTAGGTTAATTTTGTTCTTTATTGTTGAGTTTCAAAAGTTCTTTCCATATTTTGGATATAAGATTTTTTATCACATATATGTTTGGCACCTTTCCTCAATCTGTGTCTTATCTTCATTTTTATAATAGTATCGTTATAGAGCAAGCGTTTTTAATTGTGATGATTCAGAGGGATTTTAGAGGTAGGCAGTTGAATACATGGCTAAAATTAATACTAAAATAAAAATCTGTAACTTTATAATTAATTGGGGTATATTAAGTAAGAAGATACTTCAGTGCAGTCAGTATAACTATAATGGTAAAAGCCCAGAGAAAATAGTCCCTAATCCTGCTAATTGTTAGCATTTGTGAGAGCATGGCCATTGATACTTTCTCCCATTGGTAGTTGCTTACCAATTATTCAACTGCTAAGAGGAGGTGTAAAGCACCAACAGACTTTGAGAAGTTCCGAAAATTAGAATACTTCATCGACTTTGATTCTCTGGGAACATCTCTATCATGTCAAATGATTGAACTGGAAAGAATATCAGAAAATATCTCAATTTAAAATATTAAAATGCCTACTCCTTGGTTATTAAGCATCAGTATTAACTCATTATCTTCCTTGAATGAATATAAAAAGTTTGAAAAGACACATATGCAGATGAGTGGATGTGATCATTTAAAGGAACACACAAAATCTGAGGTATTTAATACATCTATTGAACAATTTAAATCAGATAGGCATAAAAATAAAATCAGATATATAACTGAGTCTTATTTTTCATATTTTTTAAAACCCCTATTCAGTAGAGTTTTCTCTTTAAATTCCAACTATATTCATTGTTTTGTGTATGATTAGTTCTAGTGCTACTCTGTTGCAACTACTTTTTAAGTTACAAAGACATATCAGAGGATTGAAAAAGCAAATGAGGCAATGGTCCTTCTGAAAAGGGGAAAGGGACTAATGGGTGCAATTATCCTTAGCAAGTAAAAATTCATATTCAAAATTGGGAATTCATATTCAAATATTGGAATCATATTATATCCTCTAAAGGGGCAAAAAGCCATGGCTTTGAAGTCATATTCATAAAAGTCTTTTATAATATGGGTTTTCTATAAACCAGCATTATGAAATATAGGCCATTATTAATATGTTTCTTTAGCTGAGTAAGAATATATCATCAATACTGATAATTTGTATAGTTACACCAACACTGATACTCTAAATGATTTTTCACAGTACTAGGTGACTAGTTAAGTTGAAAGTTGTCATCCATTCATAATATTCTAAAAACAGTGCTAGCACTTAATATAAACTAGATTTATGTATTTAACTAACTTAATCTTTATTCTCTAAAGAATAAATCACCTGGTTATTCACTCTCCTAATGATAAAACTGTTGCACTAGGCCACCTTTCTTTTTTTCACAAGTAGTTTGTGGTGCAATTCATTAAAATTGTTTCTGATATTTATTGAATATGCTTCAAATAAAAATAGTCTATTGTGTTTATGCTGTGTAAAACTCATAACTACTACAGACAGCTAAATTATTGTGGAATGTTTATTTCTAGGCATTTAGCTTTTATATTTGGTAGATTTGTAAATTAGTAGCATTTGTTAACTTATTCCATAAATATATTGGTTTTGGTACTCTAAAATTTAAAATTTTTTATTTCTAAATTAATTACATAACTGGTAGTTTCTCTAGACGTGCTTAGTTGTTTATACAGAGAGTCAGACAATGTAGACCAAATATATTTTATTTTATTTTTTAACTCAAGCTTTTAATGAAAATGTTGAAAATCCAGCTACTTGTCAGCATTCACTAATGCTCCTTGATTGCTGGTTGTTGTATCTTAAAATATATTTTTGAATGATAATTTTTAAATACAATATAGAATGTTAATACAGTACAGACAAGATTGATTTGATCATCAGTAAGCCCAGCATGAGTAGAATATGACATGTTTTTATTTCTCACAATTCCACTTTGGCGATACGATCAAGTATAATTTTGACAGTCCCTTCATAGTTTCTTCAAGTGAAAAATGATCCCTGAAAAGTGATGAAATAGTACTCCTCTATACTCTTTACTACTTAATATGTTCTGGAAAAATAGTTTTTTATTCCTCCTGAGTCACTGGTATCATTTAAATGTATCTTCATTCCACACAAATAAAAACTAATGTCTCTTATCTAGGCTGGTTTCAAGTGCAATATTAAATCTGTAGGCTTTAATAGTTTAAAGACATTGAATTCTGACTGTGCTCTTTAATAATGCATTTCTTTATATTTTCTTTGTTCATGTTTCAAAAATAAATTTCGAATTCTAGAAATAATGAAACACACATATAAAAAGGTTTACGCCTTCTTTGTCCTTGTGAAATAGTACAAGGCTAATGCATTTGATTTTTCCTCTGCAGCACAGTAGAATGGCAACATTTAAATAGAATGCCTGTAATCTCTTTTTTCCCTGAATATAAAATCTGAAGTGGAGTCTTGGCAAATAGTTCAAAGAGCAGAATTAACTTTCATAATACAGTTAATTTCTTCAGTGTTTTGTACTGATATTGTAAATTAAATAGCATGAGATACTAAAATTTTAATCACCCCAATCACATCTAATGATCAAATATACACAGGTATTCATTTTTTTAAACTTAATTCTCTCTTGTATTGGGTTTTGTACTACTTTATACTGTATCTATATATTTATATATCAACTTCTTAAATTTTCGAATACATATGCTTTCATTTTCTCAGATTTAATGCACCACATTGTTAAATACACTTTGGGGAATGAGAAAGGAATTTGAAGGTGAGAAGAATAAAGAATAAAGAATTCTTTAAAGAATAATGTTTAAAGAATAAACCTAAACAATCACTTTCCTTAGCTTTATTCTATTTATTCTTTATTTCCTAGCATTAGTCTATTGGGTGTTGGTTTTTGTAGCTTCAACATTACCGTATATACCAGTACCAGTGGATGTTGATATGAGTTTATTAAGATGATGGTCTATAATAAAGCATATTCAGGCAGTTTGGTAAACAAAAGTGGACACTCTTGAGCTTTAAAATGTAAATGTTTTAAGTTTTAAGAAGAAGAATTTCTTTGCATGAGTTTTGAAGCTATTTATTCAAGCTTTTTAAAAAACTTTTTTTGAGACAGGTCTTCCATTGAAATCACTTGGAAAAATCCAGTTTTATACAATTACTATGCATGATGTTATCTTAAAATTTGCTATTATGAGAGGCAGTGAAAACAAAAAAGAACTAAAAGTTACAGTTTCAACTTTCCTTCCTTGATAAATAATGTGAGTTTTGTGTCCATAAAGATAGCCTTAAGGTTATTTTTTAAAGAATCTGGAGTTATAAATTACTGAGATTATTATTTTATTTTTTAATTTTAAATATTTTTATTAATTTCTTTTTAATTTAATTATTGTTCAAGTACAGTTTTCTGTCTTATATTCCCAGAGCTGCCCACCACCCCCCGCCCCAGTGCTCCCTACCTCCCTGCCATTTCCACCCCCCACCTTAGTTATTGTCCATGTGTCCTTTATACTTGTTCCTGTGAATCCTTCCCCTTTTCCCCTGTGATTCTCTCCCCTCTCCCCTCTGGTTCCTGTCAGCAGCCTGTTCTGTATCTCAGTGTCTTTGGTCATATTTTGCTCGCTTGTTTGTTTTGTTGTTTAGGTTCCTGTTAAAGGTGAGATCATATGGTATTTGTCTTTCACCGCCTGGCTTTTTACAGAGTGTACCAACATAATATCAGCATCGACACTGAGAGCTGCTTAATTGCAGATTTGTTTTCCATGAAATGCTTTTTTGAAGGAAAACCAGTGTAAGGATATAAGTAAGAAAGATCTTTGTGCTGGCTCTGATCTTGCTATCCTCATACTCTTTAATGACTCTGCCTATTAAAGATTGATCTTTGTGGTTGTCATTAAATTACAGTTGTCCCCATTTTGCCCATTACTCTCCTCTGCCTCACCCAGACTGATAATTTTTATAAGTCTAAGCTTATAAAATCTTTAAACCTATTTGCAAGAGATGGCACTAAGACTGGGCAGACACTCTTCATTCAGTTCCACTTGACCTTCTCACCTGACTGTTACTTTACTGTTGGGTATTTTCTATGAGCTATGTTGCTCCAATTCTTTAAGCCATGCAAATAGTGTCTTTAAGAAGAGCAGGATTAAAAGTATGTCTGTGTTACAGTTGTTAGTCACAGAGCAGCAAGAAACATAGAAATTAATGTTTAGTTTAAAGTAAAATGGGTTTAGCATCAAGTCTCTTAAGTGTGCCATTGAAACCAACGAAAACTCTCTTTTTCAATGAGAACAAGTAATGAACTGTTCTCTAAAGAGAAAGAAAGAAGGAGCTCTTACCCTTTGCAACAGCATGGATGGAACTGGAAATCATTATGCTGAGTGAAATAAGCCAGGCATTGAAAGACATATACCATATGATCTCACCTTTAACAGGAACCTAAACAACAAAACAAACAAACAAGCAAAATATAAACAAAGACACTGAAATAGAGAACAGGCTGACAGTGTCCAAAGGGGAGAGGGGAGGGAATTTCAGGGGAAAAAGGAAAGGATTTGCAGGAACAAGTATGAAGAACACATGGACAAAAGCTAGGGGTGGGTGGAAATGAGAAGGAGGTGGGGAGGGCTGATGGGGTGGGCTGAGATGTGAGTAAAATACAGAAAACTGTACCTGAACAATTAAAATAAAATAAAAGATAAATTTAAAAAATCTAAAAAAAGAGCTATTAAGAAGCAATATGTGTTACAACTATATAACTGTAAATGGCATTATATATAATGATTTATTTATTTATTGTTGTTCAGTTATAGTTGTCCAGCTTTTTTCCTCATTGCTCTTCCCTATCCCATCCCCCCCAACTCCACAATCAATCACCCCTATTGTCTGTGCCCATGAGTCCTCTATTTGTGTTCCTTTGCTTTCCCCTTTCCCTTCTTTTCCCCATTATACCTCTACCCTTCCCCTGGTTATTAACTTTCTTATAAACAGTACTAACCTGAATTTTAAATTCCAATCCATTCTCAACCCTATACTCTACTGTAACACTAATCTTAAATAAAAGGTTTTACACAAGCTTAAAAAGAAGTATGTCTGCAAATTTAGTCAAATAACCCATCATTTCCTTAGACAACTGATTATGTTGAATGGATGTGTGAACTAGAAACATTAATCTATCTTTCATTTTGCATGTCACACTCTTAAACTCTTTTATTAGTTGTTTATGTCACTGAAAACTTTCCCATTGGTAATATAGCAATATATTCCTGACACAGAGGAAGTGGGTTAATGATGTTTTGAAATCAACTCTAGGAAAAGATTGCTTTAATCGGCTGGTAAAAATGGAAGTTGAACTTAAGTATATTTCAAAAAACTACATTCCAAAAAATGAGAAAATCTATATTTGCACAGCCCACTCAGTAAATAAAATTGTTATTTATACAGGTTTTTTTTTTTTAGTGATGAGGTCTGTAGTTTATAATGCACTTATTTTTTCAAAAATATTTATTAATGATATGGCTAAGTGAGTCAGAGGAGGAGAGATATTCCTGGACATCTTTCTATGCATATGCAGATGACTGATAAAAAGTCAAGTTATCAAATAACCAGAAGCAAGAGTGATAGTAAATGATGATAAATACAACAATCAGGAAGAAATGAAGAATACAATATCTGAAATAAAAAGTATACTAGAAGGAATTACAAGCAGGCTGGATGAAGCAGGGGACCAACTGAATCAGCGAGCTAGAAGACAAGGCAGAAAGAAATATCAAGGTAGAGCAACAGCATGAAAAAAGACTAAAAAAATATGAGGGTAGCTTAAGGGAACTTCAGGACAACGTGAAACATACCAACATTCAAATGATAGGAATAACAGAAGGAGAAGAAAAGGAGTGAGGGATAGAAAACCTGTTTGAAAAATAATGACAGAAAACTTACCTAACTTGGAGAAGGGAAAAAACATGCAAATCCAGGAAGCGCTGATGGTCTCAATCAAGATGAACCCGAAGAGGCCTACCCAAACGAATGCTATATGTTTTGCCCTGGGAATAAAAAAAAATGAACAAATCATGAAAAATATTTACTGTTTAGATTTTTGATAGTTAAAATCTTCTGGCACAGCAATTGCAAAGGAGTTTGTGGACTGGATTCAAACAGAGAAGAGAAATATGTATATTTAGGATACTAAGCCAACAACCTCACTTTTCAGATTGGGAAACTGAAAAATATTATACTATTCATTGTAATATCAATTTGATTTTTATGGTGTTCTGACATTGAATACACAAAAAAACTAAAGCACAATAACATTAAATGTTAAAACAAAAACATGAGAGATATTTTGAAATTATTTGTATAATTAATTTCACTTATCCAGTGTTCTTGAAATAAAAAGAGATAGCTTTAATGAGAAATGACCTTTTCTTTTTGGTTATTCCACATCATTAGATATTAAATGTGTATAATGCTGAATTATGTGAACATCCTGGAAGACAGCTGAGCTTGGCCAAATAAGAGAAATTCCTTGGGATACGCATTCGGAAATAAGGATTTCTGGAATTAAAAACACATTTTAGATTTATATTTCTTTAATTCTCTTTGGGAATTGGAAGAAATAATCAAAATGTATAATGGGAAACAACTTAGTCTTCTAGTATCATATTTTTAAAGATTAAAACCAGTAAGTTTCACCACCAACCTGCTTAAGTTCTTAATATAGGTGCATCATTATGCATAGATACCATGCTATCTAGTTGTATTTTGCTAGTTTACTACTTGATTAGTGACCACTATTAACCAATGAAATTAGAATTTGAAAATTGTAAAAGCTAAAACGTTTTTGCTTTTGATCATGAAACACTTTCATCACATTCCTCACTGTTTTTATCATTTAAAACAGTCATTGAAAATAAGGCCATTTCTCATAATGCAGGAGATATTTATCTTTATATCTTTGAACCTAAATTTATGTTTATATCTCTATAAAATGATATTTGGGGGCCCCAATGTGGCTATGATGTGGAGAGTTTTCAAAACATTTTACTCCAGGAAAATATTTCTGTCTAAAATACCTTCAACATGGTTCATCTCTTCTAGAAAGGGTCACTAGAGAATGGTTTTTTTTTTTAATTTTATTTATTTATCTTTAGAGAGTAAGGGAAGGAGAGAAGGAGAGAAATATCAATGTATGGTTGCCTCTCGTGAGTCCCCTGCTGGGAACTGGCCTGCAACCCAGGCATGTGCCCTGACTGGGAATCGAACTGTGATTGTGTGGTTCCCAGGCCCGTGCTCAATCCACTGAGCTACACCAGCCAGGGAGAATGTTTTAAATAAAGAATTATGAACACCAAGACATCTAATTATGTAAGAAACAATACAAATTAGCATGATTCTACTAGCTAGAAAAAATGTTATTTTCCCTGCCTGATTAAAATTTGACATTTTGCAGATAGGTTTATTTTAATCTATTCAATTGTTCTAGAAACTCTTCCAATCATATTAAATATACATATTTAGCATTTATTGTCTATTTTATGATAAGAAAAAAATAAAAATGCTGTCAACTCCTTCAAAACACAAATTAGTAGTTAGAAAATGTATTAATTTAAATTTAGCCCTGGCTAGTGTGTCTCAGTGGATTGAGTTCGGGCCTGAGAATCAAAGGGTCACTGGTTTGATTACCAGTCAGGGCACATTCCTGGGTAGCAAGTTGGGTGCCCAGTAGGGCTGTGCCAGGGGGAGCCACACATTGATGTTTCTCTCCCTCTCTTCCTCTTTTCCCCTCTACCTATAAATAAAGAAACAAACAAACAAACAAACACATATTTAAAATTTAATGTAATATAAGAATTACATAAATTTAGAAGTATTTTGCTTATTGGTCAGACTAAAACTAGTTGAACAAAGTTTTCTTGGTATACTTATTTTTGGTTCTTATTTGATTCTATGTAACTTTGTAATATATCCAGATTTAAATAAGTTCATTTTTCTCAATTAAAACAAAATTTATAGCTTCAACTGGTTCCACATTAAATAATGACAACAGGAAAATATCCTGGTACTCAGAAAAGGAAGACTAAAACAAGTTTGAATTAATGATCAGTTTGTCACTTTGTGGTGTTAAGCTGATCTTGCCATATTAATTTCATATTGTGCAAATGTTTCAATAAAAATTGTTTACCTTGTTTGCAAAACCATTAACTTCTGTACCTTTAATTAGACAAATATGTCATTTTAAAATCTTTATCTAGGAAAGACACCGTCCTTCCTCATGATTAGACTTAAGTAAAAAAATAATTTCTTCATTTAACAACAGTATTGTTTTGAAGATACTTCACTTTCTTTTTTTCAACTTTTTAAAGCTTATCACACCAAACATGTATGTTGAATAAATCTGTTCTTATTTTATTTAAAAACTCTTGAATGCTTCAGTTGGTATGACTTATAACTAAACTTTTCTTTCATGTCCACTAATTCGTTTTCCTCAATATTTGGTCCTTGATCGCTAGGACCTTATCAGCTGGTTCACACGTTCATCCCCAGAGCCTGGAATGGTGACTGCCCAGCCCAGATCGGGAGTCAAGAAACATTTTTTAAACATAGGGACACTTGTGTACTCCAAATATATTCTCTAAGAAGCATTCTGCAACTTTAAAAATGTTAATTGCCCATACATGTTTATAAATGTCTAAATAGCTCAAGAGTTGTAACTCTAGTCTGCTTCCTCAGTTCTGTTTGGGGATTTCTTCTTTCTTTGGCACGGACATGGATTCTTTAGAAAACATCCTTTCTGTCGTGAGTGGGCAGTGGAGTGGGTGAAAAGTTGATTCAGTGTTCAATTTTACTTTTGCAGAGAATTTAGTCAAGGGTCCCTTTCTACTGTGCAGCCAAAAGTCTCTGGGAATATTCTTTTTTTGCGCCCCAATTTCCACACTGAACATCATTTCTCTTAGTTAGCTATTATATTTAGAGAAGTCCTTGTAGATGTTATAAGATTTACAGACACAAATGTAAGTGAATACTTGATATGTTGAATGTGTATTACAATTATAACAATGGACTAAAATCAATATGATAATTTTGAGATTAAACTTATTAGTTTTCTTTTATTTCAAAATTTGGCCATACAAGTGGGAAACTTGACAAACACACACACACACACAGAAGTTCAAGTGAACTTCAGGTTGTATTCATATCAATATCTCTTGCCAAACTAACAAAATGCAATAAGGGTACATATTTATCAGGCCAAATGTATGCAACATTCCAGGTGTACACTTAAAATTATAATGTTATGTTCCTATATGATACATTTTGGCCTAACATATTTTCTAGGTAATTTTGAAAAGCTGAATCACACAACATAATAACCAGACTACTGAGTGTTCTGTTATACATATTATAATAAAAAAATCAAATGAGTGGGGATATCAGTGTTTACTTTGTAAATTATCTTATTCATTATACGTTAAGATGGTAATTATTGGGTATATGTCTTGTCATGTATAAGAAATAGACATCCTGTATTAGCATAAAGGGCAAGAATATGATCAATAAAATAAAATAGAAGTGCAAGATTTTTCACTCAATGCAATACAAAATTGGAATAGGAATTAATTCTCTAATAATGGACCCTGTGTGTCTGTCAACAATTGTCCCCTCTGGACAGTTAGTAAATTGTAAATATCTTGGTATATCTAAATGCATATCATCATCATCATTATTATTATTTATAAGTTTATTAAAATATTCAGGAGTGTAATTCTTAAATTAAAAATTCCTTCTATTACATTCTCTGATGTTTCAGGCAGGTTTTGAATGTGACACAGAGCTGAAGAAAAGCGTGGCATGGACCTTTTGGTCAAAATAATTCAAGTATGTATGTGCCTTAAATATACTTCCACTTATATATAGTTTAACATTTGAGATTTATATTTCTTCATTATGTCTCTGCATTTGGTCCTTTCTTCTCACTACCTATTTTAGTTCCCAGCTTTTCTGTTTGGTTCTGTTTCCTTTCACATTCATGACAAATGAGCCAATCTATACATGATTTCACTTTACTCCCACCTAATTGTCCAGCTTTTCCATTTTATCCATTCTTCATCTGTCCACATGTAAACCTTTGTCTATCACTCACTCACTTTCCACTTAATAGATCATCACTCTTCTTTGATCA
Organism: Sturnira hondurensis; assembly: GCF_014824575.4. Lineage (NCBI taxonomy): Eukaryota > Metazoa > Chordata > Mammalia > Chiroptera > Phyllostomidae > Sturnira > Sturnira hondurensis. The sequence goes on along the minus strand of NW_028093985.1, from coordinate 11,532,564 downwards.
CATTAGTCAAATACTTCAATCAATTTATTTATAAAACCAACCCTGTGGCGGGAAACAACTTTCATGTCTTACTGAACTGAGAGTCATTCATTAATTTAGATGTGACTAGGAATCAATACATTGTTCAATTCTCCTTAAAACACCTCATTCATGAATTTATAGGTATTTATTGAGAACACTCTATCATCCCATCATAGTTCTATACATTGTAGGTATATACAATGTGAGACATAGACATTCTTTCTAAATGCAATAATGGTGCAGAAAATCACTCTGTGGATTGTATTGTTTGGTGAATGAACTTTTTTTTTAAGTTTGATGCTGTTTCATTTGTCTTTTGTGGCCTGTGCTTTGGTGTCATTTCCAATAAATAATTACCAAATCCAATGCCACAAAGTTTCTCTTCTATGTTGCCTCTAGGAACCTTATATTTTGTGTCTAATGTATATTTCTTGTAGATATGTTTTTAATTGAATTTATAGGGGAAATTATAGGTTAATTTCCTAATTTTATTAACCTATAAACCTAGGTTTTATAGGTTAATAAAACTATATAGGTTTCCGAAGAGGGTAAAGGGAGGATAAATGGTGATGGAAGGGGACTTGACTTGGGGTGATGAACACACAACCTAAGGTATATTTTTAAGGGCAGACATAGGAAGGTCCATGTGTGGAACAGAGTGAAGGAGAAAAGAGTTGTGTGAGATAAAATCAGGGGTCAGACAATGTCAAGTTCTGTCAGCCATATTAAGAAGTTTCTCTTGTTTCCATGGGATTCCATTGAAGAGTTTAAAGATAGTGAGTGACATTACTGGATTTACATATTTAAAAGATTAGCTTTGTGCTGTGTGAGAAATCAAATTTGAGAGGTTGAAACTGAATGAAATAGCTTTAAGAAGCTATTGAACATCGGAGTGCATAGGTTCTTTTGGATTGGTGCTTCAGGGTTCTTAGGATATACTCCTAATAGTGGAATTGCTGGGTCAAAAGGCACGTTCATTTTTAGTTTTCTTAGAAAATTCCATAGTGTTTTCCATAGTGGTTGTACCAGTCTGCAATCCCACCAACAGTGAACTAGGGTCCCCTTTTCCCCACAACCTCTCCAGCACTTGTTGTTTCTTTCTTTGTTTATGATAGCCATTCTGACTGGTGTAAAGTGGTATTACATTGTGGTTTTAATTTGCACCTCTCTGATAGCTAGTGATATCGAGCATCTTTTCATGTGTCTCTGGATCTTCTGTATGTCCTCCTTGGAGAAATGTCTGTTCAAGTCTTTTGCCCATTTTTTAATTGGGTTGCTCATCTTCTTTGAGTGGAGTCGAGTGAATTCTTTGTATATTTTGAAGATTAAACCTTTGTCTGAGGTATCATTGGCAAATATGTTTTCTCAAGCTGTTGCTTCTCTTTTTATTTTTATACTGTTTTCCTTAACCATGCAGAAGCTTTTAACTTTGATGAGATCCCATTTGTTTATTCTTTCCTTTATGTCCCTCGCTCTAGGGGATGTATCAGTAAAAATCTTGCTGCATGGAATATCTGAGATTTTCCTGCCAATGTTCTCCTCTAGGGCTTTAATGGTTTCACGGCTTATATTTAAGTCTTTAACCACCTTGAATTTATTAGAGTTGGAAGCAACTTAGATGCCCATCGGTAAATGACTGGATCAAAAAGCTATGGTACATTTACACAATGGAATTCTATGCTGCAGAAAGGAAGAAGGAGCTCCTACCCTTTGCAACATCATGGATGGAACTGGAAAGCATTATGCTAAGCGAAATAAGCCAGGCAGTGAAAGACAAATACCATATGATATCACCATTAGCAGGAATCTAAACAACAAAACAAACAAGCAAGCAAAATATGACCAAAGGCACTCAAATACAAAACAGGCTGACAGGGACCAGAGGGGAGAGGGGAGAGAATCACAGGGGAAAAGGGGATGGACTCACATGAACAAGTATAAGGGACACATGGGCAATAACTTAAGTGGGGGGTGGAAATGGGAGGGAGGTGGGGAGCACTGGGGGGGCAGGGCTGGGAATATAAGACAGAAAACTGTACTTGAACAAGAATTAAATAAAAATAAAAATTAAAAAAAGAAGCTATTGAAGTGTTTCAGTAGAAATGATTTGGGAGATGTAAATAGAAAGAATCAGGCACAATTGCAGCATTATTCACAATAGTCAAGACTTCGAAACACCTAAAAGTCTTTCAACATGTGCTATAGGCCTGACCCATGTGGCTCAGTTTGTTGGGCATCATCCTACAGATGAAGGGTTGTCCATTAAATTTCCGGTCAGGGCACATGCCTGTGTTTCAGGTTCAGTCTCTACAAGAAGCAACTGACCCATGTTTCTCTCTCACAATGATATTTCTCTCCCTCTCTCTCTTGCTCACTTCCCCTATCTCTGAATAAGTAAATAAAAAACTCTTGGTACATTCACACAGTGGAACACTATGCAACAGCAAGAAAGAACTCCTACTCTTCACAACAGCGTGGACAGAACTAGAGAATATCATGCTACATGAAACAAGCCAGTTGGTGAAAGACGAATACCATATGATCTCACCTATTTGAGGAATCTAATGAACAAAACAAATAAATGAGCAAAATAGAACAAGAAACTTGAAAATAAAGAACAAACCAACAGTGACCAGAGGGGAGGCGGGAGGGGGATAATGGGGAAAAGAAGGGGAAGGGCCAAGCAAAGGAACATGAATAGCAGACTTGTGGGCATGAACAATTGAGGGGGAGATTGACTGTGGGGGTTGGGGAATGGAGCAGGGGAGAGCAATGGGAAAATGCGGGACAACTGTTACTGAAAAACAATAAATTAACAAACAATTTAAAAAACATGTTACATTAAGTTTCTTTTTAGATTAAAATTTTCAAGGTAGTAAAAGAGTAAAAGAGAAAAGTTTTCTTTTCTAAGTCTCTTTCATAAAGATAATCAGAACTAAGATTTCTAATTATCTTTCTAAAATTTTATATAATTATATAAGTAAATATATATTTTTCACCTAAATAGTGTATTTTGGTAAAACTTTTTTCACGTACTAATTTATGTCAGATAGTTTCCATATTGAGTGTATACTTTTACCTTGACATTAAAAACAAAATACCACATGCTGTGTTGCATAGATAACTATAATTTATTTAACAAGGCCTCGTTGCACTTCTGTTGGTGTTTAAATTGTGCTGCTGTAATGATATACAATGAAACATTTTCATGCACACATATTTTCATATATGTTCATTTTAACATTTGGATGAATTTCCATGTATGAAATTACTGCTTTAAAGGGTATTTGCAATTTTAACTTTGATAAAAGTTGCAAATCAACATCCAACAAAGTAGGACCAATTTCTAATCTCATTAAGATTGTATGGGCAGGGCAGGGAATATAAAATAGAAAACTGTACTTGAATAAGAATTAAATAAAAAAAAGTAAGTTAATGAGATGGTTATACATAATGTGACAGAACCAGACCCAGATAGGGGCTTGAAATTTTGAAAATCCAGCAAGCTACAGACAATTGACTATGTATTTACTTTTAATTAAAAATAAATATGAATAAAGTATTTAAACTGGAGATAAAAAAGATTGTATGAAAATGCCTGTTTATCCATACAATGGTCAAATAATTTTCATCCTATGGAACTTTGGAGAGACTTGAAGCTATGTTTCAAAGAGCTTTAGCAACAAGTTGATATGACATTGGTCAGAAGAACCATCTCATAAAAGTGACTACGAGAATGAATTTCTGTTGGAATGAGGCCAAAGATATAGCCCATTAGAAAGACTTCTGGTAAGCAAGAAATAGCATATAGTAATTTTTGTATAGTAACCATCACTAAAGATTTAAGAAATGCAAAATTTCACTGATGTTTTTAAGGAAACTCTGTATCACAAAATTATTTCATGGTTTGGTTTTAGAAAATACAATTTTTTGTGATTTTACAAATGTAGATAAAAACTTTGTCATCCAACTCTCTTTCCTATCACAATCTTTAAATCTCTTGTGTGTGAGCTCTTGTATTGTTTTTTTTGGGGGGACAAATAGAAATGAGGGTGTATTTTATTATGAAACTCTGAAAATTCAAAGTGTTTTAGATCACATCATTTGTTTTGTGCATTTTCTACAAGTGAAAGGGTATATATTGGCTTTAAATTATTTACTTGGCAACTCATGGAAATCCAGAGGGCAGAGAGTGTGTGTTCCTGTGTGTTTGTGTGAAAGAGAGAGAGAGACAGAGAGACACACAGAGAGAGAGAAAGTAAGAGAAATTGGAAGATTTACAGTATGTCCCAAACTCTGCACTAAATATAACTAGGAAACCCTACAAATTGGAATTCCACATATTTATTGGTATCAAATATGAATGATTGCATTGATATATTATAAAAATATAATAATACTTCAATTTTTAATAAAAATATTGAAACACAGTTTATTAAAGTACACTTTGTCATATTACAAAGTTTGCCTTATTTTTTGATACATTAGTTCTCACTCTGCATTATTTTTAAAAAGTGGAGCATCTCAGTTGTTACTGAATATATAATACTTAAATTTAACTACTGATACATATTCCTGAAACTTAAAATGATAGTTATCCTTTAAAACAATAAGTTTTGTAAATTATGCTTAGAAAAAAGATACTAAAAAATGGTTCTGAATCATTAAAATCTAAATAACCCTATTTTTATAATTCAGTCTCTAAATCTTTTTTACCCTGAGAAAGTTTTGCCACTTTATTAATGGCCTCATACCTGAGAATTATATACAAAATTATTTTGAAAGCTTCTCTTTTCTAGCTGCCTGATGAGCTGTTAACACCATTTTTCTGCAATTGATGTTATATTCAGTACTTAAAGTAGTCATTGAAATGTTAGTTTCTAATATATTACTATGGTGATGCTTTCATTTTTATCTGTACTTTTATTGGATATGTGAAATGTCTGTGGTAGCTCTAGTTCAGTTACTGAAAAATGATCAAGTTTCTTATAATATCTCTCATGGTTTTTGCAATCCTACAAATGAACACCCTTGCTTGTTCTTTGATATAGCTGAAACAGTTAAATGGAATAACTGTAACAAGAAGAAATATTTATAATGAATTCCTTTCAAAAGGCTTATTTTTCTTTCACTAGTGTCAGGCAATAGAAATAAAATGTAAAATTAAAGGTTTAAAGTTTTACATTTTAAGAACTTTGATCATCATACTGAAAAAAAAACATTAATAATCCCCATAATTGTACAATATGAATATGTAGGAAGATAAAGCATGAAACTTTGAGGCATGATGCCGTGTAAGTTGATAATTGTATGGTTAAGGTCACTACACTGAGGAAGGAAGCCATCAAAGTGGAGCATGTATTCTTTTTAAAATATCAGAAGTAATCATTTGCTGGACAATCATCAAAATGTTCCTGTTTAGTCAAATGTGGAAATGGCTCTAATTTAAATTCTAGACAGCTTATAGGTAATTAGCCTTTAGTACCAAATAATTTTTTAAAATTCTACATAATCATTAAAGCCATTTTTCATTGTCTATCAATAAATATATTCTAATTTTCCTTAAATAATTTAAACTTTTATAACTTCATGTAGATATTTAATTTTCCTTTCATTAGCGAATGTTCTTGATTCAGTCAAAGCATATTATTATAGTAAAACCAAGCCCATAATTAAACCAAAATGACCCACAGTAAGCAAAATCAACAATATATTATTTGGCTGGGCCAACCAAGGTTGATTTTTAAATTAATAAATCCACCACAGATGTGGTTCAGTTCCTACTCAAAATAAAAAATCACTTCTCCAAGGAGGACATACTGAGGGCACATGGACATAATGAAAAAAATGCTCAACATCACTAGCCAACAGAGAAATGCAAATTACAACCACAATGAGATACCATTTCACAACAGTCAAATGGCTATTATTAACAAATCAACAAACAAGTGCTGGAGAGGATGTGGATAAAAGGGAACCCTAGTACACTGTTGGTGGAAATTCAGACTGGTGCAGCCACTGTGGAAAACAGTATCCTCAAAGGACTAAAGATGGAACTGCCTTTTGATCCAGTGATCCCACTAGTGGGATTATACCCTAACAATCTTGAACCACCAATTCAAAAGAACCTATGCACCCCAGTGTTCATAACAGCATTATTTACTATAGCCAAGTGCTGGAAACAGCCTAAATGCCCATTGGTTAATGAATGGATTAAAAAACAAACAAACTATGGTACATTTACACAATGGAATACTGTGCAGCAGAAAGAAAGAAGGAACTCCTACCATTTATGTCAGCATGAATGGAACTGGAGAGCACTATGCTAAGTGAAGTAAGTCAGGCTGTGAAAGACAAATACCATATGGATCTCACCATATGATCTTAACATAATCAACAAAACAAATGAGCAAAATAGAACCAGAGACTTGGTAATAAAGAACAAACAGATAATGACCAGAAGGGAAGGGGGAGAAGGATAACGGGGAAAGAAGAGGAAGAGTCTAGTCAAGAAACATGTATAAAGGGCCAATGATAATGGACAACAGGGTGGGGGCTGACTGAGGGGGTGGGCAGGGCAGAGGAGAGCAACAGGAGAAAAATTGGGGCAATTGTAATTGAGCAACAATAAAAAATGCATGTACAGGGAATTACAGGGTTGGTAATCTGAAAGTTTCTGAAATCTAAAAGGAAAATATGTCCAGAGTAGTTTACAGGTAAGTTTCAATCTGCTTTTCATTGTGTAAAACCTGTCGAGTTCTTCTCACCCTCTCATTCCTTAACGTGCAACCAGTGTTAGTGTTTGCACTTTCTAGCAGATGATATAATCTCTAATTTCAAGCTCTTCTCAAAATGTACTGAAGAAACCTGACTTCAGATGTAATAAAACATGTCATTTAAAAAAGAAATCACATCCCATCCCACCCTCGTGCTCCCCCCTCCCTCCCATTTCCACCCTTCTCAGTTGTTGTCCATGTATCCTTTATATATGTTCCTCTAAATCATAGCTGATGGTGCTAGGAACCTCAGGAGGCCTGCCAGCCTAGCACAGATGACTGAGAGGAACCAGGAAAAGGGAGCTGCAGACTTCTATTTATTTTCCTGAGATATGGTACTCAAGACTGGCCTGCGAGGGCAAAGAGGGAAGAAGGACTGTGTGTATTTGTGGGTATTTTAAGGGACTTCAGGATTCTAATGAAGACACTAAGTCATTACTCTAAATCTGTATAACTTTTAAATAAATAATTCTCTTTCTTATCACCAAAAAAGAGAAAGAAATCACAGTATTTACATGCACACAAGTAAGAATTCTACAACAACAATGTAAATGTTTGGTGATTTCCCACTCATAGACTAAGGATTTTTTTAAATATTAGGCTTCATGTTTAAATAAATTGTTCTCTGGGAGGGCAAGATCTTGGAATTTTATATTTGTCTTGAATTGATGACTTATATAAAATTTGCTCACATAATTTTGACAGCATGGATGGAACTGGAGAGCAGCTTTCATTCTAACATGATAACTGTCTTCATGTAAAGTGTCTTCCAGTTATGAAGTGTTTTCCAAAAACTGTTCTAAGGAATGTTACTTACAGTGAACACTGGCTGCTGGCAGAACTCTTCCCTGCCTTTCTCCTACTAACATTTCTATGAAGTCTGTTTTCCAAAGGTGGAAATCATCGAAACAAAAACCTTCAGTGCTTTGAAATCATTGAACCAAGGACCTTTCCATAATGAAAGGAAAATTAATCAGAAAATCCTAGAGAGATCTACAAATTACTATTCTCCATCTAGTAAGTATGTTCTTAAAGGGTGGGGCTATCTTAACAGCTTTCTTTGAGTGCTTTTGTCCTCATCTGTTATAAAATATCCAGAATAGTACTTCTCAATATTTTCATTTCAGACAACAAGGGATTAAATGGACAAGAATGTTTTGGCATTAGAAAATGGGCCTTGGGACTATTCTACTACTTGCTCCATGTGCCCCAAGACCACAAAGAGTCAATAATATCAGCATTCTTGTAACATAGTCATACCACATTAGTGTGCCATGACCCACCTGCTGAGATATGCTAATGAAAACTTATCCTGTCATATTCTGGATATTTTTCATAATATTTTCCATTTTTGTTGACATTTTCCAATTTTAGTATTTATTTTGTTAGTTATTTTAACAGAATTTTTCAAATGTAATCTGTTTTCTTAATGAATAATTATTTTATTATATCCTTTTGTTATAGCTCTTAATTTCAGCAACCTTTCATAGTTCTTTCTTTTTCTGTTGTCTTTTTTAGCACCTTCCTTGTTCTCTGTTTTATTATTTATTGTGTTGTGTTTGCTAGAGGTGGAAATCAATATAATAAAAATATTAAGAATTATTGATCTAAGATTCGATAAAGTCCTGGAAAAACATGAAGTACTTGGCTTTGATGTCAAGATATTTTATCATTTTCTCTATAATTGCCAAAATACTTAGCAACAAATTCCACTCTCAGAACTATGTGCTAAAATGACTGATGCTTCACTAGAAGCATATACCTTTAAAGTATATCTCATTCATTTTCTTAGTTTTTAACAAAAAATTGCTCTGTAGCAAATTATGAATATAAATTATAATCACAGGGTCCCCAAAGGGAAGGTTGTTGGGTATTATAATGTTTCCAAAGAAGAAAATGCCAACATGCAAATCATTTTAGCAATAGTTCTATATCATTAAATCAATCTTCTCTTTTACATGGTTCAGCAAAACAGAAGGGTCTCAACTGTATTGTTAATCAGAATGAGTGGAAATGACCAGTGTTAAAGAAATTATCCATTGGAGACAAATAAAGAAATTATCCATGTTGCCATCAGGTAGATCAGCTTGTCCCCAACTTCAAATATTACTCTAAAAGGTATATTTCTTTCAGAGAGTTTATTTCAGAGAATATTTATTCATTTCTGAAATATCTGATCATGGAGAAGGCAACATAAGATACTATAACTGAGAAATGGGATTAAAGGGACAAAACACATCCATTTCTTTGTATCATAGCCACTTTATGAAAAAGCCTACAGGGTCCAGAGAGGAGAGGGGAGAGAATCACAGGGGAAAAGGGGAGGGTCTCACATGAGTAAGTATAAAGGACACATGGACAATAATTAAGGTGGGGGGCAGAAATGGGAGGGAGGTGGGGAGCACGGTGGGGGGCAGGGCAAGGAATATAAAACAGAAAACTGTACTTGAATAAGAATTAAATAAAAAATAAAAATAAAAAAAGAAAAAGCCTANATAATAAAAATATTAAGAATTATTGATCTAAGATTCAATAAAGTCCTGGAAAAACATGAAGTACTTGGCTTTGATGTCAAGATATTTTATCATTTTCTCTATAATTGCCAAAATACTTTGCAACAAATTCCACTCTCAGAACTATGTGCTAAAATGACTGATGCTTCACTAGAAGCATATACCTTTAAAGTATATCTCATTCATTTTCTTAGTTTTTAACAAAAAATTGCTCTGTAGCAAATTATGAATATAAATTATAATCACAGGGTCCCCAAAGGGAAGGTTGTTGGGTATTATAATGTTTCCAAAGAAGAAAATGCCAACATGCAAATCATTTTAGCAATAGTTCTATATCATTAAATCAATCTTCTCTTTTACATGGTTCAGCAAAACAGAAGGGTCTCAACTGTATTGTTAATCAGAAAGAGTGGAAATGACCAGTGTCATTGGAGACAAATAAAGAAATTATCCATGTTGCCATCAGGTAGATCAGCTTGTCCCCAACTTCAAATATTACTCTAAAAGGTATATTTCTTTCAAAGAGTTTATTTCAGAGAATATTTATTCATTTCTGAAATATCCGATCATGGAAAAGGCAACATAAGATACTATAACTGAGAAATGGGATTAATGGGACAAAACACATCTATTTCTTTGTATCATAGCCACTTTATGAAAAAGCCTACAGGGTCCAGAGAGGAGAGGGGAGAGAATCATAGGAGAAAAGGGGAGGGTCTCACATGAATAAGTATAAAGGACACGTGGACAATAATTAAGGTGGGGGGCGGAAATAGGAGGGAGGTGGGGGAGCACAGGGCGGGGGGCAGGGCAAGGAATATAAAACAGAAAATTGTACTTGAATAAGAAGTAAATAAAAAAAAAGAAAAAAAGAAAAAGCCTATAGAACACAATGAGAAAATGGCCACAAAACTTTGCTACTCTGCCAACAAATTGACTTTTTGTCAACTATTAAATTCGCTAGGATTCAGTCACTTAGAGGTTATTTACCTTCAAAAATTTATAAATTAGAAGTTGTTTTCATATTGATTTTCAAGCCAAGATCACATAGTGAGTTTATATTCCAATAATTCTTTTGTTTTAAAACACATAGCAATAATAATTAACCCTAAAAAACAAAATTTTAAATTTCTAGTTAGACTTAACAACAGGAGGAAAATCTTTGAAGATAATGGGTAGAAAAAATATTTTAAAATGCACCTGCAGCTGTAGCTGAAAAGTGTACCAAGATGAAGTTGCAACCGAGTTATTCATTTGGTTGCAGATAGCAGTGACTGTACATTCAGCTCTTCCAAGGTAAATGGCAGAGTAGGGTTGACATAAAAAGACTTCTTGAGTCCGACTATTAAAATCAAAGCTCTTGATGCTTCTTCTAGTTCTATGAAAGAGAGAGGAGTGTAGGGGACCAGTTTGTTTAAGTCTGGCAAATGTGACTCAGCTCTGTATGGAAAATCTACAGAAGTAAGATGGTGGGCAGGAGCCAGACCCTCAACCGAGTTTTCCCATGGGAATCAGGCCTAGAAAATGCATACAGACTGTTATGGCTTGCTCTTGCTAAAACTCCATCACCCTGGTCTAAAACAACAAATATGTATATTCTATCTTCAAGGTAATATCCAAAGCCTGTGTGAATTTTCCCAAGGACAGAGCTAATCAGCTCATTGCCATTCCCCTCTGCATGTTATTTTTATTTCCTTGATTGTACCTAAAATGTAGGCAATAATATTCTATGTAATAGATAAAAAATATTTCTCTGATGTAAGACCCAAGGAAAACAATAAAAGCTTGCCTAGGTAAAGGTCAAGGTGCTCTCCTCTTGAGGGAGTGCCCAAGGCATTTGTAGGCACTCTCCCCTTGAGAGAGTAGCCAAGCTGTTTCCTTTTTCTCCACAGGATTGTTCTCGCCTGTGTATTTATTTTTGTCGTCAGCCACAACAGGCAGACTCTGCTGGCTGGAGTCTGCCACAGAGGAGGAAGAAGAGGACAAGGAGGAGGAGTGGGGAATGAAGAAGAAGGAGGAGGAGAGGGGAATTAGGAAGAGACAGAGATTTGCCTTAGAGCTGTGCTAAGTATTAAATGGAATAATTCTTCAGTGTACCAATATACAATAATTTTATTTATTTTTCTCGTACTCATCTATATCTTATTTATTTTGATGTACAAGTTTGAGACCTCCAATTGTGTTCTCCTTTTTCAAGATTTTTTTCAAAATAGTGCTACTTGGCATCCTTTGACATTTTATATAAATTTTGCAATAGGTTATTCTTTTTTATTTTCTGATTACGTAATCATTTTAATTGTGAAAGTATGTTGGCCTTCACTTCTCTCAAATATTATTTTCTAATATTAGGCCATTTCTACTTATGGGAATGCAACTGGCATAGAAGATAATTCAGGCTTCATAGTGGGTCAAACAACTGTAGAGAGGATTTATGAGAATTATTTCAGCTTCATAATTAAAGTCTGAGTCACTATGTAAAATATTATCTTATTAATATAATCTCTGATTGTTTTATAGACGTTAGTAAACTTTTTCTGTAAAAGAGCTGATAGTAAATGTTTAATTTTTGCAGGCCATCTGGCCTCTGTTGCAACAACTCGATTCTGCCTTTGTAATGCAAAACGGCAGTAGACAAAATTAATAAATAGCTATGGCTGTTTCTCAATAAAACTTCAATCATAGACCTTAAATTTGAATTTCATAAAATTTTCACTTGTCATAAAATACCATTTTCTTTTTCATTCCTTCAACTCTTTATAATTATAATAGACATTCTTAGGCTGCAGGAAATACAAAAACAGATGACAGGCTGCATTTGACACACCAGTCTCAGCTGGTTGACTTTTGTTATTTTCATTGATATGTAATGTTAAAATAAAGAGAAAGCACTTATGTTAAGATGTATGTAATATGTGACATGGATGGTTATAATCTCATCTCTATTACTAGTCCTATTACATTAGATAAATTGTTTTAACTTACAACATTCTAATAAAGATTATTGGATACGGCCTTATATTATTTTGGAAAAAATTTTGAAAATGATAATTTATCAAGCTTCCTTACTTTAAAATGTTAAAGTTTATCGTAAATCCAACTGAATAACTTAATTAGTTTTAGATTGTCTGGTTTTACCCTGCCGAGCTTTAATGTTTCCTTTCTTGAATTACTGAGTTTTATATCCTGATAATTATTTGTTTTGCTTCCTAACCCAAAAGAGCGATGGTAGGGACTATTTTGAAATAGAAAACTTTATACAAAGTTTTATAGCATTCTTCCCAGTATGCAATGATCTTTACCGACTAATGATTTTTGAGTTGTCAGTCTGCTTTTTGTCCCTGAGTATTTGTCACATTTTCATTCGTAAGGTAGCTCTGTAGAAGAGGTCATTTAGTCATAATTTTATTGCGAAGTAGTAATTTTAATCCCTTCTAATGTGATAAATTTATATATATATATGAAAGTATAGCATCATAACATAAAATGTAGCTGAAAAGTTTCATTAAGGATTTTGTATTCTATTTGTTATATTCTATTTATTGTTCATTATATATGTGGTTGTATTTTGTATGAAAATTGATGTATCTCTAAAAACATTTTAAATGTATCCATAATTTTCAGTCTGTTATTTTCCTTATGTAAAATTTTGCTTTCCTATAATTATTGAAGGAATAGTTTGGCATTACTTTCATTTTGAATTTATATTACAAATTTAACATATGTATTGGTATGCGCAATGATTCATTATTCACAAGTTATAAAACTCCATTATACTTTATTAGACATTGAGAGATATATAGCAGGTACTAAGAATTCATTGGTTTTGATTTTTAGCATTTATTTTATTAATAATACTTATATCAAACAAAGTATCCTTTTTGCCCTGGCTGGTGTAGCTCAGTGGATTGAGCGCGGGCCTGCGAACCACACAATCGAGGTTTGATTCCCAGTCAGGGCACATGCCTGGGTTGCAGGCCAGTTCCCAGTAGGGAACTCACGAGAGGCAACCATACATTGATATCTCTCTCCTTCCCTTCCCCTCTAAAGATAAATAAATAAAATATAAAAAAACAAAAAACAAAGTATCTTTTTTACTTCATAGAAGTTAGAGAAAAGTGAAATGTAAACCATAATTATATTGACTTCATTTTTACATCAATCATCCTTCTTTGGTTTTATGAATGTTTTAATCATTTATAAAGAGAAACTAAAAGAAGTTGCAATAACTCAGAGTTAAAGGTTATATCCCCGATGGTATAAACTTTTCAATGTCTTGGTAAAACTATATATATAATTTTGTAGGACTTGTAGGAGTTCTCAGTCCTTTTCAAGAGATCTGTCTAGTCAAATCTCTTTTCTTAACAATACAAAGATGTTTGTGTTTTTTTCTGTTGTTGGCATGTACAGAGATACTTGAAAGAGCAATCACGGGTGAAACTAGACATGGACCAATATAGTGGCAGCTGATTGTACTGGTAACCTTGGTGTTTTTCGCTTTCACATATGCACACACACAAATTTTTTAAAAGTCCAATTAAGAATGACCTTAAGAGAGCAATTAAAATATCAGTTTTATTGCATATTGACTTTTAATTCTTGTCTCTTTACTCTTTGTGTCAACATAAGAGGTACATATAAAGCCATGCAAAGCACTTCACTACCTAAGTATACATGTATTTATGGTGGTTGCTGTGGTGCTGAAGCCATATCACAAAAGCTCGCAAGAGTGGACTGTACAAATACCTTGCTTACCCTATGTTGAGAAACATAGAGTAACATGAAACAACACATAATAAAGAATTTATACTACAGAAGCTGGCCAATGACTGCAAAACATAGCCATTATTATAGCTTTAAATAAAAAAAGCAACCACCAACGTTTAGCAAGCATAGAGTAAGTGAAATACTATACTTCACTAATGGAATATAAAATAGTACAACTACTTGGAAAACAGTTTCAGAATTGTTCATACAGGTCTTATAAAGGATCTAGCTGTTCTATTTCAAGGTTTTTACCCAACAAGAATAAAAACAAATTTTTGTAGAAAGACTTATTTTAAAATGTTTATACCAGTTTTGTCATGGCCGTTAAAAACTTGAAAAACTACACTTATCCATCATTAAAATTATAGTTCGGTATATTCACATACTCAATACTACTCAGCAATAAAATAAAATCTACTATTGATAGACTCAATAAAATAAATGAATTTCAAAAGGACTATGGTGAGTATATAATGTATGATTCTATATGAATTTTAAGAATAGGCAAAACCAATCTAGAGTGACAGAGAAGTGGATGCCTGTAGGTGAGAGAACAACTACCTTTAATCAGAGTACCTACTCTTTTATCATTCATTTCTGAATACTTACATGAGTATGAGCTTTCACTTAAAGAAAGCTTTCACAACTAATGTAATGGTTGTGAAAACCAGGATAATAGCACCCAATCAACATGTTGTAAATAGAGATGTGACATGAATAGAGCTAAGAGTCAAGGACAGAACAGGAAATCTGCCCTTGGAAACATAAATTACAGTGTGTACCTCAATCTACAAAGATACTGCATTTTCCAAACATGCTGGATAATTGAGCTGTTGTACATTAAAAATAAAATGTAAAACTCCCTCTTCCAAAAGAAAAGACAGAAGCAAAGGATAATGAATTTGTTCATTTGTCATATATAAGAATAGAATTAATACTATATAAGGACTGATAATATAAAATGGAATTTTGAAAATACACAAAGCAATTATACCTTCTTTTATTTCAGCATCATTTCAGTGACCCTTTACTGAGCAACACACTTGATCAGAATGGGAGCAGCACAACTCCGAAGCCAACTTGTACGGAGTAGCACAATGTTTTGTGTACATTATACTTCTAATAGATACTTGGGTATCAAAAGCAACACTTGAGAGAGCACTTCAGAAATATTATAGTGTAATTTGATGTTCTCTTTTATGTGATAAATTCAATAAATATTTATAACTATATTGTGTACCTAACTAAACCAATATTTATTTATTTGTGTAAGGTTATTTTGCCCCAAATTTAGATGTTAATTTTTTCTGCAATTGCTTTTGCTTCATGATTTAATGAAAGTCATGCATGATTGCATTAAATGAAGTAAGTCACTGGATAAAAGAAGAACATTAGTATTAACCTTTAACATTAGTGTGTAGGAAGGCAAAGGCAAGTTTAATAACTCATGGATAAAATCTTACAGTTAAATTGCCTAAATCTGCTTTATGCAGGCACATTAACATAGGGTAATAAACTTGAGTCTATTTTTGAAGAAGAATGAAATTACCATCAATAATCAATAGTATCCTTTTTATAGGTTTAAAGTTATTGGTCCTTTCAAATGGGGTCATTATCTAATGTTTGACATTTGTAAAATGACATGTTTTATTTTGTTGTTATATAAAGCAAATTTAGATGTTTGCTCAACACTGTATGTAATTTGGAATATGCAAACTTAAATTAAAGGTTTAGTTTTTGAAAAAGTCTGCTTTGTATTTAAATCTATCTTATGCCAAACATTACTTCTGGTTTTTAAAATATATTTTACATGATGTTTACATGTTATGTGAAGGTCAGCAATAAAACTCTTATTTCCTAGATTGCATGTGAAAAGTTACATACCAGAATCTAATTTTAATTGTTTAATACATCCTTATTTTTTACAAACATAATAGTGTTTTGTGACAAAATCATCTTCGTTGTTAAGCTATGAGAAATTTATTTTCTCTTTTTTCTTCTTGATTTTGTTTGGCTGTATCTCCTTTGCCAGTATAGTTTAAAGTATTTTTCTGTAAAGAATCTAAATCATTTTTAGGTATATATAAATTCAAGTGAGGTAAAAATATCATCCACTACCAATAATGTTTAATTTTTAATAATGACAGATAAATGTGACTTTCTGTGGAACTCTTGCAAGCCTCTAAGAAAAATATGTGAGAAACCCAATACATATTTTTCTGTCTCAAAGTGCATTTTGAAATGATGAACATTTTCAAAAATTATTTAGGAAAGAAGAGATTCTAACCTTAAATTAAACAGTGGGCCTGAGAAAACTTATGACATACATTTAAATTCATGGCCAGTTTTAAATTGGGCTCCTCCTCTGGAAGCACAGCCCTGAAGCCAGAGAGCTAAAAATATATGGTTTTGAGTCATGAGCATGAAGATGTTGCCAATTAACTGCTGCATTCTTCTTAGGAGACAAAAAAATAATACCTCTGTCTAAACATTCATTCTCATTTATATTTATAAACCCATGTGTGATTGTTTTAGAATATTTATTATTATTATTATTATTATTATTATTATTATTTAATGGAATGGCATTTTTTTTTAAAGAAAACTGTCCCCCAAGGAGTTACACATCCAAGTAGCTGTTCTAATGGTCTTTCTAGTTCTCAGTTCTTATGCTCTGCCCATTCCAATGACCTATTAACCAGGTTTATGGAAAAATTCGACACAGGTACAAGTCAGTATTTAAAAAAAAAAAGTTTTCTTAATGGAAATAATAACAGACCTTAACAAAACTTATAAAATATAGAAAACATACTTTAGGTATTTTCTTTCAGGAAGAAAAGAAGATTTAATATAAAGAGGGAAATTCCCCATGGATAAAAATTAATTTACAAACCCATTCCAGAACTCTTACAAAGAGCAAGAATATCTGAGGCCAAAGGAACCATAATAAAGTAAAATCTATCACAGAAATATTGCTGACCTCCATGCACATTAGCTTTGTTCACCCATGAGGGTAAGTGACTATTACAAAGGCTGTTAGATTTAAGTGCAAGGTAGATTGCAAAATAAGTTTTAGCTGTTCTATATTTTATGGCCCAAAGGTGAAGGCATGTTTCAAAACTGTGCTTGTCGTTTTGAAGTATGGATGCCACAGGGAAGGAGGTACACGAAAAAAGAAATCAAATTTATTTAGGTCAGGAATTCCACTGATAAATCAAAGAAGTGAAAAAAGCCACACTGCAAAATTGTGGAAGAACCCTGAAAAGCAAATCCCTTCCAATTTCATGCTAAAAAGGCTGAAATGCATTTCATGTGGAACTTGGCAGTAATTTGAACAAATTCCCAAATGACAAAGGTGTTAGGTGATTTCAATGGTGTTATTTCAACTTTGCTTGGAAAATGCTAACAATGATGACAAGCAATAAGGCACATGAATTTTTCTTGTTCCTATTTTAGAAATATTTTTTATAATCCTGTTAGGCAGAGACCTATGTGGGTGGTCTTACTATGAACAAGATTTGATAAGATTGTGTGGGCTAACCCTTTGTAAATCAAGTGACCTCAAAATTAATTAAAACCATGGATATAATGTCCTGTCAAAAATTGCAGTAAATTCTAATCAACCTACGACAGAATTGTTATTGGTAGTGTTTGCTCAATTAATTTAAAAGAGAATGAGGGTAAATGTAATGTCTGGTAATGATAATTCTCAAAAGGTATTATTTATTAAATGTGAGTCTTCATAGATTGCTCTTCATAAATTTAGTTGACTTTGGAAATAAAAAAAGTATAAAGCTATCCAAACTTTATTATTATTATTTTTTCACCATCAGAGTTGCTAATTTTAATGAGTATATATTCTTAGCTTTATCATATAATCAAAGCACACAAAGATTTACTTCAAAATTATTTGTATTCTATTCTTAAAGTGTGTAGTAGCAGTTGTATTTTACTTTTTTCTCTCTTTTTAAAAAATAAATGTATTTATCTTTAGAGGGAAAGGCAAGGAGAGAAGGAGAGAAATATCAATGTATACTTGCCTCTCATGAGTCCCCTGCTGGGAACTGGCCTGCAACCCAGGCATGTGCCCTGACTGGGAATTGAACAGCAATCATCTGGTTCGAAGGCCCGTGCTCAATCCACTGAGGTACACCAGCCAGGGGAATTTTACTTTTTAAATTGTTATTATAATTATTGCTTTTAACCTCAAAATAAGATCTTCCATCATTGTGGTTAAAGGTTTACTTTTTATTCTCCTCTAAGAATACATTATCTCCTATATCATATGTAAATCTAAATATCAACTTAGTATATTCCTTCTTTAAGTACTTGGGATAGTGGTCATATAAAATTTTCATACTTTTTTTGCTTGAGATGATTTTACATTCATCATAATATACTAAAACTATAAGATAAGCATGTATTCCTACAAATAAATTGCATTTAATAAGCAGCATTTTAACAGTCTCTGGAATTTATCACAGTAAGATAGTTTGCCTGAAAATATCAATTTAAAAGTAGTAGGTATCTTTCTAAACATTTTATTCCTTCTGTTTTGAGATATAACTAGTTTAATTTCTACTCAGTGATATCGCTCACTATTAAAAGTCTGCATATAAAAATGCTTATGACAATTTTGAAAGAGCTAAATCGTATTTTGTTTACATCCCATGGCGACAAAATACAGAACTTACACCTATTATATAACAGTGCATAGATACTTTCAACATTTTGAAAATGTAGTGCTCTTTCCCCCATTATTTAGCACAACATCAATTAAAATTTGAACTAAGCATCATTATTGTTTCCATGCATAAGTGTGGCCTTGAGGAAGTCTCAAAAAATTAAGGTAGCAACAACATCAGTTATCTTTGAGATAATCTTTTTAAAGTTTTGAAATATTCTTTATTATCTTTATTGGACAAAGTTCAGGTTCTAGACATGTACACAAGGGACTGGTGACTTCTCCACTCTACAACCTTCTGATTTTCTTTACGTATGTTCCATAAAGTATATATAATGCTAACATGTCCAAGTATGACATCTTTATAGGCACTCTACCCACTAGCTCCTCCTTCATTTTCTCTGTCTCAATTAATGATCATGCCATTCTGTCAGTTACTGAGGAGAAAAACCTTGAAGTAATACTAGTCACAAGTATCAGTAAATTATATTAGCTTTACCTTTCAAATAATATCTGGAATTTGACTGTTTTTCTCCACTACACTCCCAAGCCCCTGGTCCATCTTAGGAATCCTGAGTTACTACAGTAGCCTCATTACTGACTGGTTTTTCTGACTGTGGCCACCAACCTCTGCTCTTTCTCCCTAAAACAGTCATAGTCATTCTCAACACAGAAGGCATAGTGATTCTGACAAAACACCCAGGTGACTCCATTAAAAAAAAAACCCTATAGCTGCTTTCTATCTTATTCAAGAAAAAGCCAAACTTCTAGCCTACCTTGGGTAAGGCAAGCCAATGTCCTAATTGCCTGTCTATATTCTTCTCTTACTACTATGCACAGAGATGATCTGTGTGCACCATGGCAAAAGTTTCACGAGGGAGGTTACTACCAGAGTCCACTGGTTAAACAATGTCAAAACATACCAAGGTACAACAAAGCCCGCTTCATACCACACATCCTCACAGCCACCCAGATTTGTCTATCAGTCCTATCCTGTGTCTCTTGAGGAATCATAAAATGTATCTCTATCAATTCTAGATTTATTCCATATCAGAGTGGATTCAATAGTAGTGTCTGGGAACACCATATTGTAAAAAGATATTTAGGACAGTCAATTAAATTCTTAATAGAAAAAGACAATGTTTCACTTCCTCTACTCCTCATCTATCTACAAGTGTTGGGGATGTTCACACACAGCCAATAAAATTTGTTATACACTTTGGAAGAAGAGAGAGATTGTTTATCTATTTTTCCAAAATGAGGAGTTCTGTAGAGATCCAAAAGCTGCCATGTTGTAAACATATGTGACTTTGGGGCTGTGGGAAATGATGGTGGCCAGAAAACATTCTGAGGCAAAGCCAGCATCAATGTTCATGTATGCCTAAATATCCTCAATATGATCATCCATTTAAGTGAAAGCAGGCACTGTGTAAGTACCCATTTATTCTCAGATACAGAACAGGAACAGAAGAGGAAGAGTAAACTCTTATGAAAATTAGCAGGGAGATATTTGTTTCTCATCATCTAAGGTAAATAAGTGAAAGGAGAAGTTTGCTTTTGGAGGAATGCAATGCAATATTTATGAAAAGACTGGCTTCTGATTTTTTAATATGTTATTGTTTATGCTACTATAGTTGTCCCACTTTTCCCCTTTCTCAGCCCCCAAACCCAGTGGTTTGGCCATCTACTTTCACAGTCAGTCCCCAAACTCTTGTCCATGTCTATGGGTCCTTCATGTATGTTCTTTGACCAGTCACTTCACGCTTTTTCAGTCAGACCCCATCTCTCCTGTCTGCTAATACAGCTGTCAGTCTATACCATGATTCTATGCCTCTGGTTCTATTTTTTATCATTAATTTATAAGTGAGATATATGGTATTTGTCTTTCATTGACTGACTTATTTCACTTAGCATAATAGTCTCCAGTTCTATCTACTTTGTCACAATAGGTAGGAATGCATTCTTTTTTCTTCCTATATAGTACTCCACTGGTGGGCACTTAGGCTGTTTCCAAATCTTGGCTATTATAAATAGTGCTGCTATGAACATGGGGGTTCATAAAATCTTTTGAATTGGTGTTTCAGGATTCTTAGGCTATATTCTCAGCCCTGGAATCACTGGGTCAAGAAGCAGTTCAATTTTTAATTCTTTGAAAAAACTCCATACTGTTTTCTACAGTGGCTGCACCAAGTCTGTTTTGCCATAAAACAGTGTAGTAGGGTCCCCTATTCTCCACATCCATGCCAGCGCTTGTTTGTTGATTTATTAATGATAGCCATTTTGACAGGTCTGATGAGATGATATCTCATTATGGTTTTAATTGGCAATTCTCTGATGGCTAGTGATGTTGAGCATTTTTTCATATGTCTATTGGTCCTCTCTCTCTCCTCCTTGGAGAAGTGTCTATTCAGTTCCTTTGCCCATTTAATTGTGTTGTTTGTTTTCCTGGTGTTGAGTTGTATAAGTTCTTCATATATTTTGGAGATTAAACCTTTGTCCAATGCATCGTTGGCAATTATGTTCTCCCATACAATCAGTTCCCTTTTCATTTTGATGATGGTTTCCTTAGCTGTGCATGTAATTTTTAATTTGATGTATTCTCATCATTTATTTTTTTATTTCTCTTGCCCTAAGAGATATATTGGCAAAAATATTGCTATATGATATCTGAGATTTTACTGCCTAGGTGTTCCACTAGGATCTTATGGTATCACAACTTATATATTTTTCTTCCATTTTGAGTTCATTCTAGTGTATGGTGTAAGATAGTGGTCTAGATCATTTTCTGCATTTACCAGTCCAGCTGTACCAACACCATTTACTGAAGGCACTATTTATACTCCATTGTATGCTACTCCATTGTATACTGGTGCCACCTTTGTCAAATATGAATTGACCATAGAAACATGAATTTATCTCTGGGCTCTCTATACCATTCTATTGATCTGTGTTTCTGTTCTTACACTGGTACCAGACTATTTTGATTACAGTGGTCTTGTAGTGTAGTTTGATATCAGGTATTGTGGTCTTTCCAACTTTGTTCTTCTTTCTCAAGATTTTGAGAAAGGGCCATTCACGGTCATTTTTGATTCTAAAAATGGAAATTTATATCTTCTTTAGATATAAATTTTTGGAATATCTGTTCTAGATATGTAAAATATGCTGTTGGTATCTTAATAAGAATTGCACTGAATCTATAGTTTACTTTGGGTAATATGAACATTTTATTGATATGAATTCTTCCAATCCATGAGCATGGTATATACTTCCACTTATTTGTATCTTCCCCATTGTCTTCAGTGACCTATAGTTTTTAGAGTACAGGTCTTTTACCCCCCATGATTAAATTTACTCCTAGATACTTTATTTATTTGTTGCTGTTCTTAATGCATTAACAAATCATATTGTTTTTAGTTTCTTTATGACACTTCATTATTGGTGTATAGAAATGCCAACAATTTCTGAATGTTGACTTTTCATCCCACTGAGACAAATTCATTTATTAGTTTGAGTAGTTTTTTTGGTGGAGCCTGAAGGTTTTCTATGTACAAACCATGTCATCAGCAAATAATTTGACTTCCTCTTTTACAATTTGGATGCTTTTTATTTCTTCTTCTTGACTGATCGCTCTGGCTAGGACTCTCAGTAATCTGTTAAATAAGAGTAGTATAGGCAGACTCCCTTGTCTTGTTTCTGACTTTAAGGAAAATGCTTCTAGTTTTACCCAGTAAGTATGATGTTGGGAGTAGATTTTTCATACATGACCAATATTATACTGAGGTATGCTCCCTCTATTCCCACTTTAGTGAGTGTTTTTATCATAAATGGGTGCCAGGTTTTATTAAAAGTTTTTCTGCTTCTATTGATATGTGATTTTTGATCATGTCATTTTTGTATCATTTTGTTTATGTGATGTATTAGATTTATTGATTTGTGAATATTGTACCACCCTTGTTTCCCTGGAATAAATCCTACTGAATCATGGCTTGGATCTTTTTAATGTATTACTGAATCCAGTTTGCTAATATCTTTTGAGGATTTTAGCATCAATGTTCACCGGAGATATTAGCCTATAATTTGGCCTATAATATTGGCCTGGATATAGTTCTGATGCTGTCTGAGGCTGGCATAAGCCAATGTTAAGCGTTGTCCAAATCTAGCTCTCAGCAGCCTGTTCAGAGCTACAAGTGATCCACAGTTGGTGGCTGATTCCTCGGGCATCGGTGGCACACAGGACATGCCAAACTGCTCTGTCAAGCTGGATTTTATTACTGCTTGCTCCAGGGTGTGTCAGCAAGTCACCAAGTCCCCACAGGGTTTACCTCTGCCTGTCTCTGCCTGCCAGCCTATTGTCAGTCTTTGACTAGTCACAGACATGTTTCTGAGAGGGTTTCTGGTAGCATTGTGGTGGGGGGATTACTAGATCTCCTGTGGCAGGTGCTTTTCAGACCTCAGCAAAGATGATGGGTGTGTGCCCCCACCTCTGATTTACTAGTCTGATTCTGCCCGGGATGATTTCCCTGTACCCAGCATGGTGGGGCACCTAGAAGGCTAATTGCAGGGGTCTCCAGAGCCCAGATTTAGGTCTGCTGAAAATTGGGAGGGTGTTTGGTTCTTTCACGAGTGGGGAGCGCTAGACTGTTTCCTGGGAAAGTGATGGCTGGACCATACAGCCCATCTCTGACACTGCTAAATCTGCTTATGCTGCTGTCTCCTCAGCAATGGTTAAAAAGCAGGATTGGAAAAAAAAAAAACAAACAAAGAAAAAAAGAGAAGAAATCCAGACAAAACAAAACAACAACAAAACAGAGAAAAGAGAAAAAAATGCAAGGATGGACTGATTCCAGAGGGTGCGGCACACAATATCCCAGGCGATAAGGTAATTGCTTTTTTCTGGGAGAGGCTTGCTCTTCTCAAAAAAGATGGCTGCTGCATGATCCAGGTATATCTCAGCACAGAAAACCCCATGCCTGAAGCTGCTCCTCCTCGTCTCTCCCCAGTGCCTCCCACTCCAGACTCTCTTCATGCAAGTCCAGTCCACACTGCCCGCCCTTCACTGGAGTCCAAGGTGAATGGCTGTGACACAAAACCTGTGCTTTGGCTCCTCTAGGAATTAAGAAAAATAAATAGTGGCTGTGTCCCCAGTGGGTCTCATATCTCCCCAGCAGGGAAAAGCCCATAGCCTTTCTCTCCTGGGTGTTACATGGTCGGCGAATCCCAGCACTGGCACTCAGTGTGAAAAGCCTCCTTCCCAGGGTGAGCTCCCAGGACACACCACCACCCATCACCCTTGTGAATAGGGCCGGCCCCTTTAACGACCGCACCCTTCCTACCAGTCTCATGGTGCTTCTTGCCTGTCCTTGATTAAAAGTCTCTCTTTTAGGTGGTCTTAGTTTGTTGTAAGTGACTAGTGGCCTCTTTAGTTTTATTTCCTAAATTAGAGGAGGCATGCAATACATCCTCCTACTCTGCCACCATCTTGCCAGCCCTCAAAATGGACTTTTCTTTACTTTTTTAGTCTTATTTGAGGAGGAACAACAATGAACTGGTTTCCCTTCTCAAGGTGAAAAGTGGAAGCCACTGAAAGAATAACTTTTAAAAATCTAGCAATACCTGGACTGTATCCCATCCTCTGCCAAGTCAGAGGCTTGTTATCAGAGAGTTGAGACAGCTGTCCATTGGATGACCTTCATTTTACCTATCTTATATTTGGTGTGCCCAAGCTAAGTGGGTTTCCAGTAGGAGTTTTGGATATCTAGCAAAATAGGGGAGCTTAATCTGTCACCGATGCCACTTCATATCTGTACCCAGATAAGCTGAGACTTCTCCTTAAACCACTTGCAGAATTTAAATTTTATAAAGAAATGATACAGCATCCAGAAACTCAAAAGCCCTCTGTAGTATCCAATAGATCTTTATATTTATGTTACAAAATGTTGGTTGGGAAGCTATCCAAATATGATATGCTTAGTAGCATAAAGTCACCTAAGTTTTTATTTGAATAGAATATTATGCTGTTATCTGCACCAAAAATATGTGTCAAAAAGCAAATCCATTAAGTCCTTAGTGTTAATTCCATTGTCAATACAACTCTAATAACATTCAGTGTGAACTAAAATATCTCACTTTAGCATTTGTCAGTATTAACATGGTTTTGTAAAAATCTTTTTTATATTGCATTTTTTCCATGACCATTATCCTCCTTATATCACCCCCAGCAATCACCGCACTGCTGCCCATGTTCATGAGTCTTTTCTCACTTTTGTTCAACCCCTCCACCCCAATGCCCCACTCCCATAGCTGTGATCCTGTTCTCTATCTGTGAGTCTATCTGTCTGTAATTTGCTTGTTAGTTCAGTTTGTTCTTTAGATTCCACATATGAATGAATGCATATGGTATTTGTCTTCTCTGACTGGCTTATTTCACTTAGTACAATGTTCTCTAGGTTCATCCATGCTGCACAAAGGGTAAAATTTTCTTCTTTTTTTGTAGCCAAGTAATATGTTTTTGATTTGTTAATTTATGGTATGATGAATTTTATATTCCAAAGTGCAATCTTTTTCCAATAATGTTTTCACTTGGAAAACTAAGAGTGACTACAAAAGTACAATAAGCAAAGCTATAATTTACAAATATGCATTAAAGTCAGTCTGGCTTGTGTATGACAGATACATTATATTTGCATAGCATTTTTAGCCTGTGCAAAAAATATTTTTATTTTCAGAAAAATAAGAGTGCTGTATGCATTCATAAGCACACAGGACCAGATAAATCTGTAGCTAAACACAGTCTGATCTGTGAAACAGATGATCACACTGGGGGAAACTGTCCTGTTTCCCGAGTTGGTAAACTATGGGATGTTTAGGAAAAGCCTCAGTGGTAGACTACATTTGTCAGAGCATGCTCATTTTGTGTTATTTCATTATTTTTAAATAGTTATATTTTAACTTTCTGTAGTATCTTTATTTCAGATTATTCTTTATAGAATAAATAGAAAAACAGTGAAATAAAACAACAAAACATATTTATTTCATTCATAGCAAAATAATGATAGCATGAATGTGTATTTGCTCATACTAACAGACACAAAAATTTGATTTAGATTTTTAATGTGCACAAAATGTAGACAGATGACTGAATATCAACCATTTATAGATTTCTGCTGGATTAACTGGCTTTTACATACATATATTAAATAATGTCACCCTACCATCATTATTTTGAGTACTTACTCAGTTTTTGCTTTTTTTACTATGATGAGGTGAGCTTCAAATTTTATCCATATGCCTGAATTTTCTTTTAAAATATTTCTAATAGTGAAAATATAGAGTCAAAGTTTTTTTAGGCTTCTGGTTAATAATAGCTAATTGACTTCTTGATAAGTTTTAATGTACACTATCAGCAGCAGCAGAGGCTGTATTGAAAGATGCTATTTTTTAGTATCGAGAATTAGATCAGCGTAAAATCAGATCTCATTGCTGTTATAATCTGCTGCTTTTCCTTGTCAGTTGGGTTGGACTAATACATTCTATCCCCTTGCATTTCTATGTGGTTATGTTTACATAGGGATGGATAGCTCTATTCCTTATCAAATTAATGTTAGTACACTTCAGTTTTTTTATTCCAGAGGAATTAAAGTATATTTAGAGAAATCATACTCTTTAAAATATAATAGCAGAAATTAAATTACATGCTGTCTCATAAATTATATATTCATTAAACATTCAGACTATTGTTTTAAAATACATGGATGAACAGAAGTTAACCTCCTCACCAATTCCCACTGGCAGTCTATGAATATTATCCATTATTTTAAAATTAAGTTTTTTAGGTAATATCTATCTAGAAAACTTAATTATTTCTCAATATATACAATTATCTAATCATTATGTTGCACCTGAAACTAATATAATTTTATATGTCAATTATACCTCAATAAAAATAAAAAGATAAATACAGAATAATAAAATTAAGTTTTCCTTTATATTCTTACTATATGTCCTATATGTTATACTGTGAGACATTAACCTCAGAACCCTTAATATTAAACCCAGAAGCCTCAATATTCTGTTCTGGTCATTTTGGGCATTTATGTTAACAGGTTTCATAACTGAGTTAATTATTTTCCAAGATCAACAAAAGCCAGTAGAATGTCTGTTATTGTATAATAATTCAGTATCATTACAGCAGATGAAATAGCACTTGCTGAAAAGGACTTTTTACTTTTTGAATGAGTTTTACTTTATCAAGACCATTTTGTCTTTGCATTTTTTTTAAAGATTTTATTTATTTATTTATTTATCTTTAGAGGGGAAGGAGGGAGGGAGAGAAACATCAATGTATGGTTGTCTTTCGTGTGTCCCCTGCTGGGAGTTGGCCTGCAGGGAACCGCCCTGCAACCCAGGCATGTGCCCTGACTGGGAATCGAACCGTGATCCTCTGGTTTGCAGGCCCGCGCTCAATCCACTGAGCTATACCAGCCAGGGCTTGTCTTTGCATTTTTAATCATGAAAAAGTACCAGCAAGCCAGTTCGGACTTTGGGAGTTTTCTATCTATATAGACACAAAATAGTACCTCTGTAAAACTTTTTTTCCTATGTAAAACTTTTCACAGAGGATTTTATAATGCTTAGAAGAGAATTTGTTAAGTGTTTCTAAACTTCAAGAAAGTGGTATTTTATAGAGAATCTCTTAAGAATGAGATGCGATGTCCGAAGCAGTTGCTGGAAGGCTCAGGCTCATTAATTATAACCGTGCTGTCTGCCTGCACATGATAGCTGGTTACTGTGTAGACAGCCAGTACAAATGGTGAGCGGGAAGAACAAGCTTATAACAGTCCTGTGAGTAATTCAGAACATATTTCTCTGCTGTACACATGTTAAATAGTGATGTCAGCTTTGCATGTGAGAGAGTAAATGATGTGTAGAAAGATTTGTTTGGAAAAATAGTTACAAGTTTTCATTATCTGCCAGGAGGGTGGGGAGTGCTATAGTCAAATAATTCTTTGATTTTATTTCAACAGTATAAACATACTTATGTGTTGAGGTGTTCCCTATTTTATTCAACTAATGTGGATTCTAAAACATTGAGCTAGTCCCAGATTATTATATTCAATCACTAGAATATTCAGCCCAATTTAGTTTATAGTGTGACATTGAAGAGAAGAAGAATGTGCCATACTAAAACATACCACTCTGACATGATTATTTTGAGCTAAAAGCACTAAAAAAACAGCAGATGCAAAGAAGGGAGTTCTAACCTTTTCTTTCTTCCTGAAAACAGGAGATAACAACACCCATATGAGAGATTCCCTCCCAGGAGATAAGAAACTGGAAAGCAAAGCTAAGAAATTTAGAATTCTGTACCAACAGGCTTGGTTGAAATAATTAGTTATCTTCTTTTAGCATCCCCATATGTTTTACCTGTCCACAATTTTCCCTCTTTGTTCAACTTAGTATAAAAGTATTCAGGTTTCACCACTTCTTCAGGTCTTCATTTTCTTATGAGGGCTGCTATGTTACATGAAACATAAATTTGTATGCTTTTCTCCTATTAGTGTGTCCTATGACAATTTAATTCTCAAGATTAGCTGATAAACTAGCAGAGTGAAGGCAAAATTTTGTCTCCCCTAGAACATCATTTTTAAAAACTAGTTAGTCTATTTTGTATCAAATTTACATAGAATTGAAAAAAAACAGCATATCAATCAGGTTGACCACTTTGGTAAAGACTAAAATAACATAGGTATACTTGTACATACACACACACACACACACACACACACTCACACACACTCACACACACACATACTCACATACACACACACTCACACACACACACACACATACAGGAGAAAGAATAAGGATGAAAAAGCTGCATGTACCTCCTAGAAAATTTCAGAAACTGAACTGTATGGAAAAACTATGAGAGGAGAAATACTAGGAAAGCAAAAGAGTTGAGGTGTTCTTTACCTTAACTGGAATAAATCCAGTGGATTTCTAAAAGGACAGAATATCTTTGAAGAAATGTGTTTTGAAGTTCAAGATTGTTTTGGCTATTTATATGCAGTCTGCTGTGGTGACTGCAGAGAACAGAGTCAAGTTTTTCAGCACATTATTTTCTTCTTTTATTTGCTTATATAGTAAAAACCAGCTTTAAACGTTTATTTAACATACCAGCCTCAATCTATTATTTTGTTCTGTTGAGCTTTACCTTGTCTCTTGCTATAGTCAATTGTGATTAATTGAAAACTCTGATTCATGAGCTTCAGTGGAAAAGGAAAGTTCCTTGTTTACACCTTAAATTCCTACCTAGTTTCATTTACAATGAAACTTTTCATTTAGAGAAGCAACTGTGAGGTTGGAATAATGCAGTAACCAACCCTGAAATGTGTTGCATAATCAAGTTCCTAGACCCATGTTTTTCTTCCAGCCAAGCTGGATTGCAAATAGTAGATTGAGCATTTCCAGTGTGCACACTACTAGGTATTCTGAAAGAAGTGCTGAGTCATGGATTCCAGAAGGTGTTAAGGACTGGTAAGAGGAGGTATTGGTGCCTTCTGGTGAAAATGAAGAGTGTATCACTTTGCTTTGGATTCTGAACTTAGATACGTAATGGCAGAATTATAAATGATGACCATTGTATGTCTCTGTTTTAAAAATCAGAACTGTTCCTAAATATGTTATATAATTGGTATGAGATAGTATAGCCTAGCGCATGCATGTTATATAAAAATGTCATTTGTCATTATCTCATGTGTATTTCATTAGTATTATCCAGTTTTTTCTTGCTAACACATTCTACTTTTCATTATACCATTGCTGATATTTGGTTCAGACAAATTCTTGTTGATGGTTTTTAAAATACTACTTAAAAAGAAAAAAGCATGCTAAAAAACCTTAGATTTGATTAAAGACAGTATAAGTAGTAGATATTTAGTTTTTTAAAAAAATCATCAGTAACTCTTGGTGACAAGCTAAGTCTTGAACAAAAACAAAAGCTATTTAATAAAATACTTGATTTTCCAATATGTGTCTTTTAAAGCTGCCCAATTATTTTATATTAAATTGGACAATTTTACAAAGTTTTTTTTTCATTTCCTTTTCGATGTCTTTAGCATAGTACCTACCATAGAGCTGAATCAGGATCCTATTGTAAAATATGGACGTCTCAGCATAATGGTGAATCATTAGCTTAATTTGGGTCTATATCTCTAATCCAAAGAAGAAGCTGCTAAGAAAACTTTGTAAACAGTTCAATAGAGATGAGGCCTGGCAAGGAATAGAAGGTTCTAAAGTTGGTAAAATGAACTCTTGCAAAAGAGGGGCAGCTCTGAAAATATTTGGTAGTCCTTCTCGTGCTGTTGGGGATGCAGCCCTTCCACAGGCACAAGAAAAGCATTGCAGAAACCCACGTATGAGAGGTGGTGGAGTGGTAAGACCTATGTGGATGGATATAGAAAACTTTCCCTAGGTCCTCAATGGTTCATCTCTGCCCCTCACACCATGAAAAAAGTTCAGCCTCCTCTTTATCAGTCCCAGAAATAGGACCAGTGTCCAGACATTTTTGTTCCATTGGTTCAGTTCATGTCTGTCCTAATCCAGCTAGCCATATCTATTTTCCCAGCTGTACTCTGGTTGATGTTGTGTCCAAGCCTGCAAATTCTGCTGTGAGCCCCAGATGGTTGCTAGGGCCACATGGTTGCTATGGAGAGAAGATACCTGAATGGGGCCTGTTCATGTTATGAGGTGAGACAGAGAGAAAGCTTTTTTATTAAGTTGGTTACGTTATCTTAGTCTTGGGAAGGACCAGGTCTTTCTTCAGGCTAACCAATCAACTTCCAAATTTCTCGCAGGCTTGTGTTGGATCTTCCCATAACCAATCAGATATTAATTAGGGCAGCATTCCATTATCCCTAGATAATGTTAGATTTTACTAAAATCTAACCATGTTATATTTTACTGTGCATGCCTCTAAGTAGAAGTGACCTGCCCTGCCATTTTGGCTCTTATGGGCATGCACCCAGCAAAAGGATTTCCCCTTCTTTCTCTGATAATTCAGTCACCTGGCCAGCAGTCCCCTGGGAGATTGGAAAGATGATTTTTTTCTCCCTACGTAAGGAAGAGAGTAGTGTGAATCCCCTTGGTGGGGGAATGCTGCAATCTCCTGGGGTCTTTATGAATGCTGCAACTTCCTAGTAAGGCAGGCTTATCTGATTCAGCTTCCCAGTTTATTAGGCTTCTTAATGTGTGATTCCTTTATTAATATTTAACTGTCTAACAGCTAAATGCTAGCAGTTTACGATTAAGATATCCAAATATATGAATGTCAGAAATGCATGTATAAAGAGAAAAAATAATAGGAAGTAAACTATGAATTATTAAAACTATACTTATATTGTGTTAATTTAAGATACAACTAAATTGTGAAGAGGCAGTGTGTAGAGTCCACAACTCTTGTGTGTAGATGAAAGGAAGAGCCATATTACATGCTATTAAAGGATTACACAGTATTTGTATTTATAAAGCCTTTTTACAATTTTTCTGTTCACTTTCTGCATGAAAACTAATAAGATGTTTTTTATTTTCCCCAATTCCTCCTGCCATGATTGGAGTATAGTACATATTTATTACAATTGATATTACTCAAAGAATAATTAAATTATACATTCATATTTTTCTCCAAAGATCATTACTTTATCTTTAAATATTAGAGATTTTAAGCATTATGTATAGTTTTAAAATGTTTATCTGCATATAGAATTCTCACTTGTCTTCTAACTCTGTTTCCATCATGAGAGGGTAATTGAACTCTTAAGTTAAATATAGTGCTATATTTGGTAGTGTTTTAAAACTGGATCTCCCGTTAGGGACAGTAAACTGTGTTTTGAAACATTTCTTTTAACTCTTCTTTTTTATTTAATTCTTGTTCAAGTACAGTTTTCTGTCTTATGTTCCCAGCCCTGCCCCCCCAGTGCTCCCCACCTCCCTCCCATTTCCGCCCCCCACCTTAGTTATTGTCCATGTGTCCTTTATACTTGTTCATGTGAGTCTTTTGTATTTTCATAATATAAATATTCCCACTGTGTCTGATTATAAACTATTACCACGATGACACCAAACACCTATTTGGGGAGATAGGTACACAGCTGACTCTTGAGAGCTGGTGTGAACCAAGTCCAGCACTTTACTAGCTCAAATATCTTTTTAAAAGAAATTCATATCTTGTGCTTTTGGGCCTCTTTTCTGAAAAGTATTGACATGAAAATAAAGTATACTTCAGGGAAAATTAATATCCTTTTATTAATAATATGAAATGTCAATCTTTTCTGAATATGTTTGATTTTAATATTTTCATATTAGTAAAATATAAAATGATGCATCTACATAATTTTAGAATGAAGGAAATTATTTCTAAGTGAAAATATATAAAGACCAATAAAACTGAGAGTAGATGGTGTCAAAGCTACAGTACTGTTAAACCTACATTATGTTTCTAAAACTATTAAAGGTACATTCAATAGAAATGTTAGTGTAGGTAGGTAGATAGTTGTTAATAAGGAAGAAGCAAAGGGAATAAAATATTAAACAATAAACTGGGAAGCTGAATCAGATATTAGGGCAGCATTCCATTAAGTTTACTAGGAAGTTATAGCCTTTATAGATTCATTCACACACTTCAGGGGATACCCACCAAGGAAATTTAATCTCTGGAGCAGACAGAAAATCTCCCCAGGATGCTGCCTGCCTGGCATCAGATTGTTGAAGAAAGTAGGAGAGAAAATTCGTCTCCTGGGAACACATGGTAGAAACTAAATGATGGAACAAAACTTTTGACATGCAACAAAAATCATGATGGCACAAATGAAGGTGTTTCTACCATTGGACATAAACAATAAGAGCTACAAAGGGGAAGAATCTAGCCCAGGAAAAACTGGAAAAGTAATTGGATTGGATAGAGGGACAAGAACCTAATTAGGACCCAGAAGGAAATTGGTCAGTGGGAGGGTTCAGTTCAAACCTGGGAAGAATCTGGAGTTTGGCCGGATGTTTAAATGGTTCCTGGATCATTACCAATAGCCAAGAAAATATATACAGGATTAACAGAAGCTTAGATTTGTGGGCCAGATCCCCAGTTGGGGGCATGAAAAGGGCAACCACGCATTGATGTTTCTTTTCCTCTCTTTCTCTCTCCCTTCCTCTCTCTTTAAAAATAAATAAATAAAATATTTTAAAAGTTAAAATAAAAGCATATATATATATGGATAAAACTAAATCTAATGAAAATTTAAAAACTACGAATAATCTATATTTTTATTGCATTTTAGTTGCTAATATTCTATTTAGTTTGGTGTAAATAAAATTATGTCATGACATATAAATTAATAATTATTATGTTTTTGTGTAAAATAAATGAGTTTGGTGAGATGCTGTCTTTGTTGCTGAATTATGTAATAAAATAATACAATTTGAATAAAATGTAATATTTGGGGAAATTCTAGTAAATGATCATGTATCAAATATATTTACTTATTTTAGTAGATGTTAAAAACATAAAAAAAGCCCTCACTAGTGTAGTTCAGTGGATTGAGTGTGGGCTTGCAAAGCAAACAGTTGTGGGTTCAATTCCCAGCCAGGGCACATGCCTGGGTTGCAGGCCAGATGCCAAGTAAGGGGCATGCAAGAGGGAATTGCACTTTCATGTTGCTCTCCCTCTCTTTCTCCTTCCCTCCCCCTTTCTCTAAAAACAAATAAATAAAATCTTTTAAAATAAAAACATAAAAGAACGTTGCAATAATGTGTAGTAGAAGAGATGCATGATGTGTTTCCAGCACTTGGCTATTATAAATTGTGCTGCTCTAAGTGCACATGAGTAAATGAGTGGATCAAAAAACTGTGGTACATTTACATGATGGAATACTATATAGCAGAAAGAAAGAAGGAGCTCCTACCCTTTGTGTCAGCTTGGGTGGGTCTGGGGAGCATCAGGATATGTGAAATAAGCAAGGCAGTGAAAAACAAATACCATATGATGTCACCTATAAGTGGAACCTAACCAACAAAATAAATAAGCAAAATATAACCAGAGACAGTGAAAGTAAGAACAAACTGACAGTAAACAGAGGGGAAGTTGGAGGGGATATTGGGGGGAATGGGGGAAGGGTTGTCAAAGAACATGTATAAAGGACACATGGACAAAGTGAAACGGGGGAATGATTAAGGATGGGAAGTAGAGATGGCTGGGGTGGGGGGAGTTGATGGGGGAAATGGAGACAACTGTACTTAAACGACAATAAAAATAAATAAATAAGAGAATGATACCTCAGACAAAGGTTTAATCTCCAAAATATACAAAGAACTCACTCGATTCCACTCAAAGAAGACAAGCAACCTGATTAAAAAATGGGCAGAGGACTTGAACAGACATTTCTCCAAGGAGGACATACAGAGGATCCAGAGACACATGAAAAGATGCTCCATATCGCTAGCTATCAGAGAGATGCAAATTAAAACCACAATGAGATACCACTTAACACCAGTCAGAATGGCTATCATAAAGCAACAAACAACAAGTGCTGGAGAGGTTTTGGGGAAAAGGGGACCCTAGTTCACTGTTGGGATTGCAGACTGGTACAGCCACTATGGAAAACACTATGGAATTTTCTAAGAAAACTAAAAATGAATGTGCCCTTTGACCCAGCAATTCCACTCTTAGGACTATATTCTAAGAACCCTGAAACACCAATCCAAAAGAACCTATGCACCCCGATGTTCATAGCAGCACAATTCATGATAGCCAAGAGTTGCAAGCAACCTAGATGCCCATTGGTAAATGAATGGATCAAAAAACTATGGTACATTTACACAATGGAATTCTATGCGGCAGAAAGGAAGAAGGAGCTCCTACCCTTTGCAACATCATGGATGGAACTGGAAAGCATTATGCAGAGTGAAATAAGCCAGGAGATGAAAGACAAATACCATATGATCTCACCGTTAACAGGAATCTAAACAAAACAAACAAGCAAGCAAAATATGACCAATGACACTCAAATATGGAACAGGCTGACAGGGTCCAGAGAGGAGAGGGGAGAGAATCATAGGGGAAAAGGGGATGGACTCACATGAACAAGTATAAAGGACACATGGACAATAACTAAGGGTGGGGGGTGGAAATGGGAGGGAGGCGGGGAGCATGGGGCGGGGGGAGGGCAGGGTTGGGAATATAAGACAGAAAGCTGTACTTGAACAAGAATTAAGTTAAAAAATTATTAAAAAACAGAGTATGTTAAATAAGTAAAAAAAAGATAAAAAAAAGAAATGCATGATATGTTCTTCTCTATTCCTGGTTCAATTCCAAAGTTGCACTGTTTAATCAGAACTAGGAAGGTTGTAGACACATAGAAAAATAAATACAATGTTGGGCAAAAGTAGGTTTACAGTTGTTTATATGACAAATAATACAATAATACATACCAATATAAGAATAAACTCTGTGTTTACTCACAACTATAAACCTACCCCCTATTCTGCAAAATCATACATTTAGAAGCTATAGGGAATAAACTAGAATTCATGAAATTTTTCCAGTCTCCAGTATTTTTTTTATCTGTATAGTGCAATCCAAAATCAATGCAGGAAACTATTTTGTAGTCCAAAGTCTGGCATAAAAGAAACAGAACATTTAAACTGGTTTAGTAAGAAGAATTCAGACAAGTGCTATATCCAAAGGTATGAGAGAGGATACAAAAAAGTCAAAAGATGAGTGAGGCACCAGGGCTCAAAACTGCTGGGGAACTATAACTACTTCTACGTATTAAGTGGCCAGCCCATGGAGCAGTTAACTGATCTAAAATGGATGACTGTAAGTGACCCCTCCCACTGGAGGAACACACAGGGAAAAGAGAGCCTGGAGAAAGCAACCCATCTGTATCATTGTCCTTTTCTTGCTCTCATGCAAGGGTATGCCTTTCGCCAAAAATGCAAAAGCCAGCCCCAAGTCAAGAGCTGCAATGATGCGTTTCATGAATATCATGTCTCCAGAGCACAGAGAAATGCAGAGAAGAATGGAACCTGAGATCTGGAGGGCATAACATGAAATAATCAACATATGTGGAATCACTGGTGAAAACTTTTGATATTCAGTAAGCTTTTTAGGATAGGAAATGATTCTATCATTTTGAGAACGTTAATCAACAGCGTTCAGTTAATGAAAAAATCCAACTAAAGAAATCCTGATTCCTTATCAACTATAACCTTTGTCATATCTCTTTTTTTAGAGTCTTCTACTATATACACTACGTGCAATTAAACACGACCCTTTGCTGACTATGTTATTATTCTGCTCTTTGTTAGTAATTATAGTGGATACCCTGTCATTAGACAAAAAGGCAGGCTGCTAATGATCTAATTCTAACATATTCATTCTAATTACTTAGTACTCTGGTCATGTCAGTGATTAATTCAGTTGCCTTGCTACCTATGCAATTTGTAAAATTATACTGAATAAAAATACCAGATGTTATGAGTTGTAATACTGAATGTCCACATGTTACAAAGTGTTTGAAGCACTCATAAACTGTGCAAAAATATATTTTAAAACCCTTATTTAACTCTACTTAGTTGTCAATAATTCAAATATTTTCATTTCATTTTCTATTTATGATAAATCTGAATGTAATATTTCCAGTTGTTAGAAGATTATTTTGTTTCTACTACCACACTATTGATGCCTTAGTTTCCTTCTCTCCCAGTAAGATGGGAGTTACTTCTTTTTGGGTTTTGGATCTACATTAACCTAAAACAGTACCTACTATACCATGAGGTCTTCATAAATATTTTTATGAATTAATAAATTACTTTTCAAGTTATTTCACCTCTTAAGGGTTGAAATCTCCTGAGTAAATCTATCATGTTCTGACAAAGAAACAATCTTTGATTAGCTACAATGAAATTAACTGATTAATTTGAATTTTTCCAATATTCTCATGGAAGTGAAACCGGGAAAGGAAGGACCTGAGAAATATTATCAAGGAGGAGCCCATAATGAAGAAATCAATAAACATAGTTTTTTCAAAATTCTCTTTAGGTTACCTGCTTTTCTTTCTCCACCCAACTACATACAGATCATTCTTAGGTTCTCTGTCTTCATGTCTCTCCTTTTCTTTGCTAACTGCCTCATAAAACTCTTCTGTCTTTGTGACTAACTCTAGATCTAATTTTTCCCTGATGGATTATTGATTGAGACACTTTGATTACAATCTGACTCTACCTCTTCATTGCTCAGACTCAATAACCTTGTCTACAAAATTAACAAATTTCGTTACCTATAATTTCTGTCCGAGTGAACCCTGGGCAAGGTCTTTAGTTTATCCAAAAAGATAGGAGGGTGACCTCTCAAGGGTATTTAGATTAAAGAAAAAAACCGAGGGCATCAGATTTGGGGTTATTTTGATAAAAAATATCAAATATCAATAGTAATTCATTCTAGCAAACAACTAAAATAAGTGTTTCTAGTGAACTTCTTTCAAACTGCTTTTTACTAAAATGGAGCTGTTACCGAACAAGGGTCCAAGGGGGGGTGCAATACTTGGCCCACCGAGGGATGCCAAAAACTGCTACAGAAAACAGGGGCCCCTCTCAAGGACGATACACTAATATCTATAGGGCTCTTCTGTCCGCCGCCAATTGGAAAGACATCCCTCAATGCCAGAGATTTGTGAAAAGGAAACAAAATGTTTATTTAATGCTATTTAGGCCTAATGCCTTCCTTAAAATATTAAAGTCTTTAAGGGTATACACACACACACACACACACACAGCGCTCCCTTCTCCCACTGTCCCAACTCCGGGTACCGTAAATCAGGAAAAGAGCGCACGTCCGTTTTTCAGGTCGCTGGCATGTGAGCTGTGTCGCCTGCCTGTCCAGGCAGGATCTCCAATTAATCCAAAGTCATGCGGCACCTTTCACTGGCAAGAGTTCTTTGTACCAAGTTCCAGTCAAAGTCTCTCTTGGTTTCCAGGCCACTCAGCCAAAGGGAGCACACCAAAGCCGCGTGGGCCTCTTCTACCAAAGCCGCACTCCACCAAAAGTGCACGTCTTCTTCACCTGCCCACAGGGATCTCCATTCTGGCAAAGCTGCGTGGTTTTCCCTTTCAACTAGCCAAGAGGGGGTCTGCACTCTGCTGAAACCGCGTGGCTCTCCGTCCTAATGGCTACAGGGGTCTACATCTTTCCAAAACAGCGTGGCTCTCCCCCTCACCTGGCCAAGAGGGGGTCTTCACTCTGCTAAAGCCACATACCTCTCTAGCAGGCACTCTGTCTCTCTCAGAGAAGCAGCTCCCCAATTCCAGCCTGGTTCCCAGCCACTCACTTCTCCCTGGCCCAAAACTTGGCCACAGCTATTTAACATATCTATGAAACCAGTTAAAGGTTATAGATATGTTAAATAATCATTCCAGAGGTTAGCTGCAAAACTGTTGCTATGCAACACAGCTCTCAATGGCTCTGCTCCATTCGTCCCTTCCCCCAACTGACACCTTTGGGAGGGGTGGTGAGGACATCTTAATATTTCCTCCAATATTCCTGTACACTTTGAGTTCTGGACACTATTCCAAATCTTTTCTGGCCCCCCCCCCCCCTTGGCTGCACCCTGTATCAGAGCTATTATAATCTCAAAAAAGAAAAGAAAAAGAAAAAGCAACCTAAACACCATGATAGCTAAAATTTAGTTTCTAGTTCACCAGATATAAGCTTAGCAAGAGCAGTCATTTTAATATACACAATTATTATGCCCCGATTTCCTTACAGATAAAAGTACCTGAACATTTTACCAGGCTAGCAAAGGAAATAAATAACACTGAGAGTTCACCTCTTGGCTCAAAATTAAAAGCTATGTTCTAGAAACATAGCTCTTTCCTTTTGCACTTTTTATTTCTGGTAGAATTTAATAATTAGTTCTGATTGTATTGATGCAAAGACTACTAATAAATGTAATAAATTTATTTTATAATAAGTAAGGCATATAAATTTATTTCTAATTTTTAAAAGATTTTCTATTTTTTAAATTATATTTAAATTCATTTCAATCCAACTTTTGTAGACTTTTTCTAAAATGTGAGACCTATATATTTGACTGTTTAGAAATGAATGTGTTCATTGAATTCTTATTTTCAAGTATTCATTTGTGTAAGCCAACAGAATAATAAGTCCAAAGACCTTCTACAGAATCCCTATCTGAGACAAATTATTTTATTCCACATTATAGCTGATATTTTAAATTGGGTCCTATCAATTTTCTAGAAGAAAAAGAGAAAAAAGTCTTTCACTTATTTGGAGAAATGTAGCTTTTACAATGAAAATTAAATATGCCTTCTCTTCAGTTAAGTATCTCTGTTAGGATAAGAGTCTGAGAAATACTACACTTAAATTAAGATGAGCTTGGGACTTTAGAATTATAGTATAAAAGATTTGATCTTTGGTACACCTTAT
Source organism: Sturnira hondurensis (assembly GCF_014824575.4). Classification (NCBI taxonomy): domain Eukaryota; kingdom Metazoa; phylum Chordata; class Mammalia; order Chiroptera; family Phyllostomidae; genus Sturnira; species Sturnira hondurensis. Next base: position 11,493,315 of record NW_028093985.1, on the reverse strand, counting down.
TCATTTTAAATATAAAATAACTATACAATGGGCAAAGTGATATCATGGGCAATAGTACTCTTGTGTTTTGATTTTGATTTTGTGTGTAACCAATTATATCACCTTATATATATATTCTCTAAATTTTCTGTGTATTTAACTTGTCTACAATGATAAAAATTTTGAAAAAAATACACCTTCTAAATTCCCTTTTATTTCTAATTAATTTTGAAAGAACGCCTTGAAACTATAGAAAGGAAGGTAGTACATATAATGGAAAATTATTACCTAGAATATTTCATGCTATGCAAGTTTCCATGTGACTGGTTTCAATGACTGCTTCAGTTTTAGATTAAATTGTTAAAATAAATATGTAGTCAGGAATAAGGATGAACAAGTATGAAAGATCTACTCTACTACATAAAAATAACTATTTTAATATGTTAAAAATTCTTTGGTTAGTGCATCTCTAGAATGATATCAGCTCCTTATAGGAAATTATTCATTTTTCAGTAATTGCTAGTAATTATACTTTTGTAACATTTTTTATTGTATATAAAAAATTTCAAAGGACCATATGGTTTTAGGGCCACAATCATAGTTTAAAAAATAAATTTTGATGGACAGACACTAGACTTGGGGTGGTGAACACACAGTACAGTGTACAGATGATATGTTGTGGAACTGTGCACCTGAAACCTGTATAATTTTGTTAACCAGGGTTACCCCAATAAGTTCAATAAACAGGAAAACAAAAATAAAAACCTAACAATTCAGCAAAGAAGCTGTTCCTGTCACTGATGAACAAGTAAATTTAGAAGATAGGTAGTGTTAGAGGTGAAAGAGAGTGCAAACTCAATTAATATAATTGTATGTGATTAGCAGTTTAACAATAGACTACGTATATGACTTCATTATAATAAATATATGGAGGGGGAGGATACAAGCTAGTGGAGGAGAAAGTGGAAGCTACACTAACCTCCTCCCAAGAACAATTTGGAATTATAATAAACTATGGAGAAATCATCCAGAATATCCAACTGAGCACTAAGTGGAGAGAAGCCTTATAACCACAGACAGACAGAAGAAAGCACTTCACCACAATGTGACTGGTGGGGAGTGCAAAAGGGATAGAGGGCTCTTGTGGGCAGCAGCTGAAGTGCTGGAGGGATATTTCAGAGGCTTGGGGATTCCCTCTGAGAAGTGTGAGGTCTAAATCCCAAGCTATTCTTAGTTTGCAGAACCACAACTGGAAAGGAAGCCAGATAACATCCATCTGTGAAAAGCAGCAGGGTTTCTGTCTGCAGGAAGAGATGGCTGGAGACAAAGAGTCACATAAAGAGCTAACACAAAAAATTTCATTTGCAGCCACTTACCCTGGGATGCAGCAAAGGCAGTGCAGAGTGGACTAGGGATGCTTGAGGAGAGTCTGGGGTTGGTGGCTCAGGGAGGAGAACTGAAGAAATAGCCGTTAGGATTTCTGTGCTGAGGCATCCCCCATGCTGCAGGAGCCTTTGCTCTGAGGCAGAGCACTCCTCTCTGAATGGCATCAGCCTGAGGGAAACAATACCCCTGCCTGCAGGAATTACTCTGCCCTACCCTGTGGTGCTGAAACCCCACTGCTGATTACAGTTCAATTACATTAGCAGCTGAGCAGTTTAATGGCTGATAAGTTTAACAATGCAGCAGAAAACACGAACAAGCAGCTAAAATGGGAAGACAAAGAAACAGACCCCAAATGAAAGAATAAGTGAATTCCCCAGAAGAACTAGATGAAATGGAGGCAAGCAATTTCTCAAGTAGAGAGTTTAGAGTACCTCAGTACTTGTCAGCTTCAGAACTTGTCAACCCCGTGTTCATTGCATTTTGCTGAGAAAAAAAAAATGTTTCAGCACTTGGTGCTTTCTTGGGCCTTTTGGCACTTGCAAGAACCTATATGAGTCATGATGCCGCCCTGCAAGAGAAAGTGCTTCATACTCATTACTTACTTGGTGCTCATGGGTTTTGGCATGCATCACAAGTTCTGGAATGAATTAACTGGTAAGTAATGAGGTACCACTGTATAGGGAAACTTAACAAGGGCCCAAGTGTTTTTAGGAGCCAGACAAGACAAAAGACAATGCTGATCATGGCCAGGTTCCACCAAGCCTTGGCAGACAATGTGCAGATGGGAAGTGAAGTAAAAGAAAGTTAAGTATCAGTTACTTGTCCAAGGTCAGCCTTGGGTGCCAGGGACAATGGCACTGCATTTTGGGGTCCTGGCCTTCCTGGGCATGGTATGCCCAAGTGTAGACCTGCAGCTCTTGAAGGATAAAGTTCTTCTTCATTAAGACAGAGCTGAAGTACCTGGTCATGAATGAGATATAAGACATGGTACAGCTGGGGCAGTGAATGCAATCTACCAGCTGAGTGCAAAGAAAGTGCATTTTTGAGTGCAGCAGCTTTTTCAATGGCGTCTCTGCCCTGCATGCCCTTCTAATAAATCTTGCCAGTATTTACATAATCCTTCTTCATGAGTACCCCTGAAGTGCTTTTTCTATGACACCACAAGAACCTATTTCCAGACCACTGTGGGGAAGATCTACCTCGGTCTTTTTCTAATAACTTCCTCCATCAGGGCAAGGGAAGAATAACATGTCACAATATTTTGTTATTTTTATATAAAAACAATGTTTACTTTATTTTCTTATATCTTTCATTTTGAAATAACTGCATATTCATAAATGTTTGCAAAGATAGGACAAAGAAATCTCATGTTTTCTTCAACATTTGCCTCACGGTTAAAACTTACCTGACTCTGGTATAATATGAAAACTAAGAAGTTGATATTATACAATTTATAGCTTTATGCCATTTCATAGTTTCATAGTTTGTGCAACTATGACCACAATCTAGATACAGAATTATTCTATCACCATTTATAGTTACAACCATTCACCACCCCTCTGTTATCTTAGCAAACAACGTTTTCCATTTTTATATATTTTTTCCTTTCAATAATATTATACAATTAAAACTATGCAGTGTGTGTCTGTGGGGACTAAAAAATGCTAGTACTTTTCTTCCCACTTTCTAAGTTCTTCCGTCTGGACTAATAACCAAATTAGGGGAAACAAATTAACAGGAGAAAATCAAAGCTAATGTATGTCTATGGGGAACTCATATAGACATGATAAATCCACACAAATTCTGAAGACAGTGGAGCACCATTGGTTATGCAAGACATTTTGGGACAAAGGAGAAAAGTGCAGGAAGCAATATTCAATTCCTGATGCCAGAATAGGAAATTTACAAGTAGTTGAGGAAGAGAATAAACTTGGCAGGAAAATCCTTGCTAGGCAATTCATACTTAATTCAAAGTAGGCTGAGGCAGCATTCTAAAATCTTCCTGAACCAGGTTTCTCCATCTGAATCTCTTGGGCAGAAAAAGTTCTTTCTGAGTCTTTTGTTTAACAATCAGCTTAAAATCAATAACCCAAAAAAGCTGCTTTGGGGTGGCAGAATTTTTGGTCCCTTCATGTTCTTTAAGATTGGCTTTTCTTAGTTTCTATGATGTATTTATGATCTATCCAAGTTTGCATGTGTAACTAATCCTTTTTTAGTGTTGTCTTGCTTTTATTCTAAGTAGCATCTGATTGTATAAATGCCTTCAGTTTGTTAGCATCCGTTTATTAACTTTTTGACATATTGTTGTCTTTAGCTATTACAAAAAACAGTTACTAGGAAAAATCATGTAGAGTTTTTTTTCTGAATATAAGAGTTCTCTTCAAAGATTCGGGGTAAATGTTGGTTTATCAAACAAGTCTTTTTTAATACTTCAGTCTAAAAACATTTATCTGGGATAAGTGCACAGGAGTGAGTACATTTGCTGGATCACATGGTTAGTTACATATATAGTTGTAAAAAAATGCCAAATTATTCTTTCATAGGTATTGGATCAATTTACATTCCTACCATCAATGTGATCCATTTTTTGTTTGTTTTCTCATGTATTTGATATCATTACTATTATTATGTTAGCCACTTTGATAGATTTTAGTGGTATCTCATTATGGTTATCTGTATTTTAAAGTAGTGATTAATATGTTCTCTTCAGGTGCTTATTCCCCATCATTACATCCTTTTTGGTGAAATGTTTCTTTGTATTTTTTTGCCCATTTTCTAATTGGATTTTTTTACTATGGAATTTTTTTTTACTATGGAAGTTTATCAAATTCAGATAAGGCTAAACTTTGATGAATGAATTTTAAAGACTAAATAAATAATTATACAATATTCATGACTAGAAAGTCTCACTATTGTTAATATATCAGTTTTTCTTAAATTGATCTACAGATTTAATACAATCTTAATAAAATTTACAGCAAATTATTTTATGATTATTGATAAATAGATTCATGTATATGAAAGGACCTAGAATAGCAAAGAAAATATTAAAGAACAATGTTGGTAGGCTGACAATTCCCAACTTCAAGGCTTACCATAAAGCTACAGTAATAGTATGCTAATTGACGAAAGAATAGACCAGTTGAACAATGGAACAGAATAGTCCAGGAATTGATACACATAAATGGAGTTGGTTGTTTTTTGACAAAGGACTAAAGGCAATATACAGATGGAGCAAAGATAGTCTTTTCAACAACTAGTGCTTGAACAAATAAATATTTACATGCAAAATACTGAATACGGACACAGGCTTTACCCCCTCTTGAAAAATTAACTCAAAACTGATTGCAGACCTCAATGTAAATTACAAAAGTATAAAACTCCTAGAAAAAGGAATAGGAAAAAAAACACTAGGTTACCTAGGATTTAACAAAGACTTTATAGATGCAACAGCAGAGGCATGATCTGTGAAAGAAAGAATTAAGAAGTTAAAATTAAAAATTTTAATTAAAATTAAAATTAAAAATTTCTGGCCTGTGAAAGACACATCAAGAGAACAGGAAGACAAACCTTAGACTAAGATAAAATACTTGCAAAGGACACAACTGATAAAGAACTGTTATACAAAAGAGACTTAGATCTGTTAAAACTCAGTAATAAGAAAACAAATCAATTGAGAAATGGGTAAAAGATCTTAACTGGCATCTTGCCAAAGAAGATATACATATAACAGAATAAGAAGATAAAAAGATGTTCCAAACATGTGGCATCAAAAAAATGCAAATTAAAACAACAATAATACCACTACACAGGCATCAGTATGGTAAAAATCTGAAAGACTAATACAACAAATGCTGTCAACTTTTTGGATACATTGCTGGTGGAAATGAAAAATTGTATAGCCACTTTGGAAGGGAATTTGACAGTTTCTTACAATACAAAACATGTTCTCTTGCAATAAGACCTAGTGATCACACTCCCTTGATCTTTACACAAAGAAATTGAAAACTCCACATAATAACCCGGACACAATTTTTTTGAAAGCTTGATTGATAATTTTCCAATGGGAAGCAGCCAAGAAGTTCTTCAGCTGGTGAATGGATATACTGCAATGTATCCAATCCATGGACTATTTATTATTCAGCAATAAAAAGAAATGAGCTATCAAGCCATGAAAAGACACAGAGCAATCTCAAATGCATAATACTAAGTGAAATAAGCCATCTTGAAAGGGTGCATACTGTGTCATTCCAACTATATAAAATTTTGGAAAAGGTAAAACTTTAGAGACAATAAAATGATCGGTAATTTGCTGAGGTGGAACACAGAGGATCTTTAAGTTAGTGAAAATATTCTGAATGGTACCATAGGGACGAATTTATGTCATTACACATTTGTCCAAAACCACAGAATGTACAACAGCAAGAATAAGTATTAATATTAACTATAGACTTTAGATAATTATAATGCATCAATGCAGGTTCATTAATTGTAACAAATGTACCACATGAGAGAGACAGGAGAGACAATGCATGTGTGGAGGCAGGACCTAAAACTGTTCTGAAAAAAATAAATTCATTAAAAAAATAATACCGATTTGCTTTCCTGTCCATCAAATTCATGGTTAATTCAAATCTCACAATGTTGCGTATGTCTCTAGTACCTGAAAGAGTCAATGTTTTAAATATATGTAAAGCGGATTCTAATTCAGATACCAAATGGATTTACATTTTCAGGTTTTCTTTGAAACATGTCTTGTCCTGTTACATATAGCACATATATAATGGATATTTCAAATTTTTAAAATCAATTAAGCAATGCAAATTTCGTAGAAGTCTTAGAAAGAGAAAATACTTTTAACCATTTGACATGCAGCCATTCCTAACTCATTCATGGTAGGTATGACTCTTAGAGAATGAGATTCTATCAGGTTTTCTAGTGATATTACATTTAAGTTATTAAAATTATTTTAATGTTTGCAGCTCTCATGTTGAATGGATGAATGAATGACTAACAAAATGTCCCGTTTTCTACCTTTTCTGTATATAACTACAATAGTGGCATTTAGAATTTCTTGGAAAAAACTTTTTGGAAGATATGAAGGCTCCAGTTGGGCTGTAAAGAATGGATTTGGTCACAAGTTTAAAAGAAAGAAGAATGAAAGATATTCTAGGTCGGATAACAAAAACAAGCAAATCTTGATGGGATAACAGAGAAATTCTTGAATGGATAGAAATTTAAGTGTTAAAAATATGGACAATAATGACAGGCCTGTTTTGATCAAATGATATATGCATAGTTTCTGCCCTACCCTCTTATTTCCAGGCACACAGCTTCTAAAACCCTTGGAACCTCCAAATAATATCTTTTTGTATGCTAATGAGATGACTCACATCTTGGAGCTCCTGAATAGCTTCAGGATTGGGGCTGGCAGTCAAGGGAACCAACCAAATAATAGTGATTAGAGGACTGAACTTTCACCTCCACCTGCTTAACCTCCAAGGAGAAAAGAGAAGCAAATATTGACTTACTCACTAATAGTCAATGATTTAATGAATCATTCCTATGCAGTGAAACCTCAATTAAAATTCTACTATGGCATATGGAAAGGGGGGCTTCTTGGGTTGGTGAACACCAGAAGGTGTTGTGAGGCTGGCTTCCCCATTGGGGACATGGAAGCTCTAGCCTCCTCCTCCCATACCTTGATCTATGTATTTCTTCCATCTTGCTGTTCCTGAGTTGTATTCTTTTAGAATAAATGGACAATCGAATAAGTAAAAGGTTTTCCTGGGTTCTGTGAGCCATTGCAATAAATTATCAGATTTAAAGTGGAGGTCATAGGAACCTACGATTTGTAGCCATTTGGTCACAGGCATGTTGACAACCTGGACTTTCATGTTGCATCTGAAATAAGGTGGAGGTAGTCTTGTGGGACTGACACTAACTTGAGGTAGATGGTGTAATAATTAAACTAAATTGTAAGGTGTTTAACTGATGTACACAGAAAATCAGAGAATTGCTTAATATGGGAAAATGACTCACACAATTATAAAACAGAAATATCCTGTGAGTAGTAGCATAGTTTGGGGTTATATCATGAATTGCTTTCAAGGCCAAGTAGAAAAGTTGCTTTGTTGCATAAGGTTATATTTTTAGTTACAAAGTAGTCATTTATAATTTCTGTCAGTTTTGTTATAAAAATAAGTTGCAACTACATGTATACTTTTAAACTCTTAATCATATCCACCATCACTTTTCACCAATCTTCTGCATTATTCTTCCATGACTAATGTGTTAAATAATGTTTTCTGAAGATTAATCTGAGAGAATTTTGCAAAATATATTAGAAAGGAAGAATCTCCAAGTGAGAAATTAGTTAAAAGGTTATGATAAAAGACCTGCTGTGTAATTAAGAAAGAGGATAATATGATTGTGGTGAGACTAGAGGGACAAAGAAGAATTAAAAATTTACTAGAAGGGAAAAATGTGAGTGTTTTTTCTTTACATTAGATTTTTGGTATGAGGAAATAGTATCAGCATTTCTAAAAGTTGAAATATTAGTTAGGTACTTCTAGGTATGTTATTATTATCTGCACTGTTTTCTATTGTAAGTTCTCTTTCATTTGTACATTTATTTATATTTAATTATTTCTTTTATGTTTAATTTACAGTTAACATACAATATATTATTTTCAGGTATACATCACAGTGCTCAGAAATTATATAACTTCTAAGTGGTATCCTGATAAATCTCCCACTCATCTGAAACCATACGTAGTTATTGGAATATTATTGACTATATTCCATAATAAAAAGTAGTGAAAGATGAAGGGTATGCTAACGGAAATAATGAATAATTTATAGGGAATCAACAATAGGATAGATGAAGCTGAAAAACAGATCAGTGATTTGGAAGATAAGGAAGCAAAAAACTGAATAAAAACAGCAAAAAGAAAAAAAGAATCCATACAAATGTGGGTAGTGTAAGCAGCCTTGGGACAACTTTAAGCATACTGACATTTGCATCATACGAGTGTCAGAAAGAAAAGAGAGAAATCAAGGAATTAAAAACCTATTTAAATAAATAATAAGAGAAAACTTCCCAATCCTTGTGAGGGAAATAGACATACAAGTATAGGGAGTGCAGGGAGTTCCAAACAAGATGAACCCCAAAAGACCCACACCAAGATACTTCATAATTAAGTTGCAAAAGGTTAAAGCCCCCATAAGATCATCATCTATTTTCTCAACAGAAACATTGCAGTCAAGAGGGGATTGGCAAAAAATATTCAACATGATGAAAAACAAAGACCTTCAACCAAGATTATTCTACCCGTAAAAGTTGTCATTTAGAATTGAAGGACATGTAAGGAGCTTCTCAGATAAAAAAACAAAAACTAAAACTAAAGAAGTTCATCGTTTCTAAATCAGTATTACATGAAAGGTTAAAGGGTCTTCTTTAAAAGGTGAAATATTTATACAATCTGTAGAGAAACCAGAGTTAAAGGGCCTTCTTTAATAAAAAGGAAAAAGATATAAAATATGAACAATAAAATGTCAATAAATACATATCTATCAACAACTGAATCTAGGACTTCAGGTCAAGATGGAGGCATAGGTAGACATGCTTTGCTTTCTTGAGCAACCACAAAAAGAATTACAACTAACCTCAAAACAAAAAACATCCAGCAAAGATTACTCTATCCAGCAAAGCTGTTATTTAGAATGGAAGGGCAGATAAAGTGCTCCTCAGGTAAGGTAAAACTAAAGGAATTCATGATCACTGGACCATTATTACATGAAATGCTAAAGGGACTTATCAAGGAAAAAGAAGAAAATAAAAACAATGAACAGTAAAATGGCAATAGATTCTCAACTATCAAGTAATGAGTTTAAAAAACAAAAATAAACTAGGCAAACAACTAGAGGAGGAACAGGATCAAAGATATGGAGATCATTTGGAAGGTTACCAGCTGGGAAGGAGAAGGAGGGAAATAGGGGAAACGGTGCAAGGACCAAGAAGCATAATTAGTAGCTACAAAATAGACAAGGAGATGTTAAAAATAGTATAGGAAATAGAGAAGGGAGAGATATATAACGCATATACTAAAAATGTATATGTGTTACCCATGGACATGAACTAAGGGAGAGATTGTTGGAAGGAAAGGAGTACTGGGTGAAGAGGGGCAAAGGGGGGAAAATCGGGACAACCATCATAGTATAATCAATAAAATATACTTAAGAAACAGCTGAATCTATAAAACAAAATAAACAAATAGAACAGAAAAAAAAACCCTACAAATTACAGAGAACATTTTAACAGTTGCCAGACAGAAGGGGGGTTGGGAATATGGGTAAAAAAGGTCAAGAGACTAAGAAGTACAATTTGATTGTTACAGAATAGTCATAGAGATGTCGCCTACAGCCTAGGAATATACATTTATTTTTAATAGTCTCTATTTTGCATTTTTCTCCATGTAGCTTAATCAAAATCTGTGACTTGGCAAATTACACTATTAACAACAATCTTATGAGGCATCAAAATATAAATTACACAAGCAGTTGCAGTGATAGTACGAGAAGTACTGCCTATGAATCATGAACTATTAGGAAATTTTAATAGACTGTCCTGTATCTCTAGGATGAGCATGCATTTACATTTGCATCTTAATTTCAGCCTGATTTCCTGGGGTTATTTTAATAGCTTCCACTCTTCATTCTTCTTATCAAATGTGAGATTGTCCAGATTTGAAAGGGTGTGTCTGTTTAAAATCACCTAATTTTCCTAGTTACCCTAAGTAAATTTTTGGAAAACTGAACAGATCATGGGCTTAAATAGAATAAATCTAAAGTTACCCTTCCACAAATAAAAACATGATTAAATTAAAGCTTATATTAAATATAAAATTATTGCTAAATGAGGGTATGTATTGGACATTTACATTTACATAATTATATAATATTTGTGAATGTATGAGTGATATATCGCTATAAATAATGAATATAGTAACATTGGTTATATTTGTTTTTCAGTATTCTTTTGTGACACAAACATGAGTAATTCACATTTAAAATTTTAAGAATTGTATAAGCAATACATCCAAATTCTATCAAAGTACAAACTATGTTCAAACATGATGGTTTCCCTCATGAATCAGTCAGTTTAAAGTCTAGTTAGTCCAAATGATGGTATTAAGTTACTGTCAGTGTGAGAAAGTAAAATTTGAATCATGTTGAGCTACAGGCAAACATAATCTGTTTTTAAGTATTTTAGTGTCCACCAGAATAAAATATGCCTTGTAAACTACTAAAAATCAATTTGATTATTATTTGATTGTATTTCCTCAGAATCATAATATATGCGGCTTTGTTGAAGCCACCGTGAATATTTTATACCACAGAAATATACATATTGGTTTGCTTTCCCTCTGTATAATAAAGCATGCCTACCTTTCTTCCAGTCCGAAGGTTCTCCTCTTCTTGTAAGCAGGCCTTATCTATTTTTCCTCTGCAGGATAGGATATGATCTGGTTCTATGCCCTACCTTGCCCTTTACCTTTCCTTTCCCATTTTCCATGTTGCTCTGTTTCCTCTAGGGTCAGGGAGAAGTAACATTTAGAAATAAAGGGTTAAAAGCAAGTTATTATACTCAACAGGAGTTGTTTGTGGTCCTCCCTTGACAACTGAACGCTATTCAATGCCACCTGAAATGGCAGGAGACCAAGCATTAGTTTTATGTCTCATGGCATTTCTGTAGTGTGTTCGGGCACTCACTTGCCCTTTACAGATTTGTCCCCACCCCTTGGGACTCTGAAGTGCACTTGGGCATTATATACTCTTTGACCATATTTCCACAACACACCCTCAGCTTCTTCCTTAAAGCAACATATTTTACATGTCTCTGCACAAGCAATTATTGTTTGTGCATTTGAACATGGAAAACCTTCCTCTTGCCAGATTGTTGAAGTGCAGCTAACTCACCTGCAGCCCTCTCTCTTCATCTCATTGTCTAGAGTAGGTTTATCATTTATACTTCAACTTAAAAAGCTGTGTGTGCTTTGCTCTTAAAGTAGTCAAAAACTTTCTGTAGTTTATATGAATCCATCTAGGAATATGATACTTCCTTTCTGACAAGCACCTTCTATGACTCAGAGGGGTCCTTTGCTGATCTCTTACTTGGTTTAAAGAGGGAAGTAGAATTTGTCTTTCCCCACACAAAGAAGTAGAGAAATAAAAGACAGACTCCCTGTAAAAGACAGGAAATGCCTTTTTAAGACCATATCTCTTTTACACAAATTCCCTTCTACTAGACAATAGCTGATTTTCTTTTATTATTTAGATAAGTTGGAATGAACAATGGGTTTAGGTTTACAAAACTGGTGTAAGCCATATTTTGTCACACACTAGAGAGATGATCTAACACTCCTATTTGCCATGTTTTCATACTTAACTATCACTTGTTGTCCTTGTAGAAGTGACATCATACCAAACACTGAAACATTCAAAGAAAAAATGGTCCCATTTATCTATTTGTACATATGTCCTTTACAACAAGCAATATTTGATCTACTTATTTAACACTGATATTTTTACAATAGTAGAATAATTTAAAATATAAGTCTTTAATACTAAGAAGACTACTAACTTGAATATATATCTCCACCCACTAGGTTGAATACCTATTTGTATAAACAGAAACATTCTATTCTTTTCTAGATTTTTTCTGAGAGCTGTATTTTATAAAATATTTTATTATATTTAATAATTTCAAAATTATTATTCAAATGTTTTTGAATAAGAATAAAACATTTAAATATGTTTTTCTATTTGAAGTCATCTACAACCTCCAAAGGAATAATACACATACAAAAATGTATTAAAATGTATTCAAAACTACATTAATTTACAGAGAAACATGTGGTCATTACAAAATATCTGAACAAATGATGTCTCTCTTTGGATGTAATTTATGGCAATTAATTTATGATAGTTGAAACAGTTAAATTTTGTTTAATAGACTATGGTATCTAAATGTTTATTCAAATCTAGATGCTGCCGAGAAGAAAATTTGAAAATGTGCTTATTATTAACAACCAGGTGACTTTATTTTTTTTTAGGTTTTTAAATTATGCCCATTTAATGTCAAGAATGAGAGGTCACTATTATATTTTTCTATTTTTTTCAGTATGTTAGTTTTTATATTGTTGTTCAAGTACAGTTGTTTCCATTCCCCCCCAACCAACACTGCCTGCCCCATGCATACCCACCTCCCACCCTTTATCCTACCCCCTTTAACTAATGTATATTAGTTATATGTATATTAATTTATATATAGATATAAAGTCCATTTGATTTAGGGTATTGTTCAATGCCACAATATTCTTTACAACCAGGTGATATTAAATAAAGGAGATTAATCTCAATAACCTGGGTTAGACTCATGTAATCAGTTGAAGACCTTAAGAGAAAAAGATGTTTCCCAGGCTCCCAGGAATTCTGCTTCAAGACTAACATAATAGGGGGAAAGAGGAGAAGGATTTTTAGGAACAACTATGAAGGACACATGGACAAAACCAAGGGAGAGTGGAATCAGGGGAGGGAGGTGAGGATGGTGGGAGGGGAGTAGAGAGGGACAAATTCAGACAAGTATACTTGAACAACAATAAAATTATTTTTTTAAAAAAGACTAACATAGAAATTCTGTCTGAGTTTTCAATCAGTTAGCTTGTCTTGTGGGTTTTGGGCTTGCTAACAAATCTCAATAAAAAAGAATGAAATCACATCAAGCATCTTCTGTGACCATAGTGGTATAAAACTGGAAGTCAACCATGGGGAAAATAACTGAAAACATACAAAAGTAAACAATTAATGAGTTAACCATGAGCTCAAAGAAGAAATTAAAAGTTACCTCACAGCAAATGAAAATTAGAACACAGCAAGTCGAATGTATAAAATTCATCCCATTATAGTCCTACCTCAAGAAACAAGAAAAAAATCAAAGAAAAAATCTTATTTTACTCTTAAAGAAACTAGAAAAAACAACAAGCAACACCCAACATAAGCAGAATAAAGGAAATAGTAAAGATTAGAAAAGAAATAAACAAAAACAAAAATGACCAAAGAAAACAAGAGCTGGTTCCTTTAAAATATAAAAAGACTGATCAACTTTTAACCAGGCTCACCAAGAAAAAGAGAGGACCCAAATAAGTAAAATCTGAAATAAAAGAGAAGTAGCAACTGACACTAAAGAAATACAGAGTATTACAAGAGAATATTACAAACAACCATATGCCAACAAAATGGATAACCTGGATGAAACAGATAAATTCCTAGAAACACACAATCTTCCAAAATTGTCTTTAGAAGAAACAGAGAATCTAAATATAGATTATAACCAAGGGAATTGAAGTAATGAAAAAATTCCAAATAAACAAAGCCCTGAATCAAGTCTTCACAGGAGAATTTTACCAAACACTTAATGAAGTAACAGCTATTGTTCTCAAACTAATTCCAAAACACTCAAAAGAGAGGAAGACTCCCAAGATTATTTTACAAGGCCAGCATTATCTTAGTTTCCAAACAAAATAAAGTCATTACAAAGAAAGAAAGCTGTGAGTCAATATCCCCGATGAACATAGCTGTTCATCAAAATAATCCTCAACAAAATATTAGCAAACTGGATCCAGCCATACATTAAAAGATTGTACATCATCATCATCGAGTGGGTTTTATCCTGGGGCTGCAAGGCTGGCACAATATCTGCAAACCAACAAACACGATGCACCACATAAACAAAATGAAGGATGAAAACCACGCGATCACATCAACAGATACAGAAAAAGCATTTGATAAGATTTAGCATGCATTTATGACAAAAACTCTCAGCAAAGTGGGAATAGAGGGAATATACATTACTGCAAACAAGGTCAATGACAAATCATCAGCCAACATCATGCTCCATNTCATCATCATCGAGTGGGTTTTATCCTGGGGCTGCAAGGCTGGCACAATATCTGCAAACCAACAAACACGATGCACCACATAAACAAAATGAAGGATGAAAACCACGCGATCACATCAACAGATACAGAAAAAGCATTTGATAAGATATGCATGCATTTATGACAAAAACTCTCAGCAAAGTGGGAATAGAGGGAATATACATTACTGCAAACAAGGTCAAAGACCAATCATCAGCCAACATCATGCTCCAGGGGCAAAAACTAAAAGTGTTTCCTGTAAGACCAAGAGCAAGACAGGTATGTTCACTTTCACTACATTTATTCAGTGTAGTACTGGAATTTCTAAACAGAACAATCAGACAAAAAATTGTTTTTCAAACTTGAAAGAAGGAAGTAAAATTGTTATTTATCACATATGGTATAATATTCATCTAAAAATCCCTATAGACTCCATCAAAAACTCCTAGATCTGATAGAGAAATTCAGCTAAGTAGCAGGATACAAAATTAATAATCAGAAATCAATGGCATTTTTATACACCAGTGATGAATTATAAGAAAGAGAAATTAAGAAAACAGTCCCCTTTACTACTGCAACAACAATAGCAACAAAAACAAGGTACCTAGGCATAAGTTTAATTGAGAAAGTGAAAGATCTGTTCTCTGAAAACTATAGGACATTGAAGAAAGAAACTGAGGAAGATAAGAATAAGTGGAAGCATATACTGTGTTGGTGAATTTAAAGAATTAACATTATTAAAATGCCCATTCTACCCAAAGCAATCTATAGATTCAATTCAATACCTATTAAAATACCAATGGCATATTTCACAGATCTAGAGCAAAAATTAATGTGGAATTAAAGAAGACCTGAAATAGCCTCAGCAAACTTGAGAAAGAAGAACAAAGTTGGAGGTATCATAATACCTGATATCAAACTATATTACAGGACTATTGTAATGAGAGCAGCTTGGTTCTGGCAAAAGAACAGGCATATTGATCAATGCAACAGAACAGACAGCCAGAAATAAACCCATGTCTATATGGCCAATTAGTATTTAACAACAGAGGCAAGAGTATATTCAATGGGGTAAAGGCAGTATCTTCAATAAATATTCTTGGAAAAACTGGATTCGTACATGCAAAAAATGAAACTAGGTCATGAGCATACATCATAAACAAGAATAAACTCAAAAACTCAAAATGGATAAAAGACATAAGTCACAGAACCAAAAAAATCCTGGAAAAAAATGTAGGCAGTAATACCTCTGATATCACTCATAGCAATACTTTTGTTGCTATGTTTCTGAAGACAAGGAAAACAAAAAAATATATACAAATGAATCTACATCAATCTAAAATCTTCTGCAAAGAAAAAAAAACATCAGCAAAATGACTAAGGAACTCACTCTGTGGGACAGCATATTTGCCAATGATACATCTGATAGTGGTTAATTTCTAGCATATGTAAAGAACATACATAACTCAATGTCAGGAAGACAAACAATTCAATTCAAAAGTAGGCAAACGACCTGAGTAGACACTCCTCCAAAGAGGACATACAGATGGTCAATAGACATGAAAAAATTCTCAACGTCACTAATCATTAGAGAGGTACAAATTAAAATCACAGTGAGATATCACCTCGCACCTTCCAGATTTGCTACCGTTAATAGATCGATAAACAAGTTTTGGCGAGGATGTGAAGAAAAAAGAACCCTAGTGAATTGTTGGTGGGAATGTAGACTGGTGCATTATTATGGAAAATAGTATAGCATTTCCTCAAAAAATTAAAAATGGGACCCCTTTTTGACCCCGCGATTCCATTCTGGGAACATGTCCTAAGAATCCAAAAACAGCAATTTGAAAGAATATGTGCATCCTTTTTTCATAGCAGTTATTTAAAATAGTCAAGATCTAGAAACAGCCCAAGCAACTATCAGTAGATGAGTGAATAGAAAAGATGTGGTACAACTCAAATACGGGACAGGGTCCAGAGAGGAGAGGGGAGAGAATCATAGGGGAAAAGGGGAGGGACTCACATGAACAAGTATAAAGGACACTTGGACAATGATTAGGGTAGGGGGCGGAAATGGGAGGGAGGTGGGGAGCACTGGGGCAGGGCAGGGCAGGGAATATAAAACAGAAAACTGTACTTGAATAAGAATTAAATTTTTTTAAAAAGCAAACTAAGAGGACAGCTAGATTGGGAGTGGAACCATAGAAATGGAGATCACATGGAGAGTTAGCAACAGGGCAGTGGGAGGAAGAGAAGGGGGGAGAAGGTACAGAGAATGAGTAGCATAGATGGTAGGTAGAAAATAGGGGGAGGGCAGGAATACTATGGGAAATACAGAATCTAAAGAAATTGTGACACATGGACATGAACAAAAGGGGGGATGGTGGGGGAGGGGTGTGCAGGGTAGAGGGGAGTGAAGGGGGTAATGGGACAACTGTAATGGCATAATCAATAAAATATATTTTAAAATTGTATTTACAAGTTCAAGTAGTTTTATTTTATTATAAGATGAAAATAATAATTTCTTGATTTTTTCAAATATAAAAATATTAACTTGCTACCATTATTTATTTCAGGGGATATTTTCATTTCTAAAATGGACTCTTGAAACTGATGTAGGTAGTTTAAAAAAACAAGACTCTTTATTTTTTTTTAATTTTAGAAATATTTTATTTATTTATCTTTAGAGGGAAAGGGAAGGAGAGAAATATCAATGTATGGTTGTCGCTCATGAGTCCCCTGCTGGGGACTGGCCTGCAACCCAGGCATGTGCCCTGACTGGGAATCGAACCGCAATTGTGTGGTTCGCAGGCCTGCGCTCAATCCACTGAGCTATACCAGCCAGGGCTATTTTTTAATTTTTTAAATTAAGTTTATTTGCGTGATGTTGGTTAACAAAATCATATAGGTTTCAAGTGTACATTTCTACAAATACAAAATCTGTATACTGCACTGTGTGTTTGCCTCCAGTCAAACCATCTTCCATGAATATAGAATTTAAATATATGCCAGTGGAAGGAATTGACAATGGTGATACTGTCATGAAATCATTAAGCTTTAATTCTTATTCTCTTCAAAAACAATTGAATAAGGTAAACACATTTTCTAACATAGAAGTTTTGTTTGAAGTTGATTGTGCAAATGTATTGAAGTAATCCTGAAATGGAAAGCTTCTGTGTACCACTCGAAAAGATGCTTTAGCACTATACTCAGGACTAGATTGTTGACTTGAAGTGTGTGTGTGTGTGTGTGTATGCATGCACACACATGTAAAATTTTATCTAGATGCCTCAGTTATGAACTCTAGTTGTTCAATATAGACTTACGTAGTTTTAAAGAGACAGGCACAGCTTAAAGGAAACCAAAATGGAATTTAAGTCACCAAAATAATGTTTCACTTAGAATTGGTACCACCATAAATAATTCCAAATTAATGAATTATTTATAATGAGAAATCAGGTAAAAAATAGAGGGAAAATGATGTATTGCTTTACCTTCAGTTATTTGTATCGCTCTTTTGTAAGCTGCCTTTTCAGCAGTGATTTATGCCACTTGCCTTAATTTAATTCTATAGTGAAGAACTCACAGAGGACCAAGTGGTCCCCAGATGAGTATTGCTGTGCAAAAGTAGCTACTGATATGGAGGAGAGAAAACATGAAGTATTAGAGAGACCTACAGGCAGGAGAATGCAGGGAGAGGCCATTGAAAATGAGAGATACCACCTTTGTTCTAGATTTCTCTTGTGACAGAATATTCATGTGAGACAACAATTATTCATTGAAATTTTCAGAAAAAGAAATAATAGAGCATAGAAATGAAAAGTAAGTCACCTCTTGCCAAACAGTATTTATAATGCCAATGGGGTGGTCTCATTAGATGAGAAAAATGCAAGATGTATAATGGAATGAATTACTTGAAGAAAAGAGAGGTCTGGAGAAATATAAGTGAGGCGTGGAAAACAAGAAGAGGACATGAAATCAGAAATAGGAGAAAAGGGTCAAAGACAAATAAACGTTTATTTAAAATTTAGATATTACTGAGTTTTCATCTATTCATAAATCATCAAATTACTTTTATTGTTCACATTATGTTGCAATTTTACAGCTAGTAAAGTTTTTAAACTCACTTTTGAAATCCAAGGATACCAATATTTTTAAATATAAAAGGCACAATATACAATGCAAATGTAGTTATTTTCTATATTTAAGCACACTCTAATATTTAATGTTTGATTAAAATAAAACTATATCATCTGGACTAACTGAAACCTTTCCTTGAGAAGGGAATTTGTCATTGAAGTGCAGGCCATCTTAATACCCAGACCCTGTTGTCAGTCTCAGACAATCCTCAAGTCCAGTCTTTTGGTGAGTATAGGCTAGTGGGTATTTCTGTGAGGTGGCCCCATTTCAACTTAACCTTGGGAGACATGTCCATACCAAGCAACAGACAGAAATGATTGTAGGGATTAGGGCCCAAATCAGGGGAAAGATAATTGATCTAAATCACAATTATAGGAAAGTCTGAGATCATAGAAGATAGCTGGGGCAGAGCCAGGACTGAGGGATTAAAACAGAATTTTCAGTTCAGAGAGTGTGTGGGGAGATGTCAATGCATGGATCTGGGGAGGATCTCAATTTATCCCAGAACACTCTCATACTAGTTCACAAACAGCCTTTAGCAATTCATGAAACGTTTTTGCTGAATATTTATCTGCCCATTTGTCAGCCTTTCATTCCCTCACTATTCCACACAGGTGAGCAGTGCTTACCTGTGGTCATTCTTCACAGGTGCTGTCTTAGAGTTGAGGATAGTTGTTGACATGAAACATTAATTTTGGGGGTTAGAGTTTTTAAAAATTATGGCTTTGCAGATTATCCTGCTTTTACTTGTTAAAGTGGGGATGATGCCCTTTCTAACTTTCAGCATTAGGGAAAACAGAAAAATACTTTGTAAAATTAAAAATATATGAACTCTTCCTGCATCCCTTTAATCTCCTATTCTTCCATTTTTAGCACCCCCCACGGATCAAGCACAGAACTCTTTTTGTTATGTTTGTGTACACCAACCATCTAGGAATCTTAACTAATCTCATGACTTCAAACCATCTATATTTTGATTTGAAAATTGAGATATTTTACTATTTCCCCCCTAATTATATGTATATATTCCTACCAGACATCTACTTGGATATCTAAAGAGCATTTCAAACTTAACTTGAAATTGACATTTCCCCTCAAACTACATCTTCTTAATGAGCTCATCCTTGACAATCTATGTAAAGTTTCTGTAATATCCAACATATTGTATCATCTTAACTGGTAACATATATTAAATAAAATTATGTTGTCTAGTTTGTTTTTCATAAGAGTGGGTTATTTGTTGTTGTCATTGTCATCATCTCTTGAATCTCCGGCACATAGAAAAAGGTCAGACTTATAGTGGGTACTTAAACTAAAAGGAGAAATAAAACAAGGAACAAATTAACAGGGACCAGAAGGGAGGGGAGGTAGAAAGGGAGGAAAGAAGGGGTACAGCCTAGTCACAGAACAAGGATAAATGACCCATGGACATGGACAACAGGGTGGGGATTGATTGTGGGAGCAGACGGTCGGCAGGGCAGGGGGAGCAAGAGGGGAAAATTGGGACAACTGTAATAGAACAATAAAAAATTAAATAAATAATCAATTAAAACAGCTCCCTTCCCCCCACACAAAAGAAGTAAAATAAAAGGTTTAGAGATAAAGTTGAGAAAATATCTGCAAGACTATGATAAAAATAAAACTGATAGAAAATAGAGTATACGGTGATGGAAGATTATTTGATTTGGAGTGGTGAGAACACAATGCAGTATATAGATCATGTATCTTAGAAATGTACCCTTAAAACATATGATTCTATTAACCAGTGTCACTCCAATAAATTAATTTAAAAAAACTGTGTCAATAAAACCTAAGTAAACTACTAAGTATACACCAATAGCATGGATAAATTTTATACCTGTTAGGCTGAGCAAAGGACGTCAGCTACCAAAGCGAACATACGGAGACTCCAATTAAACAGAATCACACATCTTCCATAAACAGGCAAACCTAGGAATAACTTATGATGAGAGAGGTTACAACAGTAGTCATTTTTGAAGGGAATGGTGATTGGGAGGGAGTATGAGGGAGTCTTATTGGAGTAATGGGAACGTTATCTCAGTCTGGGTAGTAGTTACATGGGTGCATATGTATGTAAAAAGTGACTGAGCTGTGTACTTCAGATATGTGTTCTCACCATGTGTGTAATATACTGCACTCGAGGAGAAAAATAAACAGTGGAAAATCTTGTCTCTAAATTTTTTTTCTTAGAAACAGTCCCCTGATGCAGCCTTTTTTGTATCACTTTTGTTCATCATGCAATTCTATCATAAAAACAGCAAGAATCTCCCAATCTCACTTTCAATCACCTCTTTAATGATGGTGATCACAGAGAATAATTTAATTTTCTCTTACATAGCTGAGTGTCATGGGCAACCAGCTGTCCATCTATTAATGATAATGGGATTTTCATTGCCTTTAGCAATAAAAGCAGATAATTAAATTCACATTTCTTCCATTTTAGTTCAATTCTTTTATCTATAATGTATTCTTGGTTCCAAAGGCTGAATCAGACAGTTTCTTACTTTAAATCAAGATATATCATCTCAGTTGCAAGAGACAAAGAAAACTGTGAGGATATCTGGACAATGAGGTTTGTAAAGTGAGTAGCAACCAAAAGTAGATCAAAGATGAAGAATAAATGTCCTGAGTACCATCAACAGTACCATCTCTGAGCACATGCTAAGTTATAGAAAATGAGAACTTTGTATTTCACTCATGTGTGGAATGTAAAGCTGAAACTCGTAGACACAGACAATAATATAGTGGTTACCAGAGGGATGGGGTTGGAGCTAGTAAAAGATAAAGGGGGTCAAATATATGGTGACAGAGGTTGATTTGACTTAGGGTGGTGGGCACACAATGCAATATACAGATGATGTATCATAGAATTGTATACCAGAAACCTACATAATCTTACTAACCAATGTCACCCAATAAATAAAATTAAAAATTAAAAGCTAAAATATAAAATATGAAAAGAAATATTAATGAAAAAATTTTCATTAACTTTGTAAGTTTGTATGGGGGGCAAGTCCAGAAGAAGAAATAAAGTGAAAGAAAGGGAGAAAGAGAGAAAGAAAGAAAAAAAGAAAGAAAGAAAGAAAAAAAGAAAGAAAGAAAGAAAGAAAAAATTACCAAAGAAAACAAAACAGAAACCAATATAACTTAATACCTGAAAACTGATAAACACAGCTGAGACAGAAAAGGCACATCAAAAATTTTTAAAGTTATCACACACAGCATATAACCTTTTAATATTAGCACCTTAAATTAAAAATTAAAACTCCTAAGGGCTTCTACTTAGAGAAGAAAAACATATCATATCAAACAATATTTAACTAGAATAACTGCAGATCTCTCAGTGGTGGGAAAAGTTTATGAATTGACAATAGAATAATCTCAAGTTTTTAATGCAAATGATTTTAAATCTAGAATTATACCCAGCCAACTCTCACCATGTGTGAGAGGAGAAATGAAAATTTTTCAGAAGTGCTATAATACAAACAGTTTTTCTTATATATGCCCTTTTTAAAGAAGTCAGTAGATAATTAAAACAGCTAAATAAGGAAGTAACCAAGGAACAAATGAAATAACATCCGGGAAGCAGTGCCTTTAATATACAAGGATAATAAAGGAAATATCTTGGAAACAGGTCTGTCCCAGTCCTAAGGAGTAAGAGCCTGGAAGACTGTGTGTGTGTGTGTGTGTGTGTGTGTGTGTGTGTGTGTGTGTGTAATAATTACAATGTTTGGAAACTTGTTGGAAACTTGCAAAAAATATAATACATGCACAGAGATCTTGGAGGGCAGAGCAAACACATTTGTGTGTGTGTGACCGAAGGACTGAAGGCATACAAGAAGGTGCTAAAGAAGGTTGATGAAAACCAAACTGAACATAAATAAAAACAATAATATCAAATAAAAGCAAGGTCAAACAATATACACAAATTATTTGAAAATAGAGAAGTGGTGAAGGATAATAAGGTTTTGGGAAAGGTGCAGCCAGAGACTATTCTATTTACTTTTGGAATTTTTAGTATTTTAAAAAAACATGCACTTATATTTTGCTTTTTAAAGATTTTTATTAATTTTTAGACATAGGGGAAGAGAGGCAGAGAAATATCAATATGTGATTGCCTTTTGC
This sequence comes from Sturnira hondurensis, assembly GCF_014824575.4. Lineage (NCBI taxonomy): Eukaryota > Metazoa > Chordata > Mammalia > Chiroptera > Phyllostomidae > Sturnira > Sturnira hondurensis. Next base: position 11,470,684 of record NW_028093985.1, on the reverse strand, counting down.
ACACCACTTACTGGGAACCTGGCCCACACCCCAGGCACGTGCCCTGACTGGGAATGGAACCAGTGATTCTTTGGTTCACAGGCCGATGCTCATTCCACTGAGCCACACCGACCAGGGCCAAAAAAAAAAAGATATAAAATTTTAAAAGAAAGTAGACTTGAATACATAGAGATATGCTACTTAGGCTCTATTCAAAGAATTGTTTGCTGCAGGAGCCTTAGGTCCACCAAGAAAAAGCCAATTTGCCCTAGGTCATTCCTTTTCCAGTGCAGGCCCCTTCTAGAAACAGGGATGGATAAGGTGTAGGGGACAGGAGAGCTCTGATAGGCCCTGAAACTCTCTCTTAGGGGTATCAAAGACTTTATTGTACTTTTCACTAGACTTAATCTTGCTTTCCACTTTTGTTCAGTAGCACTGATCCTCTGCAGATATTTTCTCTGTTTACTCTATCTCGGATTACAATTGAAGAATTTCAACTAGTATCGTGGCACCTGAAGTGGTCTAAGAATGGAGGTGATCAGATAATGTTTCTGCAGTGGATCACTCACTGCCAGGCTGGCACGAGGACCCCTTTAGCAAGTGTGGTATAACTAGTTACACTGCAATATTATGCATTTATCACATATGATCTAAGTAAGCCTTCATAGTAATTTTATTCCATGGCTAATATTGTTATCCCTATTCTGCTAATAAGAAAACCGAGATTGGCAAAGGCCGAAATCTTTCTCTAAGGTCATGCACTTAGGAAGAAGTAGACATAGTATTCAAACCACAGTAGTTTATTTTGATCAGAGCCAGCATTTTTTCCATTCTTTAAATTTTATTGTTGTTCAAGTAAAGTTGTCTACATTTTACAAGTGTAGAGATATAAATAATGGTGCTCAACATCCAGAGATAAAAGCAAATAATTTTCTGAAACAAATGTATTTTTAATAAATAAGACAAACAACATATTGAGAAAAAATCATTTTCAGCTATATGTTTTTTGCTTGCATGCTCATGACTTATGTTGCTCCAGTTTTGACACCTATCTTTTGGTACGCATTGAATATAACTTCAATGTGATAAATATGCAAATCATAACTTTGACTTTCCAAACGACATTGTGTGATATTTTGTTTTCAATTATGAACACAGTCTACCTCCTGAGGATTTCTAGTTAAGATAAGAGGATATGCCACAGTTAGAAATAGTCAACTCATCAAGAATCATGATGTGAAGCAGATTCTATGAATCCCTGCCAGATGGAATTATTCATATGATGAACAATCTTAGTTTCTATATAATTTAAAACCTATTCTCATTGCCACTATAGTTTTTATATGGCAAAGAATTAATTATCTTTGCATTTTTGTCATTTTAATTCTTGTTCTTTTTATGTTTTATTTTTTATATTTTTATTTTAAATAATTTTATTTTTTTCTAATTTTATTGTTGTTCAATTACAGTTGTCTCCATTTTCTCCCCACCACTCCCCCCTATTCCACACATACTTGCCTCCTACCTTCCATCCTACCCCCTTTGGCTTTGTCCGTGTGTCCTTTATACATATTCCTTCACAACTCTTCCCCCGTTTTCCCCATTACCCCTCTCCCCTATCTTCTCTGGTTACCGTCAGTTTGTTCTTTATGTCAATGTCTCTGGTTACATTTTTCTCAGTTTTTTGTTTTGTTGATTAGGTTCCACTTGTAGGTAACATCATATGGTACTTGTCTTTCACTGCTTGGCTTATTTCACTTAGCATAATGCTCTCAGAATCCATCCATGCTTTTGTGAAGGGAGGAAGAAAGAGGGAGAGTGAAACTCTCAAGGAGCTTCTTTCATTCTGCTGTGTAGTATTCCATTGTGTAAATGTACCATAGATTTTTCATCCACTCATTTACTGATGGACACTTAGGTTGCTTCCAACACTTAGCTATTGTAAATTGTGCTGCTATGAACAACAGGGTGCATAGATTCTTGTGAATTGGTGTTTCAGGATTCTGAGGTTGTACTCCCAGCAGTGGAATTCCTGGGTCAAGAGGCAGTTCCATTTTTAGTTTTCTGAGGAATTTCCAAACTGTTTTCCACAGTGGACCCACCAGTCTGCATTCCTACCAACAGTGTATTAGGGTCCCCTTTTCTCCACAACTTTGCAAGCATTTGTTTTTTGTGGATTTGGTTATGATGGCCATTCTGACTGATGTGAAATGGTGTCTCATTGTGTTTTTAATTTGCATATCTCTGATGGCCAGTAATGCTGAGCATCCTTTCATATGTCTCTGGGTCCTGTATATGTCCTCCTTGGGGAAGTATCTGTTCAGGTTCTTTGCCCATTTTTCAATTGGGTTGTTTGTCTTCTTGGAGTGAACTTGTGTGAGTTCTTTATATATTTTGGAGATCAAACCTTTGTCTTACATATTGTTTGCGAATCTATTTTCCCATAAGGTTGTCTCCCTTTTCATTTTGCTAATGTTTTTTTAGCTTTGCAGAAGCTTTTTAATTTGAGGAAACCCCATTTATTTATTCTTTCCTTTATGTTTCTTGCTCTAGGTGACATGTTGATGAAGATACTGCTGGATGGAATATCTGAGATCTTCCTCCTCATGTTCTCCTCTAAGACTTTTACAGTGTTGCTATTTATACATGCAGAAAATGAAATTCAACCGCTAGGTTACACCATATACAAAAATGAACTCAAAGTGCTTTTTTTAATGGAACACTTGGGAAGGCATTTGTCTACCACTGGATGCATAATTGCTAAAATTATTTATTCTAACATATATAAAAAGTCTACTAGATGAGAGTGCAAAAAGCTGCACTATCTAACAGCATTACATATATATTACATAAAATGCAGTATTTATATGAAGGAACTTCAATTTATAGATAACTAGAATGTGTTTGATGAAAAAAATGACTTATGGAGTATACACAAATCAAGATTAAATCAGTGCTATTTTCCTCTTTTTTTATGGTTCCGATATTTCATTATAGCACTAGAAATCTTTGGACTGAAATGTTTATTGAGGTATGTTTATTGCCCAATTACCTGTATTAAGTCAAGGAAGATACTAAAATACACTAGTGCCTTTTTCTTTTTTAAGCAGAAGGGCAAGTACAGTTCAATAAAAGTTACAGGAAAAGGAAAATGATTAATATGTAAAGTAGAAAGGGATAGGTATCAGAGGCTGCTATTGAAGTAAATAGGAGAAAAATAAATGGTATTTTTTACAAAGAATGTCCCGTGGATAGGTAAGAGAATACTAATAACCACCATTGAAAAAAGTGTTTTTTTTTCTTTAGATTCTTTTTTGTAACTAAGTATGCACAGGGGAAAATGTATATTGTATTTTTGGATCATAAGATGCACCTATGTTTTAGAGTAGGGAAATAGGAGAAAAATTTTTGAAGCAAAAAATGTGGTAAAATATTTAGTAAGATAAATAACATAATACTTCACCAATGTAAATGTAAACAGAACTTAACAGCAGCATTAGCAAGCATTATTCCTCCTGAATTTGGAGGAGGGGGTGAGTCTTATAGTACAAAAAATACAGTAGTTCTTTATGTAGACTATTAACAGAATTGGCTTTTTAAACTTGGACAACACAGCATTACCTCTGAAGACCTTAATTTACTTGCTTTATTTTTAAGAAGTTATTGAAATAAAGATGAATTAATAATTTACCTGGCATTTAACAATGCCTTTGATTAATGAAATCATTCTTTCATTTCCTACATTTAACAAAACATGTCATAAAATTACAAAAATATATGCTTTTACTAAGTGAATAAATAAATGAATGAAAAATTATTAAACAGGTAATTTGTCAGAATTGATGCAAAACATAAGAAAGTATTCAGAAAAGAAGGTACTGCTTGCTGTTCACAGTATTCTCACTGGTTTTCCTTTTGAATGTAAGGTTCAATGGCTCTGCTGTACTCCTGGTGCTGAAGAGCTCCAAGAGTCAGCTGATCCTTATTACCATTGTGGAAATGTTTCTTGTTCTATCTATCTCCCTCAGAATACTATTTAGTATCATTAAAAACATGCTGAAAAGAGCCAAGGAAAATAAGGAAATAATGGAGTAAAAAAGGGTGGTGCAGGAAATTACAGGTCTTTGAATATTCGTTTATACTTGAAGGTGGTGAAAAGTTAAGAAGTATATATACATATATTTACTGTGAAAAGATAATTCAAAACACATGATAGATAATTAATGATGATAGTAACTGTGGGGATACAAAGAAGTCTCTGCATTTCAGAGACACCAAAAAAAATATAAAATTTGATTCTAATCAAATTATGTAAGAAAATGAGAAAAAGATGAAATTAAAAAATTCAACCTAGACCTGTTATTTTCTAAGTTATAAATGCTATACATTTGTCTGTAAGTCCCATTTTTGGCTATATGCCATACATTTGATGTTGTTTTTTAATTGTTATTTAATTTTCCAATTTCTTTTACATATTTGGGGTCTGTCCAGAAAAAGTGCAGCCATTATTAGTATAACAAGAATGGTTTACACAACATCGATGTAACCTGGCAGCCAAGGAGAGTGGACTGGAATGTGCATGCAAAAACAATGAAGACTTCACTGTACTAGTCAGTGGGGGCAGTAGACACCGCTGAGTGAGCATGTGTACTATGTGACCACGGCATTCAAAATGGCTGAGCGAGTAGAGCAATGAATCTGCATCAAATTTTGTATTTAGCTTGAACTTTGCTCAGGGGAAAATTTTTGGATAATTCAGAAGTTTTTCAGGGATGATGCAATGAGTGCAGAAAATTTCCCTGTTCGTAAAAGCTGCTCATACTCTCAATGGCTAATAGTTCTATATTAATACTCTTACTTTTAATGAAAGCTGAAAATATAATCATATGGCAAATGAAAGTGTAGCACAATGCTTCAAAAATGGTTGAGAATCTGTTGAAAGTGATCCACATTCTTGAAGGTCTGCAAAAAGCTGGATACCTGAGACTGTTGAACAAGTATGGGCTACAATCAACAAAGACTGGCAACTGAGAGGGCAAGAAATAGAAGCTGATCTGGAGATTCTGAAAACTACTGTGTCTGTGATTTTAACACAAAATTCATTCCACAGCTTCTGCTACTGGAGCAGAAGAAATATTTTCTTGCAGTTGCTATTGACTGGATTCGAACCACTACAAATGAACAGGATATCCTCAAGAAGGTCATAACATTGAAGGAGACCGAGGTGTCATTGTCCTTTGTATAATATTTCTTGTATCTTGTTTCTTCTTCAGTAAATATCTCTAGCCTTTACGTTACACAGCTGGTACCTCATCTATATTTTAAATTTAGAACTGCATTGGTTAATTTACATAATATTTGGAGAATAATTATCTTTTTTCAACAATTGTTCATTTAATTTTTGTGGTTTGAAAACATAGTTTATAATCTTTTCAATTAGCATAATTTCTGCATTACGTCTTATTATCCCTTTAACATCTGTAGGGTTGTAGGTGAGGTTTTCTTCTTCAAACAAACTTAAACATTCTTTCTTGGAAACTTGACTAGGGGTTGCTTAATGTTTTTAATCTCTAAGAATACATAATTTGACTCTGTTGGTTTTCTCTTTATTTCATTAATATTTCTGCTGCTATCCACATTATTTTCTTTCTCTTTTTTTGAATTTAATTTCCTTCTACTTGAATTTGAACACTAGATTATATTTGCAATCTGTCTTCATCTGAAATTATAATTTTTCCAAGCATTGTTTTAACAACAACTTTTGCTTTATTTGTATTATTATTCATATACAAATTACCAATATTTTGAATAAAAGAGTGCGTAAGACTATAATTGGATTTTACAGTAATTAAATAGTGGCAATCCTATACAAATATATTTGATAATTTAGGTGAAATAAAAATAGTACTTGAAAGACACAAATTAATAAAGTTCATCCCAAAATAGACAATGTGAATATCTCTACATTTACTAGTGAGATTCAATTCGTAGTTAGAAAACATTCTAATCTGGAAACTCCTATGCCAGAAAAGTATCTGGTGAATTCTAACAAATGTTAACTGAAATAGTAATAACTATGACTCATAAACTTTTCCAGAAAGTAGAAAAAAAGGGAAAATTTTAATAACTCCCTTATTTTATGAAGCTTAAATTATCATAGCAAATCTGGACAAAGATATTATGAGGAAAAACAAATGCACTTTAAAAATATTAGCAGATTGAATCAGCGCTATGTAAAAACAATACGCAGTAATCAAATGGTGTTCGCTGTAGGAATGCAGGTTTCCTTGACATAGAAAATCAATGTAAGCCACCAGACTAAGTAACAAGATCAGGTAAGTGCACAGATGTCCAAACTCACAGGACTGTTCAGCATTGTATTAGAGGTCTTGACCAAACCAGTAAGTTTGAGAAAGTACCCAAATGCATGCAGATTGCAGGTGGGGAGCAGATTTTTTTTCAGTTAGGAATTCACACCAACTTTCTTTAGTATATATAGACCTGAAAGTTATTTTAGTTTTTCCAGCGATTAAGTTCTTCTTGGTGTTATGCTTTAGAAGTCTTGGACACTAGATTTTAAATGAAATTAAGCAGGTATGTGTTTTCTTATTCTCTCTTTACCTTCCTCCTCTCTATAATTTACTCCATTTTCTAAGTATTTTCATGCTGTTCATTAGTACCAATGTCCCCTTTCAATTCTTGTGTCTGAACCTGTATCCATTCGCATGCTGAAAATTTCCCTGTTCATCAAAGCAGTTCATACTCTCAATGACTAATGGATCTATATTAATACTCTTACTTTTAATGAAAGGCTAAATATATAATCATAAGGCAAATTCAGCATAATAATGAGAATTTCCATTAACATAAAATCTTTGTACAGGAGATAGTTGGAACTGGTCAGCTCTTTTTGGGAATTCTCCTTCAAAATTAATTATACATTCAGCTTGTGTTTTGTCATTGTCTTCTCCTAACTAGAGGAAAATTTCTTCATTACCAAAATTAGAACATCAAGGAAAATCAACACACAGATTTTAATATAACACTATCTCCCATAATTGATTTGATATTCTACATTACCATTCTATTCTTAGCTAATATATATGGGTGTTTGCCTTCATAGAAAAATTGTGTTAGATATCTAATATTAAATTTTAAAAATAATGATTGACTACATATGGTCTGTTAGGTATAGGCACTGGCATAGGCAAATAAATTTGCTTTTTCTAGTCATCTTTTTTTGAACAGCATTTCATATTATCTCTCCCATATTCACCCATATTTTATACATAGCCCATGAATACTTATAAAGTAGGAAGGTCTCCTTTTCTCTTCACCAATTTATGTGTCTCATTTTATTAACACCTGTTTTAGAGAATTCAGTGGGTGTGAAAAAGTAGAGCAGAATTTACTTCTAATAAGTTTAGATAAGTTCCTCCCAGGTTAATAATAAAATAATTATTCTGATAATAGAAGTAGTAATGATCATAGTAACAATAGCTACTATTTATTGAATGCTGAAATTGACAACAATTCTATGAGATTAGTGAGTTATTATTCTTATGTTTAAATACAAGCACAAAGAGACAAGATGCCTTTCCCAAGTTCATGTGGCTTCTGTGGTCCATGCCTGTCTGGTTGAAATTAAAACAACTCTATGGCCTGGCTGGTGTAGCTCAGTGGATTGAGCATGGGCCTGTGAACCAAGGTGCTGCTGGTTCAATTCCCAGTCAGGGCTCATGCCTGGGTTGCAGGCCATGTCCCTAGTAGGGGTTGCATGAGAGGAAACCACACACTGATGTTTCACTCTCCCTCTTTCTTCCTCCCTTCTCCTCTCTCTAAAAATAAATAAATAAATAAAGTATTTTTAAAAACTGCTCTAACAGAGGTTTTATTTAATTGCCATTACTTCCATCAGGCACAGAGCATTCAGCTAAGGGTTTCAGAAAAAGGCGAGTGAAATCCTTGTTTTTATCCCCAGCTATGGCTCAAAATAATGCAAGAGATGAAATGCATGCCTGTATATTTAATTTGTTGGTTAAATCTATTGAAAGAAACTACTGTTCTCCAGTCAGATTAACACTGTTAATTTTTGTAAAGTGTCCAACCTTTTGTAAAACCCATGGCAGGGATCCAATCAATTTGCATAAATGACTGAAATTGAATGTGTAGAAAAGAAGGGGTAAGGACTTAGAAATGTTCAGAATAGCATCCCACAATTTACTACCCTAGGAATGAAGTTTCAGTATTTATATGCCGATAAGCTTAACCAATGCATATAAGGCAGTTAAATATTGTAGTTCCTAAGGGCCCATATCATTGATATAGAGTGGGTAAGAGCTGGAAAAACCTTAGAGTTTGTCTCATATAATAGAAAGGAAGCTGTCAGTTTAAATGAATTATTTAAGTTTCACAAATAAGCTATTGACCCAGCATTGGAAAGCAAGAATATATGACAGTGGCTGTCTTGCTTAGTGTTTGCAGACAGGGTGTTTGCTGCCACAGAATTGGCTTATTCCCAGCTCCCATCCCTTTCTCCTCCACTGGCAGCCATTAGTCTTGCACATTCTTCATTTGGGAAGGTTCAATACCATCATAGATAAGAAATAATTGTTACCCTCAGCAGAAATGCCGGGAGTGCACAGGGTTGATATTCTCACCATCAGAATAATTTTCCCCCAAATCAGGGTTAAGTCACATTGATTAAGAGGCATGAGCTTTAATATGGTATTGCCATTGATTGCCCTGCATTTGCCTGTGCTCTAGTAAAGGATTTCAACGTCCAGGGTCTGTGCTCCACTTTTCACAAGTTGAAATTTTACTCCAACTGGTGAAAAAAAATGACAAAGAGGACTTTCCTCATTTCAACTCCTGATGGAAGCCCACCTCCAGTATTGTGCTTTGTTAGATTTCCAACTACGTCGTCTGATCTCAGTTGGGGCAGCTGGTGCCCTTGACAGCCTGACGGTCCTCCCATTCCGAAAGCGGTGCAGCTCCCTGCTGTGTTCTTGCCCTTCTAATCCATCATGACGTTTTCTTTAACTCTATTTTCATTTTATTCAAGTATCAGAATAATTTTAGGAAAAGCTTCATATATTAAATATTCTCATAGGATAAGCTATTACTTAGTGCATAAACAGAATATATCTGCAAATAAGACATTTCATAGATCACAATTCTAAAATGTGCTTATAAAGCATAGTCGTTTAATACATTATTTTCCAGTTGCAGTACCTGGTTAATATTGAAATACTTTGATATTATAAATAGGTTAAAGTTATTTCTACTACTTCCAGTTTGTCAGTCAACATTTATTCTTTAATGTAGCAAGATAACCACTTAACTTATTAAATAATTTTATCTCAAATCTCCTTATAATAGAGTTCCCACATTTAGCAAATAAAACAATAGGATTACCTAGATATATTTGAATTTCATCTAAGCAACAAGTCCTTTTTTTTTTTTTTAGTGTAAGTCTATCCTAAATGTTCTATGGAGCACACTTTACTCAAATCATCTGTTATTTATCTGAAATTCAAATTCACTGGGAAGCTCAAATTTTATCTCTGGCAATACTACTTTGTAGGCAACAAATTCTTTAATTGCCTAGAAAGCAGTATTGCTAAGAGATGAAATTTAAGTCTCCCAGTTAAATTTGAATTTCAGAAAAATAACAGATGATTTGAATATGGGAAAATATAATTGCAAATGATACCTCAGACAAGGAAGTATCTTGACACTTCCCCAAGGAGGATATATACAGGACCCAGAGACATATGAAAGGATGCTCAGCATTACTGGCCATCAGAGATATGCAAATTAAAAACACAATGAGACATCATTTCACATCAGTCAGAATGGCCATCATAACCAAATCCACAAAAAACAAATGCTTGCAAAGTTGTGGAGAAAAGGGGACCCTAATACACTGTTGGTAGGAATGCAGACTGGTGGGTCCACTGTGGAAAACAGTTTGGAAATTCCTCAGAAAACTAAAAATGGAACTGCCTCTTGACCCAGGAATTCCACTGCTGGGAGTACAACCTCAGAATCCTGAAACACCAATTCACAAGAATCTATGCACTCTGATGTTCATAGCAGCACAATTTACAATAGCTAAGTGTTGGAAGCAACCTAAGTGTCCATCAGTAAATAAGTGGATCAAAAATCTATGGTACATTTACACAATGGAATACTACACAGCAGAATGAAAGAAGCTCCTAGTCTTCACAACAGCATGGATGGATTCTGAGAGCACTATGCTAAGTGAAATAAGCCAAGAGGTGAAAGACAAATTCCATATGATGTCACCTACAAGTGGAACCCAATCAACAAAACAAAAAACTGAGAAAAATGTAACCAGAGACATTGACATAAAGAACAAACCGACAGTAACCAGAGAAGACAGGGGAGAGGGGTAATGGGAAAAATAGGGGAAGAGTTGTGAAGGAATATGTATAAAGGACACACGGACAAAGCCAAAGGGGGTAGGATGGAAGGTAGGAGGCAGGTATGTGTGGAATAGGGGGGAGTGGAGGGGAGAAAATGGAGACAACTGTAACTGAACAACAATAAAAAAACAGAAAAAAATAAATTATCCTATTAAAAAAAGAATTTGTCATATATACAGTGACCTTCATTTCCATTCTACTCTCTCATCATCTTTCATGATAACACTCTCTGTAAGTCAATACTAAAGGATGAATTAGCTTAATTTCAAAACATATTTTTTGTAGCTTGTGAAAATCAATGTTATTTGACTGTTGTGTCTATATTTTTGTATGCATTACTCAATAGCTATAAGTCATCTAATCTGATTGTCTGGCTGCTCTAATTGCATTAGCCAGGTTTAAAAGAGCCAGAAACCAGGAAGTGGTATTATTGTCTCCTAGGCTGCAAAGTATCTTAGCTGTTGATTTTGTTTTTGTTGTTTTTGAGTATTGTTATAAGTGGAGGTTTAATTTTTTGAATTTCAAATCTAAGTTCTTGACTACTTCAGAAGATCACCAACCTAAATTTCTAACAAGGCCCGCCAGCAGTATTCTTTTGAATTTGAGAGGGTGGCATCATTTTGAACTTCTTCTGAGAATAATATTATTTTAAAAAGCCTTACAATTTGCAGTTTCTGGACTACTCTATAGACAGGAAAAAATAAACGACATTTGCCTGGGCATGTAGGAGAGAATCAGAGCAATCAAATGGCATTTAAGACAACAGAGTAAGGACTAGTTTACATGCATGGGAATACCATTAATAATTAGTTTTATGAATTAAGAAAACAGAGGTGTATAAAACTAGAGCTTTGTAATTTCTTTGGATAGAGGGGATTTAAGAAGTTTACAAGTTAATATTGGTTTGGACTCAAGTATAATGTGAAATAAAGATTTTTCTGCTTTTAAACTTCTAAAATAGTATAACAATATGCATAGAGTTTTATTACAGCTGAATTGCAATACAGTTTAAGTGTGGCAGGCTAAAAGAAAATTTAATAGAGAAAAAATGATTTATTTACGGAAAAAATTAACAAAGAGAGTGGGGATGAGTCAAAGATAATCTCTTAGCTTTATTTTCTGCTACACTTTTTTTATAACTTCCGTTGGTTTATTGTTTTCAATTTCTCTGAATGTTTTATTGCTATCTGTGTAAGGCTACAATGAACACTGTTTCCCTAGATATTTATCTGCCATTCTGATAAATCTCGTAATTCCCCTCAACAATCCGTGACTCAAGTTTCTCAATTACATTCCTTGGCAGTAATGGTGACTTAAAGCAATTCTAATTTCCGAGATATTGATGACTTGGAACGTTTTCTTGCTCACTTTGTTGGTTCATTTAAATGTAGCAACTATTCAGAATTCAGATTTTATACAATTTTTATAGAATTACATTATCTGTGTAAGTTATCTCAAAGGACCCAGCCAGTCATTGGAATTTCTATTTTTGATTTTTCTTTAAATATAGGCATTAAAACCAAAGTCATGTATAATGAATACATAGTCCATTAGTACTTTAAAAAATAATCTATTATTGTTTAGTTCCAACAATTACAAGAAGCCTTATTGGTATTAATAGCCTTTACTTATCATTATGGACTGAATGTGTGTCCATACCCCATATTCAGCACATACATACCCCCCCACCCCCCAGAATCCTGTGTTGGAGACCTAATCCTCAATGTGACTGCATTTGGACATGGAGCCTGTGAGCAAATGACAAAGGTTAAATGAGGTCATGAAGTGGGACCCTAATCCATTAGGGTTAGCACCTTGTAAAAAAAGGAAAAGATACCAGAGCTGTCTCTTTCCACCGTGTGGAACCCAGTGTGAAAGCTACCATTTGCAAGCCAGGAAGAGAGCTCTTTCCAAAAACTGACTGTGCTGGCATCCTGACTTTGGACTTTCCAGCCTTCAGAACTGTCAAAAATAAACTTCTGTGTTTTAATCTCCTCATACATAATATTTTTAGGTGGTCTGAGCCAATTAAGACACTTATATCTTTATTTTTCAAATAGGTATTTAATAAATATTTTCTTAGAGATTTTCTAATAGGCAATGGGTTGCTACTATGGTGTAATTCTTCTGATATATTACAAACAACTTTGTCATCATCCTCCAGTCCTCTTATTCCTCCCATTCCTTCTTCTATACATATATTTATTGGGTAGGTAATTGAAATGTGATTACCCCTCACCAAGCAACCAATGACAATTGTCAGCCTTTTCTCTATCTATGAGTCTATCATTATTTTTCTTGTTAGTTAATCTTTTTCATTAGATTCCACATGAGGGGGAGACTCCCCCCGCCAATGGAATTACCTTCTGGAGGGTGGGTCCCTTGTAGTACAGGCTTCCCCTGATAGGTGAGTGTTCTACAAACCCATCTGCGTCAGTGTACCCTCTGGTGTTGTTGTGAGAGACTGCGTTTGGCTTCCTCCAGTGAATTTTTTTTGAAGATTCTTTCAATTCATTTGCCCATTTCATGACTGGTGCTTTACAGCTTGCAAATAATTATGAACACAAATATAATTAGCTTGCTAGAAAGATGGCCTTATGTTGAAAGAAAAAAATGATTCAAGGTTTTTGAAAAACTTTTAGTTATTTTACTAACTTTACTATTTTTATCAATACGATGTAAAATGGAAGAGAATAAAAAACACAAAGATCAAAGGCCCTAAGATAGCAGAAAATCAAAGATCTTGTCAAAAGTATTTTTCTAACATCTTGTTATTTAAATATTAAACTCAGATATTAACTATGCATATATAATATATATATTAAATTTTAGGGCTTAATAGAGTACAATCTGTGAAAGCCAGCTATCTAGACTTGAAACTTTAGATATATGAATAATTACAATCATAATGAATTAAATTTCTCTTGAAATTTGAAGAAGAGGGCACTTATTTCTGAAACCAGATTAAAAACTTTATACAAGGAATATAAAGGAAAGAATAAACAAATGGGATCTCATCAAAATAAAAAGCTTCTGCTCAGCTAAAGAAAACAACATTAAAATAAAAAGACAACCAACTGTATGGGAAAACATATTTGCCAATGATACCTCAGACAAAGGTTTAATCTCCAAAATATACAAAGAACTCACACGACTTCACTCTAAGAAGACAACTAACCCAATTAAAAAATGGGGAAAGGACTTGAACAGACACTTCTGCAAGGAGGACATACAGAGGATCCAGAGACACATGAAAAGATGCTCAATATCACTAGCTATCAGAGAGATGCAAATTAAAACTACAATGAGATACCACTTTACACCGGTGAGAATGGCTATCATAAACAAAGCAATAAACAACAAATGTTGGAGAGGGTGTGGGGAAAAGGGGACTCTGGTCCACTGTTGGTGGGATTGCAGACTGGTACAACCATTATGGAAAACAGTATGGAATTTTCTCAGAAAACTAAAATTGGACTTGCCTTTTGACCCAGCAATTCCACTGCTGGGATTGTATCCTAAGAACCCTAAAACACCAATCCCAAAGAACCTATGCACCCCAATGTTCATAGCAGCACAATTTACAATAGCCAAGAGTTGGAAGCAACCTAGGTGCCCGTCAGTAAATGAATGGATCAAAAAACTATGGTACATATACACAATGGAATTTTATGCTGCAGAAAGAAAGAAGGAGCTCCTACCTTTTGCAACAACATGGATGGAACTGGAAAGCATTATGCTGAGTGAAATAAGCCAGGTGTTGAAGGACAAATACCATATGATCTCACCTCTAACAGGAAGCTAAACAACAAAACAAACAAGCAAGCAAAATATAACCAAAGACACTGAAATAGAGAACAGGCTGACAGTGACCAGAGGGGAGAGGGGAGGGAATTTCAGGGGAAATAAGGGAGGGATTTAGAGGAACCTATATAAAGGATACATGGACAACAAGTGAGAAGGGTGGAAATGGGAGGGAGGGGGGAGCAAGGGGGGTGGGATGGGATGGGAGTAATAGTCAGAGAACTGTACTTGAAAAATAATTAAATAAAAAAATTTGAAAAAAAAGAAAGTATTGGAGGAAAAAAACAAAAAAACTTTATACACATTTTAAGGGTTTAAATAAAGAGCCATGATAATAAAATAAAACTCATAAAATTGAGAAAATATGAACTGCCAAAATTTAATTTATTTTATATAATAGCAAAAATATCTATACAGCAACAAATCTGACCAGAATATTAACATGCATATTTAAAAATAAATCTTAGCTTAACAGGGTCGATGAAAATTTTAAATGTAGAAAGATGTGCTGGCAGAATATTTTAACATTTCACTTTTATTTAAAAAGATATGACATGATTATTAATATATATATCCATATATACACACTTCATATACACACCAATATATTAGTAATCAAAGAAAATGTAGTAAAATTGAATGCATGAACTCTTTATTAAAGATGTTTTAAAAGTTTTTGTTTGATAGCAGTGTATTGTAAGTAAGAAGTCTTTAAATTAATTTGAGTATCTCCTTTTAGATATAATTTAGTACACTCAACAGTGGTAATATAAAAGTAGTATGTTACATTTTCTAAAATGTGAGATAGACTTGATAGAATCTTGAGGGACAAATAGAGCAGAAAAAAAGAGATTTACTGATAAATATGCTGGCTATTTAGAACTGCATGAACAAAACCTTTAAATAATCAAAAACATTCAGTATAATATTGAAAACTACAGGTGTCATGATATAAACTACATATAAGAACCTGTTTATTTTATTTCTTGAGGACTGTACATTTGGAACACCATTAACCAACTCCTCCCCCTTCCCTACCTTTAGCAATTACCCCTCTATTCTCAGTTTCTATGAGCTTGGTTTTTTCCTCCACATTTAAGTGAGATCGTTCAGTCAGTATTCAGCTTTCTCTGTCTGGCATATTTCACTTAGCATAATGCCTTTGAGTTCCACCCATGTTGTTGCAAATAGCAGGGTTTCCTTTTTATTTTTAATGGCTAAATAGAATCTCATGGTTTCAGTGATTACAATCACTAAGCAAATATACTAAATTTAATTTCCTTACAGTAAAATTATATACCTGTGATTATCATTACTCATAATGCTAGGAAACCAATTGAAAACTTTTCACCCAACTATTTTCTTTTCCAGGTTATTTTCAATTTCATTATCACTATTTTTGTACAATATTGGCAGTTTATATTTTGAACAATAAACATCTAAGCAAGAAACCAATGCATTATTACTGTGTGTACACATATACTTTATTTTACTAATAATCCATGAGGATGTTGTAATTGGTAGGGCATGGATTGTTAGATGAACAGTTAACATTATGCAGTGATTTGATAAAGCCCCAAAGCTAGTTACTTAAAAAACTGATGTGTAAATATGTATATTTATCTAAGTTATATCTTATCTACTTCATTATTTAATACTCATGAATCATGTCTTATCTAGATGTCTTACCTAGTTTCCTTTTATTTAGATGGAATTCTTAAGAACTTCACTTACATGAGCCTCTTTTCCTCCAACCTCATATTTCCATGGGAGAAGAGCAGAGCGATAGCACCTTCCAGTGCTCATTTCTGCTCTTTTGATGATGGTTAAGAACAAGGAACAGATGTTCCTCAGCTCCTTCAGTGATTTGTTTTCAATTCAGTTGGCCACAAAAAAGACTCGGCTTGGTCTGCTTTCTGCTGTATGGTAAGAGGAGCAGGGCTGATTCTTTTTTCTTTTTTTCCCTGTGGGAAGATCCTGAGGTTGTTCAACTGCCCTAGTGACTAGGAAGTGCCTTTGTTTAATTAAAAGCCTGATTGGCCATGAATTTAGAAACATTTTCTCCAATACACTTTATCCTTAAATCCAATATTTCAATCTCCATCTATCTGTTATTTGATTATTGTTTTTGAACTCTCTAGAAAGATTAACAAACTTTTACTGCCTGCTTCCCTCATGAAACACAATAATTACTTAAAATACTTTTCCCAAAGTTTTATTTTTAATGTGTGTAGTAGTTAGCTAGAAATGAGTAAAGTGAGGTGTTCTATTTAGCCCTGGCCTTTGTGGCTTAATTGGTTGTGTGCCATTCTGCAAACTGAAAGGTCACAGGTTGAATTCCTGGTAAGGGACATGCCTGGGTTGCAGGTTCTATCCCCACTCAGGGCATATACAGAGGCAGCCAATTGACGTTTCTCCCTCACACTGATGTTTCTCTTCCTCTCTTTCTCCCTCCCTTCCCCGCTCCCTAAAATCAAAAATCAATAAAATAAAATGTTCTATTTCTAAATCCTGAAAATGTTTTAACTACTTCAGAAAAAATGATTGGGGAAATGGAGTAAATCTGATCAAATCAAATATCAAATGAATGGAAGGCAAACTATGCTTTGGGATAGAGTTACATGATTCATGTGTATTAAATAATGAACATAAAGTTAGCAACATTGGGTTAGTTTAATAAAAGGTAGTAGACTTTATCAGAACCTAATATAAAATTATTAGTTTACTTCATGTAAAAAAAAAAGGTACTAAAATTTTAAGAATAGTATCCTTTTGTCTTCCTGCTGATAATTTATATCTTCCTTCTAAAGTAGTAGATATATGCAATGCATATGTTTCATTGCCATTAAAAAGCATTTCATTCCAACCATGAAATTGGTCCTAAGCAATGTGACTGTGATAGAGTGCCCCTCACCCCATATATATGTGAATTGACTTCACAGCATGAGGCCTGTTTTACCACGGTGGAAAATAGAAACACAATGTGACTTAACATTTTAGAAAGACACTCTTATTTAAGATATATGGAGAATCCTGAGTCTTATGAAACATTTGACTTTGGATAAGAATGCAGCATTACTCTCTTCCTTTTTTAACCCTATCTCCAGACAAATAAAATTACAGAGAAGAATGAGAATCTCTAATTTTTTTATTTAGCTTACCCACTTATATTTTGAAGGATATAGAATGAAGTTAAGTTACTAGAAATGTATCATTCCATCTGCTTATAATGGATAAAGTTTAATTCTTTACAACATAATGTTTACTCAGTAAATATATGCAAGGAAAAAATAAACAGGAAAATGCACTTTCGAGGCAGCACATATGCCCTGCACATCTTGAATAAACCTGCAGCCAAATGAAACATGTCCCATAGCAGCATATAGTATCAAGCTGATCCCCAAGATAAAAAAATAGTTTTATAAGTGCATGTTCTTACCTCTTCTGTTTTGTGTTCTGTTTTATATTTTCATGTTTTATTCTCCTGTGTTTTAGAAGACACTTCTCCACGGGTTTCTTGTGCTTCTCTGTGTTTGGGAACATGTCACCATTACGATAATGTATAGTGAATAGTTTTGGAAGACATAAACAGTATCTCTCTCCAGAGCAGAGAAAAACACTTATTGCTCATACTGTAAAAGGATGTGGATTCCAAAGCTCAGGGTTTGGTTTTATTATGCATCTCACTGGAATCTTTCTGGTTCCATACGTTCTGGACAACAGGAGGAAGAGAACCGAATCACTGGATCAAATATGTACAAATCCATGCGGCTGGCTCTGCTGTAAAACTGCAGTCTTCTGTCCCTGACTTTGGAGTTTCCTGTCTTCTGGCAGCATCTGTTAAACCAGCAGTTTTACTTGTTATTTGAAAGCAAAAAAATAAATAAATAAATCTCAGAATCTTCTCACTTGTTGACAGTGTTGGTGACAAGAGTGAAAAGCTGACAGAGATATAGCTCTCGAGAAGTATGATGAGCCTTGGCTGATGTAGCTCAGTGGATTGAGTGCTGGCCTGTGAACCAAAGGATCGTGGTTAGACTCCCAGTCAGGGTACACACCTAGGCTGCAGGCCAGTTCCCAGCAGGGGATGCATGAGAGGCAACCATACATTGATATTTCTCTCCCTCTCTCCTTCCCTTCCCCTCTAAATATAAAAAATAAATAAAGAAATTTTAAAAGTGTGATGACATGGATGAAACTAGAGCACATCATGCTGAGTGATATAAGCCAGGCAGTGAAAGACAGATACCAAATGATCTCTCCTATAAATGGAACCTAATCAGCAAAACAAGCAAGCAAACTACAACCAGAAACATTCAAATTAAGAACAAACTGACAGTAACCAGAGGGGAGAAGAGAGAAGAATAACAGTGAAAGAAGAGGAAGGGTTGTCAGGGAACATGTGTAAAGGACCCATGGACAAAGCCAAAGAGGGTAGGATTGAGGTTGGGAGATTGGGGTGGGTGGGGCGAGAGAAAGTGGTGGTGGACAAATGGAGATAACTATGCTTAAACAACAATAAAAAGAGAAAAACGAAAAAGAAAAGAAGTATGATGATATCATGGAAAGGTTGACATAATTTGGGGTAAGTCCATTGTAATTGGTAAATGATATTTCCACCACATTTTAAAATTTTATGGTTAACTGGACAATACAAACGATTCCATTTTATTAAATAATACCAAAGAAGAACTGGGAAGAGAGCTGTAGGTCAAGAACACAGAAGTAGTTTAAAAAGCAGTTGCCAAAATTACATTTTGCTGGTTTCTCTCTGTCTTCATGATAGGAAAACTTCCTTGCCCACCTGGGTTGGCATAGTTTCTGTCATCTTTCAGAAAACAGTTACAGAGTGTGAGCCTACACTGAGCATGAAAGTGAGGGAATTCCTAATTGATATAACTGGGAATAGGATGAATCATTAGAACTTCAAAGGTTTCCTTATGAGGTAAGAGAGGGCATGTGTCATTAAAAAGAATGGCAACACACAGGCCATCTTACAACCCCAACTCCTTCAGCAGTAGTATTGTGTGAATGCTACCCAAGCATCTACTAGGAACACTTTGCAGTGGGTTCCGGCTAGTTTGAGGGAGCTTAGCCCTTTTAAAGAAATTTGCCTGAGAGAAACAAAACTCTCATGGCAAAACATAGATCAGACACTGACTAATTTTCAAGCTATTAGTATCTAGATTGAGTTTGCAAAGCCAATGAAGGTGATTTACTAGTTCGGGGGTTAGCAAGTGTTTTCTTTAAGGGCCATATAATTTGTTACAACTACTCAGATTTGTGATGCAAAAACAACCACAGACAATACACCAATGAATGAATATGGCTGTGTTTCACTACAACTGTAATTACAAAATAATGTGTGCAGATTGTAGGCAATAATTTGTTGGCTTTTGTACTACAGGATGAGCAATTGACACAGAATGTCAGATAAACTCTTGTGGAGAGCACCAGTGCTATGGAAAACTCATCCAGTTCCTATGTTAAAATGTGGTGAATACTTAAGAAATGTTATAATAACAATCCAGCAACAAATGCCTAGGATTAAAGTCAAATTCTTTAAAAAATACTGCTGTTACAACAGGCCCAAGACCACAAGTTGGTACATCCCTGCCACGTGAGCCAGAAAGCGATATTGCTGTGGCTGCCGAGTCAAGGGGTTCCTCCCATGTGTCCCATCTCTGCTTCACTCTTGTGCCAGCTTCAGGGTTGAGTGAGGTGTTCTTCTCTCAGCAGAAATTTTAAGAGGATAAAGACTCAAATATTTGTAAAACTGTTGGGGTCTTTTATGAATCTGTTGCTCGAGGAGGGACAATGTTTTGTCTCATCCATGCTTCACTGAAATGGTAGGTTTTCAAGAGCCTGGGCCGTGTGTGTTTACTCAGTTTTAACTTCCACCCTTGCATGTTCCTAAGGCCTTTCCTGTTGCTGCCGCATTGACCATTAAAACGCTAGCATCTTCGGTATCCAGACTGTCAGATGTACCCAGGATAGCTGCAACACCCATCTCACAACTTCCATTTCGTTTTGGTTACTGACATTATGACTCAAATTCTTTTTTTAAATTATTGTTTAAGTACAGTTGTCTCCCTTTTCTCCCCACCACCCTCCGCTGCCCTACCCACCCCCACCTCCCGTCCTCAATCCCACCGGCCTTTGGCTTTGTCTGTGGGTCCTTTACTCACATTCCTTGATGACCCTTCCCCTCCTTTCTCTGGTCAAATTCTTGATATGTCAGCAATATAAAGGGTTTGGTTTTATTTTCCTTATTAATACTCTGTGGTATTTTATATTAGTGCTTATATACTGTGTCTAACTGACCACATCACCTAAAATGTGTGTCTTTAATAGCCATGTTTCCATTTTCTCTAATCAGCTTGATGATCTGGGGTGGCGCAGTATGTGACAATTCACAGTGAAGTCCATATTAATCTATGTTGCTTTTTTTTCTTCAAAGCTAGTTTCTTTTTCACAGAAGCTAAAGCTTATTTTGTATACCACATGGAAACATGTTGTACTTTAAAAAATACCATGGTTCTGGTAGAAATATTTTTGTCAAGAAAAACAAATTAAAATCTAGACTTTGAGTAAAGATAAAAAATATCCCTCTCTCTATGAAGAAAAGGATTAAAACTGTATAAATTATGTCTGTCATCTGGACACATAACACTATGTGAGATGCTCAGGACTGAGCATTGCTGTTGAAATTGGACAACTTGCAGTAATGATAACATGTTAGTTTTAGAAGGTAAAATTTATTTTGTTGAACCAATGACTTGCTTCTAAAGTACTATTCATGGTCATAACTTTTCATGATCCATCCCTTCCAAGGCTGTTGTGTGACCTGTTCTGCACGAGGTAGGTCATCTCTTCCATATCATTATTAAATCTCCCACAGTGGTGGGCTTTTAGGGAGTATTTTCTTTAAAGATTTTATTTATTTAATTTTAAAGATAGGGGAAGGTAGGGAGGAAGAAAAACATCAATATGTGAAAGAAACATCAATCACTTGTGTCTCACACACACCCCAACTGGGGACTAGCCTGCAACACAGACATGTGCTGTGAGAATCATACAGGCAAACGTTCACTGCAGAGGATGGTGTTCAACCAAGGGAGCCATGTAGGTTAGGGCTTGGTGAGTATTTTTATGAAAACCAAATATTTTATGATTCTAGAAAAATTCAAGAAGTCTATCCATTCATATACTTTTTCCAAAATCTCCTGGTCACTTATAATAACACTTCTTTTTAGTCTCAGACACCTTGACAAACATAATTAGTAAAGATCCTTACTAAAGCTTATCTCTCTTTAAGAGCATTGTGAAAGATAAGATGAACTGATTACAGAAACCTATGTTAATTCCTTCCTCTTCCTTTTTATTTTGAAAAGGACACCTGAATTCTATAGCAGATTTCTAAATGGCTGGTGCCAGGTTATTGGGCAATTAAAAATTTAGCAAAGCTTGTTATTCTCTCACTATGACTATATTACTAATTTAACTTCCATGTGTACTCAAGGATTACTTGGTAAGACCTGCTTGATACGAAGGTCAATTAATGAAGGAGTGGCACCAAAAAATACTGACTTTATGACTATCTGATAAGATAACTCAAACTATCATTATTTTTATTATCATCAGTTTCCTTTTCCAAGGCCCAGAAAAATTCCAAGATGTTTGCCAAAAGGAAAATTGATATTTTCTATAAAAGGAAAGGTCTTTGCTCTAAAATGGTAGGGCTTCCACAGTGAGTTTCTTATTAGAGTGTATCATAATCTCAATTAGTAAAATGTCCAAGTGACAGAACTGTTTAATTTATAGTTTAAAATATTGGAAATATTTTTTATTTTCCCTGGATATGTCCAAAGTCAGAACATTCCTTATCACCTAGCGAATGAATTAGAGGAGCAAAATCAACTATGAGAAATCCACCAAGGACTGAACTAGTTTCTTAATGGGAGAGGGTAGGTACATGTTCTATTAACCAACACTTTGAAGGGATAACTTGACATAACCTAAACCATTCTGGAGTTCATGTGTCTCACCAAGATCACACACACACAAATGTATGCACATGTACACACTTACGCATATATAGTTGACTATTATTTATTGCTCTTCAGTACAATATAAATGTTATTATTACTGTAGATGATTAACATTAGGTCATGAGCATGGTCAGATGATCAATTTTCCTGGTGGACTTAACTATGGTAAAGAACCAGATAATTTATATATCCCAGGAGTCAAAATGGTCACTATAAGCTAAAGTTCTTGTCAGATAATAGCCCTGGTATCTTCCACTTATAGTGATAGAGGAAAAGGACATATACTGAATGGATATCTGTGTAGCAGATACCAGAATATTCATTTGCTTCAGTGAAAAGACCACATCTAGAACAGTCCTTAATATCCATCTGTAGTTTTTGTGTTGACAAAGAAAGGATAATTAAATGGAGCTGGGAAAATAATAAAGATTCCTGGTTTTTTTTTTTTTTTGTCCTAGCTGGTGTGACTCAGTGGATTGAGTGCCAGTCTGCAAATCAAAGGGTCACAGGTTTGATTCCCAGGCAGGGCACTGCCTGGGTTGTGGACCAGGTCTCTGGTAGAGGGCGTGTGAGAGGCACCCAGACATTGATGTTTCTCTTCCTTTCTTTCTCTCACCCTTCCCTTCTCTCTAAAAATGAATACATAAAATTCTAAAAAATCTTTTTTCCCTCCAGTGTTTGTTCTAATACAGTCAATGATTTTATACTTGAAGAAGAAAATGTTCCAAGGTTTTACTCATTGGTCCTTTCTGTGATAACTGCTCACAATCCTCATATTTTGTCATGTATTTGGGACATTTTTTCCAACCGTACAGTCAGAATCCAGAGCTATACCTACTATATGTGGTCATAGAAGATTTTAGGCCAATGTTCTTATTATCTTAAACTTCTCTGCTACCCTAACTCCTTCAGTGATATTCTAATTACCAGAAAATAATTGTATTCTTATTAAATATCTGCAGATCCCTCTAGAGAAAGTAGTAAGAAGAACATAGAGGTCTTTTGACAAGGGTATGTGCTCTGCACAGGATTCATGTGTATCTATTGAATTCCTTCTGGAATTAGTTGAGATGAATGAAACATTCCATTTTGATAACTCAAATTAAGCAAGTCTCATCTAGACATGACATTTTTTGGTTACAGAAATCAAATAAAGTGTTCATGGATCATCCATTTTGATTACTGTGCTGGCCCTGTTTCTCTATTACAGTAGCCTTATTATGTTATTTCTGATGGTTAAATGCCATCTTGGCCTGGGCCACATTGCAACCTGGTTAATTATATATATATATATATATATAATTATATATATATAATTATAATATATATTTATTATATATATATATTATATATATACACACTGTACCATCTCCAATGAGAATCTCTGGCCTATGGATATCATATCAATAAATAAATCGTCAAAGACATTGGCATCATAGGAAGCAATGCAATTCTTAAGGCTTCAGTTAAGAGATTATCTTCAGATACTCTCAGGGACAAATACAGAGACCAGTGGGTGGGTCATAAATGACAATTCTCCAATATTATTTCCCAATGTCTTTGAATTTCTCCCCTGAAATAGCATTTGACTTTTAAATAATCTCCTGGGGGTGTTTTGGGATCTGAGTCTAAAATATGATTGGTAGAGAGAAGAGAAATAGTTCCTTTCATTAGTTAATGACTTTATGTAACTCTTCTTTATTTCTAGCTAATGGAAATTTCCCTTAATTTTTCATGATCTCAGTTACATATTTAAAAGGGTTTTTTGTTTTATGTTATTTATTATTGTTAGGTATTTTCACAGAGATTTTAGTTATCAGTAAGAAAATGGACAGGATTGGCCCCCCAAAATTCTGAAACTAGATTTTCCTGGCCATTCTACCACTTTTGATTACATTTAGGATCCTTAGATAGAATATCACAGCAAAGACTTTAGAAAAAATCAACTACAATATAAGTCATTGTCATTGATATTGCTGTGGCTATTGTTTTCCTAAATTTTGTTCCTATTTTTCACTTTTTAAAACTTTTTCTTTATTATCTAAAACCTCCCATTTTTCTCTTCCTTGTTCTCATTCCATTTTGCCTTCTTCCTTCCCTTTCATGTTTGCATTTTAGATTTTATTTTCCCTTTTCTTCATTTTGTTTCTATTTCCTACTCTTACTACTTCTCCTCTCTCTGCCCTCTTAAAATTATTTTTCTTTCCTTTAGTCATCTCATGTTCCGTATTTATTTATTTTTAGAGAGGGGAAGGGAGGGAAATGGGTCATACCCCCATCAAGTGGGCCCTGCCTAGTGGAAGGGGACAAAGGGGGAATAATTGAAACAACTGTAAATCACAAAAATTGAAATAATTGAAAAAATAAAAAATAAAACAGTTATTAAATGCTTAAAAATATACTCCATGAAGTAAAGGTAAACAGTGTCTAAAACAAATACAACCAGAGAAACTTTTAGCAGAGAACTAGACATTAAAAAACACAAGAAAATAGAGACAGATTCAGAGAGCAGGCTGACAGCTCTGGGGACATTGGAGATAGAGGAATCAAGCAAAAAAAAAAAAAAAGTTAAAATGCATGGACCTAGACAATGGGGTGTTGATTTGGGGGGTATGGGAGGTCAAGGTCAAAGAGTGTATACAGGGGATAAATGGAAAAATATAACTAAAATTAGAAAAATAAATAAATAAATAACTTTTAGAATAAAAAATACAATAACTAGAATTAAACGTATTCAGTGGATAAAAAATATTTGAAGAAATACTGCCCTAAACTTATCTAATTTGGTTAGATTAAAAAAAAACAGTGAATGTAATTATATTATAATTTGGACTCAGATTATAAACATATATGTTTCTTATTTACCTCAAAGACATAAAATGTTATTATATTTTTATGTTCAAGGAGGCTATTAAAAGATTGAATATATTAAAGAAATGCAAATTAATCAAATTTTTAAATATTTAAAAACATGTTTACTTGTTTTAACTTTTAGAAATCTTATTGTTGTTCAAGTACAATTGTCTACATTTTCCCCCACCTCCCACCTCACCCCAGCCATCCCACCTCCCTTCCCTGATTCTATCCCACTGTGGTTTTGTCCATGTGTTCTTTATAGTTGTTCTTGAAAACCTTTTATCCTTTCCCCCGCATTATACCCTCCCACCTCCCCTCTGGTTACTGTCAGATTGTTCTTAAGTTCAATGTCTCTGGTTATATTTTGCTTGCTTGTTTGTTTTTTTGACTAGGTTCGACTTAAAGGTGAGATCATATGGTATTTGTCTTTCACCACCTGGCTTATTTCACTTAGCATATGCTCTCCAGTTCCATCCATGCTGTCACAAAAACATGTTTTCAGTGAAAAGTGCACTCTATTTTAATAGTAAATTAGACCATGCAGAAGAAAACTAGTGCATCTGAAGGCATCATAAAACTATAAAAAATAAAAGAAAGGAAACACTTTAAAATTAACAGCGGTGGGGGGGTAAATGCAGACAACTATACTTGAGCAACAATAAAATAATTTTTTAAATAAATAAAATTAACAGTAGTGACTTGTGAAACAACTTCAAATGCCCTAATGATATGTGTGAATGGTGTTTCCCAAAAAAGATCCAAGGATCTCAGAGTTGAAGGAGACTAAGAATGAACCATATTGACCCTCCCTCTTCCTCTCTGCCCGAGAACATGCCAAATCCAATGTGTCTCTCCTGTAATGGAGTTCGAATACAACCGCAGGATGTGCTGATACAGGGCACCATGTACTGGTGTGTCAAAATAGAGAGAGTCTGAGAAGGCAGCTTGACTCTTCCCCGTGAACGGTTAAAGCCCATGCTTTGTTGTTTTTTCCCTCACACAACATTAGAGGAAGCCTGAGAAACTTCTCTTGTCCTTGAAGAACATGAGCATTCCATGAAGAGGAGGAATATTGTTATATTTGTGCTTCCATAATTTTTCCCATGATTTGGGTTCCCTGCTGGGTGTGGGGAGTCAGAATGGAGCTCCGTCCGTGTTCAGAAATCCAACTAGTGATATGCTAAAGCTGTTCCACACAAGCTTGGGAGAGATGATAGTCTCCAGATTCTCCACCTGCTGGTAGTCACACCCATATGTAATCTCTTTTTCATTGATTGAGTTGGACTCTGACTTAATTCTAAGTCAGAATTAAGTGGTGGTGTGTGACTCAGTGACTAGGTCATAGACCTAGTGTGGTACGGAATTGCTCTCTTGTATGTACTTCCTATCTTGAAGCACTTAATCTGGGAATAGTTTTATGGGGGGAAAATGAAGAAAGAAAAACCTAAAACCTCTTGCTGACAGTCAGGTAACTGAGCTTAGAAGCGTATCCTTCCTTTTTGTCAAGATTTTACAGGGCTGCAGCCATAAGCTGTCATCTTTACTACAACCTCATGGGAAACTCTAAACCAGAACCACTGAACTAATAGACTCTTGGATTAAGATCCCCAGAATCTGCTTAAGTGTTTGTTGTACTAAACTGCTACATTTTCAGGCAGTTACATATGCAACAATAGACAACCAATACAAGGCTCTTGGCTGCAATAAACAATAGTGTGTTTGTTAACTTACCACTGTATAGCTATTATCTCTTTGCACTCAGCACTCTGCCAGAACAGGGGTCGTCAGAGCCAGTACATCACACTCACCAGCTATCTGAGACTAAGAAGCATGTTGTCCAAAGCAGCTTTTCTCTCCTCCAAGAAAACTCAAACATGGCTATATATGGTCAGAGAAAACCAGCTTGGAACCTCAGGGCACTCTGTGCACCAACCTGAATGAGAGACAGTGAAGCTGAGCTGAACAAGGCCTCATTTAAACCTTCTTGCTTAAGGTTTAAGAATGTGTTGGTAGTATTAGGGCAAAGAAAAACAGAAATTATAAGATATGTAAATATAAAAATTAACAGTCACGAGGTTTCAAATACTGGATAACTCCATACTCTTACATTATTTGTCATGTATACTTCCTCTTGAACTGCAATGAGTTTGGAAAGGAACTTACATGATTAAGAAACTGCTGACATGATATAAATTAGAAATCAATAAAACCACTCTGAAAGATTTCAAAGCCATAGACAGTACACACAGTCAGTTTACTTACAATAAAACGTGGTACTGGAGCTGAGTAAATGACCATTCAGAAGTCAATGAGACCCTCACTGTGCCACGAGCTGCATGAGTGACACGTGGCCTGACCTGTCAACAAATGTATCCCAGCCCAGAAGTCTGGCACATAGTGGGGTTCAATGAACATCGACCTAGAGAACGTAGAAATGTTATTTTTGCCATTTTTCATAGCTACTGCTTTCTGTTTTATTAATATGCAATCATTAATTTTTATTCTGTTCCTGGGCAAATAGATTTCTCCCTGATTGACTTTGTAAGCTTTCAGGACAGGGATCTGTGGAGAACATCAAGAGCATTTTGACTCACTGATTTCTGATTTTTGTTAGTGCAGCCATCTGGGACATCGACATTTTTGGCCATGCTGCTCTTGAACAGGTACATTTGTCCAATATAGGTCCATGTATAGCAGTACATGAGGCAACACAGGCTGGATACTGGGTCGAGAATTCACTGCAAGGGAGCTGTAGAAGTGGAAGCACTTTGGAGAATGACAAAGCAAACATGGCCGTGCTGATACTCTGCCAAACCTCCTGCTGGTCACGTGGTTGGAGGATAGATACCTGCTGTCAGAATGTCTTCACTCCAAAACAGTCGCAAGTTTTACTAATTTAATTAAAAAGCTCAGAAAAGTTTAGGGTATGAGGAGTGAATGGAATCTTCACATCATTACCTTAAAGCAAGGCTTAAAGATGACATTTCATTATCAATCCTGTATTAATGTCACACATTATATGTCACTGAAAGATTTCTGTTAGAATTTAGGAAGAATGAAGAACATTGTTATAAAACAGCCAAAACAGTTTGAACGCTATGAAAGAGTTCGGACACTAAAAATAGTTCAGATACTTTACTGCAAACTTTTTTTTAGTATTATATTATCGTTAACTCATTTGTATTCATTGTAAAAGCACTAGTCATAATGAATTCATCTGGAATTAATATGGATGTCATGCATACTTTCATAGGAATTCTAATGCAATTCAATGTTAATTTAATGTCCTATTTAAAGAAAGTATAACTGTTTTAAGTCATATAATAACGCTATTGTGTAGAGCTGTAAAGATTATAACAGTCTAGATTTCCTCCAGAGAGATGATAATCTCAGAAGTGGCATTTCTCAGCTTCCATTGGCAGCCTAATGGCTATGATCATAAGCTACTAATAGCCTTCTGACTGCTGTGTGGTGTTCTCCACTGGGCTACAGCTCAGTTATTCAGTAGGAGGATTACATCAGATTAAAGATACAGCCTCTGAGTAAACCGTTATTTGTGTGGTTTCTGAGTTTACTTGATAGATGTGGACTGTATAAATTCACTTGTTATAAGCAAGTATAATAGTTCAGAAAAGCAATATCGTTAACATTTTGTTCAAATAAAGGAAATGCACAAATAAAAACTACTAGTTTTGATATGAAACTGATACTTTTAATCTATTGATTTACTTAATACTTTTAATTTACTTATCTGTTAATTGAAAGACAGTAATATTTAGAAAGTTAAGATATTTATTCAGAAGAAGATAGTAAAATTTAGATAGTAAAACAAATGAAATAAGTTAAGATATTTAGAGAATAGTTTAAGTATTTATAAGAAGAGACAAAATAACGTAAATAATAATCTAGTTTTTGTAAAGAATATTTTGTATTCTATCAATTGTGTGAGTGGGGTACCTAGAAAGAAGCTAGAGTACGGAGAGAGAAAGTTAATTTTTCTGTGAAGGATAGATAACAAGTGTGCTATTAACAGTTGGTCAGGTGTCAGAATCCTCACTTTGTGATGATACTATTATGGTGATAAAAATCACATGCAAATGAAAAAATATAGTACTTAGAATCAGTCTTTCCTCCCTTGTCTGTCAAGTGTTAACAGCCCTGATGGGAATTAACAAAGCTTTCTGGGGAAAAAATACAACTAGGCACTTAAAGGATTTTGGAGGTAAAATGCATCTCTATTAGTTCTCCCAATGATTTATTCACACCCAGTGCCAATAAATTGGTAATTTTCATGACCATATGGTCTCACATATTTTTCCCAGTAACAACGGAATCTGAAAATTTTGACTGAAATATGGCAAGTTGATAATAAATGCTATTACTAATGCTATTAATAATCCAATAAGTTTCTTCCTACAACTTTTCTATGAAGAGCCCCTAACAGTAGAAAGTGTGATATCTGAAGGCACAGAGCACACAACATGTCTCAGAATGCACAGGACATATCTGAAGAATCTAAAATGTACTCATCCTGTTTCCTCTGTGGTATATATCCACTTCAACTGTAAAATAGCATCTAGGCAAAATCTTGCTGGTTGCTGCTGAGAAAAAAATTGAAATTTTGGTGTATTTTTTTTGTTGAAAATTCAGCTTACATAGCTGGAATAATATGGAAAATTTTAAGGGTGTCATTATGGCAAGTTTTACCCAAAGTTACTGTAACAGTGTTTTTAACAATAACAATATCGACAACAATATCCATCTAGTTCTCAAACTGTGTTTTCACTTAATAATATTGTTAAGCATTAGGAAACCAAAAATTTGTCTTGATGTTACTACAGGTGATTAAAAATATCTGCTAACTAATTAAAAAACAACCTTTTTATGTTTTTAGGAAACACAGAAAATTCAACCTTCTTACAATGTTTGGAATCTTTAACACAACATGATATTTTCATTTCTTCATGAAAGAAAGAAAAACTCAATCTTAAGCATGAAAATCTTAACCATAAATACTGTACCTATGCCCAGCAAAAAGAGAACACACTAGATATAGATGGAAACTTTTTAAGATACACTCTGTTGAAGATTACATTTGTATTTTAAAAATAAGTATTTGAATGGAGAACCCACATATTTTATAGTGTCCTGCATGTACATGAGCAATGGTGCACAGTAGACACTAACACTAGTGTAGCCCTTTGGATCAATGCAGGAGTTGACAGTGCTTTCCTGTGCACATTGCTTGGAATCTATGCTATATAGCTCATTGCTGTATTTCCTGTAAGCTTCAAAGATGTACTGGGTTGATTTTTAACTGTGATTGATCAAAATTTCTTTACAGAAGGTACACGAAACTTGCTTTTCATTACTCCTCTCACCCAGAGCCACTGAAATCCTTAGACTTTCTATATAAAACAAACAGAAGAGTCTGAAAGGTGAAGAGAAGGCAAGACTGTCATGGAACGACGTGGAATGACCCAGCGGTGAGTTCTCTGGGTTCTCTTTTCACTTCGTATGTCCCAGACATAGAGCAGAAGAGCAGAAGAAGCTGGCAACAGAAATACCAATAGTGCTCACAAAGTTACCCCAAGAACAGCTTCCTTTCTCTAGAAACAACCTGAACTTCTTCAATGGTTGAGTGGTTAAATAAACTGAATATTCATGGACTGCAACTCAACAGTAAAAAGAAACAAACTATCGATACATGCAGTAACCTCCACAGATCTCCAGAGATTTATGTTGAGTGAAAATTTCAATTCTAAAATATTATTTATTTTTTCCTGTTTGTATAACATTTATGAAATAACAAAATTATAGAAATGGTTGCCAGGGATTAAGGAGAGCCTGGGACCAGAGGGAAGTATATGTGTCTATAAAAGTGTATTGTGTGTCTATAAAAGTGCAACATGAGTCTTTTTTAATATGCAGAAAGTGCATAAAAGTCCTTATAATGATTAAAATATTCCATACCCCTCCTGTATTAGTGTCAGTATCTTGGTGTGGCATTATTATACTACAGTTTTGCAAGATAATACCATTGGAAGAAACTAGGTAAAAAAAAGAACATGGAGTCTTGATTATTACTTTTACAATCACAACTGGATTACCTCAAAATAAATTAATTAAAACATTATTGCTTTTATTTGTGCTTCTAAGGTTGATTAATCCTGTCTACTAGTGATTCATTTGTAATATTTAGAATTTACAAATTATTTCTTGTCTAAAGTTTTAAGAAAAACATGGTATCTATGACAAAAGTGATTATTTCATGTTATTTGAATATCATAATATATTTTAAAATTTGCCATTCTTCATCCTCATATTTCTAACTTTCTACTTTTAGTCTCCAAATACCTGGGGAGGGTAGATGGACAATATACATTTCTTTGAGGAAATGGCAAAGTAAAGTAATAACCAGGATCACCCCATATATCTATGAATGTTGTGTATAATACCTGAGCAAAGATGACCTACGAAATGTGAAATCCAGATTTCTCTCCACTCCTGTGCATCACAGCAGTACCACACTAGCCTCGTGGATTTTCTCAAAGGAAGCAGCACTTCATCTGATTATTTTCCCAGAGAGCTCTCCTTCTAACTGGCACAAGGCTTCATGCTGTGCTATCCTTCTGTCTTAGTAAGGACCAATGCAACTAATTAAACAAATACTGACTGGTCACAACAGCATATCATTAGTCTGGCACACAATGACAGTATAAAAATAAATAATACAGGATCTTAGTTTATTGTCACGTAATTCATAATCTAATTTAAATGCTGATACACTCAAAGACATAACTACATTATCACTGTATGGATGAAGAAAAAAATCTGATACAACTCTGGGTTCTTAAATTTTCACAGGAAGTAAATAATTTGATAGTGCACAGTTCCTAGTATGCACAATTATTCTTTATTTTTCTCCTTTTAAATATAATTTCCTTATATATTTGCTATGATAATTTTTCTATTTTGTTTTATATGACTAAAATGATATTATTATGGCTATAAAGGGTGAAAAGTATGAAAACAGTAACAATATTTAGAATTTTCTTAATATTAGAGTATTAAAAGTATTTCATAGTCATATTCCAACTGACCCTCACAAGAACTCTGCAGTAACGAGAGTGAGAGATGATTAATTTTATGTATCAACTTGACTGCGTCATGGGGTGTCCAAATATTAAATTAAACATTATAGCCATGTGTTTCTGTGAGGATGTTTCTAGGTGAGATTAGCATTTCAGTCCATGAAATGAGTAAAGGAAAATACTCTCCCCAGTGTGGGTGGGCATAATTCAATCCATTGAAGGCCGTGGAACAGAGATTCCCTTTCTCTGCCTGACTGCTAAACGGAGAAACTACTCCTCTCCTGACTGAGGACTGGAACTTACACCCTCAGCTTCTCTGGTTCTCAGGTCTGCAAGTTTAGGTGGGAAAGACATCACTAATTTTCCTAGGTCCTTTCCTAGTTTATAGATAGCAGATTGTGAGACTTCTCACCCTCCATAACTGTGGGAGCCAATTTCTCATTAAAAATCTCTTGCATATCTATCACATGTAATGTATATTATTAATAAAATATTAATATAAATGTGTATTAGTAATACATAATTATAATTGGTTCTGTTCTTCTGGAGTACATGACTAATAGTGTATAAATATTATTGGCAAAATTGCTTCTAAGCATAATTACTCCTCTGAAAATTAGCTTATGTAAATAAATTGTATGAGAATATTAGTTCTCTTTTAATATGCAAAACTGGAATCTAATGAACTTTAAAAAAGTTGAATAGAACATATGTGGTGTTTTCTCACATAAATGTGTTATGAAAGAGCTATGGATGACTAATCTAGAAATACAACGAGTGAGAATTTTTTTCTTTTAAAAATCCCCTAGAGGAAATAATTATTAGCCATATTTAATTAGCAATCTTCTCTGACTCTGGGTAATTCAACATTTTATGCAGTTTGAATGGCATAGCTCACAATTTTAAAGAGAATTTTGGAATAAAGCTCTGAATAAATATGATGTATTTTGAAAATTACCAATGTTGTGTCTTTTAACTCCTTAATCTGATGTCTAGTCCCATGCTGATTTATGTTTATGTGCAATAATAAAAGAGTCTATTCACAGTCACTAATACAACCCATTTTTAGAGGTTTCCTCCCCGCAGTCAGGCTCTCATGAAATGGAACATTTGTACTTGAAAAATAAAAACTACATGTAGGTAGCCTATATAAGAGATAATATTAAAATTTCATTAAAAATGGGGGCCAACAGAATAAATAACTGACAAGCTTATTTCTCAGCATCTCTGCTCGCAAAATTGCTTTCTATGTCCTGTTCATATTTTAAATGAAATTTCTGCTCAGATTCATCTCTGAAAGAGACAAACACTGAGCCATTAGTGCAGACTGCGCTTGTAATAGAAAAAGCCAAAGGCCAACAAGCTTAGTGCCTTTGCCTCCACACAAATCATTATTAAATGCAGGCTTCACTGATCAGAACTTTGCCACGC
Source organism: Sturnira hondurensis (assembly GCF_014824575.4). Lineage (NCBI taxonomy): Eukaryota > Metazoa > Chordata > Mammalia > Chiroptera > Phyllostomidae > Sturnira > Sturnira hondurensis. The sequence goes on along the minus strand of NW_028093985.1, from coordinate 11,437,018 downwards.
AAAGTTCATTAAAATGTATAATTCCATTTTTGAGTGGCCCAAGTAATCCAGATTCGATTATAAAATTACCACCACACATCTTTAAAGGTTTAACAAATTCAAAAATAATAATAAACCAAAAAGTGTCTGTTTTTTTACTTTTAAAGAATTGGTTACATTATTTGTCCTTGCAGTGTAAGAGTGTTAGAATTAGGGACAAGAGTGGCAACCCTAACTCTCACTAAGAAGAATATATTTAGAGTAAGACCTAAGGTTTTTTTTTTTTTTGCAAACAGGAATGCTGATATCTAAAACAATCATTTCAACACAAAGACTACTTGTAAGATTTCTTTCTGGAAATAGATTCAAGTATAATTTTAAGCAATGAGAATTAAGATTATGGTCATAGACAATTTTTATCCTCACACAAAATTAAAAGTTAAATTAAACTAATGCATTTTTTGGTGTGTAACCTGATACCAGAATGACAACTGAGCATCGGACTATCCCAGTAGAAACTCAAAAAGTGCCACTGTTAGCTGACTCTGTCTTTGTTAATATCTGCCTCCAAACAACCAACACATTGGTTCATCATTGGCCCATAGTAAGAGAATATGAAGATGACAGTCAAACGAAATAAAATATAACCCCTCCATGCACCATCACAATGTCAAAGGCCAGTGCATAATCATTTCAAATGTGTCCAGTAAGATGTGAATGGACATTTCCACTAGGCTGACTAGTACCAGTGCTGCTTCAAAAGACATTTGTCATATTCCCAAGTCTCTTATGAGTCACTTATTTCTGAAATAACTCCAAGCCTTTTGTCCTCCATCATTAATTTTCCTGCCTGGCTTAAAGCAATAAACTCTAGGAACAGACTGGAGAAAATGTCATCTTTTAAATATAAAATTTTAACTGAGCTGAAAGCACACAAGATAAAGAAGCCCGCCTTTTTTTTCTCCCAGATTTTTGACCACTTATTACCGTGGGTCAAGAGCAATTGCATGTTTTAAAAAAAAGAGCAATTACTTGTTTGTCTTAAAGCCAAAACACATGCACATTGAGGGATTATTGTATGTACAACATACTGGCCTTCAAATGTAGCTATGCTTAGCTGAGCCTTGAAAATATGGGGAGGATCACTTTCTCTAGCTATATGAAACATACCACTTAAACCTGTGAAGTGTACAGCTTGAGGGACCTTAAGAAGTGGTCCTGCAGTTTATAATTCTATTTAAAGAGAACTATACAGCTGAAGATGATTAATACACAAAAATGTCGTTACACAGGTTATAAATACGTATAGTTAGACGGAAAAAGAATGTTCATTTAAAACTTATACTTCACCAGCTGCTTTATTTGTATTATCTTATTTAACCCACACTAATTAAAGATAAAGAAACTGAGAATCCCAGAGGTAATACGAAAGTCCTAAAGACTGGGTAGGGATTCAAAGTGGAATTTGACTCGAAAATCATGTTTGTACCATGTCTTGTTCACTTTCACAAATTTTTTGAAATCCCCCCCCCCAAAAAAAAACCCAAGGGGCTAAAATAACATGAGGATTTGAAGGCACGATGGTGTGATTCCCCCTGTGCTGCAAAACAGTGGGGAATATGTGGACAGCTAGTTTGAGGCCAGATAGCAAAGAACATTGGATGTCTAAGTAATATATCTTTATTTTGGCCTTTACACATGTTTTTTATTTCATCATAGAGTTATATGGAAATCACTTATTTTAATTTAAATATACAATTATGGACCCAGAGTATCTGGTATCAGTGCCTTAAGTTTACAAATTATGGGGGAGGGGGAAATAGTGATTTTCTGGAGAGGTAGGATTATACTATAAATTATTTAAAAATATGATATGAACAAGGGTTTGGTATTATTAAAAAAGTAAAGGGCATGGAGAAAATAATCTGATGTTAACTGTCTAGAATTCCTGGAAGTAGGGAAGAGACTCATAAAGTTATGTGGGCCTATAATTTGCCTATGGGAATGTAAAAGACATTTTAGAGTTTTCACTAATGCTGTACTTGCTCTCACATTCCCAAATATTATACAGAGACAGGAAATATACAGGATACACAGAATTTAACTAAATACACAGAATTTATTCCAGGGCTAAACATTCTTTTTGAATCATTCTGGTGAACCATCCTGAAACATAAAGAAGATGTAAAAATTATTTTCACTTTTCTCCCTGGAGAAAACATAATGTGCTAGTCATCCCCTTTCTTATTTACTAAAATCTGGAACACTTCCCTTCTTTATTTCTCTTGTAGTATTTAGCTCAATCTCATCCCTTCATTGTCTTTATGAAGCATCTAGTTTATGTTATACATCATGGGTAAAAATGCAAATTAAATGTAATCCAAGTCCGCAGAAGGAAACAGACTAGTAGAAGAACATGCTCTTTTAAATGAACAATGTCATCAATGCTAAGATGAAAATGTGAACAACAAACATATAGTAAAAGTCTAAGGAGAGAGTGCTAAATTCTGCCAGTGCGGGCACAAAAAGCATCGTAGAAGTTGTAGAAGTTGTACTCTGGAGCTAAACACTGAAATCTGAGAGGGGCTTTATATGAAAACAAGAATGTGGATATACTCCTGCCTAATAAAACAGTGTGAAAAAATCACAACGCTATATGTACAACAGGATGCTTCAGAATTTATTAATACGTGTCTAAAATGGGTATGACTTACAATGGGATGGAGCAGGGTGGCGAAACACAGTTAAGGTATGTATTTAGTGGGAGAGGGATGCGTGCCAGGTATGGAATTATGCATTGCTCTAACTGGTTCCGTAAGCAATGGGAAGCAAAGTATTTAATAATTAGATTTTGTTTTTTGAGTGATCAGTTGGGACACTTGCAAATAATACCACAAAAGCAGGATGTCAAACACGCACTGAAGGTAGCAGTGATTATATTGAAAGACTTTATCCCAACATCTTCATTCTCTGAGGTAGTTATCCAGTTTATAATAATATTTACCTTAGATTATAAGGCAAACATCTAACTTTTATTTTGTGTTACTATGACTCATTTTAATTTAATTTTCAGGGAATAAAATCGGCCCAATTTACTTACTGGGCAACTTCTTTCCATTTTCCACCATAATTACCTTTTCAGTCAGTATATAAAAAATGCCAATATTATTTTTACTAGTCCAGTCTCTTTCAGCTTGTACTCACCTTTCAAAAATGCACAGTTTGTAGTATCTTCTCTTGAAAGAGGACGTGCATGTCAAATACAATGTCCTCAAAATCAAAGTGTTCTTTTTTTACTTCACACCAAGTCAGCATGCAAATAAGATTTGCAGTAAAAGTAATGAGTTATTGAGGTGGTAGCTTGTTACCTCTATGATTGGCATTAGCAAAATAATTACTTTTCCAAGCTATTAAAGCTTAGACACAGGGCCAAGATCAATAAAATGTGTCTTCACTGGGCAACTCTAATGTTTAGCAAATAAATGTTATTAAGAGAATCTTTGAAATGCTTTAAACTAGAATTTGGTTAGACCTATATTTTATCATTCATAATATTGAGAAATACACAGCTACATCTCATCATGATTTTTCATCTGCAGAGTAAACATTAAATATTTGTTGAGTGCATTCTGCTAAGGTGGTTACTTTTGAAAACTGTTCACAAAGAGAAAATGTCAGGAAGGCTAATATTCCAGAGCAGAAGTCACACCCCCTTGGGTGTTGTACTTTGTCTTCTGTCAAAGTTAACAGTGATCATTGACTTTTTATCTGTTGATGAGAGTCTTTTTCATTTATTTTTGAGCAGTTGGTTTATTTTATAGCCAATTTTGCATAATTGCATTAACAGCTATGATTTTGAAACTGAGTCAATTTTTTACTAATTGCTAAAACTCTCAATTATCCTTTAGGTAAATGAAAGAATTTCACTGTGACATAAAGTTATTTAATACACTAATAAACAAGGGAGTGAGAGGAATACACAAGAATCTTATTTCCTTAAAACTCTTTGTTTTATACATTTTTTTCTTGTGTAATTACCACTAGGAGTAATTAATATTGTCTTGTATACATTCATCTTTTCAACATGCAGAAGCTATTATTCTTTTACTAGGGTGTGTGTTTTTGTTTTTGTTTTTGTGTATGGCAGCGAATTAAAGGAAGGAAGATTTAAGGAAAAAAACACATGTAGAAAGGGTACTTTGCAGTTACACTCTATGCATTTATATGCAGTTCAAAATGATATATAAATATTCTTGTATTATGACAGTGGTAGAGAACAAATATTAATTATATTTTGAAAAAAGGGAAAGCCTGGCTTATGGATTTTACACAAGTGAGAGCATATTAAAAATAAATACATCTGAAAACTTTATTTTGAACCTACTAAAATAGAATATTTTTCAGAGGCTAGACCATACATTATGCTGATTAATGTCAGAAATTTAAGAAGAATCTGGAAAACTGCATTAACTTTCTATTACTGAGTTTCAGGGAGCATGATTTTCTCATATAATACTGCATCCCTTTGCCCTGTATTTTTTTTATGCAGTGTCCTCCAGACCAAGATTTCTTCTCTTATTAAAAAGGAAAAAAAAACAAGCAACAAAACATAACATCAAAATATAAAAAGCAAAACAAAAAACGATAATTGTTTCCAGAAGAAATATATTTTTATTTAGTACTACTTCAGATAACAAAACTTTTGAAGTCACACAGCTTTCTTTTTTTTGCTTTTAAAATTTATTTATTTTAATTATTGTTCAAGTACAGTCTTCCATCTTTTACCACCATCCCAACTCACATGGGTTTCTTATCATGCGTATTGTAAGCCCCTAAGAAAAAGTAAGAGCTGATGTTGGTTGTGTCACTATTTGCCTTTGAAAACCCTTAATATGTTTTTACTACTTATATATAGGCTATGCGTTCAGCTTATTAGCTGGTGATCTCCTTGGTACTTTTTCAAGCTATACTTTATCTCAGATTGGAGTATAGGGGAATGTAACTAAATAAGTTTATTATTAAATTACTAGAGGCCTGCTTTTTGTTCTTGTGCTTTGCTTTATTGCAATGGGAGATACTGCAGATTTTCCAATTGGAAGGTTTGTGGTGATCCTGCATCCAGCAAATTTATTGGCACTGTTTTTCTAATAGGCTCAAATGATGGTTAACATTTGTATTAATTACTTTTAAATTGATATATGTGCAATTTTTAGACATAATACTGATGTACACTTAATTGACTACGGTATAGCGTAAATGTGATTTTATATGCATTGGAAACAAAGAAAGAGTGACTTGCTTTATTGCAGTATTTGCTCTGTTGCAGGGGTCTGGAACCAAACCCACAGTATCTCTAAAAGATGCCAATAAATTAAATTATTTAAAATTATTTTATTGGACAGAACATAGTAATTTTACTTGATTGGACAGGCACTTCATCAAAACTTTCAGTGAATCAATAGCAATTTTCCCATTAAATAACTTTGCTGCATGTGTTTGGGTTTTTCCCTCTATTGACTGAGTTGTGAAATGGATAATTGTGAAAACAATCCCCTCAATTTTCAATCTCACACAAAGAAAAATACAGTTCCATGTAAAGAGGATACACTTTCCCTAGTACTCAAAATCCCATCTTAAATGGAAATCACTAGTAAATTGTTGGAAAAAATAAGTATGTAAACAAGACAGATATCTCAGACAATTCCATTCTATCACCACTGTGTACTAAATTATTCTGAGTACGCTATACTCAGTATCCTCTTTATTTTCATTCAATAAAAGATGCTTAGGGTCATTGGAATTATAAGACACACTAGTCATTTTCTAAATTTAGTATTTTGAGACTAGCTATAATATAATTTGCAGCTTCCTTTCATCTCAGAGAGATAGTGGACATGTTAGCAAAAGATTATCTTATTATTTCTTTACTCCAGATATTTTTCTAAGCCACATAAGAAGCCTACACTACAGAAAGGTTACATTACAAATATTTTAGCTTTAATACATTATTTTCTATATATACCAGCATTTGCAGGATGATATAGATAAATGTGAAATAAGTAGTCAGATTCTCCTTTCCATTCCTTTCCTCCAACTTTGAATCTAGCTCTGGCCAATTAAGTAACATTAAAAAACCCTGCATCTTATCATCAGTACATATTTCTTCTCACAAGAAAGACAAAAAAGGCAAGTCAAACTAAATTTCAGTCCTCACTCATGAATATATGTATGCCCACTGAATAATATCTGAAAGCAGTACAGTTAAGAAGTTAAGGTACAATATATTTTCACTTTGACCATGCGATAAAGAAAATAAAAATAGAAATTTTAAATGGTATGTTTTGAACAATGTTTTATTTCTTTCAACATTGAGGCAATTTTAATGAAAACATTAAAACAATGGTTTAATAAATTTACCATTCAGGAGAAAACCTTCAAATTCATCTTTTTTCTTTAAAAATAGCTGTTCTAGTAGTTAATTCCTAGAATAAGTGTCAAAGTTTTCCAACCAGCTTTGGTGTTAAACAGTATTTTTTGCTGCTGAAAATATACACATATAACAAAAATAGAAACATAGGACATTTAGAGTTCAGAAAATATCAAAAAATTCTCAAAATGATGAGTCTTTTTTCTTTAATCTTAATAACTTTCCTTATTTCAAAGTAAATTGAATGTATATATTTATTTATGATTCTAGCTTTAGCTGTCTCAACATATTATTTGATGAAGCTTATCTGATCCACATAAGCTTTCTGAGTACTCTCATATGCCTCTGAAAAGTTTTATTTGAATCAGAAAATTGTTATTCTCATGGCTAGGTAACTTATAAGCCAGAAATTGTTATAAAAGTTAAATTTATATCCCACAGATTGGGCTCATTCGAACCCAGTAGAGTATGTTTCCAGTGATATGAGTTTCTCCAGTAAAAGCTCGAGTCACTGCTAGCCATATTTACTTTTTAGTTCAGAAAGTTACCTACAGATGCAAGTATGTTTATAATACTTATCTAAAAATAAGAATTGAGCCCTGGCTGGTGTAGCTCAGGGGATTGAATGTGGGCCTGCGAACCAAAAGGTCATGGCTCTATTCCCAGTCAGGACACATGCCTGGGTTGCAGGCCAGTTCCTGGCAGGGGATGAATGAGAGGCAACCATAGATTGATATTTCTCTCCCTCTCTCCTTCCCTTCCCTTCTAGGGATAAATAAATAAAATGTTAGAAAAATTTGAAAAAAATTTGACTGAGAAATCTAAATGAACAAATCTAGGTTTGCTCATTTAATTTCCATTTTTTAAAAACAGTGGAGATATGTTTTATGTTTGGAAATAATATCTCAGAGTGGAATTATTAAGGTGGGAGGTGGGGATGGCTGGGGTGGGGGAAGTGGTGGGGAAAAATGGAGACAAATGTACTTGAACAGCAATTAAAAAAGATGGTGATATAGGTCATCTCTGACTTCAGCCACCCTTATAAGATCAACTAGCAATGTCCATTGACGTAATTGTGAAGATCTTAGAAGAGACTGAGGAGGTGAGACCACAGTGGCCCTGTGAAGTGCAGAGACCAAGAGTGATAGTGTTAGAGGAATAAGAGGAGCAGCTGGAGCAGCTGCAGCCTGATCACATCACCCTTCCTTAGGCTGATACAGCACCACACCAAGAGGGGCTCCCTGGGCCTAGGGTTTTTCCAGCAAGAGAGAGCCCAAGATGGACATCTGCCTTCTCCAACATTGTGGGGTGCTCTCCAGGAGCCCCGCTCTGGTCTGGCCTCACAGGGATTGAGGGGGGAAATCTGTATATCAGTTCGTGGTATAGAAGGGGATGGGTCTTAGAGCAACTAACACTTGGATCTTGGCAGACTGAATTTCTATTCAAAATGGTATCCAAGTAGAAATCCCAACCAGTGAATTTTGCCCATGTGCAAAGAAAAAATGATAGCCTCCTCCACCCAGAAAATTCAGTGCACAGTTCAATTTGATTTGAGGCCCCCAACAGTGAGTTGTACTGCTAGCCTTAAAGTCTGTTTTGTTGCCCTGCATGGGCAGGAAAACTGATTGGTAGCTTTGTCTACCTGTGAGTACAAAGTCCAGCCTTCCTTTATCAGGGAAACTAATCAGAGTACCAGGGAAGCTGTTTAGCTCATCTTACAGCCTTGCTTACAGTGAGGCACAAGAGGAGAGAGCCCAGCCACAGGCTCTGCCCATTTGCCGAGTAAAGCCAGTAGAGCTATCTGGTCAGGGAACTGGGTGCATAACTGTGCCTGATTGAGATCTCCAAACAGTCAGCCATACTGGCCTTGGGGTTTATTCTGCACCCTGCCCAGGCTGAGTATAGTACCCAGTTCTGCCTAACTGGAGAGCCTGACCAGAGAATCCAGGCAACTGTGAAGCCCGTACCACAGAGCAATCAGGATATAAAAAATACATGAAAGTCATCAGAATTGGAAAGAAAGAAGTAAAATTGTTTCTACTTGCATTTGACATGATTTTATATATAGAAAGCCCTAAAGACATGACAAATGTTAGATCTAAATAATCAATTTAGTAAAGTGCTGGATACAAAATCAACATACAAATATTCGGAAGAAAAAAAAACAAGGAAATCCTGCTATTTGTTACAACATGGATAACTTTGAGGACATTATGCTAAATGACATCAGACAGAGAGACAAATACTCTATAACCACACATGTTTAATCTTTTTTAAAAAGCTCATTAAAATAGAGAACATTGATAGTTTCTATAAGCAAGGGTAGGGGATAGGAGATTTAAACAAAAGCAGTCAAAAGGTACAAACACCTAATTATAACCTAAATATGTTCTGGAGTTATAATATGCAACATGATGACTGTATTTAACAATGCTATATTGTATATTTTAAGTTCCTAAGAGAATAAATCTTCAAAGTTCTCCTCACAAGAAAAAATAATTATAAGTAGGTGAGGCAGTGGATATTAAACAAACTATTGTGGTAATCACTTTACAATGTGTATACAACTATGAATTCAATATGTGCTGCACTTACAATGTATACATTTTTATATGTCAAATATATTGCAATAAAACTGGAAAAATATCTAGGATGAAATTTACTTCATTTATGAATTTTTAATATAAACTAATTTTTCATTATAAAATGACTTCAAATGGCTTGGAAGCACTTTAGAAACTATACATAGTAGCCCTGGCTGGTGTAGCTCAGTGGATTGAGCGCGGGCCTTCGAAACCAGAGTATCGTGGATCGATTCCCAGTCAGGGCACATGCCTGGGTTGCAGGCCAGTTCCCATCAGGGGACACACTAGAGACAACCATACATTGATATTTCTCTCCCTCTCTCCTTCCCTTCCCTTCTGAAGATAAATAAATAAAATCTTAAAAAAAAGAAACTATACATAGTAGTAAATATTTGTAGACATAATCTACTAGTAAAAATGTTTTTTTAAGCATGATTATTACTGATATTTACACAATGTTTTATGGCAAGGGAGGCTAAAGACACTGACCAAGATCTTAATTTCCCTTCAGTTTGACAAAATTTTATTTTATTTTTAAGTATATTGATTATGCTATTACAGTTGTCCCAAGTTTTTCTTCCTTTAAATAGTTTTCTTTATAACTCTAGCTCCTGATCTTACTTATCTTAAGAGCATTTACCCAAAAAACAAAACAAAACAAAAACAACTTGTCAATTTTTAATTTGACCTTTTCAGCTGTATGTAAACCTTTTCAAGCTTTCTTACAGTTTACCAACAAGGAATGTTTTTCTCAATCACCTGGGAGCCATCTCTGAAAAATAAACAAGAGAGGACTCAGCCTCTCCGTTTCTATAAAAGGCAAGAGCCTGGCACCCATGGTAGCTTGTTCTAAGTTATAAAACCATCTCCTGTTACAAATATATAAGAAAATTTACTTTTCCTTGGTTAAAGCCAATTAGCAAAGTCAGATGGACTGCATTCTCCCTTGCACTCTGACTCCTAAAAATCTTCCTGTGTGTTTCATCAGAGGTGAGCTGATACTGAGTTTTGGTCTTTGTTCCTCATTGCAATAGCCTTGAATAAACTTTCCTCATCTGCTTAATTTTGTTGCAGTTTTATCTTTTATAATACCCTTTTTTTTATAAAGCCAAATTGCTTCATTATTTTTTTCCTGACTTCATTTCCCTTATTTCTAGCTCTGATAGAAAAAAGACTCTTCTGTTATTCATTCTTCTGCAAAAGATGTTTTCTCCAGGAGGAAATTCAAAGCAATTAGAAGAGTGATAAGAAATGATCAGTTTACCAACTGCTCTTCAAAATAGGCAATCCCCTCTGTGGAGACATGCTTATATTTAAAATTTTGTGAATAACAAAGCATCCAGCTTGCTGATATTCAAATGTCATTATTAAAGTAACTTAAAGACATCTACAATTTATTTTGGTAGTTTCCCATGATACTACTACTACCCCTACTATTATCAGTAATATCACTACTAATATAAATAAATATAGCATCTATTATTTGTTAATAACCATTTTATGCCATAAACTGTGCACGTATTACTTAGTAAATCCTCTTAGCTATGCTGAGGTAGGCATTGTTATTTGCACTTCCAAAACACATTTTTTTTTGATCCATGCATTTATTCATGGGCACTTAAGTTGCTTCCAGCACTTGGCTATGGTAAATTGTTCTGCTATGAACCTCGGGGTGCACAGGCTCTTTTGGATTGGTGTTTCAGGGTTCTTAGGACATACCAGTAGTGGAATTGCCTGGTTAAAAGGCAGTTCGATTTTTAGTTTTCTAAGGAAATTCCATATTGTTTTCCACACTGGCTGCACCAGTCTGCAGTCCCACCAACAGTGCACTAAGGTTCTCTTTTCTCCACATCCCCTACAACACTTGTTGCTTATTGATTTGTTTATGGTGGCCATTCTCACTGGTGTGAAGTGGTACATTTACACAGTGAGATATCATGCAGCAGAAAGAAGGAGCTCCTACCCTTTGCCACAGCATAAATGGAACTGGAGAGCTTTATGCTAAGTGAAATAAGTCAGGTGGTGAAAGACAAATACCATATGATCTCACCTTTAAGTGGAACCTAATCAACAAAGCAAACAGACAAGCAAAATATAACCAGAGAAATTGAAATTAAGAACAATCTGAAGGTAACCAGAGGAGAGGTGAAAGGGGATAATGGGGGGGAGGCGGAAGGGTTTTCATAAATAACTATAAAGTACACATGGACAAAACCATGAGGGAGGGGGGTGGAACCTGGGGGGTGAGGTGGGGATGGCTGGGGTGGGGGGAAGTGGTAGAGGTGCATGCAGACGACTATACTTGAACAATAATAAAGTCATTAAAAACAAACAAAAAATTCAAACAATATTTGAAACTTTAACAAAAATTTTAATAGTGATACAAACCAAATTCTGAAGGACTTCAAGATAATTTCCAGTTTACTTACTCCACTTTAGAATTTTGGTCTTTTTTATTAATATACCCAAAGGAGAGTTACAGTCACTTCTTCATCCTTCCAAATAAGTTAGTTGCTTTTTCATTTATACAGCAAAAGCAAAATAAGCAACCAGAGAAGGAAATGCTTTAGTTGTTATAAAGCATTATACATATTAATGGTTACATGCTTATTTTTATGACTTAAGTTTTTGTGTTAGTATTGAAATTCCATATGACTTGGAAGAACTTTCCAGGTAGGAAACATTCATTATGTAATTAAAATTTCACCCAAATATTCAGAACACCAAACATTAAAAAAAAAAAGCTCAAGAAGAAGAAAGTGAAGTGAGGACTGGAATTTTATTTTTGCTAAAAATCATGTTTTCTTGCTACTGTCAAAAAATTTAGTTTCAAGACAAAATCCCTATATCCATTTAAATATATATAATCATATATAGATGTACATATTTATAACATGCATATATATATGTACATTATAACTATATGATAGCACCAATTATTCAGAGTATAGCTTGAACTGTAATATTAATGAACCAAATAAAAAGTAAGTCATACATTTTTTCAAGTAATATTTTATTTACTTATTTAATTATTTTCAATTACAGTTTACATCGGTATTTTTTGTATTAGTTTAGTGGTTTTGTATTAGTTTAGGCAATCATGCTTTACAAAGTGTTCCCCTCATATTTCTAGTACCCCCTGGCACCATATATACTTATTACAATGCTATTCACTATAATCCCTATGCTGTGCTTTACATCCCTATGACTGCTTTGTAACTACCAATTTGTATTTCTTAATACCTTCACCTTTGTCACTGAGTTCCTCAAACCCCCTCTCTTCGGCAACCATCAGTCTGTATCTATGAGTCTGTGTCTGTTTTGTTTCTTTATTTATGCTGTTATTTAAAATCCACACATAAGTGAAATCATATTGTGGTATTTGTCTTTCTCTGATCTACTTCAGTCATCATAATACTCTGTAGGTCCATCCATGCTGTCTAAATTGCAAGATTTCATTGTTTTGTATGGCCGAGTAGTATTCCATTGCACATACCTACCACAGGTTTTTTTATCCACTCGCCTTCTGATGAACAATTGTGTTGCTTCCACAGATTTTCTACTGTAAATAATGCTGCAATAAAAATAAGGGCACATATATTATTCTGAATTAGTGTTTTGGCTTTCCTTGAATGTATACTCAGAAGAGAAATTGCTGGCTCATAAGGAAGTTCTCTTTTTAATTCTTTAAGAACCCTCCATATTATTTTCCAAAGTGGCTGGACTAATCAGCATTCCCTTCAACAGTGCAGGAGAGTTCCCTTCTCTCCACATCCTTGTCAACATTGGCTGTTTGTTGATTTATTGATGTTAGCCACTCATAGGTGTGATGTGATATCTCATGTGTTATGAATTTGCATTTGTCTGGTGATTATTGATGTTGAGCATCTTTTCACATGTCTATTGGCCATTTGTATGTCCTTTTGGAGAAATGACCACTTATTTCCTTAGCTCATTTTTTAAGCGAATTATTTGCTTTTCTCGTGTTGAGTTGTATAAGTCCTTTAAAAATTTGGGATATTAACCCCTTATCAAGTACATCATTGGTGGATATTTTCTTCTATTCTGTAGGTTGTTTTGTCATTTAGTTGATCGTTTCCTTTGCTGTGAATAACACTTTTGACTTGATGTAGTATTATTTCATTATTTTTCTTTTTATCTCTAGCCTGAGAAGATATGTCAGAAAAAAATATTACTAAGAAAAGTGTTAGAGATTTTACTGACCATGTTTTGTTAGAATTTTTATTGTTTTTTAATTATATTTTACTGGTTATATTATTAGAGTTGTCCCAGTTTCCCCCTTTGACCCCTCTATAATGTACCCCCCATTTCCTCTGGCAATCCCCTCCCTCCTTAGTCCATGCCCATGGGTCATGTATATAAGTTCTTTTGCGTCTCCATTTTCCTATACTGTTCTTAACATATCCCTTTCTATTCCGTACCTACCAATTTGTACTTTTTAATCTCTGCAAATTTTTCTGTCCTCCCCCTTGTCCCTCCCAGCTGCTTACCCTTCAAATGGTCTCCATATCTGTGATTCTGTTTGTGTTATTATTATTTGCTTAGTTTGTTTTTCAGGTTCAATTGTTGGTAGTTGGTATTGCCATTTTAATGTTCATACTTTTGATCTTCTTTTTCTTAGGTAAGTCCATTTAACATTTCATATAGTAACGGCTTGGTGATGATGAACTCCTTTAACTTGACCTTATCTGGGAAGCACTTTATCTGCCTTCCATTCTAATGATAGCTTTGCTGGATAGAGTAGGTCCTTATTTTCATCACTTTGAATACTTCTCTCTAGTTCCTTCTTGTCTGCAAAGTTTCTTTTGAGAAATCAGCTGACAGTCTTGTGGGAGCTCCTTTGTAGGTAACTATCTGCTTTTCTTTTGCTGCTTTTAAGATCCTTTATCTTTAACTTTTGGAATTTTAATTATGATATGTCTTGGTGTGGTCCTTTTTGGGTCCATCTTGTTTGGGGTTCTCTGTGCTTCCTGGACTTGCATGTCTATTTCTATCACCAAATTAAGAAAATCTATTTCAACATTTTTTCAAATAAGATTTCAGTTCATTGCTTTGTCTCTTCTCCTTCCTGCACCTCTATGATTCAAATGTTGGTATGTTTGCAGTTGTTCCAGAGGCTCCTTAGCTTATGCTTATTTTTCTGGATTATTTTTTCTTCTTGATATTCTTATTGAAATATTTATTTTCTTCTTTTTTTAAAAGATTTTATTTATTTATATTTAGAGGGGAAGAGAAGGAGAGGAGAAGAGAGAAATATCAATGTGTGGTTGCCTCTTGTGAGTCCCCGTGGGGAACTGGCCTGCAACCCAGGCATGTGCCCTGACTGGGAATCGAACCGCGATCGTGAGGTTTGCAGGCCCACACTCAATCGACTGAGCTATGCCAGCCAGGGTTTATTTATTTTCTTCTTTATATTTCAAGTATTTTCTCTTCATTTATACTTACTTATTTATTTATTTTAAAAATCTCACTGAATGGAAAAATATACATTACATTATTTTAAGACACTCTATGTATTTATCTTTTTTCTCCACTTTTTTATTTTTTAATACTTTTATTGTTGTTCAAGTATAGTTGTCTTTCTTTCTCCCCCACTACTTTTCTCTGCCCCACCCATCCCCACCTCCCACCTTCAATCCTACCCCTTTGTCTTTGTCCATGTTTTCAAATCATTGATTTGATACTCAGCTTCATCCATTCCACTGTCAATTCTCTGTAAATTTCTTTATTTCACTTATTGTAACATTCATTTAAGCCACGTCTTTGTTGAAGTACCCAGTGGGTTCCTTGAGCACCCAGTGTTTTTGAACTGTGCATCTCATATACATTGCTTATCTCCATTTTATTTATTTCTTTTTTTCCTGGATTTCTGTTTATTTTTTTAAAGATTTTTAATTTATTTATCTTTAGAGGGGAAGGGAAGGAGAGAAGGAGAGAGATATTAATGTATGTTTCCCTCTCGTGGGTGCCCTGCTGGGAACTGGCCTGCAACCCAGGCATGTGCTGTGATTGGGAATTGAACCGCAATCCTTTGGTTCTCAGGTCCATGCTCAATCCACTGAGCTACACCAGCCAGGGCTGTTTTTTTCTTTTATTTGGGCCATATTTCTTTGTCTTCTTATTTTGACAGCCTCCCTGTGCTTGTTTCTGTGTATTAGTAGAGCTGCTTTGAGTTCCTGTCTTAGTAGTGTGGCGTATTATAGAAAAAAACATTGGTAAATTGGATGGAGGACAGCCTTAGGTAATCACCAGGGGAAGGTTGTGGGAGACCATTCTGCAGGGCTTGGGCCCAGCCCCCAGTGGAAAACATTTGCTGTAAAGTAACTTCCTAAAATCCATGCTAAACCGTCCAAGGACAAGTGTAACTGGTTCCACCACTTTTTCCTTTTTCCTTTGCAAATATCCTTCTTCTGTGATGTGATTAGCGGCATTGACGCCTTTGTTGTCTGCAAAAGGTAACCCCCTAAAGTGAACCTGTGCATAGTAAATGAGGACCATCAGGTAATGGGAGGAGAAACCCAATAAAGGCCTGTCATGGCAGAAGCCATGGGCTTTTTCTCCTTTTGCCAGAAAAGCCATGCTGTCCTTTTTTCCTCCACTGGACTCAGTGGTCCACATGAATGTCTCATTTCATCCATAATGACTCGGACACTGCAGGCTGGTGTCCGCATCACAAGGGAACCCATGTAAACCAGGTTGATGGAGTCTCTGAGGTGGTGTTGCCACTCTGTGCCTCTGTGTTGGAGAGGGTTTGGATAGGAGACAATGGCCACTGCCTGGCCTCTGGAGTTTTACCTGGGAGGATATACTTTTGTCAAAAGTTTTGCTGAAACATTATCTATTTGACTCAATGGAAACTAAAATCAATAATATATGCTTAGAAGTAATCATATATATATAATATTTTAAATTATTTACTCTAAATGACAACTACATAATTATCTATATAGTCTAAGAAAAATTACTGTGTTTGAAAATTACATGGTTCAGGAAAGCATTAAAGAAAACTGATAAAAGAAACCTTTTTTTTTTTAAGCAGTAATGTTAATAAGCCTCTAGCCAGGTTTGCAAAGAAAAAAAAGAAGGACTCAAATTATTTATACCAGAAGTGAAAGAGAGAAAATCAATACAGATCCCCTAAACATTAAAAGGATAATAAAAATCATGCAAAACACTACACTCACGAATTTGAAATAGTGGAGAAAATGAACCAATTCCTTGAAACACATAAACTGCCAAAATTTATGGAAGAAAAATTAAATCATCTAAATAGGCTTATATCTATTAAAGAAATTTAATTAATAACCTTCCAATCAGAATGCAGCGTACCCATATAAGTTCACTGCTGAATTCTACCAAATAGTTAAGAATGAAATTATATTGACTGTTATTATCTCTTTCAAAAGATAGAAGTAGAAGAAATAGTTCCTAACTCATTCTATGAGACCAGCATTATCCTAATACCAAAGAAAGACAAAGATATTCCAAAAAAAGAAAACCAAAGATCAATATCTCTCATACAAATATATGTAAAAATCTACAAATTATTAGCAAATTTAATCCAATTATGTATAAAATATAATGCATGATCAAGTAGAATTATCCCAACAAACAAGGTTAACATCCAAAAATTAATAAATATAGCATATTACATCAATGTGCTATAAAATAAAAATTACATGATTACTGAATAGATGTCAAAAAGCATTTAACAAAAATCCAATGCCCTTTCATGATAAAAAATAATTCTCAGTAAACTATAATAATGAAAAATTTCCCCAACATGATTAATACCCTATAAAAAGAAACACAGCCAACATCATATTTAATGGCAAAGAGCTTGAAGCATTCTGACTGGTCATATACAAGGCAAGAGTGTCCTCTCATCACTTCTTTTCAAGATCTAATTGGAAATTCTAGCTAAAAGAATAAATTTTAAAGAAGAAATAAAATTTATTTTTTTGTTTGTCTTTTTAAAAATTTATTTAATTATTTTCAAGTACGGTTTTCTGTCTATTACTCCCATCCCATCCCACTCCCCTGTGCTCCCCTCTCCCTCCCATTTCCACCCTTCTTAGTTGTTGTCCATGTATCCTTTATATTTGTTCCTCTAAATCCCTCCCCTATTTCCCCTGAACTTCTCTCCCCTCTCCCATCTGGTCGCTGTCCCCCTGTTCTCTATTTCAGTGTCTTTGGCTATATTTTGCTTGCTTATTTGTTTTGTTGTTTAGCTTCCTGTTAAAGGTGAGATCATATGGTATTTGTCCTTCAACACCTGGCTTATTTCACTCAGCATAATGCTTTCCAGTTCCATCCATGCTGTTGCAAAAGGTAGGAACTCCTTCTTTCTTTCTGTTGCATAGAATTCCATTGTGTATATGTACCATAGTTTTCTGATCCATTCATTTACTGATGGGAACCTAGTTGTATCCTAAGAACCCTAAAACACCAATCCCAAAGAATATATGCACCCCAATGTTCATAGCAGCACAATTTACAATAGCCAAGAGTTGGAAATAAAATTTATTTTTACTTGAAATAAAGGGGGAAAATTTGCCTTTATTTGTAAAAAAAAATTGCCTTTTTTTTACAGTGGATCTCACTGTAGTCTCAAAAATGATATGCCCATATTCTAAGCTCAAGAGCTTGTGAATATTACCTTATATCTTAAAATAGTAGATCTTAACACACATGGCAAAGTGTGTAAATGAGTTAAGAGTTTTGAGAGAAACAGTTTATGGTGGACTATCCAGGTGGGTTCAGTGACAAATAACAATGAGTCAGAGGAGATATGACAGATAGATGTTAGAGGAGGAGGCAATGTGTCCATAAATCAAGGAATGTGGGCATCACCAGAAGCTGAATGAAGCTCCAGAGGGTAATATGGTTCTGCTGAATTTTGATTTTGGACATCTGGTCTCCACAACTCTGAAAGAAAAAACAAAGTCTCATGTTTTAATCCACCACATTTTTTGGTCATTCGTTACAGCAGCCACAGGAAACTAATGCAATGTCCTTCACAGAGAGTCACATAAATAATATGCCATCTATACTTCCATACAGGACCTGGCTGTGTCTCTATTTCTTTTCTCTGTGATTCTTTTTGAAGCAAACTTGAAAATAATAACTGGTAAGCTCATTTGTTTCCCAGAGCTGCTGTAACAATATACCACAAACTGGATGGCTTAAAACAACAGAAAATTATTCCCTTACAGTTCTCCAGGCTAGAATACCAGAATAAAGGTATGGGTAGGGCTGTGCTTTCCCTAATGAGCATTTTTTTAGTTTCTGGCTCTTCTTGAGCTACCTCGGTGTTCTGCGGCGTACAGATGCAATACTCCAATCTCCCTCAATGTTCCTTCTGCACATCTGCTGCTGTATTCAAATAGTGCCTCCTTATATGGGCACCAGTGAAACTATTAGGACACACCTTGAATGACATCATCTTAAATTGATATCTTTAAAAACCTAATTTACACTTAAGGTCATATTTACAGTAACTGGGAAGAGTTAATGTTATTTTTAAAGACAAGATTCAAATCATATATTGTGAGTCTGCCTCCTGCTACAACTTGGAAACACCAAAGTGTTCCTTCCTTCCTTTCCCAATACTTTTTTTAAAAATAAAAATCATATGTGTATGGTTTTATACAAAGGGAATGCCAAACATACACTGAAAGAAAAGAGACATCAAATTAATTTTTATAATTCTTTACTCACAAAAGAGATTTGCAGAGAACAGTTAGCTCCACATATTCATTTAATAAATGAGGATACTTCGTCCCAGAGAGGTTACACTGGAAAGTGGCTCCACAGGGGTCCAAAATGGTGGGGGAGCAAGTGGAAGCTACACTAACCTCCCCCAAGGATGAATCTAGAATTACAACTAAACTGTAAGCAGGACACTACACAATGATAAAGGGAACAATCCCATAAGAGGATATAATCCAAGTAAATTTTTATGCACCCAACACAAGAGCACCTAAATATGGGAAGCACATCTTCATGGATATACGGGGAGAGATTGACAGAAATACAGCATAGTTGGAGATTTTAACACCCTATTGTCTTCAATGGATAGATCTTCCAGATGGAAAATCAACAAGGAGACAACAGCCTTAAATGACACACTAGATCAAATGGATTTAATTGATATCTTTAGAGCATCACACTTAGCCAGCAGAATATACATACATTCAAAATGCACATGGAATGTTTTCTAGGATAGACCACATGTTAGGACACTTAACAGTCTCAATCAAGTTAAAAAGATTGCAATCAAGCATCTCCTCACAATGCTATGAAACTAGAAATATTCGCAAGAACACTGAGAAAACATTGAAAGATGTGGAAGCTAAATGACATGTTATTAAACAATGCGTGGGGTAACAATGAGATCAAGGAAAAAAATCAAAAGATGCTTTGAAACAAATGAAAATGAGGACACAAAAATCCAAAATCTGTGGCACACGAAGAAGGCAGTTCTAATGGGGAAATTCAAAGCATGACGGGTCTATTTCAAAAAAACAAGAAAAAACACAAATAAATGATTTAACTTTACACTTAAGGGAACTAGAAAAAGAAAAACAAACAACGCCCCAAGTGAGTAGAAGGAAGGAAATAATAAAGATTAGAGCAGAAATAAATGAAATAGAGTCTCAAAAATTGAGAAAAAAGATCAATGAACCCAAGAACTGGTTCTTTGAGAAGATAAACAAGATTGACAAACCTTTAAACAGACTCATCAATAAAAAAAGAGAAAGTACCCAAATAAATAAAATCAGAAATAAAAACTGACACCAAAGAAATACAAAGGGTTGTAAGAAAATATTATGAGCAATTGTATACCAATAAATAGGACAAACTGAATGAAATGGATAAACTTCTAGAAACATACAATCTTCCAAAAATAAATCAGGAGGAGTCAAAGAATTCAAATACACAAATTACACCTAATGAAATTGAAGCAGTAATCAAAACACTTCCAAAAACAAAAGCCACGGGTGAATTTGATCAAACATTACAAGAAGAATTAACACCTCTCCTTCTCAAGAACTAACACAATTTCATAAAATTCAAGAGGAAAGAAGACTCCCAAATTCATTTGATGAGGCCATCATTTTCTTAATTCCAAAATCAAATAGAAACACTACAAAGAAACAAATTTATAGGCCAATATCCCTGATGAATATATATGTTAAAATTGTCAACAAAATATTGAAAAACGAATACAGCAATGCATAAAAAAATCATACACCATGATCAAGTGGACTTTATTATGGGAATGCAAGGTTGGTACAACATCTGAAAATCAAGGTTGGTACAACATGTAAAAATCAATAAATGTGATTCACCAAAGAGACAGGATGAAAGGTAAAAACCACATGATCATATCAATGGATGAAGAAAAAGCTTTTGATAAAATCCAGCACTGATTTATGATAAAAACTTTCAGCAAAGTGGGAATAGAGGGAACATACCTAAACATACTAAAGGCCATATATGACACACCCACTGCCATCATACTTAATGGGTAAAAAACACACTGGTATAAACACAAAATATATAAAATGACTTAAGTATAAGGCATAATATAATAAAGATCCTAGTGGAAAACATAGACAGTGAAATTTCAAATATCTCATGTGACAATATTTTTGCTGACATATCTCCTAAGTCAAGGGAAATGAAAGAAAAAATATATACAAACAAGACTACATCAAATTAAAAAGCTTCTGCACAGCTAAAAAAACTATCATCAAATTGAAAATGGAACCGACCATATGGTAGTTATGTATACATGCCCCTGATACACTGGACAAGGACTTAGTCTCCAAAATTTAGAAATAACTGATATGACTCCACAACAGGAAGACATACAACCCAATAAAAAATGGACAAATGACACGAATAGACATTTGTCCAGGGAGGACATTAAGATGGCCCATAGATGTATGAAAAGATGCTCAGCATCTCTAAACATCATACAAATGCAAATGAAACCCACAATGAGATATCATCTCACACCAATCAGAATGGCCATCATTAATACATTTGCAAAAAACAAGTGCTAGCGAGGATGCAGAGAAAGGGAGAGCTCTAGTTCACTCTTGGTGGGAATGCAGACTGGTGCAACCACTGTGGAAAACAGTATAGAATTTTTTCAAAAAACTGAAACTAGAACTGCATTTTTACCCAGCAATTCCATTGCTGGGAATATACCCTAAGAATCGTAAAACACCAATTCGGGAGAACTTATGCACCCTTATGTTCATAACATGAACATTGGCTATTTACAATAGCCAAGACTTGGAAACAGCCCTAGTTCCCATCAATACATGAGTGGATTAAAAATTGTAGTACATTGGCCCTGGCTGGTGTAGCTCAGTGGATTGAGCACAGGCCTGTGAACCAGAGGATTGCAGTTCAGTTCCCAGTCAGGGCACATGCCTGGGTTGCAGGCCAGTTCCCAGCAGGTCAACTCCCAGCAGGGGACGCACGAAAGGCAACCATACATTGATGTTTCTCTCCTTCTCTCCTTCCTCTCTAAAGATAAATAAATAAATAAAATTTTTTAAAGAAAATTGTAGTACATTTACAAAATGGAATACTACATAGCAGAAAAAAGAAGGAACTCCTGCCTTTTGTGACAGCATGGATGGAACTGGAGAATCATTGAATAGACTGACAATGGTGAGAGAGGAACACAGAGGTGGGGATTGTTTGAAAGAAGGTCAAGGGACATATATGAAGGACTTATGGACATGGACAACAGAGTGGAAATTGCCTATGCAAGTGGGGGATGCAGTTGGTGGAGGGGGTGAAGGGGAAAGTAATTACAACAGCTATAACAGCATAAACAATAAAATGTAAAAAAGAAAAGAAAAGGAACTTGGCAATGGTCAGAGGTGATTGGTCAGGATGGAAGAACTGGTCTGGATTAGACTCTGATTTGATTTCATCTGGTTTACTACTCCCTTTAAAAATGTATTTGCTTTTGGCCCTGGTTGAAGTGGCTCAGTGGTTGAGTGCTGGCCTGTGAATCAAAGGGTCCCTGGTTCAATTACCATCCCAGGGCACATGCCTAGGTTGCAGGCCAGGTCCCCATTATAGGGTGCACAAGAGGCAACCGCCTATTGATGTTTCTCTCCCCCTTTCCCCTCTCTAAACATTTTTTTAAAAATTTATTTACTTGGTATAGTCTCCAAACATTTTTTTTGAATTTAAGTTAAGGTTAGATTTAAGTTAGTTAGATTGATTTCTTTCCACAGTGGCAATATTGGGCATATTAAAATTTAAAAAATAAAAGCATTTTGAAAAACACAGAAANTGTGAATCAAAGGGTCCCTGGTTCAATTACCATCCCAGGGCACATGCCTAGGTTGCAGGCCAGGTCCCCATTATAGGGTGCACAAGAGGCAACCGCCTATTGATGTTTCTCTCCCCCTTTCCCCTCTCTAAACATTTTTTTAAAAATGTATTTACTTGGTATAGTCTCCAAACATTTTTTTTGAATTTAAGTTAAGGTTAGATTTAAGTTAGTTAGATTGATTTCTTTCCACAATGGCAATATTGGGCATATTAAAATTTAAAAAATAAAAGCATTTTGAAAAATACAGAAAAAAGTATATTGTTTGGAAAAAAGAAAAACAATCTACAATATCATGGAGTATGAATCTTATACTTTTCTCTCTAAAAACAGATGGTGTGTTTGGAACTTTGCATGGGCTCTAGAACAAGACATACAGGGCTTTTTGGTCTTTCCATTAATTGCACTTACTAGAAGCCAATAAAGAATGGTCTAAAAGGCATTGCAAGCAAGTCATAGATCTTTTGAATTAGATCAATTCTTTTGAATTTGAACAATGCCTGCACAGTTCTTTTAAATATGACAAATTATTAAGCTTTTTACCTAAAAGTGGTTACTGTTTCTCATGAACAGTAAATGTTATATAAAGTAGGGTTAAAGCTAACACCCCAAACTTTATAGTCTCAACTGCTAAAAAGGAGTGTAGCGTGTATACCTATAATACTGAAAATTTCATAATGGACATTTTTTGGTTGCCTCAAAACTTAACAGAATTGAGATTATTACATTATAAAAAGGTAAGTAGATTGCTGTCATGGTGGCTGGCCACAGACAACAGGTTACAGTGTCAGGCGGCCTTGTGTGGAATCATGTTTTCCGGGTGAGGGGTAGAAAGAACGTCCTGTTCTAATTTTGAAAGTCATAGATATTGAAAATGGAGAAAAATAATTTGCAGTAAAACTGACATTTATTGTATTTTCTTCAGAATGGATAATCTTTAAAGGGGTCAAAAGGAGTCTAGCAAAAAATGACCTGACTTGCACCTATGTGTTGATGAGTGTAGGTCACAGTAAAACTTACACACTAAGAAAATGACTCGTTTGGTGGGAGGAAATAAGATTGCTTCAGAACAAATACATAGAAATATCACTAGAAAAGAATGGTTAAGTTAAACAGGACTTTCTCAACTACTTTATTTAAATTGTAACTTGGAATCCAGCTTCATTTTAAAGAGTTCAAATTACCTCTCTGCTTTGAAACAAATTTCACTGAAAAGTAGAGGTTGAACTTAGAAAAAAATGCAATATGCTTCGAGGTGTATGAAGCATATTGGGTACTTTAAACAATGGGTACTTTAAACACAAATAGACTATAATAAGTAGACACAAAGAACATGATTAACGAACAGCTGGTCTATTAAAGCCAGCCTGTGGATATAATGCAGATAGCCATTTTCAGAGATGGGAAGTTATTCCTGCAAGATTAATATTCTGTTAACTAGTAGGGAAATCCTAAATATTCCATTGTCAAATTATTTTGTTGAGAGACTATTTAGCTTGAAATCATTTCATTGGACTGACACCAGAAACTGATGTGTTATGGGCTTGATAAGAGCAGAGCTACAAATCAAAATAAATTTTATGTTTGACTGAATTCAGGCTTAGTACAATATAAGAGAAAAGAGTGTCATAAGTGCTTCAGGCAGTTAGAGAAAAATATTAGAAAACTGAAATAATAAAAATAGCCTACTTTACTATAAGACAGAGAGAAATACATGGCCATTTGTTATTAAATATAGGCAGTATCTATTTAATTAGTTCTAGAGTACTTACATTCTCTTTTTTCTTTTTATTGGAGTTTATGTTTTTAGAGTAGTTTTAGGTTTATAGCAAAATTGAGAGAAAGATACAGAGATTTTCATACACCCTCTTCCCACAAACATTCATAGCCTCCCTCACTGCCAACATCCCCCAAGAGAGTGGTATGACCAACTGACAAGCCTACACTGATACATTATAATAACCCAAAGCCCATAGTTTATATTAAGTTTCACTCTTGTTGTTGTACAATCTACAGCTTTGGGAAAATACCCCAGGACATGTGCCCACCATTACAGTGTACAGAATCATTTTACTGCCTCAGTCATTTTCTGTTTTTTACCAACCCATTGCTCCTACCACTTAAGGTCTTGGCAGCTGGTGTTTTTTTTAAGGTCTTTCTTGTTGTTGTTGTTTAATATTTACTTTAAGACAATTTTAAAGCAGTTTTAGATTTACAATAACATTTAGAGGGAAGTACAGAGATTTCCCATATACTCCTTTCTCCCCACACATGCAAAATCATTCCCATTATCAACATCTCCCACCAGAGTTGTGCCTTTTTCAATCAAGCCATAAACCCCTATGGGTGCATCATAATCACCCAAAGTCCATAATTTACCTTAGGGTTCACTGTTGGCATTGTGCATTCCCTGGTTTTGGACAAGTGTGTAATGATATTTATCTATCATTATAATACAACACCGAGTGTATCCACTGCCCTAAAATCCTCTCTGCTCTACCTACTCAGCTTCCCTCAGCAACTCTCACAGCTACTTACCTTTTACCCGTCTCTGCAGTTTTGCCTTTTCCAGAATATCAAGCAGTTGGAATTATACAGCATGTATGTAACCTTTCAGCTCGTCTTACTTCACTTAGTTATATGCATTTAAGTTTCATTTATATCTTCTAATGGCTTGATAGCTCATTTCTTTTCACAAGTGAATGTACCACAGTTTAGTTATCCATTCATCTACTAAAGAACATGTTGGTTGTTTCCAAGTTTTAGCAATTAGGAATAAAGCTGCTATAAAAATCCTTGTGCAGGTTTTTTCTTTTCTTTTTTTAATCCTTACTAGACAATATTTTTTTCATTGCATTTTTAGAGAGACAGAGGAAAGGAGAGAAAGAAACATTGATGTGAAATGGAAACATCAATGGGTTACCTGCCACATATGCCCAGACTACGTGTTGAATCTGCAACACCCAGTATGTGCCCTGACCAGGAATTGAGCCTACGTCCTTTCAGTTATCTGACAATGTTCCAACCAATTGAACCATATCAGCCAGGGCCTTGTGTAGGTTTTTATATGGATGCAAGTTTTCAACTCATTTGCTTAAATACTAGGAAAAACAATTGCTAGATCATATGGTAAGAGCATTTTTGCTCATTTTTGTAAGAAACCACCAAATTGTCTTCCACAGTGGCTATATGATTTTGCATTCCCAGTAACAAAGTATGATAGTTCCAGTTGCTCCACATCCTTGTCAGCATTTGGTGATATCAGTGGTCTGGATTTTGGGCATTCTACTACATATGTAGTGGTTTCTCATGGTTGTTTTAATCTACACTTCCTTGATGACATATGAGGTAAAGCATCTTTTCATATGATTATTTGCTACCTATTAGTCTTTTTTGGTGATGTATCTGTTGCAGTTTTTTGGTCCATTTTAATTCTTTTTAATTTTCTTATAAATGAGTTTTACAAGTTCTCCCTATGTTTTGGAAAACAGTCCTTTATCAGATGTAGCCTTTGTAAGTATTTTGTCTTACCATTAGTTGTTTTACTGTCTCTGTAGTATATTCTTTTAGAAAAATCTTACATATCTTAAGAACATAGAATAACATAGCTCCCAAAATTTGAATATCTAAGAAATACTTTAAAGTAATTGAAACATGAGAGAATTTGTTGTTAGCTATCTTTACTGACAATCTACCTCTAGTATCTTATGACCCAGCATTTTACCTTTCCCAGGTCTATAAGCAACAGAAATGTCTGCATTTCTGTGTGTGTGTTTACAAATGCATATAACAGCAATTTCTGTAAGAGCTCAAAGCTGGAAAAATGTAAATGTCCAGAACTATAAATGAATGAGTTAATTTTGTAATTTATAAAGTGCTATAAAGTCTAGAATATGGGTGAAATACATATACACACAACAAAAAAGAATTGCACCTACATAATGAGGAGTAATGTAAGACACAAAAATTGTAGATCAAGAAAACAGGTAAAATAAATTGCTGTATTAGAGGAAAGAATGAAATAACAGTTTTCTCACAGATATTAGTGTAATTATTCCTACTATTAATTACTACGAATTGTTTCTGTTCACTAGTCCTATTGATGATTTGTTTAAATAACAACATTTCTGTAATAAAAATAAATAAATAATATCATCTTATAGTATGAAATAAGCTTTATATTTTCTATTAAAGCAATAAAATATGTATAATTATTTTATATATTAGATTATTATTTTTGTCTGGTATGGTTGTTTCTTTGCTGGTAATCAAATCTAAAAATTGATTACCCTAGCTATAAAAATACTGTGTATAAGATAAACCAGGATCTATGAATTTGTAAGTCAGAGAATGTTGAGTAAACCCTAAATTCTAGAATATGAAATGGTTCTTTATAACTAAAATTATTTCTGCTATGTGGGATAACCATGAAAACCTCACAGATCTGCTGTATTAACATAGCCCAGAAGAACACATCTTATGCAGGCAGAAAGAGCCTGGAGAGCTTCCCTGTTGCCTCCCATTTTTTGTGCCACTCCATTACAAGTATACTTGCAAATGTTAGAAAACTTAAATATGCTTAAGATCTCTAATTTATATGAGTTTTATAATATGATCTAGTGTGTTAAATAAGTTATTATATATTAATTATATTATACATAAAATATGTAAGTAGGTATATGAGATCTATCCAGAAGGGATCAGGTCATATAATATGAAAATAAAGAAATTTATGGAAGAAGACACAAAATATGAGAAACATTGTACATAGAACAATGAGTGGTGAAGAGAGCATCCTTGTCTTATTCCTGATTTTAGTGGAAAGCTTTTAGTTTTTGCCCATTGAGTATGATGTTGGCTGTTGGTCTCTCATATACTGTCTTTATTATGTTGAGGAATGCTCCCTCTATTTCCACTTTGCTGAGTGTTTTTATCATAAATGGGTTCTAAGTACCCATCAGTAAATGAATGGATCAAAAAACTTTTGTACAGAATGAAGGAGCTCCTACCTTTTGCAACATCATGGATGGAACTGGAAAGCATTATGCTGAGTGAAATAATCCAGGTGTTGAAGGACAAATACAATATGATCTCACCTTCAACAGGAAGCTAAACAACAAAACAAACAAGCAAGCAAAATATAACCAATGACACTGAAATAGAGAACAGGCTGACAGTGACCGGGGGGAGAAGGGAGGGATTCAGAGGAACATATATAAAGGATACATGGACAACAATTGATAAGGGTGGAAATGGGAGGGAGGAGGGGAAAAAAACTTTGGTACATTCACAGAATGGAATACTACACAGAAGAAACAAGGAGCTCCTAACCTTTGTGACAGCATGGATGGAGATGGAGAGATTTATGCTAAATGAAGTAAGCAAGGTGGTGAGGGACAAATACTATATGATCTCACCTATAAGTGGAACCTAATTAACAAAACAAATAAGCAAGCAAAATATAACCAGAGACATTGAAATTAAGAACAAACTGATAGTAACCAGAGGGAAGGTAAGAGAGGTTGAGGTGGGAAGGGGGAAGGGTTTTCAGGAACAACTACAAAAGACATATAGACAAAGTCAAGGGTGGGGTGGAATCAAAGGAGGGAGGAGGGGATGGCTGGGGTCGGGGTGAGTAGTGGGGGAAAATGCAGACAACTGTACTCGAACAACAATAATAAACAAACAAGCAAACAAATAAATAAAAATTACTTAAGGCACCCCCCTCCAAATGACCATGATGTCTCAGTTCCCTCCAAACTAGGTACTTTGAGAGTTCACACAGTTCTCCCAATCACCATCAGTTGCCATGTTATATTTTCCTGACTGTCATCAGTGGTTTGAAATTTCTTTCCTTTCAAAGGTAATTTTAGTTTTGGGAAAAGGCAGAAGTTGCCCAAATCTGGATGCCCAATCTGGACTGTAGGGTAGCTGAGTCACCTGGGTTTCACCAAACACTCTGTATAAGAAGTGATACATGAGTGGGTGTGTTGTTGGGATAAGGCTGCCAATAACCAGTTGACCATAGCTACTTGCTCATTTTGAATGCTATGGCCACACAGTACACTTGCTTATTCAGCAACGTCTACTGCCCCCACTGACTAGTACAGTGAAGTCGCCATTGTTCACACATGTGCATTCTAGTCCACTCTCCTTGGCTGCCAGTTTACATCCATGTTGCGCAAACCATTCTTGGTATATTAATAATGGCTGGGCTTCTTTGGGACAGACTTTGTGTACACTATCATATGTATACATACATAAAATTATTTTTTCATATATTTATGCATATATAAAAATTATATCATATTTATATACTAAATTATGTATAATTACATAGTGATTACATAATATATTTATCTTCCAAATAGTGAATGATACAGAGATTATTTAGAAACTGACCAACTATAACTTTAAGGTTTACAGCAAACAATTACGGCTTGTCTTATGACAGTTAGGAGTAGTAACCTTAAGCTTATGATGACTAGTGGTATGAAACTGTAGGCACAGTGAAGCATATTTGACAACTGAGAATTTTTTCAGGATCAGTTTACAGTACAAAACAAATATCTATATGGAATTATGGCAGGTAAGGTAATGTGATCATGTTGATGAAAAGTCTCTCACATTCATATCTTTTTATCTGTCTTTGAGCAAAGATGCACATAGAAACATATACTCAATTTTGACGTTAACAGTGAAATAAAAATGAAATTTGATGAATATTAGAATATTATTTTCTTAGCATAAGATAAATTCAATATAATCACTTTTGCATCTTACAATGTGAAGTTTCCATTCTAATTCTACCAATCTGAAACTTGTCCAGTTGATGACTCAATCAGTGAGCCTCAGTGATGCTTAAATGTAAGATAAAAATAACTATGCTGTTAACTTTATAAATGTGGCATGTTATTTAACTTACAGAATGAAAATAATCTGGATCAGAGAATTAAACAAAGTAATAAGTTTTGGTATTGATTATATTCCTGTTAATTAGACTCGGGGTATACAAAAGCACTTAAAATTGTAAAACTGTAAAAGTAAGTGT
Organism: Sturnira hondurensis; assembly: GCF_014824575.4. Classification (NCBI taxonomy): domain Eukaryota; kingdom Metazoa; phylum Chordata; class Mammalia; order Chiroptera; family Phyllostomidae; genus Sturnira; species Sturnira hondurensis. Next base: position 11,407,586 of record NW_028093985.1, on the reverse strand, counting down.
GTGACTCACCAATCTCCTACCTCTTTCCCAACCAACACAATGGCTACTGAAATTTTGGCAGAATGTGGGGATATGAACTCTCACTTATTGAGCTCCTGACTAACAACCTGCACAAAGCTCCAGCTAGCACTGGACTCATAGACAAAATCAAAGTTTGTGGTTTTCTATTATGCCACTAAGATTCAGGAATTGTATTTTTCCTATAGCATTACCTTGGCTAAACTGGCCCAAAGGAAGAGAAATGCTGTTTAAAGGGAGCTAGTAGCTAAAATAGTTGGCAGTAGCTATGGTATAGTTTGAAGAAATCCAAACAGAGTAGTGTTGCAAGAAGAGGATGACTGGAAAGAATGTTTCATAATAAAAATTTTAAAAAATTAGTGGGGTAAGTATCAAGAAGAGTCAAAGAAAACACTGGAATATTATTTTAAAGCAATAAGAGTTGAAGTAATTAATGAAAAGGGAGTGACTATGTAGAATTTTTAGGTTGAAGATCATTTATATTTTGAATATAATACCATTGTTGGGTTCATTAAGGGATTGAGGAACTGAAGGAAGCTAAAAAATAAAACAATTTCCCCATGTTAGATATGTGAAAGATGCCCAGATTTACAGTGGATGATATATATGCAGAGATTTCGACATGAGCCATTAAGGTAGTGAGTTCATTGCTAATTGTTATGAAATATTTTGTCATCATATGCAAATAGTTCCCAAATGGAAAAAATCTATTGTAAAGGGAATGAATATTTCAAAATGGCCTTCTATGATAACACCTTTTTACCTGCTTAAATAGATTGCATTTGGAATAGAGAAAAACAGTAAATCACTTAATTTTTTCACTGGATATAGAAGAAAGAAACTTAGTGAAACATAGAATAGCAAGTGTAGCAAACAAACCCTCTGTAATCTTAGAAAAGTTCATAATCTTTCTCAGTGTGGTATTTTATAGCAGTATTGATATTTGCGGTATGCTCTATTTGCTGAGCAGTAATTTAAAGTCTCAAAGGGAACACATGCATTTTTCAAATTTAAATATATTTTTTCAAGGATCCCCATGACCACCTCAAAAATAGCTTTTGCATTCACCCCTAGATAGCCACAAGTGAAAGAGCAAAACAACTTTAAAAGGCATTTGACGGATGGTGAGAAACAATATAAATAATAGTTACTACATAGAGAATTTAAGGAGGCAAAACACAGCCATCCGAGGATTAGGTAATTTGACTAGGGCTCTAGGATGAAAATTCCTGTATTTCTTCATTAAGTGTAAAAATATGTTAAACTTTGTGTGCTCAGTGGATTAGGCTTTTTGTCTTCAAATGAAGCCTTCTGCTTGAAATAGATCCTCAGGCACATCAACAAATGGCAAATAAAATATTAATTGTGCGCTATGTGGTAGAGATGAAAAAGAATACATATTTCACAAAAAGGTAAGTTACAATCCGTGTTATATTATGAAAGCCAGTTAGGTGACCACTGTTTTATTAGTTCATTCATCCGTCCATCTATTCCCCAATTTGACAAATATTAACAGGGGCCTCCTATATACCTAAGTTAGGTGGGGTGCTAGGGGAGTGCGCTGGTGAAAATTGATTTGTCTCACTCCAGTTTTAAAAATATATGCTAGTTTAAAAAGAAACTGCAGGAAGTACATTAAACCTTAAGATAATTTCACATAAAAAGAATCCAAGGTTCTGCTCAGAGATGGTCTTAAAGTGGATCTTAGACAATAACATTTTATTTTGATTTTACTATGTTCCTACACTGTTCCCACAGAAAAAGCTTATGTTTCATCAGAAAAAAAATGCATATCTACTTATTAATTACTAATGTGAGGAAACAAGGTTATAATTTATCAAATAGTATTTTGTTTCATTAAATATTTCATATAAATATTGCATTTCATTGATGTGGAAGACCTGGGAATAGCACTCACTGCGGTTACACATTCATAGGAAAATTCAGGAAACACTGAGTGGAAGCAGGAGTAATAGACTACAAGTTCAGAGGCGGCAGTAGGATGCTCAGATTTCTCTCACTGACAAACTTATTCTTAAGAAAAGTAACTATATAACATATGTAATTATATATAATAACTATACATAAATATATATAGATACACACACATATATGTAACTATATAAAACCATTGAACATTGGGTAGCTACATTGTGAGCTTGCAGCTGAGATACATGAAACTAAATGCCCTGTGAACATTTAACTCCTTTGCTGTCTCATGAAAAACCATGCTTATAAATTTAGGATATAAAGTAGATTATTTAAAAGTTTAAGATCTCAAAGATCATTTCTTCAGGCTTCTTTATTCTTTTCAATTGTTATTGTCTTCATAACTTATTCAGCTCTAAATCTTATATTAAAGTATTTCACATTTTCGTAACTTGATAATTTCTCTGAGTCTCTATTATAATCCTATATGTGCCCTTTAGCTGAAAATCCCGAGAGAAATTATCACTACTCTTGACTACAGGATGCTGATGAAGCTCTAAGCAAGTTCACCTCTATTTTGTCAGTCAATACTGTAGCTCCTGTGGTTCGTCACAGTCCATGGAGTCTTTGAGAGACAAGTGCCCTGACTCTTTTCCAGTTGAGTTTAAAGGGCTGTCCTGAGCAGTACCAGCAGGGAAGAGAAAACATGTTAGCATCTTCACCAATTCAAGATGTAATATGATCTCCTCTCTTAATTTACGAATGCTTTCCTATCTATTTTGTAAGTACTAATTGACTGGTGGCTTTCTTAGTAATTCATACTGATGTTCTTTTCTTTCCCTTCCTTCCCCTCCTCCTTTTTCTCCTTCTTCCTTTTTATTTTTGATGCATTTTATACTTCTGAGAAAATTGAAAGAAAATGTATAAAATTAGCAAATATTTAATGTGCTTAATAATGGAAGTAAGAGTTGTCAAAGAGATTATAAGCAGAAAAAATAAATACTGCATTAGTTGCTGAAAAAGAAATTTTATCCCTTTTCTTATAAACTTTAGTCCAAAATAATAATTCCTGCTGAAATTACTGAATCTTACGAAACAAAGCTGAAACCTTATAAAGAAGAAAAATTTCTTAAAAGGGCCACCAAGTGAAGCCTAGCTGAGAAACAAGCTTTGCATTATACTACTTAATACTAAAACAAACAAACAAAAAGACCATACTGGTTACCACAAATGAAATTTAAAAATGACATTGTTAAGTTCTGGATGCTATTTAATTGACCAAGACAAATACAGACTGAAATAATAGATTGTTACTCAGCATTGCTATTCTTTAACTTCCAATATATTTAAAGGCAAAATTAAAAAAAACTTAATCATTTGCTAATTGTTGGTATTGTTTTTACTGTTGTTATTTTGCTTGCTGCCTTTATTTGACTAGGGTGACATTCCTCATTAAACACTCACATTCTTAAGAGTTTGATTTTAATTCAATTTTACTCAGGCTATACCTAGAGAATGCTGCTTATCCCTCTGTTCCTACATAGTGGTACAGAGAAGATGAAAGGATCAGATGAATCCCTCGGTGAATAAAGTAAGTGGTTCTTTAAAAATGTATTTCGAGAGAATCCTGTTAGAATGTTTAAAATAGAGACTTTTTTTGTTCTACGTGTGGTATCTGTATAACATCTTCTTCTGACTATTCTATATTTCTGAACCAACTTATTTTGTTCTTAAAAAGGCAAATGCAATGTGAATTGCTTTACAAATTTAATTTACATGTTGCAACCAGGACTCCAAATGTGTCATAATTTTCTTTGATATTAAAATAATTTTACTTCTTTCTTAAAGGAAAATGGCTTTAAAACTTCAATAAGAAATTTTAGTTTGACAAGCAAGCAAAATATAACCAAAAACACTGAAATAGAGAACAGGCTGACAGGGACCAGAAGGGAGAGGGGAGGGAATTTCAGGAGAAAAGGGGAAGAAGGGTTTACAGGAACAAGTATAAAAGACACATGGACAAAAACTAGGGGGGGTTGGAAATGGGAGGGAGGTGGAGAGCGCTGGCGGGGGGGAAGCTGGGATGGGAATAAAAGATAGAAAATTGTACTTGAACAATAACAAAATTTTAAAAATGCTTTAAAAAAGAAATTTTAGTTTGAGATAATTGTCTGAAAAATTATCTTTAAAATTGTGTCCTACCTAAAATTCCACTGAAATTATTATAAATAATCATAAAATTGAATGGGAACCCCTGAAAATATTGTAAAACCAACTTGTTAGTTTTTTGGCTATACAAATATCAGCAAATAACACAGACATAAGGAAAGAAAGAATAAAGAAAAAGAATTAAATATATTTAATACAATAAAAGAATAGTAAAAAATCCAAAAAATTCAAAACTAGATTTTTAAATATTTTAATAAAACTGATAATTGTTTACACAGACTGATCTCTCCCCCCTAAGAAAACACACAGACACACACAAATTATCAATTATGATAAACTCTCAGTACACTTGTAATGAAAGGGAAATCCTGTAGACTGGGCGAAGGATATAGTGAAATGGTTGCCACTATCTTTGCAACTCTCCTGTAAGTCTAAAATCATAAATAGTTATTTTTTAGTTTCTAAAGTTTTATTGGTGACATTAAACAATTTTAATGAACCAAGAGAAAAGACAGTTTGGAAAATGTGAGAGAAAACTGGTAGATAAAAATTCAAGTATGACCAACATTCTGAGTGAGTGAAAACAGAAAAAGAATGAAGGAGAAATAGTATAACAAACAAATTATAAGAAGTAAGAAACAATGTACAACATCAGATTAAGTGTGTCCATTGACTCACAAAATAAATATTACAATCCTATTTCCTTATCACAGTCAACACATTTTCAAATCCCTTCGACCAAATTGCATAGCTTTAAAAAAATAAAGGCGGACAAGGAATAACAATAGCAAAAATAGTTAATGCCAGACTTCTCATTGAAGATATTGAGTAGCATACAACAAAGAAGAAATTACCCCAGCATTTTGAGAGAAATTAATTTTGAAGCCATAATTACATAATTTGCAAAAAATTAAAACCAAAAGGCAAAAAAAAATGTAATGCAAGGTCTTGAGTATGTCATTTCCAGAAAAGAAGTTACTTGAACATATGGTCCAGCAAAATGAAAAAGGAATCAAGAAAATTAAAAAAAAAACATCAGTTGATTGAGTGCGGCCTGCGAACCACACGATCATGGTTCGATTCCCAGTCAGGACACACGCCTGGGTTGCAGGCCAGTTCCCAGCAGGGGTCTCACAAGAGGCAACCATACATTGATATTTCTCTCCTTCTCTCTGTCCCTTCCCCTCTAAAGATAAATAAATAAAAAATATATAAAAAATAAAATAAAACAAAACAAAACAACACAGCAACAAAAAAAGAAAATGAAGAAAGAAGACCAGGAATTCCACTGAAAATCATTCCAAAAAGAGATGAGCAAACCCTCTATAAAGCAGTCAGTGTTATATAGAACATTAACAAAGTACTATAATAAAGAATCTAGATTAGGCCATTATATTAACAAAAGCTGCAGAAAAACTATGTTCCAAATTTAATCAAAATAAAATGTAACTTGAGTTTTAGTATAAGAAAATTTAATATGTTTATTGAAGTAAATAAAGAGAGCTAGGGGAAACCTGGAGGTGGTCAATGTGTTTATGGTATCAATTGAGGAGATAATTTGACAAAGCTACACTTACCTTCAAACTTACCATGTTTTGTATATTAAACATGTACAGGTTTTTGTGTCAATCATACCTCAATAGAGTGTTTTTTTTTTAAAGAAAATGTTAAACCTAAAGATAGACTGCTCTTTTTAAAAATTTCACAGCTTTTGTGCCAACATTAGATCTCCTTATGCTTCTGTTTTCTCTATAGTTGGTCTGTCTTTATGCACTCTCCAGTCCTGTAACAAAAAAATGTTTACATGAATAATGGAAATGCTCTTTATTGATTTCAATGTTAGAATCAAATTGTGACAAAACACAGATACTTTATTTTTATTAGCAGACAAACTGTAAATTTGATAAACATTATGAATCGAATTTTAATGGTTTGAATATCTTAAATTGGCAGGTAGATTTGGGGAGAATTTGAGTAAGTAAATGTAAAAATATTATTGGATTGGATTAGGGACACAAAACCTTGAGAGATCTAGAAACTTGATTGTTTAGGGGGTGGATCCAGCACCAGCCTGCGAAAACTTAGTAGATTGATTGGTTAGTTTGAAGGAGAGCCAAGTCTTTCCCAAACCCAAGACAGTATAACCCCAGTTTAACGAAGAATCCCTCTCTCTCTCTCTTAATCTCCCTCTACAACACACGCTTCTCCCATTTTATCTCTCCATAGCAACAATGTGGCCCCGACAGCCTCCTGTGGCCTGAAAGCCACATGGAGGGAGCATGAGTCTGGGCAAAGTGCCAGCTGTACTGCAGCTGGGAAGACATGGACTGAACCAATGGTGCAAAATGTCTGGAACTGGTGCTCTTTCTGAGTCTGATGAAGACATGGCTAAAACTTTTCTAAGGTTAGGCAGAGTAAGATGGGACATGGGAATCTAGGGTCAGTATTTTGATTCTGCACCTGGCACCACAATAAAACCTCACCACACCACAACCTCCCACATGTGAGTCCCTGGGAATATTTTCCTTGAGAACCATTGAAAGAACGTGATTTCCATGGGCAAGATTTCAGTGCCATCCTTTTAATATTCACATTGGTTTCTCTTCTCTCTTTCTCTCCCCTCTCCTTCTTAAAATTATCCTCCCTAAGTTAACTCATCTATGTTCATAATTTCCACTCAACAATTTGAGTCCTGATGATATTTGCATTTTAAAAGCATGGCAGACCTCTCTCAAGTCTTCAGAAAATAATAACTTAATGCTCACTGGACATCAGTTGCCTCCAATGAAACAATCTCATATTTTACTCAAAATATCTAGTTTCCTACTTTTAGCATTACAGCCAGCATGCTTTGCTTATATTCTGTGTTACTGAATGACATAATTCTTTATTAAGTAGCTTAGGTATAGGATAATATATTAAAAATTATTTTCTCTACTTTCACACCCAATTACTGTTGATATCACAGCCTAGATACTTTTCAATAATTTTTCTGCTCTATTTTTCTGACCTGATTATCCCCACCCCTTCTTCTCTTTCTGTGTTTGTTTTTGTAATATTCAATAGGTTCTTAACTAATTTCCAGTACTTTGTTTTTATCTATCCATTTATATATTTATATAATGCATTCCTAATTCTTTGATCTTTTTTAACTTATTTTTTAATTTTATTTTTTATTTATTTCTTGTTCAAGTACAGTTTTCTGTCTTATATTCCCAACCCTGCCACCCTCAGTGCTCCCCACCTCCATCCCATTTCCACCCCCACCTTAGTTATTGTCCATGTGTCCTTTATACTTGTTCATTTCATGTGAGTCCATCCCCTTTTCCCCTGTGATTCTCTCCCCTCTCCCCTCTGGTCCCTGTCAGCCTGTTCTGTATTTGAGTGCCTTTGGTCATATTTTGCTTGCTTGTTTGTTTTGTTGTTTAGATTCCTGTTAATGGTGATATCATATGATATTTGTCTTTCACTGCCTGGCTTATTTCATTCAGCATAATCCTTTCCAGTTCCATCCATGATGTTGCAAAGGGTAGGAGCTCCTTCTTCCTTTCTGCAGCATAGAATTCCATTGTGTGAATGTACCATAGCTTTTTTTTTTTTTTTGCTTTTTTCCCCATTTTTTTATTTAATTATTTTTCAAGTACAGTTTTCTGTCTATTACTCCCATTCCATCCCACCTCTGTGCTCTCCCCCTTCCTCCCATTTCCACCCTTCTCAGTTGTTGTACCATAGCTTTTTGATCCAGTCATTTACCGATGGGCATCTATCTGGGTTGCTTCCAACTCTTGGCTATCATAAATTGTACTGCTAGGAACATCAGGGTGCATAGGTTCTTTTGGATTGCTGTTTTAGGATTCGTGGGATATAATCCCAGCAGTGGAATTGCTGGGTCAAAAGGCAGGTCCATGTCTAGTTTTCTTAGAAAATTCCATTTTGTTTTCCATAGTGATTGTACTAGTCTGCAATCCCACCAACAGTGAACTAGGGTCTCCTTTTCCCCACAACCTCTCCAGCACTTGTCGTTTGTTTCTTTGTTTATGATAGCCATTCTGACTGGTGTAAAGTGGTATCTCATTGTGGTTTTAATTTGCATCTCTCTGATAGCTATCAATTTCAAACATCTTTTCATGTGTCTCTGGATCCTCTGTATGTCCTCCTTGGAGAAGTGTCTGTTCAAGTCCTTTGCCCATTTTTTAATTGGGTTGCTTGTCTTCTTTGAGTGGAGTTGAGTGAGCTCTTTGTATATTTTGGAGATTAAACCTTTGTCTAAAGTATCGTTGGCAAATATGTTTTCCCAAACTGTTGCTTCTCTTTTTATCTGGATACTGTTTTCCTTAGCCATGCAGAAGCTTTTAATTTTGATGAGATCCCATTTGTTTATTCTTTCCTTTATGTCCCTTGCTCTAGGGGACATATCAGTAAAAATCTTGCTGTGTGGAATATCTGAGATTTTCCTGCCAATGCTCTCCTCTAGGGCTTTAATGGTGTCACGGCTTATATTTAAGTCTTTTATCCACCTTGAATTTATTTTGGTGTATGGTGTGATTTGGTGCTCAAGTTTCATTTTTTGCATGTAGCTGTCCAGTTCTCCCAACACCATTTGTTGAAGAGGCTATCTTTACTCCATTTTATGTTACTGCCCCCTTTGTCAAATATTAATTGACTGTAAAGATTTGGGTTTATTTCTGGGCTCTCTGTTCTATTCCATTGGTCTATGTGCCTGTTTTTGTGCCAGTACCAGGCTCTTTTGATTACAGTGGCCTTGTAATACAGTTTGATATCAGGTATTGTGATCCCTCCTACTTTGTTCTTCTTATTCTAACTTATTTTTATTTTAAAAATATTTTATTGAGTTTATTGGGGTTATAAGGGTTAGTGCAATTATATAGGTTTCATACTTATAAGTTACATACAATTCCATAATATTGGATTGACAGCTGTCATATCAGTCTGCATTTAATAAAATGTATGAAAATTGGTACATTGTTGTGTACCCATTTTAATATTGAAGACAAAAGAAAATACACAGCATTTTCAGTATATTATGTTTTATTATTTCAAGAAAGATAAAATGCAACTGAAGTGCAAAAAAATTGTGCCATGTATGGAGAAGATGCTGTGACTGATCGAACATGTCAAAAGTGGCTTGTGAAGTTTCATGCTGGAGATGTCTTGCTGGATGATGTTGCATGGTTGGGCAGAACAGTTGAAATTGATAGAGATCAAATGAAGATATTAACTGAGATCAATCAACATACACCATGCAGGAGGTCGCTGACATACTCAAGATATCGAAATCAATAAAGTTATTTGTGAAAAGGAAAAGCATGTCTTTTATGAAAAAAAAACTGAATGAAATTTTTGGCCAACTGAATACATCATCTGTATATTTCATTGTATGTTCACCACCCAATGTCAAGTCTTCTTTTGCACCATTAATTTCTACCCTTTATCCTTTTCCACTTGCTCACTCCTCCCTTTCCTTCTAATAATCACCATACAGTTGTCTGTGTGGATAAGGACTTTTTTATTTCTTTGTTTTGCTTAATACCTTCTTCTATTTCACCCAGCCTCCAACTTTCCTTCATTCTGAAATTGTCAGACTGTTCTCTGTATCTATGACTATGTTTCTATTTATTTTTTTCATTAAATTCCACATGTTACTTAAATCATATGATATTTGCCTTTCTCTCACTGGCTTCTTTTACTTAGCATAATGCTCTCAAGCTCCATCCACACTGTCAAAAATGGTAAGATTTCCTTCTTCTTTATGGCCAAGTACTATTCTTTTGTATAAATGTACCACTGCTTTTTTACCCACTCATCTACTGATGGGCACTTGGACTATTCCCAAATCTTGGCTGTTGTAAATAGTGCTGCAATGAAAATAAGGGTGTGTATATTTTTTCAAAACAGTGTTTCAGGTATTTTTCAGATTTATTCCCGGAAGTGGAATTGCTAGGTCATGAGGCAGTTCTATTTTTTTATTTTTTGAGGAAAGTCTATTCTGTTTTCTGCACTGGCTGCACCAACAGAGAACAAGGCTTCCCTTTTGTCCACATCCTCACCAACACTTGTTTGTTGAGTTATTGATGACAGTCATTCTGACAGCCATGAGGTAATATCTCACTGTAGTTTTAATTTGCATTTCTGTCATAATTAGTGATGCTGAGCATATTCTCATATGTCTATTGACCATCCCTACATTCACTTTGGAGAAGTATCTAGGCAATTTTCTCATTTTTTAATTGGAGGTTTTCTTTTCGGATTTGAGTTTGTTAATTTTGTATCATTGGTGAATATGTTCTCCCATTCAGTTTTTAGGGTGTATTTCTAAGTGTTTAGTCATATTTTTCTTTCTGTAAAACACATGATCACACTACTCTGTTGTTAAACACCTTTAATGAGTCCTCACATTCTTTAGATTTAAAGTCAAATCCGAGAACAAAACCCCCTAATTTCCACCCATCCACCCCCCACAACCCACTTTCATCTTCATTTCATGTCTGTCATACCTACAAGTAGTTCCGTGGGCAAAGCAAGTCCAGTGCTTTCTTGGGCCTTTTAATTCTTAAGTATCCTGTTCTACCTTTCAGAGTCATCATTGCTACTCTCTCTCTCTCTTTAAAAAAAAAAACATTTTATTTATTTATGTTTAGAAAGAGGGGAAGGGAAGGAGAAAGAGAGGGAGAGAAACATCAACATGTGGTTACTCAAGTGTCCCTCCTCCTTAGACTGGAAATAGAACAGGCGACCCTTTGGTTCACAGGCCGGCACTCAATCCGTTGAGACATACTAGCCATAGCCTTGCATTTTTAATTGTCCTAGGTTGGAGAAACAATAAAAATTAGTGGTTTTAAAAATACTAATGAATGTGTTTTTAAACACATTTTTAAATTACGTGATGAATCTTTTTTAATGTGGTGAATTCCTGTAGATATTTAAGGGATTGTCATCCAGTGAAACAAAGATCTGAAATTATTCTTTTCATTTACTCCTTTTAAATAAATTTATACAGTATTAACCATTTATGTTGTTGTTTGGAATTGCCTATTTCAAATGATTAAAGTCTGCTTCTTTAATCATTTATTGTATCTGAAGTGGTTCACATTCAAACTGCCTATTGAGAGGGTTGGAAATAAAAGAAATTACTGTTAAATAGGTGAATCAATTCACCAAAGGCTAATTTGACTACTTACTGTCTAGAGTTTAAAAACACCCAGCATGTACTTTTTCAAAACTGCAAATAACTGCAATTAATCTTTATTCATATAGCATCTTTAATGTAATACTTATTCACTTAGTATAGCATCCTTTTGATGCTATAACAGAACAAAAGATCATATATGGAAGGCATTTTAAGATAATTAATTTCTTCTATAAGCATAAATTAAAATACAATATACAATAAAGCTGTGTAAAGTCCACAAGTAATTTAATCCAAACTGTTCTAATTCATTCACTGATTTACTCACTTATTCATTCACTCATTTTTTTAATCAACATTTAACAAGTTCCTACCTTGTTTCAAATATATTCTAGGCATTAGATATTTAATAAAAAGAAAATCCACAAACAAAATCTGAAGTAAATTCAGATGATTTTTTTCCTTCATGGACTGTTATAATTTAACGTATGTATAAATTAATTTCTTAAATAATTTTTTTAGTTTTTTCTTCTTTTTTATTATACTTTATTATGCCATTACAGTTATTCTATTTCCCCCTTCAATTCCCTCCACACTGCACACCCCTCCCTCATCATTCCCCCCCTTTAGTTTATGACCACGTGTCTCAAGTTCTTTATATTCTATATTTCTCCTACTATTCTTGCCCTCCCCCCTATCTATTTTCTACCTACTGTCTCTGCTACTTATTTTCTCTATCTTCTCCCCCTTTCTCCTCCTCCCACTCCCCTGTTGCTAACCCTCCATGTGTTCTTCATTTCTATGGTTCTGCTCCTGATCTAGCTGTCCTCTTGGTTTGCTTTTGTTTTAGGTGTGGTTGTTAATAACTGTGTGTTTGCTGTCCTTTCACTGTTCATATTTTTTATCTTCTTCTTCTTAGACAAGTTTCTTTAACATTTCATATAATAAGGGCTTGGTGATGATGAACTCCTTGAATTTGATCTTATCTGCGAAGCACTTTATCTGTCCTTCCATTCTAAATGAAAGCTTTGCTGCATAGAGCAATTTTGGTTGTAGGTCTTTGGATTTCATGGCTTGGAATACTTCTTTCCAGCCCCTGACTGCTTGTAAGGTATCTTTTGAGAAATCCACTGACAGTCTGATGGGAACTCCTTTGTAGGTGACTGTCCCCTTATCTCTTGCTGCTTCTAGGATTCTCTCCTTCATTTTAATCTTGGCTAATGTAATTATTAAATAATTTTAACAACATGTATTTAGAAAAAGAATATTTAGCTATATGCAGATAGCAATGAAAAGCTCAATTTTATTTTATTTAATGGTTTAATTTTATTCAATGTTACTTTGATAAAAATTTATAGAAAGCCACAATTTTATTTTCTCTCATGTCTACCAAGTGCAATTATTGTCAATGTTTAGAATACATAAATCAAAAATACCCCGATATTATGCATGATATCTTTTAAATGTTTGATGACAAAGTTAATATTTCTCCCTTTTTCTCTATAACCTATGGCAGAGACTCAAATTCAGATTGTCTGTAACTTTTGATCAACGTGATACAATAATAACATTAAACAGTGAGCTTCCCATCCTCACTGTTTGAATTTAAATGCAGAGCTTAAATGTATTCCTCTAACATTCTGTTTTTCATCTTATTTAGTATGCCAACCTGCCAAAATGTTTTAAATCATAGTTGTAAATTAGCTATTTTCCTGTATTCTTATAAACTGGAAGTGTGAATAGTTGTTGTTTTTATATTTTAAGGTATTACTCTACATGGTAAAAGGCATAGTCCTACAGATTTTTCTTCACTTCTTTGGCTGATGGAATCCTACACCTCCCTGAAGATTCCACTGAAATGCCATAATTTTAATTGCTTTTTAAGTTTTGTATCTGTTACTATTTGAATACACACACACACATAGACACACATGCATACACAGATATATATATATGTATTATACATATATTAATAAATAATACCTTAGTTTAATTTTTTCCTTCAAAGCCTTATTTTATGTGTAATCACAAAAGTAATGTTTGGCGTATCTTATGTCTACTTACCACAAATTGCAAATTATTGAAAGACAATGTAACTATAATTCTAATGCATTGCCACATTGGCTTTTATGTTATTAATTACTTATTACTCTATTTCTTCTCCTTTTTGAAAGCTTACATTTAGAAATAAATATATTGTGTTCAATACTGTTGACATCAGTGCCAAAATTAAAGCATGGAGTTAGTAGGCAGATTCTAAATGATAATCAATGCCAACCATTGCAATTCCTTGTAAGAAAACCTAGTTTTTTACTTAATCTTTATTATATATTTTCCATTCCCATTTAGTCCCCTTACACACCTCTCCTTCAGCAATCATCACACTGTTCTCATGTCCATGAGTCCTTTTTCTTTTTTGCCCAGTCTCTCCACCTTTTTCCAGCTAATAAATAGGTTTACTTGCTTCTGCCTAGAAGGAAAACAGCATCAGACTATAAATTTAATGATTATTGTTAAAAAAGAGAAAATTTTCCAATAAAATTTATGCCATCCACATTTCTGGAGTTTCTGCTGCTACTAAAAGGAGGTGGTGTCCAATGTAATCTTCTTAGCCACGTGCATCCGTATTCCCGTGTTCTCCACCATGCCTGTGGGGCAGCCTTTGCTTCCAGGGATTATGAATGCACCTCCCTCTCTCTGTGTTCAGATTGGGACTTAATTTGAGATGAGACAAACACACATAGTATGCAGACATATGATAAGTTTCATCTTGTTCTGTGCTGTAGATGACTTAATTTTGTGTGCAAAAAATGACCGTTCTTTCTATATACATTCAATAAAGAAATGTTATACTTCTATATAATCAACAGTGAAGCTATCCATATTTTACTTTGCCCAAAGAATAGAAACATTCATAATTACAGTGTATCATGGTATCTGGTATTTGGAGAATTATTATATTTTTGTGAATTGGCTTTCAGTTAATATAATAAAATATTTTGGATTAACATCTCATTGGCATAATGCAAATGACTAGAACAGGATTTATAGTTGGTATTTAGTAGTTGAGTAACATGTTTAGACAAGAGAAAATGTGATCACCAGAATAATACCTAACAATAATTTTAATCCAATTATAAGTAGGGCACTATTTTTCTTTTTTGGAAGTTATTTTTTTATTTTTCAAATAGAAATGATATATTTTTTATTTAATTATTGTTCAAGTACAGTTTTCTGTCTTTTCTTCCCATCCCAGCCCACCCCCCACCCCCGCCAGTGTTCTCCACCTCCCTCCCATTTCCACCTCCCTCAGTTTTTGTCCACGTGTCCTTTATACTTGTTCCTGTAAACCCTTCCCCTTTTCCCCTGAAATTCCCTCCCCTCTCCCCTCTGGTCGCTGTCCCCCTGTTCTGTATTTCAGTGTCTTTGGTTATATTTTGCTTGCTTGTTTGTTTTGTTGTTTAGGTTCCTGTTAAAGGTGAGATCATATGGTATTTGTCTTTCACAGCTTGGCTTATTTCACTCAGCATAATGCTTTCCAGTTCCATCCATGCTGTTGCAAAGGGTAGTAGCTCCTTCTTTCTTTCTGCTGCACAGAATTCCATTGTGTAAATATACCATAGTTTTTGGATCCATTCATTTACTGATGGGCACCTAGGTTGTTTCCAGCTCTTGGCTATTGTAAATTGTGCTGCTATGAACATTGGGGTGCTTAAGTTCTTTTGGATTGGTGTTTCAGGGTTCTTAGGATATACTCCTAACAGTGGAATTGCTGGATCAAAAGGCATACTCATTTTTAGTTTTCTTAGACAATGGAAATTATTTTTTTTAATTTTCAGTAGAAATATTTCACAAATTATGAGTGGACATTTTCTTCACGGAAGTGTTCATAAGCGGAGCTTGAGATTGATAGGGCTGTTCACAATAATGACTGGGAAGGAAGCGTCAAGTCTAGGGGCTTGTGCCGTGCTGCGATGCATTCCTATGCAGACATACTATAGAAATAAGTGAGAGATAATACTGTAGTGGAAAGGAATGAGTTGGAAAAGATGTACGGGTAGAATAAGAAGCAAAGGCAAGAGAGGGCTTTTCACTGATAAAAAATGTGGATATAGTTTTCAGCTTTTCTAAGAGTCAAAAGGGAAGATTGACTGTATAAATTAGGGAAGGAAACAAAGATCATTAAGATTTGCTAGCCACCCAAAGTAAAAGTAGGTAAATTGACAATTTATGAAAAATAATATAAGATTTGGAATTAATATTGTACTCTCCATATAATTTAATTTTTGAAATCAGTAGATGGAAATTGAATTGTAAGCTAAATCAGTGGATTGGTTATTAGTTTCTCCCTAAAATGTCTTTTAATTGTATTGACTATTGTTACAACCTCATTTATGCATTTAGTAGTGAGCAAATCAGTTGTGGCCATTGAACTAGAATATTAAAAAGAAAAGTAATTATAATGTGTACTATTATCCTTTCTTCAATTTCTTCTTGTTCAGATCTGCTGTTTTTAAATCTCCTTACTCTGAGTCCATGCTAGTTTTCCCAGGCTATGCATAGAAATATTCTGCCTATTATGAAAGGATTTTAAAATCCCAACAGGGGTTATGCAGCTAAATGTCAGACATGCAGAGTTAAGTTCCTATAAAAAAGAAACAGCAAAAGAATACCTTTCTCCTCGCAACACTGGAGGAATGAGTTTGACCACATATTCTAGTCATCCAAAGTAGGGGAATATAATCGTATATTCTCTCTCCTAAGAGTGAGGTTAATAGCACACTATGAATCCTTGGAACTTTATTTTTGTTCTTTTATACAAATGTTTATACACTGTTCTATTGTAAACTATAAAATTGAAAATTATATTTCAAGTTAGCAAAAGATAAATTGATTAATTAGATTTTAATGTGAATGATTTTCTTTATGATATTATGTTTTACTCAAATTAATAGAGAAAGTCAATTACATGACAATTTAATAAAATATTAAGCACTAATCAAAAGTGGAAATGGAAGTCATTAACATAAATCTGGCAAAATTCAATTTCCATCTTCACATTGAACACAATTTAATGCTGAAATGCTTATTTTTCTTTCTGCTGGTTGCTTTAATTTGTAAGTACTTGAAATATGCTATACCATCTTAGGAAGTAAATTAATATAATGTTTATTTTTATTTCATGTTATTATTTTTGATGAAACATTATTTATTAGCATAGTTAATGGTAATTGAATGTAACTGGTGCATTTCAAATAAAGTTAGTGGGCCCAATAGTTGTCCATTTAAAAGCAAAGAAACCCCTGGCTAGCTCAGCTTATTTGGTTGGAGCACTGTCCTGTACACAAATGATTGCGGGTTCAAATCCTGCTCACGGCACATGCCTTGATGCAGATTTGTGTATGGGAGGATTGATGTTTCTCTCTCACATATACGTATTTTTTCTCTTTCTCTCTTCCTCTCTCTCTCTCTTTAAAAACCCACGGACATATCCTTGAGTAAGGATTAAAAAAAATAAAAGAAAGACGCAATCAAATGTTCAAGGAAAGAAAAAACACTTTTTATTCCCATTATAAAGAAGTTTCCAGAGCTAAATGCCCACATCATGGCAGTGGTTCATCCATCTTTACCAGTCCAACTGCAGAGAAGATGGGTAATGGCAGTGGACTAAGAGGAAGCTGCTCTGACTTCCTCCCAGAAGCAAACTGGAATTACAACCAAATTACCTAAAATCATCTGGATAAACCGACTGATGACTAGCCAGAGAGAAAAATGGCTAATGGGTGGTGCCAGCAGGGGGTGTGCTTTACTTGGTGTCATGCTGTACAGACTTCCCCACTGACTGGCTGGTTTATAAGAGTTTTCTGAACTCTTTTCCCGTGTGAAAGCAAGCTGATCATGACTTTCTGGAGCAATATCAATGGAGAAAAAGGCATTTTCTAGATCAGCCACAAAGTGGTAAATTCCCAGCTCATTAGTTAATCAGTCCATCAAGTCCATCACAAAATGGACTGCTGCACATATTGGGGAAACAACCTTATTTAGTTGCCGATAACCTACTGTCATTCTCCATGTGCCACTCTGCTTTCTCACTGGCCACACGGGCAAATTGAAGGGACTATGGGAAACTCTAGTTATCTCTACTTTTTTCAACTCTCCTATAGTTGCCTCAACCTCCTCATGGCCCCTAGGCAACCGGTATTGCTTCACTGCCATCACCTGCTGTGAGGATGGCAACTGAATGGAGGGATGCTCAGCATGCCCTCGTTGAATGGCTTTTACCACTCACACCCTCAAGCAGACTCCCCTGCGGTGGTTTGCAGCCACAATCCTTGGAGAACATCAGTGCCAATGGTACAATCAGGAATGGGTGACACACAAAGGGGGAGCAATCTCCCAGTACTCAGGGAAAGCTGTAGAACCTTCACCTTTACACTGAGCTCCCTGTAACCATCAATAGAGGCCTCAGGCCCCTGGAACTTGTCGGGGTTTCCATGCAAGAGCGTACATTCTGCCTCTTGTGGACTAGAGCCAAGACCTGCTGGACATCTGCAGGGACCAGTGGATAGCCAATCCCACATGTAGCTTCCAGTCCCTGTCCATCTCCTGTAGACAGGTCCCTTGGCTCGTCCCCTAGTCAAACTTCCACAAGAGATCTCCTCCCTCTTCGCAGGTGGTTGGCACAGCTAGGTGGTCTTCCAGCCAGACAGGTTGGGCTTCTCAGGTCATGTGCCCGGTTTTCCCTTTGCCTCCTTCTTCCTCTGGAGCTGCAGGGAATGTTGGTCAGCTGACAACTGTTTCCACAATTTTAGTAAGTAGGTGATTGGCTTCCCATCAATTTTATTTTAATCTACTCTAGCGCCCCAAAGGCCCACCCACATCAGGTCACCTACCCTGGGTTTCTAGACTGGGAGGCAGAGGGGGCTCAAGACACTGCCCAAAGTCTTTTCTGCTGCTGTTGACTCTGCCTCTCCCAGACTTGCCACCATTATGGTGATGTTACTAACATGGTGCCCAGCATACAAGGCCAAAATAGCCATGAGAGATCCAAAAGAAGTGGAGGGGGCATGCTGCAGCGCCAGATCCCTCACCCCTGTTGTAAAGCATTCATTATCCGGGCCATGAGTATTAAGGCTAAACATGGCCCGGTGCGTGTCCAAATCCCGTAGAATCTGCCCTAGGCCAGAAAAGGACTGCCAATTACTCAGTGTCTGGCATGACTCCTGCATCTGCCCAAACTGCAAATCGCAGCCATGACCCATTCTAACAAAGAATGAGATCCCTGTCCCCTCCCATTTCGAAGGCTATTTTGTAGCCGCTGATGCAGGTAGGGGTGAGTCACGATGAAAGCCAACTTTTTCATCTCATGATCAGTGAGCATAATACTATCCACCCTTCAATTCAAAAGGCAGAGGAACCCTGTTGCAGTTTCCCCAGGTCACTGCCAAAACTGCTTTGCCAGATTGACTAGTTTGGTCAGAGTGTATGTTGAGTGCTTAACCTGATGGGTGGGGCCAACCGGATTACCCCCAGGCACGGTAGACTATTGGGATTTCATCTTCCATAACACTACTGGGTGGGTTCTGGAAACTCCGTTCCTCCTCCCGCTCCTAATCATCCACTGTGATCTGGGAGGGGGGGGGCTGCTGTGATTCTGCGGTTTGGAGGTCTTCCTCCAGGGCAGCGACCTGAGCCTCTAAGGCTTCTGTTCCTTCTCGGAGCTCTGGTAACTTTGTTGCATTGTGGAGTGGTGTCTCCTTTCCCTCTCAGAGCTCTTGTAACTTTGCTGCTTCCCAAAGCACAGTCTCCATTACAGCTTGCGAAACTGAAAGAAACACCCAGGCAACGGCTGCTTGAGCACTCGGCTTCTCCAGGGTCTCCCTTACCACCGACAGAGTCTTTTCTACCTTGATGGACGCACCTCTAACATTGGGCCATCTGGGGGTTGGGACTTCAAGCTTCAAGGAGCCCTGCCTCCGAATACCACAGACTGGTGACAGGCCACCTCTCTGATCCCCACTCCGGAGACCCCGATGGCTCCATCCCACACTGCAACAAATCCTGTGACTGCGCCAATTGTCCTGTGGCCGTTCAAGACCAAGCAGGTTCACACAAGATTTGGGCAGACAGAAGAAAATCTGAGGAGCTGCCGTGATGTCTGGAATGCCTTTATTCTTCGGTGGGGTGATCCAGGCACCGTGAAAGCCAGGAGTCGCACCGTGAGAAGTCCTGATTCCTTTATATAGTAAGTGTACACAAAGCCAGCAGGTGTTTCATAGTTAAATAAAAGAGCCCCATTCTATGCATGCAGACCCCTGCCCAAGGCCACATGAACACTGCCAAACCACAGTCGCCTGGACATGCCTAGACATGGGTGAGGGATCCTGACTAACCCCATTTCCCTACAGTGTCCCTCTACATGTTCCTTTTTAAAAAAGATTTTATTTATTCATCTGTATGGTTGCCCCATCTTACGTTCCCTGCTGGGAACTGGCCTGCAACTCAGGCATGTGCCCTGACTGGGAATCAAACCATGGTTGTGTGGTTCACAGACCCACGCTCAATCCACTGAGCTGCACCAGCCAGGGGTACATGTTCCATTTTTAAAGCTAGTCTCTACAGAGTGGGAAGTCACATTGGTGTCACACCTCATACATTACATAGAAATATCCTCCATTTCACTGGAAAACAATGATAATGGTACATTACCAAAGACATTTTAATTCACAGACCTTTATTCTATAGGCAGTTTTTCTACCATTTGTTTATTCAAAAAATTTGAAAAAGAAGGTAACATACTTTTTCAATAACTAAGTCAAAGGTTCTTGAATCAGATTGGTTTAATGATACTATTGTTACTTATTTTTTATCAAACACAAAGGGATACATAATGAATGTAAACTAAAAAACTTTCCAGGATTAAAGTATCATGTATGAATTTATTTAATAAAAACTTTTTGAGCATTTTCTAGGCACTTTGGAGAAAACAGGAAACATGATAGGCTTGGTTATTTATTTCATTCTGCTTGGAGTCTATTGGTTGATATACAATAAACAAGTTTAAACACACACATGCACACAAATGAAAAAGTAATTGCAGATTTTCAGTTTCCAGTTCAAGATATAAGGAGTTTGAAACTCATCACTCCCATCCTCGTGACAAGACAAAACTAAACAAATCAAAAAATCAATGACTCTTACTAGATTCAACATCCAGAAGCCCAAGAGCAGAAACCTTTATGTGAACCAGTAAGAGGGTAGGAAAACCTAAATTATAATGGACAAATTGCCAGAGGCTAAGTGTGGACAAGTTTGGAAGTTGACCTCTAGGAGTGTTCCGTCTTAGGGGCATATCTCACATGTTTGTGAGTTTGCATCCAGGAGCCCTATGTTCCTCACAGCGAATATTGGAGAAAAATCTTCTCATGCCTCTGGTATAAGATGAGTTTGTTGTTTTGAGATATACTGCAGCATCCTGTTTATCTCAACAAGCGCTGCCCACAATAGAAGCTATTTTTACCAAAGCCTAACCTACTGTGTTGTTATTGGAGGCTGACTGACCTGGGGAAAGGGAAGTAAACAACTCTGTCTGGCTCTAGACTTTCATCTGGGTTAAGGGAAATATCTGCTTTCTTATCCTGTGAAGGGGAACAAAGGAAGTCTGAGAAGCTGGGGTGAGATCAGAAGACAGGCTTGCTAAAAGACTGAAACCAATGGAACTAGAGAATGCTTCTGTTGCCTAATTTACTTCCTAATCTGTATAATGACAGTGGAAAGCAATGGAAAGAACTGAACAGCTGATAACCTTCTTTAAGACACTATTCTTTAGAGACACTCTACAACAATAGCACGGGATGAAAGGAAAGTCACCAGGTAGAGCTTTTGACTCTGAGTGCTGCAGCCACAACAGACAGTAAACACAGCTGTACCCCTGGCCGGCCTGCAAATTGCCCCCTACCTCCGCTCCTTTTATCCAACACGTAATGTCCAGTTTTCAACATCAACAAAAAATATATAAGTGCTATACCAAAACATGCAGTTTGAAAACAAGAACAAACAAACAAAACAAAAGACAAAAAACAGTTTGAAGAGACAAAGTGAGCAGCAGAACTCAACTCAGAAATGGATGAGATGTTGGAATTACAGGGCAGAGAATTTAAAATAACTATGATTAAACAATATGGGCGCAAATTTAAAAAATGTGGATGATACAGAAGAACATATGGATGATATAAGTGGAGAGATGGAAATTTTAATGAAAGATCAAAGGAATTCTGGAAATCAATAATACTGTAGGAGAAATTAAGAATGCTTTTGATTGACTTACCAGTAGACTAGGTACAGCCAGGAAATATGTCAGTGAGCTTGAAACTTCCAAAAGTAAAATGCAAACAGAAAATGAGTGAAAACAATGGAGTAGAATATCAAGAATTATGGAACAATTAGAAAAAGTGGAACATCTGTAATGAGAATACCAGAGGTAGAAAGAGAGAAATGAAGAGAAGAAATATAGAGGCAATAAACCCTGAGGATTTCCCAAAATAAATTATATACACTAAATCACAGATAAAAGCAGGATAAATATCCCAAATCTACAACTAGTCATGTTACATTTAAACTGCAGAAAAGAAAAGAAAAATACAAAATCTTAAATGCGAGAAAAAACAAAAAACCTATGGTGGAGCAAGAAAAAAATCTTAATTTTTATTATATTTTCTTTTTAATAATAGCTAATTTAATAAAAGATTCTGTCTCAGCATTGCATTTTAATTTTGAAATATTTTATTTTTTAAGTATTTTTCCTGAAATTGATTATTTTGACTTCACATCGTATAAAAGCAAATTCTGTGGATGTCATAGCTTGAGATACTTTTCTAATTTTATGAGTGAATCAAGGACTAGAAACCTGAAACTTTGAAGTGGAAACACACTGTAATGTGTCTGAATTATCTTCGGCACCTTTTAAGTTCCTGATATATTATTTTACCTTTTAAGATTTGAGATATAATCAGTTAATTTCAAGAAATATTTTTAGAGGAGACCTCAAAAAATAAATACTATATAATAGTTTCTCTACTTCTTAACTTCCAACCAATCTCAGATACAACTTGAAATTGTATAATACTTATATAAGCCCAAATGATAGATAAATACTATGTAACATTAATGTTCAGCTGGACTATTAGCAATATTATAATTCTATATATTATTTCTATATCTTTAAACTATAACTCTTAATCCACACATATAACTGTGTAAGAATATCATTTTTCTTATGTTTAATGACCCTAAATCTGACCCTAAACTCACAAAAGTAGGCTGAGGTTATTGGGTCTTACATCCAGTGCCAAGATGTAAAAGATGTCCCTCTTGTCTTATTATCTGTTCAGCCTCCTTACCTGTGAGATCCCTGTAACACAAGATTGCGTGATTCTCAAGCTTATCATCTCTGCTGCTAAAATGTTACTGTTGGAGTTCAGCAGATTTTGGTTGAGATCTGTCCTCTGACGTATATCACTCCACCCACCAGCTTTCGAAGCATGGGATGGAGCCCCTGCTAGGTAGAAGGCAGTATTGGGTCCTTCATGGTTCAACAACAGAGTACTTTGTTCCCACCTCAGCCCCAGAAAATCCCTGCTAAGGATCTCCTTATCACTGAAGGCACTGTCTACTAAGTTTCCTAACTTTCTGTAGCTGGAAAATCTCCTGGAGAGGTGAAAGCATTTATAAAAGAAGAAAGGCTAGTGTTAACTCGGTAAGTTCTGGTTTGAGGTTTAGATCAGAAATTGTCCCTAAAGCAAGAAAGAAAAAACAGTGTCCAGAGGGGAGAGGGGAGAAAATTTCAGGGGAAAATGGGAAGGGTTTATAGGAACTAGTATAAAGGACACATGGGCAAAAACTAAGAGGGGTGTAAATGGGAGGGAGGTGGGGAGCACTGGGGAGGGTGGGCTGGGATGGGAGTAAAAGACAGAAAACTGTACTTGAACAACAATTAAATAAATTAATTTAAAAGATCAACAAAATAAAACAACCTAAAAAGGTGGATGGGTGGAAAGAAAGGTGCAGGCTATTTTTCATTAGTGAGATATTTAATATATTAGAAAATTTTCTTACCCCAGTATTGTTTATTCTTCTGATGATGTAGTTATGTGGGAAATAATGCCTTTACTTTCATAACAAACAGCAATAGACCTGAAGCAAATTAACACTGACTGACAAATATCATATCATATCCTATCATTATATTTATATAAACACACACATATGTACATCCACTCACACACACCAAATACACACAAACATATGAAGAGCGAAACTTCTCCAATATCTGAATTTAAAATCATATTTGATTCTGAAAAAAATTAGTTCTAACTAACTTGGAAGTTGTGAAAGCCTGTCATTTCTAAACATATCTTTGTGTCTCTTTTCGTTTCCTCTCTCTGAAAAGTTGTGTGATATTTAGGGCATCATAACTGTGAATTAAAATTAATTTGCATTTCAGAATGTCATTTTAATTCTTGAAACACAGAGATTCACTTGATTTCTGGATCTCTGCTGTGAACTTTATAATGATCTCATTTGTCTCCTTTTAATTAGAATGTTCACATGTTATGACGTCTAACATTCAAGAGACAGCACAGAATGGTGAAAAAAGATTGAGTTTTGAAATAAAATGAAACTGAGCTTGAATTCTGGATGTAACTTTTTTCAGTTGAATTTTTATTGGGCAAATTACTTCAACTCTCAGTCTCAGTGCTCTTATCATCAGTCTTCCTTTACTCACAAGGATTTAGAGAGACGATATGTTTCAATTCTTAGAACAGTTCTTGGTACATTGTAGGTTCCATGTCTTGAATACATGTTACTTCATGTGAAATTAATCTTTAATAGAAAATAAGACCTTCTAAAAACTGCCTTATTTTTAGTCTTTGTCTCATGTCTGTCTTTTTCTAGTATTTTCATGAGTATGTGTTTTTGAGTAAATGATGAATACAAAAGTTTTTTTTTTGTATTTATTCATGGAGGCAATAGGGTAATAGTAAAAATTTAACTGGCATAACTCTTCTTTGTTCATCTGTATGTGAATGTCATACAATCTTTTATCTTTTATATCAGTATCTTTCATCAATTTTATGTACTGTTTATTGTCATTCAGATATACCAGAGATAGGTTTTTGTAAAAGTTTTAAGACATTCAAGATACTATAAGATTTGTTGAGCATGGGCCTGTGATCCAAAGGATCGCGGTTCGATTCCCAGTCTGGGCACATGCCTGGTTGCAGGCCAGTTTCCGGCAAGGGACACACAAGAGGCAACCATACATTGATATTTCTCTTCCTCTCTAAAGATAAAATAAGATCTTTAAAAAATTAAAAAATAATAACTACCTTTAAAGAGTTTTTAAAAAGATACTATAAGATTTGGTTTTTCATTTTTTGAACCAGAAATTTTACTTGTTTTTTTTTTTATTCTAAGTAGATGTTGAAACCAGCTAACAACTTTTCCTCCAACAAAAGCAAATAGTAAGAAAATAGCCTTGATCTGAAAAGATAAATTAGCAACATTCTCCTGCCCTGACGGGTTTGACAAAGCCAGTTCAGTTACTTGTGCTTAAATCTGTCATACACACAAATAGTACGCAACTAATTGTGCCCGGCAATTATAGAAAAAAGGGGAAAAAAGCTTTGTAAAAGTAGGCTTTATGTTCATAAACAGGGATTTTAATTCTTTTGGATTTTAATTTTATATAAAGAATAACTTTAAAACAACCACCCCAGAGGTCCACCAGTGGGATTGTCTTAATTGACAATACAGTTCTTGATATCAGAAAGGTATTCAGTTTATCAGTTTATTGAAAAATTTATCCAGTGTTCATGGACATGAAGCCTGAGCTAGACTGCCTAGGTTCAGGTCCTGGCCCCACGTACTAGTGGAGACTGTGAGCTGCTTACTCAACATCTCTGCATATATTAGTTTTCAAAAATCATAGCATAGCATCTGGCATAGAGCTAATGTTCACCATGAATTTTCTGTCATTATTCTGGAGAAGCATATACTCTTGCATACTACCAATTATTTAGTAGACTAGTTTTTAATTAATTGTATATTTTCCTTGACAAAAAAATTATCTGCTTTTAATTTTGGAATTAAATCTTAGCCTAACAAGTTAAAATTTATATTTGATGACTGTCAAATCTAATTTTACCCTTGAAAACCATTCTGCTAATTTCTGTATTTGCATTAAATATAGTTGTTTTTGCTTTTGATGGAATTGTAACTCATTTTTAACAGAAATTTATAGTTGACAGGAAAAAATAATATCTAAATTGAAAAATCCATTTTCTAATTGAAAAATTGATCTTTTATTTTTAATTGTATATTTCATTAGCATTTTTCTTCAGAATAAAGTACATAGCTCTTTAATATCTTAAAATAAGAGAAATATTAGACAATTTTTTTTTAGATTTTAGTTATTTCTTTTTAGAGAGAGAGAAAGGGAAGGAGGAAAGAAGGAGAGAAACATCAATGTGTGGTTGCCTCTCACATACCCTCCTAATGAGGCATGCCCCACAGTGCTCATAGGAGCAATTATTTACAATATCCAACTGCTGGAAACAGCCTAAGTGCCCATCGTTAATGAGTGGATGAAAAAACTATGGTACATTTACACAGTGGAATGCTACACAGCAGAAAGAAAGAAGGCGCTCCAACGTTTAGAAATAGTATGGATGGAACTGGAGGGTATTCAGCTAAGTGAAATAAATTGGGTGGCAAAAAAGAAATAACATATGATCTCACCTATGGCAGGAAACTAATGAACAAAGCAAACAAGAAAAATAGAACCAGAGACACAGAAGAAGGAAGAGATTGACAGTGATGAGAAGGGAGTGGGGAGAGGAAGTAGTAGGGGGAAGGCAAAGGGTCTAGTCAAGAAACGGGTATAAAGGACCCATGGACATGCACAACTGGGTGGGGATTGCTGTGGCAGGGGTGAGCAGGGCAGGGGAGAGCAACGGGGGGAGGGGGGAATTAGGACAACTGCAACTGAACAATAATAAAAAAGCAAAACAAATAAATAAAAATTTACTTATTACATAATATGTGTAAATTTGAAAGTACACAGTGCAAATAGGTCGCTTTTAGCAAGTTGTACTTACATACTAAATGAAGTATGGATTTTTTGTAATTAAATATAAATACTAGTTTATCTTTTAATTACTACAAGTTATCTCATCAGGCAAATTTAGTATTCCCTACTAAATAGCTATCGGTTTCTGTAAATATATTATTCTTTAATTTGCTTGTAATAAAAAATAATTTTTATACATCCAAATTGATTAAAAGTTAAGACTGGTGAAAGTGAACCAGGCCTTTGGAAACTTGGTCTTTTATGTAAGAAGTACTTGTAAATATTCATCATTACTTTAAAAATGTTTTGATATGTTTAAAGATATGCATGAATTTAATTGTTTAAGTAGAGAATAGCTTCTAGTTATATTAAAAGGTCTATCTCCTGAGGACATCAATAACTATGCCAAAGGTCATTATTTTTATACCTGATTATGAATAAATACGTGTTGACGTGGATCAAATTTATTGCTCTACCAGCAGTGTTGGCTTTAGACAATTTGATTTAATAGGAATGGATTTCTGTTTCTTCTTTCTCAGAAGGATTCTGTTAACTTTAAAAGGATTAGCAGATGATGACTGGAAAACAAAACTCTCCCCTGACTCCCAGTTACATAATTTTACTTTACATCTTTATTTTATTATTATACAGAAGTGATAGTGAATAATAGTTGTTTATAATTATGTATGCGTAAAAAGTATTTAAATTAACTTTATAATGATTGAGGGGGAAAAGCAGTGCTAGTATCAGTTGAGAACTTAAGATTTGTTTCCTCTTCATTAAGATTAGACTTCATTAGTTCTAGGTATGTGGTCTAGAAATCAGAAGGAAAAGAAATAAAAAGATGTTTCCTTAGCTATAATACTCTTTGCTTTCCAAGACTGCATTTTCAATATCTTACCTTCCAAAGAGACCGGCGATTATGAATCAGATTCTGCATTTATTTGCTAAAGGGACATAGAAAATCCAGTCAGTTATAAGTAGATTAGAAACAAAACATCTTTCTATTTCAATTATTTGAATTTTTATTTAAAAAGTGTATCTGTGTGTTTGTGTATGTATTATACAAGTATATTTATTCCTAAGTTAAATTTACAAAATAAATTTCTAACTTGTATGTAACTTATACAATTGCATAAAGTCACATGTGTGAGTGTATTGGAAAATCTCCAAGTCCTAGGGATTCAACTCCAGTAAGAAATGCTTTTGGCATTCAGACATTTTTTCTTAAGGAGCTTAGGTAATAATAATTACTACCTTCTACCTGAAGGAAAGGATTGAACTAATTTTCACGTAAAAGAACATTAATATAGTTTTTTCCCAATGTTCACATTTTTTAAAGATTTTATTTATTTATCTTTAGAGGGGAAGGAAAGGAGAGAGGGAGAGAAATATCAATGTATGGTTGCCTCTTGTGTGCCCCCTGCTGGGACCTAGCCTGCAACCCATGCATGTGCCCTGACTGGGAATCGAACTGTGATCTTTTGGTTTGCAGGCCCGAGCTCAATCCACTGAGCTATTACCAGCCAGGGCAGTGTTCACATTTTTTGTTGTTTTCTCACGGAGTTATAGAAAGCTCTTTCTCTCTCTATGTGTGTGTGTTTGTGTGTGTATAAAACCATTTGTTTAAATGATTATATATAAAATCATTTTTGGATACATTATATAAAATTATGTATTATTGTATTGAATACATGAAGAAGAATTTCACAAAATAGAATGTGAGAGTTGATCATAAAACAGTATCTAAAGGATGGATGTATGACCTATTTTAAGGGGAAGAAATCGGTTAAAAATATCATGCTTTTTTCATCAGAAAAATTATGTGTGAAATAACATAAAGATACATTCATGTTTATGCTATGGAATATTAGAAAAGAAAATATTTAGTTCATAAGAATAGCTAATGAATGTTGGAAGTAAAGTTAATGACTGATTTAATTTGTTCTACCGGAAAGGAAGAACAATTACTTTAAGAAAAATAGCTTTTGAAACACCTGTGATTTTATTTAAGAAAATGACATTAAGCACAATTCCTGGAATCATGCTCCCTGTATAAATTATTCTTGTTCATCACATTTTACAACTGATATCAGCTGGTAACACATGCTATGGTAGAAGTCATCTCAGTATATAAGAGAAATGAGATTTTATATATTGGAATTTGTTCTGGAAGAAAGCTACTCTGTAAAACTTCTTAAAACTTAGTTAAGATCATGCAGGTACACAAAGAAGTTGTGTTTTGTTTTTCTAAGAGATGTTTGTCTTTCTTACCACTGCATTTATTTTATTATAGTCAATGTTCAGTTCTTCTTTAAGTACTATGATATGTTAATAGCTTGTTCCCTAAATTCTACCATTTTGTTGTAATTTATAATGTTGGAGTCAAATCAATAAGAATAGTTTTATGCACTTCCTTATTGGAAAAATATTTTATTTTGATTCATTTTCCTGTTGTTATCAGAATTGAAGACCACAATCCTGTGTACGGTCATGTTTATTACTTTCTTTCCCAGTCTGTGACTATGTCCACTTTACTGTAGAGTACTTATTTTTCCTTCCTGGTCTTATATTGTTGATGGTTAATTTTTCTTTCTTTCAACATTACCAAATGGACCTACTACATTCACTTCAACCTGCTCTCAAAAGCTACATATTTTAATGTGGGTGGTGCCCAGTTATGTCTAGAGTTCTTTGAGGCTAGATGAGAAAGATTACAAACCATACATTATCATAAATAGTAACAGAAAATAAAAATCTCTTAAGATGTTATTCTTACAGAGAATGTAAAGACACAGGGAGTGAACAGATATTTGAGCTTGGCTTTTAGAATCTGTATACAGAAAAAAGTGGTGTTAGATAGGAGTTTGTCTCAAGAAAAAACAGCAATAACAGCCAGCCTTGTTATCAGCAGAGGCAGCAAAACAACTGAGTTGTACACTTCCGAGTCAGCAGTTTCCACAAGTGGTCAAATAGCTAATGAAGGGTGATTCTTAGAAACATGTGATAAGGGTGACGATAGCTTCAGAAAAAATGATTGTGCCTTTGTCTCCCGGGGGTCTAGGACCGTCTCTAGGAAGATCTTTATTGTTATAGGGATCTGGACCCACTCTGGCTTGAGAGACAAGTGAAGATAAGGGCCACCAAAAGTGGACTCCAGGGGCTGGTGGGTGACCTGTCAGTGGCGGCACTTACAGGGGTGCTTAGCATATTAATGACTATACTAGCCAGGAGGAAATGATTTAGAGCAACGTTTTTATTGGGGAAAAGCTAGGACAACAGGTCAGGTTATTGTTGGTCCACCTCTACTTTCCTGCTGTTTTTCCCTCTAATAGTGATTCATCTGAATTGTTCACCATAGAGCAAGATTGCATCTTACACCACAGTTCCAATTACAGAACGTCTGTTTTCATCCTCACATCAAATTCTCTGCCTTGATTCTTCAAGGGTGGCCTCTTGGTCACCCTCTAAAATGCACTGTAAGGCAGGAAGCTATTTTGACTCTATTCCTTTGCAAATATTTGATGCTTAAATTTTTTAAATAAAATTTATTTACAAACAATTAACATGTGCATATAATAGGAAACAGAAGAACACAAGAAGCAAAGACCAAAGTCGTCCATAACCACAGTTTATAAGCAGTTTACAGTTTGGCATGTCCTTCTAAGGCTCCTGTGTATCTGTACAACTAAACTTCTACTTTCATGTAATTAAGATCATATAGTTATGAATCATGCTTTTCACACACCATGAATATTTACCATTTCGGTGACTTAAAACTATATGAGTATTCTTACAACAAAGAATATACTACACCACTCAATCTGGAAGAAAAATAATGCAATCGTGACTTTCTTGGTGACAGAAAAAATTCACACGGGACAAAAATAACAAAAGACCTTTAGACAAAGACATTGGCGAAGTTCTAATAAAAATACTATGCTGATGCATGCACTGGCCTGCAGTGCCTGTGGAATCATGGATGAGACATTAGACAAATTCACATGGACTACTGAGTCCTGTGGAGGAAAAGGGATGGCATGGCCACTCTCTCAAGGGGAGAGTTCACTGATCCTTGCTAAGACAGGCTTTTATTGGGTTTAATTTGTGCAGGAATACAGGTACAGCTCATTAATCATTGTCAGGCAGTAAGGATCAAACAGTAGATAGAATAAAAAGAACTATTAGGGCTTCTCCTGAGTCAGGGTCTATTAGCTAAAGGGCTACAAAACTTTGGGAAACAAACTCATTTCCTGCTTGGGCTTTTATCAGTTAACTAGGAGCATTGTTAGCAAAGCAGGCCTCACAGAATTTTACATATCCTTTCTCAGGCCTGATCACCTGGGGAGCCTGCCCTTCCCAGCACAGGGCTGTACAGCCCTCTATCATTGTTTCAGCCTTAAGTTAGGCAAACGAGGCAAGATAGCCAAGGAATTAGAAGAAATGAGGATTCAGGCTTTGTCCAAGCTGAGGGGCGAGAGTCCATCGCCCCCTTGGAAGGACTAGCCTTCCAAGTCCTTTTTCCGGGGCCTCCACATGATCATGCCTATTAGGCCATTCCCCTCCTGGGGAATCTTATCTGTCATTGACTAACTGATCAAGCATTGGGGGCCAGTTATGAAAAAAGGAGCAGAAGCAATGCTCCTTCTAGGGAAATAAGCTTTGTCTCCTTAGTGGCTTATGGTCCGAAGGTTGCTCACTCAGCCTTAGCCATGGGGGGTGTATAGCTCCTGAAACCAGGCTGGGTGGCTCCCAACACTGCATTCTCTTAATGATGAATTAAAAATGAGACAGAAAGTAGCAGTGTACATAAAATATAATGCTTCTAAGATAATTTGTTATGATCTGTACTCTTAAAATATTAGCGAAGAGGCAAGTTTTGACTGAAATCTTCAACAATGTGTTCCCACAGTACATCCAAAAGAGATGCGTTCACATCAGTAGTTATTATTACAGTATAAATTTGAACACAGCCACACACATCCCTTCCTACCTCTTTCCTTCTGCTCCTCTGTCACCAGCCTAAGGAACAAGTCCTGATACCCATGTCTAAGATGGTTTATCAAGTCCATGTCCAAATGCCTCTTTTCTACCAATTACAACAAAAAGATATTTACAAATTGGTTAATTCATTAGCTCAACTTTTTATCATATACTACCACCTCAGGACATTTACTTAGGCTTAAATTTTTTGTTCAGATGACTTTATTCACTCTTTTATTATTTTATTCTAATTTGTGATGTCTTTCTGCATAATGATTGCACTCCTTGATATTTCATTACCTTTTCTTAAAGATTTTATTTGCTTTGAAAGAGGGGAAAGGAGGAGAAAGAGAGAAAGAAAAGCATTAATGTGTGGTTGACTCTTGCACATCCCTTACTGAGTACCTGGTCCACAACCCAGGCATATACCCTGACTGGGGATCGAACCAGCTATCCTTTGGTTCACAAACCTGACTGGTGTGGAACAAGCCACACCAGCCAGGGTTTATTATCTTTTTTGTGAGCTCAATAACCCCTTGGAAGAATCATCTTTCTTGTTTAATCACTTACTTGAGTTGGCAAATGAAAACTCATGTCCCAGTTTTTCATCCAGTAAGTTGACGTCTGTGTATATATTGAGGGCAGGGGGAGAGATCCTCAAAGAGAAAGTCTGATGTTGTATCCTGGGCTGAAAAACCTCACTTAGTTCTTAAAATAAGAAATTTCTATCCCTGAAGATATACCACTCTATCACTGATTAAAATAATGCTACGAGTGTAAAGCTTATTCTCTGTGGTTGTAATCACTTACCTCACAGATTAAAAAGGAAAGGGGTGAAAAAGAACCAATCAAGGACATTCTTGTTTGTCTTTGGCTCTTGTTTTCTGCTTTCTACTCCAGCCTGACTTTTGTTCGTGTTATGTAATATTGACTTTTCTAGCAGAGCTAGGTTGACTCTGAGCTAGGGTTGCTGTGCTTTATTTTTGTTTTTGTGGAACATGTAAGGAAAGGAAAAGAGCACAGTTACAAAGCCCCAAGCCTCAGCTCTGATATCTGCTCCATGTTGAGTTGAGACTGCCGTTCTACCTACTCAGAAATCTGACCTAACCTCTACATATCAGTCTCTAAACATGCTGTTCACACAAATGCAGTGAATTTCAGGAATACAACAACCACCCTGCTCCTTCTGTTGGATCTTTTAGACTCTTCCACCACCTTAAAATATATTATGAAAGAAGATAGTATGTTTGAACCATTGTTCATTCATTGATTTTAAGAAAAAGTTCCAATGTCTTTGTTTTTTTATGTACATAATCTGTCTCTTAGTTATTGCTCTTCCCAGAGATTGTTTAATTTAATTTTAGATTTCCATTGGTTCTAATAAAGTCATGTTAGCTCACCAGTTCAGTGGTAGATCACATTCTTCTGAGAAGCACATTTGCTTTGATAAACTAGTTCCGGAAACTTACACCTTGATTATCAGAAAATTGTTGTGAAGTATATAATGTATTGATGTAACCTATACTATATCATTTATTGTTCTTGTCAAGAATATGAATGTTGCATTAAATTATTTCATGTTTCATTAACATTATGCTGCATTTAAAGTATACCCTAGTACCAGGGATTTCCCCCCATAGCTTCTTTATCAGCAAAGATAGAAGAAGTCTACACTTCTCTTTGATATATTCAAGGAGCCAAGTAGATCATCTTTGTGTTGTTCCTCATAATTACTTACTGTCTTCTAGAGGATTGGGATCATTAGGGTTAAAACAGAATGATAGGAGAGTGAATGGTGAGTACTTGAATTTTCAATTTTCTCTTTTATTGAATATGTAACAAACATTCTGAACAACTTCAAGGATAACAGAGGAAATAGGAAAAACAAAAATATGAAGTAAGAGAGACATATTCTTTTTTACCACTTTGAATTTTATGTGGATTAGTGAAGGACCAAGTATAACATTTACTACATTATGATCAGGTCAATATAACTGAGGGAATATTTTCTTGTTCAATGGAAGCTTTCTGTAATATTCCTGAAAACTAATTTTTTTTTCACGAGATGGTTTTCATTTAATGGAATGGGTTTTAAAAACCCATAAGCTTATCATTTACCATAGTGGAAATATCCCCTAGTAAAATGAGACTCTTTTCCCCCCCATATTGACTGTGGGACCTAGAATCCTTCTCTGGTAATTTTTGATATGAATTGGGTCTATCTGAACATTCTAGATTGTAAACTTTCCAAATATACCATGTTTTATATTAAGTGAGGAGGTAGCAGAAACTTCTGTGCCTGTGTCCCGTGGCAGTGGCCATTCATCCCTTCACTGCTAAGACAGAACGAGTCAGCTGGCCCAGTTCTGTGCAAAGTTGCCCAGAGTTAGGAGGGAAGGACACTCCAGAGATGTAAGACTTGTCTCTCATTTGTAGACTAACTACTCCATACTTGCATTGGTCCGAATCTCATGGTTAGAAAGGCCTTGGTCTGGGCAGTGTGTCGTCATTGAAGATTAGAGGGTGCTTCTCTCTGAAGTGTGATGGGGTTATCACAGACATTTCAGTTACATATTTTTAGTTCAAGAAACATTTTGAAAAACATGTATTTATGTTTTTAAATGTCAAGAGTTGTATTAAATGCATGAGGAAAGATTCACTCTTTTTTCTTTTTTTAAGGGACTTGGTGTCAAAACAATTGTATCATTTAATGTGTTCTGAGCTTTTGTATCTGAGGCTACTTGAGTTCTGGGAGGTTAATCTTATTATTGTAGATTCTTTCTAATTCATTGTGACTCGGAGTGACTCTTCAGTTGCATTCCTGAGAACTTTATTTTTATGTATAAGTCTGCTTTGTTTCATTGGTGTCACATGGCATAAAATAAATTATATTTTTCTTTGAATTTACTATATAGAAACACCTTAATCTTAAATCTAATAAGGTAGACAAAGACATACAGCTATACATTCTACCTGCCTTTTCCTTGGTGATTTAATTCCTTTTCCAATGTAATATTATATTTATTTAAAATGTTGGAAATGCACTGGGGCAGCCACTGTGAGAAATAGTATGGACTCTCCTCAAAGCACTGAAAATGGAACTGCCTTTTGACTCAGCAATTCCACTGCTGGTATTACATTCTGAGAATCCTGAAACACCAATCCTAAAGAACCTATGCACACCAATGGTCATAGCAGCACAATTTACAACAGACCAGTGCTGGAAAAAGCCTAAGTGTCCATCAGTAAATGAATGGATCAAAAAACCGTGTCACATTTACACAATGGAGTTCTATGCAGCAGAAAGAAAGAAGGAACTCCTACAGTTTGAGACAGCATGGGTGGAAGTAAATAGAGAGTGTTATGCTCAGTGAAATAAGCCAGGTGGTTAAAGACAAATAGCATATGATCTTAATTGTAAGTGGAGCCTAATGAACAAAACAAACAAGCAAGCAAAATATAACCAGAGACACTGACATTAAGAGCAAACTGACAGTAACTACGGGACATGAGTGGAGAACTGAAGGAGGGTGGGGTGGGGAAGGTTTGTTAAGGAACATGTATAAAGGACACATGGACAAAGCCAAGTGGGTAGGGATGAGGGTGGGAGGTGGGGATGGCTGAGGTGGGGGGAATGGTGTAAGGAAAATAGAGACAAGTGTACTTGAACAACAATAAAAAGGTTGTAAATTTTCTGATGAGGTTTTCATTGATACTTTTTCCATTGGAGTAAACTATAGGATTAAATCTAACATGAATATGTTAGATAATATGTTTTGGCTCAATATATACAATGAATCAAAGATGGTTTATATATAATAAATATAATATTTCCCATGCATGCTATAATTAGGTTTCTCTCTCTTAGAAACATAGTTTGTTGAGGCAGAAACAATTAGATGCTACTATTCCCCTGCCTGAGATTTAGAAAATCAAAGAGAGGGAGAGGGAGAAGTGGAGAGAGTGGGGAGAAAGAAGGAGAAGGAAGAAAAGGAGGGAGTGGAGGGTGGAAGAAGGGAGGGAAGTAGAAAAAAGGAAAATGAAGGGTGACTGGAAGAAAAGAAGAAAGGAAGGAAGGGAGTGAGGGAGGAAGAGAGAAAATGAGGGCACAGGGCAGGAAAGGAGGGAGGAAGGAAGGAGACAAACATTTCAGTGTTGCTCTTTGGATGCTTGTCTCTGATAAGATTCAAGAGTAATTCACTATTGTTTTTTGAAATGAAAATAACTCCCTTCAAACACATAGATATGAAACAAATATTCTGTATAACTTTTGTATCACTTTTCACATGGATTTTTTGTTCTTCTAATAGCTGCTCTATTTATCCCTCACATGGTTTATATCTTGCTTCCCTCAAATGTAACTTAAAATACATACTCTGCAGAAGATTTGTATTAGCTTTCAAACATCTTGATTTTTTTCTATGTTCAGTAGCCTTCAGAATGAAGGTAATTTAATTTTTAGTCTCAGATAACCTTATTTTTTCCAATGATATAATTCAATGTAGCATTTAATACTCATTCTCTTTTTAAACAAAATTATTCTTGCTCACATAGAATTACTTTTGTGTCAAATACATTTTATTAACCTGTACATTAGTGATATTATTGCATTAGAAAATGAAGAAGGTACTGCTATAAAAAATGAGCCTAGTCAAATAAAAAGTTTCAAACCTTTGAGGTAATATTTAGTTAAAAATTTTAAATTTTGAAACAATGTTAAGGTGATAAAATGCACATTTTCTCCATTTATTGTGATAAGAAGGCTTAACATGAGAGCTACCTTCTCGACAAATTGACCAATAAGTGTACAGATAACTGTTTGGATAACAATGTTGTGTTGTTATCTACAGACGCAGTGTTGTCCAGCCAATCCCTAGAACCTATCCATCTTGCACAGCTGAAGTTTCGCACCCATTTGTTAGCAACCCCCATCTCCTTTCAATCCCTGGCAATCCCACAATTCTATTTTTCACTTCTATAATTTTGACTATTTTAGATAACTCCTATAAATTCAAATTACTTAATATTTGTCCTTCTCTGACTGGCTTATTTCTTTTAGCGAAATATCCTCAAGTCTGGTTGCATAGTACAGAAATTCATTTTAAAGATGAATAATACTCCACAGTATGCTTATACCACATTTTAAAAACTTCATCTATTAAAAGGTATTTAGGTAGTTTAGCCATGCTGATTCTTATGAGTAGTGCTCAAATGCACAAATCTTATGTGTCAGTTCAATGAATTTTAAAATTTGCAAACATTTGGGTAACCACCAAATAAATCAATATTTAGAAAAATTCCAGGACCCCAGATTTTTTTCACACCTTCTTCCAGTTAACTCCCTTCTGTAGAAATAACAATTGTTTTGATTTCTATTACTATGGATTAGTTTTGCCTAAGATATATTTAATATATTGTAAATATATTAAATATATTCTACTTGTAAATTGAATAATAAATATGTGTTCTCATATTTATTGCCTTTTTCAGTAAAGTCATTTGATTTGTCTGTATATTTGCATGTTGTTATAGGCTGATTCTTTTTTCTTTATTAAATGAGACAGTGATAAACATAGTCTTTTACATTTTTGCTGCAAATCTGATTTTGAATATTTTCATAGAAGAACAGTTTGTAGATCAAGTGATATAAAAGTAAATCTCATTGCAAAAGTTTTCAAAATGATCATATCAATTTCAATGTATTCCACTAACAATGTATTTTGTGACAGCATATATGCATTTTATTTAGAATATGTGAGGTATTTCCATAACTTTAGGTTAAACAACAGCTCTCATAAGATGTAAGCTCACTCATATTTGTGACTATATCTTCTTCTATTGTATATTCATCTACCTCCCCTTCTAAATTATTTAGTACTGAGCAGACAAGGAAATTATGTTTTTAAATACCTAAGGATATAAATAATGGAATATGGTATGGTTTTTAAGGTTGAGTGCCCCTTTAAGAATGAAAGCAGAAGTATGAAGAGCAGATTAAACCAAACTAGACTAAGAAGAATGACTGAAGCATGATCACTTAATAGATTCAAATTATGTTTTTATCATTTGAGACTCCAGGTTTCTCTCTACAGGTAATAATATCTTATGTGTTCAAATTGTTTCATTATTATGGGGAAGTGATTAAAATTTCTGCTGAGCTATAAAGTAGTTACCTGGGAATAAAAAAGCATAAGATTAGAAAATATTGCTGAGGGATTTCAAATATCTAATAATGATAAAATGCTTTGTAATTACCTCTATGGGAGCCACAGAATAGAATTACAGTACTAGAATAAACAAAAGACCATATACTACATCAATATGTTCTTTTAAAATATAAGCACGTATTAAGGACAAATTACAAGTCATCTTTTTCCTTGGATGATATTCCTGTTTATATACATTATTTTCCTTTACTTCACTAGCAGATTTTCTAATTTAACTATGACTGAAGTAAATAGCATGATCTTAGAATCTAATGAGTTTTAAGACAATTTCATATGTAGATAAAATTTGATTAACCACTTTATGTTCATGTTCATTAGTTTCATTTGTTTTCTATATTTAATTAATAAATTAGCTGATACAGTATTGTATGATTTTGATAACTTTCAAGTTACAAAAACCAAATTATTAAGTATATATTAAAACAATTTTCATTTATAATATGCCCTATTGATTGGGTAACTTGTGATTATAGAATATGAGGATGAAGAATTGATGAGAATTTAGAATAAATAATTTACTGATAGTCAAAGCTTATAAGTTTATATCAACAAGAATTGTCAAGCTATATGTTGATCATAGTTAACTTTTTACCTTATATTTTAAACAGATGGACTACTGAACTAAATTACATATTTTATCAATAGAAATATAATTTTATGTGACATTATAATTGGTGATAATAAATGTGGTTTTGCATGCTACCATTTATTTCCTTGTTCTTTGTTATTTTGTGTCAGCTAAATACATTTATGTCAGTTTGGAGAGCATTCAATGCCGTATTGTCGTGCCTCACATTTATTTACTCTATTTATTTTTACATGCTAATTCTCCATCAAATTAATACCTCATTTCATTATTTATTGATGATTCCCCCCCAAAATATGGAGTATTACCAAACTATAGCACAGACTCTTAAAATACAACATTTAGCTGTTTGGACATTTAAAGAGCAAAGTCTATAAATAAGCCAAATACAGGAAATAAAATGAACCAAAAAGTACATCGCAAATCACTCCAAATTTAAAATTCAGCCTTAGGATAGTCCTGAATATTTAACATGGTGAATTAATTTAAAAGAATAAAACGTCTTACCTTTACACCTACAGCCAAGTAGCTGATGAGGTTGAACGTCTATGGCTATTTAATTTCCTGTGTTTTACGAACACTTTTGCTGTGGGGCTTCTATTCAGAAATGGGAAAAGAGTTGAGAAAGATGACAATGCATTTTTAATGCATTTTCCATTTGACCACAAGTAGAAATATACTTTAAAAATTAAATTTAAATAGTTCCCAGAAGCATATTTCATCAAGGTTTCATGTTCAACTTATTAGGTCTCTATGGGTTCGGGTCATTGTATAGAAATTACTGCTTTACTTAGGCTACACACTGTGAAACAGAAAATTGGATCAAGTTGACAGAAATTTATTTTAAATTAAGAAGATAAATATATGCAGATATACTTAATCTGTGACTGATGTGATATTTTCCACATGTGGTAGAAAAAATTCTGAAATTTACTTGAATATGTTCTATGTACTATACGATGTAATTGAATGTTACATAATTTAATGTGTTTTCCTCCACCACCTAATAATGATGATCAGTGATATTTTTCATTGTGAAATGACCCAAAATAGTTTGGTCAGATAAAGCCATTAGACTTTTTTAATTGTTAACATTGACACAAATGATTAGATGCAAGTAAAGATGATTGATTTTTCACCACCTTGCTTCCAGATTTACAAGAACTATTCCCTGACCAAATTTTGCAATGCATAACAAACTTGTGTGTGTGTGTGTGTGCAAGAATAGCTGTACAACCTGCTGTTTGGTAGGGCTTCATGCTCTTTTAGATTTTCTGACTAAAATTTACATAAAATGCCCAACCATTGAAATTTTAAAAGATACTTGTCTGACCATATTCTTATTCTTTGTAATGCAGAGATAACTGGCATTTTTATTTTGTGCAATACATACATTTTGAATACCATTAATTTCATCCATAAAAACTCTGGATACTGAGAAACAAGTTACTCATTTCACCAATGATACTTATTTAGGGTTTTCACATTTAGCAGGCAAAAATACAGAACACCAAGTTAAATTCAAATGCCAAATAAACAATTTTTAGAATATAAATATGCCGTGCACAGTAGTTGGAACATACTTGCACTGAATGTATTATCTGTTTTAGCTGTAATTTGAATTTAAATGTCCTGTATTTTATCTGGCAACTCTCTACCTATTTATAATATTCATTATGATGTTTTAGCAATGTCTATATTGTGGATGATTTGTTCATGCAGTAATTATTAGTTGTCTATTGTTAGTCAAACTCTGTTCTAGAAATTGGAAATATAGTTATCAATAAAACAGAAACAGTGCTTTGTTCATAGAAATTATGTTTTGTATGGAAAAACTAACAATTAAAAATCCCTAAATGCACACTTTAATTAGTAGATTAAAGGTGATACAAAAAAAGAGTGAGAGAGAATAAAAAGGTATTTTGAAAATATTTAAATAAAACAAATTGTGAGAATTGGGGGGAGAAAATGACAGAAAACAGCATATTAAAGATATCTGGAAGCTGAGTGATGATTATGAGGTCAAGTGATAAATACAGCAGTGAGGTGGAGATGAGCTAGAAGCAAGTTCAGTAAGGGAAAGAAAGCATGAAATACAGGAAATGGAATGAATATTACCAAAATAGTGAGAATTTTCTTTCTTTCTCTTTTTTGGGGTAATTTATTTTATATATTTTTTATTTTTAGTATATATCTTGATATATTTTCATATATAGAGACTCATGTAACACAGTAGGTGAATATGTAAAATAATTTCTATTATCTTAGACAATAACATCGTGCTCGTTTCCAATTTTGCCAATGGCTTTTTGAGTTTTTTTTTGTCAAAGATCTTTCAGAATAGATAAGCTCTGCCTATGCTTGAACTTTATATGTATACATATACACACATACATACACAGTGTGTTCTCTTTTATGTCTGGCTTCTTTTGAACATGATGTTCTTAAGACTGATGTATGTTGCTCAGTGCCTCAGTAGTTTGCTATTATTGTTATTATTATTATTGTTTGCTATTATTATTGTCTTAAGACTCATGTATGTTTGCTCAGTGATATCCCATTTTATACATTCCACTGCTAATGAACATTTGCATTAAGTTATATATATACAGGCCTGGGAAATCACAGATGCCATGAACATTTTTGTGCAGTATGTTGTTTTATAAGTCCAAGCACTTATTTCTCCCGGGCATATACCAAGAAATAGAGTTGTTAGGTCAGTGTATGCGTAAGTTTGATTATTAGAGCACACCAGACATTTCTCTGAATTCATTGTAGAATTCTATTGTACTATATTCTTGTCAACATTTAATTTTACATTTAGGTTGGTAATACTCTACAAATTAGGTTTGATCTATTGACTGAAAAGGTCATTGTTAATCTTTTCAATGTGGATATTCAGATTTTCTGTTTGCTGTTGAATTTAATTCAACCTTTCTAAAAAATTGATTTTATGCATTTGTTTCTAATTTGGGATCCTCTGTTTTGTTCTGTTTATCTACTTGCTTGTCTTTATAACCATATTATGCCACCTTAATGATTTTTATGTTCACAGTAAATCTTAAAATAGTTAATAACAGCCAGGTTGTGTAAGCCCTCTATTTTTTTTTTACTTTTTACTTTGTAGTTATTCTGATCTTTTGCATTTCCTTATACATTTTAGAATAATGTCAATAAAATACTTGATTGGAGTTTAACTAGTATTACTTTGAAAAAAATTAGGAGTAAATTACATTTTAGTAATAGTAAGTCTTCAAAACTGTACCAATCCATTCTGTAAATTCTCTCAGTGTTTGTAATTTAAATTATAGAGGTATGTATCTTTTGGCAATTTTGTTACTAGGTATGTTACAGCTTCTGATGCTACTGCAAAAGTTATTTTTACACTTTATTTCCCCTTTCCCTGTGTGTAAATGTACAACTGATTTTTATATATGGCCCTTGTGTCCTGCAATTTTGCTGAATTTATTTACATTTATTTCCCTTGGGACTTTGTTTACATACACGTTATATTGTCTGCAAATTCTGTTTTAGCTTTCTCTTAGTTCTTTAATTTTCCTTATCTTACTAGATTATCTCATGCTTTATATTATCTATATTCTATCACAATTAATTTTGACATTATTATCAGATACTTTCATTTTTGCTATTGTTTTCTTCGTACAAACTTTGTCCTTAAATCTGGTAATACAGTAAATTATAATGATTGATTATTGAATATTAAACTGATCTACCTGTGATAAACCAATCTTTTGATATGTAGCATTATTAGTTTTACTTTTTCTATATTTAAGTTGCTCATGTTATATAAAGGAGTTATGCATCTTATTTATTATGCAATGATGTTTTCCTCAGGTATCGGAACAGGTTTGTGTTGATTTCACAAAACATTTAGTAGAAGTCCATTTCTCCTCCAGATTTTGAATGATTTCATGTAAGGTGCTTGTTATTTCTTGCTTAAGTTTTGATACATTTTACCAGTGAAGCCAAATGAACCTGCAGTTTTATTTTTGAGAGTAATAATTAGGAAATATTTTCTATAATTTATTATTTTTCTGTCCAATGTGCTCCCCAATGTGCCCAATCCGACCACAACTTCTAGCTACTCTCCTCATCCATTCCTTCCTGGGTGGCCACCAGTGACACTAAAACAAGTGCCACTCTCACACGAAAGAAGCCATTGTTGTTCAACATATGCCACCAAACTCTGCTAGAGTTGTGTTTGTGTCCATGTGTGTGTGTTTATCCTGAACCCACACCAGATCTGCCCAGAAAGTATCCATCCCTGCAATATGAAAAATAGAGACATTTATTGAAGAAGATATAAGATACAAGAAACATTGTACAGAGGACAATGATGCTTCAGTCCCCTTCAAAGTTATGACCTTCCTGAGGAAATCCTGTTCATTGGTAGCAAATTTGAAACTAACTATTAGCAATTGCAACAATATGGTTTTTCTGCTCTAGTAGCAGAAGCTGAAGAACTAATTTTGCCATGACACACTTCATGCCAAGATCCTGCATCTCTCAGACACAGTACTTTTTGGAATCTCCACATGGTCAGTTGCCGATATTTGTCGATTGCAGCCTCTATACATTTGGTATTCTTAGATGTTCTGCTTGTTGCAGGCCTTCCAGAATGTGGATCACTTTCAACAGTTTCTTGACCATTTTTAAAGCATGTGGTATGTTTTCACTTGTGCTACATTCATTGCATCATTCACAGAAGCCTTCTGAAACATCCAAATAGTTTCTACAGAGGAATGTTCAAGCTTAATGCAAAACTTGAGATTTTTTGCTGTACTCGCTCAGTCATTTTGAATGTGATGGACACACAGTACACATACTCACTCAATGTCATCTACCACCCCTACTGAAAAGTACAGTGAAGTTGTCATTGTTCACACATATGCATTCCAGTCCTCTCTACTTGGCTACTAGGTTACATTGTAGTTGCACAAATTGTTCTCATTACATTAACAATGGATGGACTTTTCTCTGGACATACCTTGGGCAATTGGTCATTCATGTAGCATAAAGAATCATCCTTCATAGCAGTGTTATTGTTTTTAAATTGCATTTTTAATATAGTACAAACTGAAATTTACAACACCATAGCCAGCAACCAAAACTATAGAACTAAATTTGAGTATTACAAATAAAAGACAACCACTACTTCTTATATTTCACGATGTTGTCTAAATTTTAATGGTTAAGAATATACAATACTTTATATGGCCAAATAATACTCCATTGTGTAAATGTCCTGTAGTTGTTTTATTTACTCATCTATTAATGGACATTTGGGCTGCTTCCATATCCTGGTGATTGTCAATAATGCTGCAATGAACCTAAGAGTGTTTACGTTCTTTCAAATTAGTGTTTTAGGTTCCCTTGGATATATTCCCAGAAGTGGGATGGCTGGGCACAAAGGCAGATCCATTTTCAAGTTTTTTAGATATCTTTATACTGCCTCCCACTATGGGTGCACCAATCTATGTTCCTACTAACAGGGCAAAAGGGTTCACCTTTCTCCACATTGTCATCAGCACTTATTCCTTTACCCTTTGCAATAGCATGGGTGGACCTGGAAAGTATTATGCTAAGTGAAATAAGCCACTCAGAGAAAGACAAATGGCATATGATTTTATTCATATGTGGGTATAATGACCAAACTGAACTAGCAAGAAACATGGGGACAGACTCATAGATGGAGAGCAGATGACAGCAAGGGGGGGTGGTGTTAGAGGATGGAGGGATTGAGCAAAAAGGAAGGAGACTCATGGACATGGACAACAGTGTGGTAATTTCAGGCTGGGAAGGGGTATGAACTGACTAAATGGTAAAAGAAAACAATAAAAACATTTTTTAAAAGAATATACAATATATTTTAATATTTTCTGCTTTTAAAATCCACTAACTGTATTTTCATTTTTAATATATTCTAATCTTTATTCTATTTTTCCACTACCATTTAGTCCCTTTATACCTCATCCCCC
Source organism: Sturnira hondurensis (assembly GCF_014824575.4). Lineage (NCBI taxonomy): Eukaryota > Metazoa > Chordata > Mammalia > Chiroptera > Phyllostomidae > Sturnira > Sturnira hondurensis. Next base: position 11,363,398 of record NW_028093985.1, on the reverse strand, counting down.
CCAAATGCATTAACTATTATTACTTTAAAAATCATAAATAATTTTACAATTCTAAAGAAATAAACCAAGCTATTATTTTTGATTCTATGAAATTAAAAGTAAAATACCTGACCCATAAGAGTTTCTATTGAACTTGAAATACATTAAACGATATTGTATTTTATGTTCAGCATTTTGACCTCAAATTACCCAATATTTTACCATATATTTTCTCAAATAAATGGAATATTTTAAATTTGTTTCATCTATTTTGTATAAATAAATTTTCTTTTTTAGATACCTTTATTCATACAACTGTTTTTGGTTCTCCTTTGTTGTAAATGACTCCCTCACCCCATTCCACTTTTTCCTAAGGTGATCCACATCCAGGAAATCTATGTCTGATCATTCTGACTTTGTCATTCAAACTGATGGTGTTGGCAGGGTAGAGATTTAGGAGAACAAATACTCCTTATTTGTTTTAATTCAACATTATAGAGATCCTACTGTTGTTAGTTACCACTTAAAGTTCATAAACTGACCAAAAGACAGAAGTCAGCAAAAATGTATTATTTAACAAAATTCATTTTGTATTTCTTTAAAAACTGTGTTTCTTATATTTAGGAGATACATGCCCACATTTTGGAACAGTTTTAGGCTATATAACTAAGTGAACAATTATCAAGATCATCTCTTTCTCAGTAAAGAAAAATAATGCCCTGATTGGTGTGGTTCAGTGGATTGAGTGCCAGACTGTGAAGCAAAGGGTCTCTGGTTTGATTCCCAGTCAGGGCACATGCCTGGGTTGCGGGCCAGGTCTCCACTAGGGGGCATAGGAGAGGCAACCACACAGTGATGTTTCTCTCCCTCTCTTTCTCCCTCCCTTCCCCTCTTTCTAAAAATAAATAAACAAAATATAAAAAAGATAGCCATTGGGCATTTTTTCTTCAAACCACAGGGATATGTTATAAGAAATGTGTGATTAGGTTATTGTGTTGTTATGTAAACATCATAGAGGGCACTCGTGCAAACCTAGATGATATATTTGATGACTGGCAGCTCAGCCAGTTTCTTTAGACCAACATGACCACAAACATCTGAGTAATGTGTTACAGGATGATGTTAGGATGATTATTGCATCACTAGGCCATTAGAATTTTTCAGCTCCATCATAATTATACAAGACCAGTGTCATAAGTGTTGTTGGTTGTTGACCAAAACCTTCTTATGGAGCACATGCCGGAATTCAGATTAGGCATTTTTAATTGTCTGCCTTCTGCTTAAATAAGTACATGTACAGGATCTCAGGACTATAAAATTGAAGAGTTTTCAACTCAGAGGCTGGGGTGCATGTCTGAAGGGCTCATAGGTTGATTGGAAAAGACTGACACTTCTATTTCCCAATGAGCAGTACATAGATTTCTTCAATATTATGTGCTCCCAAAGACCTCACTTAGTGGAAAGAAAAAATTAACATCTGTATAATCCGAAGCAATGTTGCTGGGAGCACTTTGTTAAAATGGCCTGTTTCTTTTGAAATCATTATGCATATTTTATTCCAATGCCCATGGGGGGACTGTTAATTCTAACATGAACTTTTAGTGCAAATTAATGTCATTCTTGCCATTGTCTAATATTGCTGAAAGTAAGTTATTCATTGACCACATCTTTGAAGATTCTCTAACTAATCTTATAAAGTTAAGAGGTACGAAGCCTTTCAATTTTCCCATCTTTTGCCATATGAAGGGTAATGAAAATCCTGACACCGCTTAGCCAGAGGCTACAAAGAACCTTCAAGTAAAGCTTCGGTGAAGAAAGAGACTGGCGTGACGTTTTCTTTTCCATTCTGCTGCTGTACCAAAAACACTTCAAAACAGACATGTCATCTGTTATTTTATTATGATCTAATTCTTTTTATTTTGCTCCTGCAGGTTAGAGAAGTTCTCATGCAAGACAAAAAAATGACAACAACAATAGAACATATCAATATTTCATTGGCCATTGTCAGGCATATTGAATACCTATTATTTATCTGTACATGATAACTTAACCTGAGAAACTTATCAGGTTCTATGTCCCAATCTGAATTATAAATGAACAATTCTATTTTAAATGTTTAGGCAAGAAAATTAAGGTGTCATAATCTCAGAAATAGAAGGTAGATGCATTTTTATAAATCTGATGAATAATATAAATGCTTGTGATTTCTTTAATGTTACTATGGATGTTAAATTCAAATAGAACATAAAGTAAAAAGAGACACATGCATAGTAAAAATTTATTAATTTAGGTAGTTTACTAATTGTAAAAAAGAGAATACAGTCCCAGAGATGAACTACCCTTCCACAAATACTTGCAATCGTGCTTAACAACAATGAGATCTTTGGAAGGTAACCTAACTATTCTATCTCAGTGTTCTCATCTATTTATTAAAACCTAAGTCATATGGTTTTATAATATTTGAGTTAATACATACAAAATACATATCTTACTACCTAACATTTCTGGGGGATCCACCATTACAGAATTGTCCCCATGAAATCCAATCAATCATCACCACAATCAAGCTGTTTCCTTTTTAAAAAATATTTTATTTATTCATTTTTTAGAGAGAGGGGAAGGGAAGGAGATAGAGTGGGAGAGAAACATCAATGTGTGGTTGTCTCTCATGTGTCCCCCACTGGGGACCTGGCCTGCAACCCAGGCATGTGCCCTGCGTGGGAACCAAACCCACAACCCTTTGCTTCACAGGCCCATGCTCAATCCACTGAGCTACACCAGCCAGGGCTCAAGCTGTTTTCTTAATTGAAAATGTTCTTAGGATCTTTATGAAACAGAAAGTGTATTCCTCCACCTGAAATAAATTTTACTGTACAATAAAAAATTAAAAGCAAAATTAGACTCAGAAAACTACCAGAATACATGCTTACATTAAAAAACAAATTATAAAAGTCTCAGTGTAAATACTACTTTTCAAAATTGGAATATATAATAGTGAAACAACATTCTAGGTGGATGTTCATTAATATTTTTCTACCTATACTAAAAATAATTATTGTAGGTATAGTACATGAAAATCGAAATATTAAAAACTGATTTGACAAATGGAATTCAAAAATACAGGCTCCAACCATTCATAATTATATTGTCTTATATGTTAAAAGAAATGTAGTTGTGATTCTAATGGTAACTAAATATGACCCTATTAGATTACACTCTTGTGTAAACTCAGTCAAAAAAGCCTGGAAATAATACGAAACAAACAAACAAACAAACAAAACACTAGGGAGTAGAAAGAAACAAATAGACTGGGGACTGCATACTCAGAGGGAAGAAAGAAAGCTGAATGAAGAAAATGCCTAATATGTGTGATTTTAAGCTTGGCAGTAGAGAGGGGAGAATGTGCCAGCAGTGAGTGCCAGAGAAAGAAGTGGGAAACCAGCCACTTTAAGTCAGAGATAGTGGCCACTGAAGAGAGTATGGAACCTTGGAAGGAAAGGAGCCAGGGAAGAGATTACATTTTACTTGCCCAAATTCCTGACTGAACTTCAAACAAGCATAAGAAAATCAGACTCAACAAAGCTCAGCCAAAAACAAAAGAGCTGAGCTAAGACTGGAGGTGCTGCCCAAGAAAAAGAAACATAGTTTGAAATTAAATTCTAGCCAAGAAACTTAATTGACTACCAAACCAAAGAAAACACTTGTTGGAAGAAAATAATGGAATATCAAATCCCCACAACTTTACATTCAGAATGGCCAGAATGCCATTAAAATTTAGCAAAAATTAAAAAGAAACTAAGAAAAATCAAACATATTCTTACAACAAAGGAAAATCTGACCCCCAAATGAGTCTCTTATTACAAATAGAAAACACGACTATAAAAATAGCTGTTGTAACTGACTTTAGTGAAGTAAAAGAAATATTTTCACAGAGTGAAAAAATAAAAATTCTTGCAGAAAAATAAATTTCAATAGAAATATAAGAAGCCTCAAAAGAGAATTATAAATAATTTTTAAAATCACTGAAAAATACTCCGGCTGATGTGGCTCAGTGATTTGAGTGCTGGCCTGCAAAGCATAGGGTTGTTGGTTCAATTCCCAGTCCAGGTCACATGACTGCATAGTGGGCCAGGTCCTCAGTAGGGGACACAAAAGAGGCAACCACACATCGATGTTTCTCCTTTTCTGTCCCCTCTCTAAAAATAAATAAATAGAATGTTTAAAAAACAAAATAAAAAATCATTAAAAAACAAAATGTCTGAATTAAAAAAATCCCACTGGAATGATATAATAGCTGGATGAAGATAACAAAACTGGAGTATATAAGTTAGATAATAGGTCAATAAAAAGTAAATTTGAAAAACAAAAAGATAAAATACTTTAAAAAATAAATAAAGCCTCAGAAGGTATCATATAAGTGTAATTGGAATTCTAGAAAGAGAGGAGAGACAGAATTGGAACAAATTATTTAAGAAATAATATCTATTAATGTCCCAAAGATAAAAAGCTACAGAAGTTTATGTTACAAGGACTCAAAAAGTGACTGACAAGTGGAAAAAATACAAGAACCTTATACTGAGGCATATAATAACCAAATTTTTGAAATCCAAAAATCAAAATCTGACCTTGGACAAAAATAAAAGAAAGAAAAAATACATGAAAGAAAAATAAAATAAAAAGAAAAAAGAATGTGATCCATGTAAGTGTCCAGTTTTCACTCATGACCAAGTACTGAGAGAAAAGAAAAACTGAAATTATCAACACAGAAATTTATGTCTGGAAAAATATCCTTCAGATATGAAGGCTAAATAAAGACATTTTGTAGAGAGATTTTTAAAACTAATATGCCTACTATAAAACGAATTCTAAAGAAAGTTGTTGTAGATGAGAGGATATGATGCAACATGGAATCATGTCACACAGAAAAGTATGAAAAAATCAAGTAGTAATAATATTTGGATAAATTTTAAAATTTATTTTTATATTCTCTATTTCTTCTCTATAAATTTTTAATAAACGACATAACTAAAGGAAAAATTACGCATGATGTTTGTAGTATATGTATATCTACATATTACATAATACATATCCCCTATTCTAGAAAGCAGGAGGGGTATAAACCTAGAGATCAAAGTTTCTATATTTTAAGTGAATAACACCATATTAATAATAAGTGTACTGTGAGTAGTTAAAAATGCATGTTTTGGGGGGAAACACCTGCCTGGTTTCAGAAGCTGTAATTCCCCCATGGATAATTCCGAGTAAAAAGAATTTGGGACCATAAGCCACTCAGGAGACAAAACATCTCCCAGGCAGGTGAGTAGCCTCTTCCCCCTTTACTTCACCCTGCTTGTCCTCTTGGATAATGACTGGTTAGCCAATGACAGTTAAGATTTCTTAAGGGGGGGACAATCTAAGGCAGGCTTGGTTGTGAAGGGGCCATCAGGGAAGAACTTAGGGTCTATAGAAAAGGGGTGATGGACCTTCATCCTTTGGCTGCCATAGCCTGAATCCTCATTCTATCTGTAAAAACGTCTCCTAATCTCTTGGCTTCCCCCATCCCCCACCTGACTGTAACCTTGAAACAATGTTGGAGGAGGAGTGACCCCTGGCAGTTTCCATGGCAACAAGGCATAAGAAAGAATGCATTAAATCCTGTAAAACCTGCTTTGCTAAGAATGTCCTCAATTTATAAGGGTCCAAGCATAAAATGAATTTTTTCCCAAAGTTTATGGCCCTTTGACAATCACTCTCTCTATTTGACACTGACTTAGAATAAGTTCTCATAGTTCCTTGAATGTTATCTATTGTTTGATCATTACTGGTTGACAATGATTGATGAGCTTTATATATATGTTCTGTATTCCTATGCAAATTAAATTCAATAAAAGCCCCTTGAGGAACAGGCCCAAGGCCCTTCTCCTCTGAGAGATTGGCCTCCTTTCCTCCCTAAGCAGAGCACATCTTGGTAGACTTATTCTCATCTGCAGTGGTGGAAAGAGGTCTATTGGCAAAGACCCCCTACACATGTTCTATTCTTAAATTGTAAAATTTTAAAAATTCATATAGTCATATAATGGAAAAGATATCAAAGAATAATATTGAAATTAACAGAGGAGATAAATAGAGCACAAATAATGAAATGGTAGGCTTACTCAAAACAAAATACTGTCATTAAATATTAAGGGGCAAAATAGGATTTTTCTTCAGTCAAAATAAAAATAGGAAAAATAAAGTAAAGATCAGGAAGGTTAGTATTTTGAAAAGATTGATATATTTGATAAGTTTCTAGCTAGCCCGATCAAGAACAAAGAGAGATGAAACCGATTGCCAAACTGTCCACCTGTGGCCAAAGTGAATGGAGGGATCAACAGCCAAGGGGCACAGCAAACCTTTCCAGGGTCATAAACATTTTTTGTATTTTGACTATGGGGCAGAGCACATGACTTCATACAGTAAACAACAATTATGAAACTATACACTTAAATTGGTAATTTTTTTCAGGTAGATCAACCTCAAATAAAATTTAAAGTAAAATTTGCTAAAAATTAATGCTTATTAATTTTCAAAGTACCATGTTTGTATGATTTTTAAAAATGTTTCCATTTTAATCACTAATTCTCCAAGTGTTATTTCATTAATTCAGTTCTTATATAGCATTCATTCTAAAATAAAATAGTTATTATTTATGATATGGCAGCGAGCCATGTCTCTTTAGACATCTTTAATTATTGATGACGAAAACTAAATATATTCAAAAAGTGATGAACAACAGTTACCCTCATTCATATTAGTGGGGATACAAAATTGTACAGCTACTTTGGAAGATAATTTGACAGTTTCTTAGAAATCAAACACCATAAAATCCAGCAATTTTATTTCCTAGTATTTATCTAGTGTAGATGAATACTTAACATCTACATTTAAAAACACCTGCACAAATATATTTAGATCTGCTTTATTCATCTGCTTTTATTCATTTTTAAAACCTGTAAGCAACCAAGATATCCTTTAATAGATGCACAGATAAATAAAATATGGTACATCCAAACAATGGAATATTATTTGGGAATGAAAAGAGATGAGCTACCAACCCACTCAAAGGCATGAAGGAAACTTAAATTTATATTGCTAAGTAAAGAAAGCCAATTTGAAAAGGCTATATACTATATCATTCAAACTATATGACATTCTGGAAAAAGCAAAAGTTCAGAGACTGTGAAATAATCAGTTGTCAGACATTGAGGGGAAAAGATAAATATGTAGGATATTAGGGTGGTGTGAAAATATTCAGCATGATACTATAATGATGGACACGTGCCGTTATACATTTGTCCAAACCCATAGAATGTATAATACCAAGAGTGACCCCAAATGTAAGCTATGGACTTTGGATGATTACAGTGTGTCATGGTAGGTTCATCTGTTATAAAAGGTACCACTCTGGTGAGGGATGTTAATAATGAAGTATGCTAGCCCTATGTAAAAGAAAAAGTATATGGGGCCCTGGCTGGTGTGGCTCAGTGCACTGAATGCCAGCCTACGAACCAAAGGATCTCTGGCTTCATTCTCAGTCAGGGCACATGCCTGGGTTGTGGGTCAGGTCCCCAGAAAGGGGCGCATGACAGGCAACTGCACCTTGATGTTTCTCTCCCTCTCTTTCTCTCTTCCTTCCCCCTCTCTAAAATTAAATAAATAAAATCTTTATAAAAAAAGAAAGGGTACATGGGGAATCTCTATACCTTCTTCTCAGTTTTTATTTGAAGCTTAAACTCTTGCAGACAAGTTAAAAAAGAACTAAACAAACATAGTTAATGTGAAAGACAATGTCAATATTCCTATCTGTATAGAACCATTTAAAATTTTAAGAAATACTTTTATGTAAGCACTGTTATGGAAAAAAACTGAACAGAGGTCAAACAGAGTAATGGATTGCTAATTAACTTTTGACGAGGTATCAGAAATTTTGTTTGTTTGTTTTTTAGTTTATTATGTGACAGTTCAGTAAGAAATTGTCAAAGAAGGGAATGGACTCACATGAACAAGTATAAAAGACACATGGACAATAACTAAGGGTGGGGGGTGGAAAGGGGAGGGAGGCGGGGAGCATGGGGTGGGGGGCGGGCAGGGTTGGGAATATAAGACAGAAACCTGTACTTGAACAAGAATTAAATAAAAATTATATTAAAAAAAAAGAAATTGTCAAAGAATAATAGTCTAGGACCCATCTAATTATCACTGAGTTTGACATAAAACTTGTAAGTCTTTCTAAACCAACACTCTCAATTTGGTATTTATTTCTATATATTACATATGTTTTCACTAAATAATATAGAGTAATTGTGTATTTTTAAATGTTTTTCCTCTGGGAAATTTACTGATATTGATATGTGTAGTCCTACATTATTCATTTTTATTGCAATACAATATTTTAATGTGTCATTAATCTCTATTACTTTAGCTATGATAGATAATTATGTAATGTATTTTCTTAATATAAACCATGGTGGTGTAAACATTCTTAATCTTGTCTCTTTGACAGGAATCTATGTGGTCCATGTCTATGAGTAAATCTGTTGAATGTCAGGTACAAACATATTAAAATTATTTTATTTTTGTTTATATATTTTTACATTTTTAAAAAAAGATTTAATTAATTTATTTATTTTTAGAGAGAGAGGAAGGGAGGGAAAAGAGAGGGAAAGAAACATAAGTGTGTGGTTGCCTTTGGTGCCCTGGCAGCTGAGATGTGGTCCTCAATTCAGGCATGTGCCCTGACTAGGAATCAAACCCACAATCCCTTGCTTCACAGTCCAGTGCTCAGTCCACTGAGCCATGCCATCCAGGTCTATTTTTTTATTTTTTTAGAGTTTGTTTTTTTCCATTACCATTTAGTTCTCTTATACCCTACTTCCCCCAGCAATCACCACACTGTTCATGTCCATGAGTCCTTTTTCCTTTTTGCTCAGTCCCTCCAACCCCTAACCTCCCTCTCACTAGCTTTCATCCAGCTCTCCATCTATGAGCTTGTGCCCATTTTGCTTGTTAGTTCAGTTTGTTCATTAGATTCCACATACAAGTGAAATAATATGGTATTTGTCTTTCTCTGACTGGCTTATTTCACTTAATATAATATATTCTTCAGGTCCATCCATGCTGTCACAAAGTGTAAAATTTTCTCCCTTCTCTCTTTCTTTCTCTCTCTCTCTCTCTGTTTCTCTCTCTTTCTTTGGCCAAGTAGTATTCCATTATGTAAATGTCCCATAGTTGTTTTATTCACTCATCTACTGATGGACACCTGGAAAGGTTGGGTTGTTTCCAAATCTTGCTGATTGTAAATAATGCTGATATGAACATAGGCGTGCTTGTGTTCTTTTTGAATTAGTGTTTTGGGTTCCTTTGGACATATTTCCAGAAGTGGGATCAGTGGGTCAAAAGGAAGATCCATTCTTAAATTTTTGAGGTATCTCCATACCGCTTTCCACAGTGTCTGCACAACTCCGCATTCCCACCAATAGTGCATGAAGATTCCTTTTTCTTCCCATCCTCGCCAGCACTTGGTGTTTGTTAATTTATTGATGATAGCCATTCTGACAGGAGTGTGATGATATCTCATTGTGGTTTTAATTTGCATTTCTCTGATGATTAGTGATACTGAGCATCTTTTCATATGTCTATTGGCCGTGTGTGTGTTTTCTTTGGAGAAGTGTCTATTCAAATCCTTTGTCCATTTTTTATTGGATTGTTTGCTTTTTGGTGTTGAGTTTTGTAAGTTTTTTAATAAAGTTTGAATATTAACCCTTACCAGAAGCATCAACAAATACGTTCTTCCATTCTGTGGGTTGTCTTTTTATTTTGCTGATGCTTTCCTTATCTGTGCAAAAAAATTGTTTTATTGTGATGTAGTGCCATCTGTTTACTTTGTTTTTGTTTCCCTTGCCTGGGGAGATTATCTGATAAAATATTGCTACAAGCAATGTCCGATATTTTGCTGCCTCTTTTCATCTATGATTTTTATGGTTTGAGGTTTAACATGTAATTGTTTAATAATTATACTATACATAAAGAACCCCAATGTTTGCACACAAGAAATTACTAAAACTGATAAGTGAATTCAGCAAGGTGCAAGATACAAAATTAATATCCTGAAATCAGTTGCATTTTCAGATGCCAATAATGAGCTAACAGAAAGAGAACTTAAGGAAACAATCTCATTCATAATTGCTTTAAAAACAAGAAAATACCTAGGAATAAACCTAATCAAGGATATAAAAGACCTGTAGTCAGAAAATGATAAGACACTGAATAAAGAAATTGAAGAAAATACAAATAAGTGGAAGCAGATACTGTGTGAATAGATAGAAAGGATTAACATCATTAATATGTCTATACTATCCAAAGCAATGTATAGATTCAACACAATTCCTATCAATATTCCAATGATGTATTTCACATAACTGAAACATATACTTCATAAATTTATATGGAAACCCAAAAGGCCGTGCATACCAACAGCAAATCCTGAGAAAGAAGAGCAAAGTTGGAAGAATTACACTGTCTAATATGAAACTATACTATAAGGCCATAGTAATCAAAACAGCCTGGTACTGGCATAAGCACAGACACATAGATAATTGGAACAGGATAGCCCAGAATAAAACTTACACCTTTATAGTCAATTAATACTTGACAGAGGAAGCAAGCACATACAATGGGCTAAAGATAGTTCATTCAATAAATGGTGTTTGGGAAACTGGACAGATACATGCAGAAAAATGAAACCAGACCACCTTCTTATACCACACACAAGAATAAATTTAATTTCTATAATTGCATATGAGTTGTTTCATGTTTCAAATTTTTACCAATATAACATAATAATAGAATTTAAACTTATTCAAATAAAATTGATAAGGTATTTTATTAATTTTTAATTTGTATTTTATAATATCAGGTTAACATTTTAAGATACATTTATTACCATTTTGTTATTGGGTTCTGTAATTTAACTATTCCTGTATTGATATTATGCCACATTTATTTTTTTGCTTTAAAAAATGATTTGTGGGATTTCTTTATTTTTTTGGACAGTATTCTTACTTGTTTATATGTACTTCAAATATCTTTTCATGTTTATGGCTTGTATTTCCTGGTTTTACTTCATTAAGTCTACTGATGAAATTTTCTATGTAACTGAATTAATTAATCCCGTTTAAGAACTCCTTCCTTATCTCGAAGTCTAATATATTGTTAAGCAGTGAAGAGAGCCCAATGAGGCTTGCAGTCTCACTTTCTTCTAACCCCTTAGTAGATGGTGATTAATCCGTCTTGGGCGTGGATGTAATTGTGAGAGCGCAATGTACTGCTTTTATTCATTTTCCAATAAGTCTTAAAACTATGAAGAAGAAACCTTCCTTTTCCTTCCAAGTGGTTAATTTAATTTTCTCCCCTAGTGAACCACATTATTTATTTGCTAGTATAGTCTTTATCACCTCTTCATGTTTCTCATCTATTGCCAGTGCAATCCCAGCTTATAACATTTAACATCTGTTTATTGGTATATCTACATATTTACTGTCTGTACCTAGTAGTGGATTTTTAAAAGTACAAAAATAATGTTTTCTTGTTTTTAATGAAGTCTCCCATTATGGTATAATGCTATTCTTAAAAGATAAGCCAAATACTAGTGACAAAGTCATCTTGTTATACATATTTCAATATATTTATTAACACATATATTTTAATCAATATTAACTATTTCAGAATATTTTATAACTCAAAAGGTAAATATTTACTTATTCATTGTAATCCCTGTAATATTAACCAATATTTTGGAAGCTTCACTATGAATTTGTAGTTGTTTTTTAAAATTTATTTAATTGTTCAAGTACAGTTTTCTGTCTTTTACTCCCATCCGAAACCCCCCAGTGCTCCTCATTTCCCTCCCACTTCCATCCCCCTTAGTTTTGTCCATGTGTCCTGTAAACCCTTCCCCTTTCCCCCTGAAATTCCCTCCCCTCTACCCTCTGGTCACTGTCAGCCTGTTCTTGATTTCAGTCTTTGGTCATATTTTCCTTGCTTGTTTGTTTTGTTGTTTAGGTTTTGTTGTTTTGTTCTTTAGGTTAAAGGTGAGATCATATGGCATTTGTCTTTCACTGCCTGGCTTATTTCACTCAGCCTAACGCTTTCTAGTTCCATCCATGCTGTTGCAACAGGTAGGAATTCCTTCTTTCTTTCTGCTGCATAGAATTCCATTGTGTAAATGTACCATAGTTTTTTTGATCCATTCATTTACTGATGGGCATCTAGGTTACTTCCAACTCTTGGCTATTACAAATTGTGTTGCTATGAACATTGGGGTGTATGGGTTCTTTTGAATTGATGTTTCAGGGTTCTTAGTATATACTCCTAGCAGTGGAATTGCTGGGTCAAAAGGCAGATTCATTTTAGTTTTCTTAGAAAATTCCATACTGTTTTCCATAATGGTTGCACCAGTCTGCAATCCCACCAACAGTGAACTGGGGTCCCCTTCTCCCCACAAACTCTCCAACATTTGTTGTTTGTTGCTTTGTTTATGATGGCCATTCTGACCAGTGGAGAGTGGTATATCATTGTGGTTTTAATTTGCATCTCTCTGATAGCAAGCGATATTGATCTTCTTTTCATGTGTCTCTGTATCCTCTGTATATTCCTTGGAGAAGTGTCTGTTCAAGTCCTTTACCTTTTTTAATTGGGTTTCTTGTCTTCTTAGAATGGAGTCCAGTAAGTTCTTTGTATATTTTGGTGATTAAACCTTTGTCTGAGGTATCATTGGCAAATATGTTTTCCCAAACAATTGGTTCTCTTTTTATTTTAATACTCTTTTCTTTAGCAGTGCAGAAGCTTTTTATTTTGATGAGATCCCATTTGTTTGTTCTTTCCTTTATGTCCCGTGCTCTAGGGGATATATCAGTAAAAATGTTGCTGTGTGTAATATCTGAGATTTTCTTGCCAATGTTCTCCTCTAGGACTTTAATGGTGTCAAGACTTATATTTAAGTCTTTTATCCACCTTGAATTTATTTTGGTGTATGGTGTAAGTTGGTGCTCGAGTTTCCTTTTTTTACAGGTAGCTGTCCAGTTCTCCCAACACCATTTGTTGAGGAGACTATCTTTACTCCATTTTATGTTGTTGCTCCTTTTGTTGAATATTAGTGGACCATAGAGACTTGGGTTTATTTCTGGGCTCTCTGTTCTGTTCCATTGATCCATGTGCCTGTTTTTATGCAGGTAGCTGTTCAGGTACGGGCATTTGTCTATTTATGCTTTCTGCTTCTTCTTCTTTGAGTTTTTGAAGATCATATTTTTCTAGAAATTTGTCCATTTCACCTAGGTTTTCAAATTTCTTGACATACAGTTCTTCACAGTAATTTCTTACAATCCTTTGTATTTCTGTGGTGTCAGTTGTAATCTCTCTTCTTTCATTTCTCATTGTGTTTATTTAGGTCCTTTATCTTTTTTTCTTGATGAGCCTGCTTAAAGGCTTGCCAATTATGTTTATCTTTTCAGAGAACCAGCTCCTGGATTCATTGATCCTTAGAATGGTGCTTTTAGTCTCTATGTCATTTAATTCTGCTTTATTCTGGGTTACTTCCTTCCTTCTACTTGCTCTGGGCTGTCTTTGTTGTTACTCCTCGAGTTCTTGTAGGCATAGGGTTAGGTTGTTCGTTTGAAATGTTTCTATTTTTTTAAGGTGGGCCTGTATTGCTATGAACTTCCCTCTCAGGATGGCCTTCACTGTGTCCCATAAGTTTTGGGTTGTTGTGAGTTCATTTTCAGGTGTTTCCATAAACTTTTTGATTTCTTCTCTAATTTCATTCTTGGCCCATTCATTATTTAATAGCATGCTATTCAATCTCCATGATTTTGAGTGTTTGGGGTTTTTCCCCTTGGGGTTGGTTTCCAGTTTCAGTCCCTTGTGGTCAGAGAAAATGCTTGATATGGTTTCAATTTTCCTGTATTTGTTGAGGCTTGTTATGTGTTCTATCATGTGGTCTATCTTTGAAAATGTTTCATGTGCATTTGAAAAGAATGTGTATTTAGCTTCTTTGGGGTGGAGGGCTCTCTATATATCAGTTAATTCCATTTCATCCAGGGCATTGTTCAATGCCACAACATCTTTGTTGATATTTTGTTTGGAAGATCTGTCCATTTTTGACAGTGAGGTTTTAAAATCCTGTATTATAATCGTTTTCCCGTCAATACCTTTTTTGAAGTCCTCTAAGATTTTCTTTATGTATTTGGGTTCACCTATGTGGAGTACCTATATATTTACAATGTTTATATCTTCTTGGTGGATTCTTCCCTTGAGTATTATGAAGTGATCTGAGTCTCCCTTTTTATGGACCTTTTTTTTAAAGTCTATTTTGTCTGATATGAGTATTGCTACCCTGGCTTTTTTTTCCTGTCCATTTGCTTGGAAAATTTGTTTTCAGCCCTTCACCTTTAGTCTGTGTAGGTCTTTCGTCCCGAGGTGGGTCTCCTGTAGGCAGCATATGTGTGGGTCATGCTTTCTTATCCATTCAGCTACTCTATGTCTTTTGATTGGAGCACTTAATCCATTTACATTTAAGGTTATTATTGATTGGTCCTTGTTCATTGCCATTTTTGTACCTGTGTTCCTCTCTCTTTTCCTTCCTTTTATTAAAGCAGTCCCTTTAGCATCTCTTGAAGATTTGGTTTGAAGGATGTGTATTCTTTTAGACTTCTTTTATTTTGGAAGCTCTTTATTTGGCTTTCTATCTTGATTGAGAGCCTTGCTGGGTAAAGTAGCCTTGGTTGCAGGCCTCTAGTTTTCATTACTTGGAATATTTCTTGCCATTCTCTTTCTTGCTTGGAATATTTCCATTGAGAAGTCAGCAGCTAGCCTTACTGGGGCTCCCTTGTATGTTATTTCCTTTGTCTCCCTTGCTGCCTTTAAGATTCTCTCTTTGTCTTGAAATTTTGCTATTTTACTTTTGATGTGGGTCTTGAAGTGGGCCTCCTTGGGTTCCTCTTGATTGGGACTCTTTGTGTTTCCTGGGTTTGTGTGACTTTTTCTCTCATCAAATTAGGGACATTTTCCATCATTACTTTTTCCAATAGGTTTTCCCTTTCTCTTCTTCTTCTCCTTCTGGTATTCCTATTATATGGATACTATTATGTTTCATATTGTCTTGCATTTCTCTTAATCCCTCTTCATTCTTTTTGAGCCTCTTTTCCTTTTCTTGCTCTGTCTGGGTATTTTTCCTACTTCATCCTCCAACTCCCTGATCTGATCTTCTGTTTCATCAATCCTGCTTTTGATTCCTTCCACTGTGTTCTTCAGTTCAGAAATTATATTCTTCATTTCCTCTTTGCCCTTGTTGATAGCTTTTATTTTCTTTTTCATGTTGATACAGTTTGCAGTGAGCTCATTTTAGTTCCCCTGTAGTTTCTGGTAGCTCATTGTGAGCTCATTGTGAGCTCTATGAATTTCCTGATAATCAGTTCTTTGAATTCAATATCTGATAGCTGACTTGCCTATATGTCATCTAGCATTCTTTCTGAAACTTCCTCCTTTCCTTTCATTTGGGGATTCGTTCTTTGTCTTCCCACTTTTTGTGAGACTCTTCTTGTTAGCTTCAGCTTCTTAAATTGATCTGTGCTGACTCCCTGGGTTTATGGTGTGAACTTCTGTGGTGTAATACCTGTGAGTTTCAGTGGTGTGGTCTCCTTGATCTCCCTAGCTCACTGGTCTTGGGCTGTTGTTTAAGTTGGCTCTGTGTTTGTCTTTGGGTTTTTATTGTTTCTGGGTCTTTTTTTGGTGGGTTCTTCCCACCAGCTGGTTAACTTAGGGTAACTGTTTCCACCACCTCTTGTATTTTGTTGTGCTGGTGAGGGCAGGTTGTGCTGAAGCTAGTTCTTCCATGTGTACAAGATTTTGAGGATCTTCTTTTGTTCTTGTTCAGTTGTTTGTACTGGGTAATTTCTCCACTATTTAGTTGTATTTCCAGATAGGTCTTGCATTGAGGTTTGTGTGGTTTCCACTCCACCCTTCACCTTCTTCTGTTGTTATCTGTTGGTGATTCCTTTGTTGTTGGGTTTCTTCTTCCAGTGGGTATCCTGGTGTTCACCGCTTCTACCTATTCTGCAGGTGCTGGGTTTATCAATCTTGCTGAACCACTGCTTGCAACTTGTGAAGGAGCCTGGCTTAGCCCAGTGGAAGGAGTTCTTAACCAAGAAAACTGTTGAGAACTCCTTTCCACCTGGGCTCTGTACTGGGTGGCACCCTTGTCGCCCCAAGCTCATTTCTGTGCACTCTCAGCCTGTGAAGCCAACGTTCTCGGGTTTGGACTCCTGCGGCTGCCGCCACTGCCACTGGGCTGTGACCACTCTGCTCTCCACTCAGCCCAGCGCCTCCGGCTTAGCCCCTCCGCTGTAACAAGCCCCTCCTCTATTGGCTAGGGCAAACCCCACCCTCCAGTTTTTGTTTTTTATACGAAGTACTTTGGGTAACATTTATGCTTATCTTTCCTTGTTCTGCATAGTTCTTTGTTAATTGATCTTTATTGGCTTTCATATATGATGTTCAGGTTTTGACCTAAAAACTACATTAATGGTCTCACAGAACAAATTTTAAAATTATATGCTGGATTTCCTTTCCACATTAAATGAAAATTATTTTTCCTATAAAAGTGGAGGATCTTAAAAAAGTGCACAGCATCACAGGTCGATGCCCTTTTAATTTTTTTAATATTTAAATTCTTGTTAAGGTTCTATTGCTCATCATTGATCAAAGTAGGAGTTTTCTTACCTTATATAAGGTTGGCTCAATAAAAATCCTAATGGAATGTTAGAGTAATTCTTGATGAAGATAAGGTGCATTCTTCAAATGTAACTAAATAATGCATATCTGACAAAATTCTGGCCATTCAGGGCATACCCCTTCATGATTAGTGTCATTCATTTGCATGAATGCATTTGCCAGACTTAGTTTTTGCATTGAGTGAAGTTTTGTTGTGTTTTGAAGGTACTACATGAGACAAAATATCTCTTGAGTGGTTTTTATATTTAGCATATCAAAGAAATACCTGGATCATATAGCATATTTGTATAAAATTGTAGGTGTACACCATACTATACATTGTGGATTATGAAGAAGAAAGAAAAAGAATATCATGTAAGAGTATTTTGTAGCCTTAGAAGGACTTTATTTTGATGAACCTGGAGTTTATTTTCAAGAGAAGAGAACAAAGAAATAGGATTATTTTCTGCCTTCTGCTTCTTTATTTGATATTCACTCAACATTTATTAAACAGCATAAGTTAAAAATTGTAAGAAATATCCTAATATTTATGATAGACATTAGCATCTATTTGGAACGAGTCATATTGGGTCAATAAAATAATTATCACTGACAGTGTTAACTTGTCATTCAAAGGGGTAGAGCGGAGTGTATTAACACAATTCACTTTGCAGCATCATCTATGCCAATGTTGACTGCAAGAACTAACGAAAAAAAGAAATTTGTTATGATTCTTGAATTATTGGCTAAGTCAAGTGATAGTGAGTGCTATGGCATTAATAAGACAGAGCACTGCAAATATAACACGTTTGGGTATTGAATCCAGTTTTTTAAAATGTGTGTTTATAATTATAAACATTAAGTGTGACATTGAAAATATGAGACTCAAATTCAAAGAAGAAGGCTCTGAGCTGGACATATATGTTAGGAGGTTTATTTGCACATGCACAATTGTTAAAGCCTGATGAAATTATCTAGGAAAGAGCAGAAATAAAGAGAAGAGTAGATTGGGGAGCACTCCAGTATTTTATTGTTGGATAAAGGATGGACCCCAGCAAAAGAGACTGAGAAGGTGCTTCCAGTGCTCTCATAGAAGCCTGTATAGGAGCGTATTTTCAAAAGAAGAAATAACTCCAAGGTTAATTAAACTGGGAACAGAGATGTGATAGTGGATTTTTGAAACAGTAAATTTTGGAAGATTGATAGTTACAATTTCATTAGAATTTTGGGTGCAAGTCAGACTTCCATAGATTGAAGACTTAATTAGGGTGAAGTTAATGAATAAAGACAACTCTATTATCAACAGGGGGAGAAGAGAAATAGAGGCAAATATTTTTTTCCAATGGAAGAGCCTAGCACATTTGTTTTCACATAGATATGAAAAGATGAGGAGGAGGGAATGATACAGACCAATGAAAAACCTATAATGGTGAAATTATTTAAGTATAGTACACATACAGAAGAGTAGACATAACATGGCCATTGAAGTAAATTAAGGGATTGTTATCATCTGAACACAACTATGTAACTAACATTTAGATTAATAAAGATAATGTTACAGCAGCTAGAAACCACCTTTAGCTTGTCATTTTCTTATCTCTTTTAACCAATATTCTGATGTACAATAACATAGTTTAGATTTTGTTGTTATAATGAATTTAATCATTATTATGCTATGACTTATCTATCTATTCAACTGTTGATATGATTTTGATAATATCCTGCTCTTGTGATTATTATGAATTGCATATAGTCACATAATTAAACATGTAGTTTTGATAATATAATTCTGTTATTTGATAATAACAGAATTCAAATCATTTACAATAGGACCAAAATCATAAAGTAGTTGGGGCCAAATAAAGCAAAATATGTACAAAACTTTTCATAAAACTCTAAAACATTGTTCAGAAAATTTGCAGAATGAAAGTCTTAATATTATTAATATATAATTTCTTGCTGAATTTGATGTATATGTTTGATGCAGTACTAATTAAAATCCCAACATTCTTTTTCTGAAGAAATTCATGAGATTATTTAAGCAATTATTTTTAAAGGTAAGAAATAAAAATAGCCAAAATAATCTTGAATAGAAACTAACTTTTCTGAATTCAGAAACTCTCAAGACAAGTAAGTCCATGGTTTCCTACCTTTTTTCTCATCTCTCCAATTACTTCGCTGTCACACTAAAAGATACACCTAGAACTATGTTTGGCAAAATTCACTGGCTTTATTTGTGGTTACTTCCTTTTAGGAGATGAGAAAAAAGAGAATCATTGATTAGCTTTTGAAATTACAAATACTATGATAAAGCAAAAGAAATACTCATATATTCCAGGAAGACCAGGCTACGAGGACATTTCAATTTCTCATTTTAGTTGCAACTTGATTTTCCATCATTTGGGGGAGTTCTTTGATTTAAATAATAGTTTGTCCCTAAAGTAAGTCTTAGATATCAACAAGAGAGTGATGATTATATTCCACTTTTGATGTAATAATCTTGGAAGAAATGCAGCAGTGCTAATTCAGTTCAAAAGCAGTAAGACAGAGCTCCTGTCATGTACTGGGACTGTTGTCAGTAGTGGAATCCTTTTTTTCTGTAAAACACAGACATCTAAAATGATCTCTTTGGCTTTCTGTAGTATAAGAACTTTGATGGTTAACAACCACAAGAAATTTATGACTAATGGGTGTGTACTAACAGAGCTTTTATTAGTCACCATGTATCCACAAAGAAAATGCCGTCATCATATCCCATGAAACATATATTCTGCCAAGGGGACGATGATTGAGGGACATTATCCTTGGTGTAGCCTCTCTCTTTGTCCTTCATTGTTCAATACTTTTACTACTTTTCAATTGTATCTGTGGAATAGCGAGTTTGGGTGGATGGTATTAGTAGTTAAGAGAAAATGAGATATGCTATACTTTTTATGCCAGTAATTTCTCTGACTTAACAGAAGCCATGTAACATTTAGTAACTAATAAAGTTTATGTATTGTACACTTTAAACTAAACTGGGGAGTTTGATAGTGCTATACTAACTGACATAATATAATGTAAGTGTGACAAGTTCAAATATTTAAGTCTAAACTAAGTATGCTACTGGCTTTACTTTATTAGACCTATTTAATATTTATAAGAAATATTTGAGTTTTTCAAATTCATACTACATAAAGGTACAGCAAAAAACATTTACAAATCTTTTTTGCTTATATAAGAGGTTTGTATTTCATTAAAATTATGTTTCATTATAAATAATTTGTTTTCACAAGTTATTTCTGCAATGATAGTGACATAATTCCTGATAAAAATGCTTTAAAAAGTTTTAACATTAAATGCTTTGAAGTTATGAAAAATACTTATCTATAAATAAACACAGGGGAAAGTAAATTTTTCTTTTGGAATATTAACAAAGATATTGAAGACAACAAGGGGTATTTTATCATTGTCATCGGTAAGAAAAGGATTAATTGCTATCATGTTCTCTCTATATTACCTAGTGGGGTACAAATTACGTTTTTTTAACCTAAGGACCTTAATCCAAAACAACAAGATTTGAGCTGGTATTAATCTGCAACTGCCAGTGGCAGCCCTTCCACAGCAAAAGACTGCAAGGTCAGCTATGTGGATTTCTGCAAAAAAAGGAAACATACTTATCAGAAAACTACAGCTGGTAGAGCAAAAATTCAAGGACATTGTACAAATCAAGTCTGTGCTCAAGAAAAGGCACACAGAAAGCTATATTGCCTTTTGCCTTTCACTTTAAGAGTAAATCATAAAAGCCAGGTAATAAGTACACATGCTCAGAGGCTTCTGGTACTATGTTTATCCAGAAAAGTCACTGGAGACTTCCTTGAAGTTCTATTAAAACTTAACAATACTATTATGAACTCTGGAATTTTGAAATAATTTTTGCTTATTTAGAAGTATATAGAAAAGTATGATTTATTGGGTGAGACCCTGAGGTTCCTGTTTAGCTCAAGTGTATTACCTCTCCTTTAATCCTCATGAATTCCTTCTCCCCAGAAGCTTTCTTTACCTCATTTTTTCTTGATTTTTAAGTTTCACCAAACCTTCACTATTCTCCCATATCTGGAGTTTATAAAGTTCCATCTTTCTGCACTCATTAGCTGTGATCTACACACGTATTTTTCTCTCTTTATTGCATGTCTGGGCCTTAAAGTCGTACGGAGGCCATTGGGCAGAACAGTAAGTCTCAGAATCACAGTGATCAGGTGAAGTTGTTCCTATTGGTGTTGCCACCTATTGCAGTTGTTCCTATTGGTGTTCTAGGCTCATGGGCAATTTGGTTTCTTCTTGTATTTTTTCTAGAACTTACTCATGTCTGAACTTGATCAAAATCTTTTTTTTTTGAAATTTCTTCACATATGAGAATCTTTTCTTTTTGGATACATCATGGAAATTTTCTTTCTTCTCATCAACTCGTGCTTCTTTAACAGCATGCTTTGTAAGTACAAAGAGTGTGCAAGGGGGCACCCCACAAAAAACATAATTTTTTGATAAAAAAGTGTGGATTTATTCTTACACATTTAAAGCTCAGTCACCTTCAAAGTACTCTCCATTTGATGCAATACACCCACCAAGACTTTTTTTTCAGTGCCCAAAACAGTGTTTGAACTTCTCAATTTTGATGCTTTTAGTGCTTTTGCCATTTTTTGTTTCTTCCCTTCCACATTGGCAGAATGTATCCCTCTGAAGACTGTTTTTCATCTGGGGGAAAGAAAAAGAAGTTGCTCGGTGAGAGATCTGGTCAATAGGAAGGGTGGGGCATAGGGGTTATGCTGTTTTGGTCAAAAAGTGCTGAACACTCAGCAAGGTGTGGACAGACATGCTTGTACTTGTAAATCAGTCATTGAGAAATGGGCAAATGCTTTGAAAGAGTCTTCAAAAAATTTCACTGAAGCCGAATGCAGCCTCTCATAACAACTCCAGCTGGTACACTGATGCAGATGGGTTTCTAGAACACTCATGTAGTGTAGGAATCTTTTCACTTTTGTCCCCTCCACCATGCATACATATTTTTTAAATAAATAATTGGACACCACACTTTGCTGCATTATTTTCTCAAAAAATAGCATTTAATGTTGTTGTGACATTAAATAATCACTCTGTAGTATATTTTTTCTATGAAAGATAAATGTTTAATAGTGCATTTACAATATTCTTGATATTTTCAAATGTGTTTAAGAAGTATACCTGTAAGATAATTTTCTCTAACATATGCTTCCTGTTAAGTAGCACTTAAATTTAACTTTTCTATATACATATTCATTGATAATCATGGTGAAAGATTTCTATATCTCTGGATAAACCTCACATTAATAAAGTAAATAATTTAGTAGAATTCTAAAAAAAATGGCTTTCTGTTTTACTGTGTTATATTTATGTCTTTTAAATTTCTAAAATAAGTACAAAGGAAGAAGGAACTACTACCCTTTGCAACATCATGGATGGAACTGGAAAGCATTATGCTGAGCGAAATAAGCCAGGCAATGAAAGACAAATACCATATGATATCACCGTTAACAGGGATCTAAACAAAACAAACAAGCAAGCAAAATATGACCAATGACACTCAATTACGGAACAGGCTGACAGGGTCCAGAGGGGAGAGGGGAGAGAATCATAGGGGAAAAGGGGATGGACTCACATGAACAAGTATAAAGGACACATGGACAATAACTAAGGGTGGGGGGCAGAAATGGGAGGGAGGCAGGGAGCATGGGGTGGGGGGCGGGCAGGGTTGGGAATATAAGACAGAAAGCTGTACTTGAACAAGAATTAAATTAGAAAAATTATTTAAAAAATAAAAAATAAAATAAAAAATAAGTACAAATTATATATTAGATTGAAAAAGCCAACCAGGTAAATTTAATATTTTGCAAAATTAATTAATCATGAAATATGAAAGCTGTGTGTACTTCTCTCATGACTGTGCTGGTAATTATCCCCCAAATACTAGTTTTTAAAAGCCTGCTCCAATTCTCTAAATAATTAACAATATTTTCTTTCTGTAATATTTACTGATATATATATATATATTACTGATAATATATATCAGTAAATATTACTGATATATATAAATATTTATATTTATAAATATATATATATATTCCCATCTGGAAAATTTTCAACCATTGTTAATATGATAAGAATGATTTGTATGACATTGATGTAACCTGTCAGCAAAGGAGGGTGGACTGGAATGCACATGCATGAATAATGACGACTTCACTGTACCAATCAGTGGGGGTAGTAGATGCTATTAAGTGAGCAACTGTGTGATCATCACACTCAAAATGACTTAGTGAGTAGAGCAAGGAATCTGATTAAATTTCACATTAAACTTGAACATTCCTCTGTGAAAGCTATTCAGTTGATTCAGAAGGCTGCAGCTATGGGCAACTGGTGATTGGCAGTTTCATCATGAGACTGCATCCACTCATGCATCATATCTCCTGCAGAGATTTTTGGTGATATTTCAAATCTCCCAGGTGACTCATCCCACTTACAGCCCAGATGTGGTGCCCTGTGACTTCTGGATTTTCCCAAAACTAAAATCACATTTGAAAGGGAAGAGATTTCATACTATCGATGAGATTCAGGAAAATATGACTGGGCAGCTGATGGCAATTGGGAGAACTGTGTGAGGTCCCAAGGTGCCTACTTTGAAAGGGATTGAAGTGTCATTGTCCTGGGTACAGTATTTCTTGTATCTTGTATCTTCTTCAATAAACATTTCTATTTTTCATAGTACATGGCTGGATACTTTCTGAACAGAGCTCATACATATTACTTCTTCAGGTTAAGGATAAAGTGCTGGGGATATTTTCAACTCCCAGGTGGTATGAAGTAGAGGGCTAGCATATTTCAACAGCAAAATCCAGTGCCATCTGGCCTGTCCAGGGGTGTGAGATGCAAAAAACTCTGCAGTTAGTCTCTCCTTTGCCACAGGAATTCTGCACATGAGTTTATATTTGAAGTCCAACAGAAAGTGCAAAATATTTGTAGAAAAATGTAGAATCATGTATAAGCAAGAGGAATGAAAGTGGTAACATTTTTTTATAACCTAATTTATTGGGTAAAATTTGAAGGGACAAAAATAGGTCACATATAGGTTATTATGCCAAAAATGATAAAAGGAAAAGTAACAGAGTCTGCAGTGAGAATCTTTGTTAAAGGGCAAATGAGGTACAAATCAAATTTGAGTAAAATGTGGAACACATTTTTCATTATAAAGTGTTAGCAATGGTGCAAACTTTCACCTGGCCAAAACAAAATCCAAGACTAATGATCAAAAATCAAGAATTTAAGCTAGTTATTTATGTTCCAAAACAAGGTTCCCTATTTATTATGTCAGCTAAAATGGAGGATGTGTTTTTGAGGACACTGTAAAGTTACCCAGCTCCTACAGATAGGTCCACTGTCATTTAAGGTTCCCCTTTTCCCTTGTCGTTTATTATATGCCAATGAAAACTTATGTCACTTTGGACTTCCTGTAAAAGAACAGCCCCTTGAAAATGAATGGGGAGTCTTACACCCACAGTGAGTGAATTAATATATCTGTACAACAAGTAGTTTTAGCTATGATTTGAAAATGAAGAAATTGATTCCCTCCCATGAGAAAAAAAACCCAGGAGGTCAGGAATTACATAAAAATACAATCTGTGTTAGTGGATATGCAGGATGGTTTCACTTTGTATTGTCACAAGAAAATGTCAGTTATATTACATGCTTCAGAATAGCTGTGCTCCCCCTTTACAGAGGAAGGGGATGTTTTCCATGCCTATACTGTCTATGAGGAGTGTCCCGTGAACAGGGTATCACTTACACAGTTCTTTAATTTGTGTGTAGTAGCAATAGTTGTAACCACTGAAATACAAAGCTAGCAATTTAATGCTTCCTTATAAAACCTTCATTTAGGCAGGCTGTCAGTGGTAATAAAGAGAACTTAATAAGGCAAAAATTTATAAATTTAAATAAGAATAAAATACTACCCAAAGCATAAAGAACAAAGTGTTTAAAGAAGAGTGTGGTAACCAGTGATTCCAAGCATACAGAATAATCTTGTTCTAAAAATTTTGGGCAGAGACAAGTTTTGCATGTTCATGCAGTCATAGGCCTGTTCTGAAAATGGTAGTCAGAAAATAAATATATAACAGAAACTGCCACCTGTGGAAAATTTCAGCCTTGGCTGGTGTGGCTTAGTGGATTGAGCATGGGCCTGTGAACCAGAGGATTGTGGTTCGATTCCCAGTCAGGGCATGTGTCTGTGTTGCAGGCCAGTTCCCAAAAGGGGATGCATGAGAGGCAACCATACGTTGATGTTTCTCTTCTTCTCTTCCCCTCTGAAGATAAATAAATAAAATCTTTTTTTTAAAAAAAGAAAATTTCAGTCTTCCTGTCTGGGGTTTAAAAAAAGTATTAATCATAAGCCTAAACTTGATTTTATACTGGGTTTAAATTTAAGATATATAGTTCAACGTGTTGGTCAAACACAAAATAAAAAATGCTTTAGGGAATGCAGATTGGTGCAGCCACTGTAGAAAGCAGTATGGAGTTACCTCAAAAATTAAAAATGAAACTGCCTTATGACCCAGATACTCCACTTCTGAAAATTTATCTGAAGAAACCCAAAACACGAATTTAAAAGAACATAAGCACCCCTGTGTTCATCGCAGCATTATTTACGGTCACCAAGATCTGGAAACAGCCAGACTGCCAACAGTAGATGAGTGGATAAAAAGGCTGTGGTACATTTACACAGTGGGATTCTACTCACCTCTAAAAAAGAAGACAATCTGAGATTTTGCAACAGTGTGGAGGGCCTAGAGAAGATTATGCTACATATAATAAGCCAGTCGTAGAAAGACAAGTACCATATGATTTCATTCGCATGTAGGATCTAATGGACAAAATGAAATAACAAGTAAAATAATGTCAGACTCATAGATAGAGAGCAGGCTGGCAGCTGCCAGAGTGTGGGTGTTGGGTGTGGGGTGTGGAAGGATTGAGCAAAAAAGAAAAAAAAGAGGAAAATTTCAGTGACATGGACAACAGTGTGGTGATATGGCGGGGGGCATTTAGAGGGTGGTGAAGGAGGGTGCAGGTAAGATAAATGTCGATGGACTGACTTGGCTTGGGGTGGTGGGCATAATGCAGTGCACAAATGATGTGTTATTGAATTGTGAACCTGAAACCTGTCTAATTTTGTTAATCGGTGTCACCCCAATGAAAACCATAAAAAGGAAATAAATAAAACTTTTAAAATGAATAACGTGTTAAAAGTTCACAAATACATAAAGAAAGTAAAACAGCAATAGTAGAGGACTAATTATCACATTATTTTTACTATAAACACAAGAGACTCAAATGCACTTTTGAAACCTATGATATATTTATGAACTTATAAGTGCATATGAAATACAAGGCTGATTTTTTTGCAATTGAATGTAATTCATATGTGGAATGTCTTTTTAATTCTTAAACAATTTGGATTAGAGTTAAAATAAAAAAAACAAGTAAAGTCTCTGAAAATGGCCTATAAGGAAGAGAAATGCTGTTTCCTTAGCAATGAAAATTATGTTCAATAAACAGTTTAACATATAATTGCTTTCTTTCATTTGCTGTCATGCTTGTCAGAACTAGAAGCTTGAAAATTAAAATTAGGGACCTTAATTAGAAGTTAGTTAAAGTGAACTAAATTTTATTATTCATCCAAAATAACTATAGAAAAATGTGTCACACCTGTCTGATAGAACCACTGACCCTTTCTTTGATAAAGGGTACATTTTTCCTTTTCAAAAATATGATTAATGCATTCAGTAGTTTATGGCTGACTCATATATTATAAAGTTAGATTTTAATTATAAAGTAATGTCTTAAAGTTGAAAATATCTACAAGTAGATGTTTTTTTCCAAGAGTCTCAATTCTGTTTTGCTTATTTCCTCCCAAAGCATGGGTGAATTATATCAAGTAATTTCCAAGTATGTGGTCTTTGACTATATTTGCACAAGAGTATTTGAATCTAATCTACTAAATATTCAATTCTAAGTGACTTCAAATAATATTAGAATTTTATGTACATAAAATGTAACTACAATTAAATTGAAATTATACATAAAATTTATTTATACTAAATATATGTTGAAAAATTTTAATATACTGAGTTTATAAATAGTACATATGTAAAGGTCTATCAATGCTCATCAAGAATGGTACTTACCTCAGGTGTATATTTGATACATTTACAGTTGGAAAATATTGGATTATGACAGACTTCTTAACAAGAGTAATAAGTTACACTACTTTTTATCTTCCAAGATTTAGAATTTAGTGAGAAATAAGATACAAGACAGATGAATGGAGATCAAATGTCAACAAACTATTGATAAAATTAATTTAAAATGTGGCTTTATGTGAGTGGCCAAGCAGGCTGACCATTATGGTTATAATCAAATTTATCCACAAATCTCTGGCACAGGTGGACAAATACAATGTTTTTTTTCCAAGAGAGGGGGTCCATTTCTTTCAGCTCACCATATGACTAAGAGCAGAGAATGCATTTTGAATGAAATCAGAATGTACCTTTAGTATGAAAGTGCATCCGAGAATGCAAAGATAAGAGGGATTTTATATGATATGGTTAGTTTCCTCTTCCACATCCCCAGGGAAGATGAAATTGCTCTCAAGTCCCAAAATTCTTGCTTCTGGAGAATACAGTGGGAATTCTTTCCCTCTATGCAATCAAAGTGTGGAATATCTCCGAACATTTAAAATAAATAATTTACACATCACCATGTGGAGTCTATAAATCTATGAGAATAAGAATTCCCCATTGACAAAATGAGTACATTTTAATATATAGGCATGGTTTTTCAATGCATCCAAACGTCGCTGTGATTGATGAATATTACAACTTTAAAGTATAAGTAAACATGAAATTATAATTTTCATCATTGTACATTTTCTCAGTCAATTGATATTAAAAGTACAACTACTATCCTTCAAGGTTCATATCACCTTGGAGCATTAAAAAGTTTTATTATACTAAAAAAAATACATGAACATAAATAATTTGTTTCTACTTATAACTGTTTTTTTAAAACATTGACCTGAATTGTGCCATTCTAGTTCATCTGAGTTCGTTTGATTATTAATTTTCAGTCTGAGAATAATTTTATATAAATTAAAAATTTAAATATTATGTAATGATTTTATAAAATATGGTATTCATAATTAATGTTTCACATTTTATAAGTTTCCTAGCAACAAGGGTTCTTTTCTGCTGGTTGCCTATTTTTAAACTGGCTTCTGTCTGAACTAAGTGCACCATATGTTTGTTAACTTTGGGGGGGGCTCAATGTTATTTTTTTATTTGACATTGCTTCCTGTGTAATTTCAACACACCAAAATAAACTGAATTAGTCTGATAATTGTCTTTTTTAAGGAGTGGAAACTAATCATTTGAGGTGTTCCAGGGACCCTTCTGGAAAACCTCAGTCATTCCCAGGTCAAAACTCTATTAATAATTTAAATTTTAGAATGAAAAATACGTCAAGAGGTTTGGACATTTGACAAAATAAGGTCATGAAACATTATGAAGCAATTATCCATTTAACCAAAGTAGTAATAAAATATTACAAACATAAACACATAAGTTTAAATATTTGTTAGAAGAACTTAGTTTTTATTATTTTTTTATTGTTTTTAAAGTACGGTTGTTGTCCTCCAATCACTTTCTCTAAAACCACCCAACCTCACCTCTCATCCCCAATCCTACCCCCCTTTGGCCTTCTCCATGTATCCTTTATACACGCTCCTTGACGACCTTCCTCCTTTTCCCTTCCCCATTACCCCCTCCCTCTTCCCCTCTGGTCACTGTCAGCTTGTTCTTTATTTCAATGTCTCCGGTTATATTTTGCTTGCTTGTTTGTTCTGTTAACCATTGAAGGAGAAAGAAAATCTAGAGATAAAAGTCTAGATTTCTTATAAGTAGAAAGGTAACATAGAGTTGTGGTTAGGAGCATAGAGTTTTGGAAAGCTAGGCAGTCTAGATTTCAGTTCCAAGTTTTCCATTATGTAACTGTCTGGTCTAAATTTCCCCATGTTTAATGGAGATAATCTTATGAGGAATGAAATATACAGGTTCCAGCACAAATAATTCCCCCTTTTTGTTAAAAAGCTTTTGTTAACAAATCATAAATATGTAATTTTGTAACATAACAATATCAAACTCAAGCACACCATATGACATTTTAAGTGAAATGTTCAAAGTAAAGCTATAAATTATTACACCCATATTATTACCCTACCAACTATACTCAAACAGGCATTACATCTACTGGACCCAGTATATTATATAAAGGGCTAGTGATAGTGTGTGACTTCTGCTAGCAATAAAACTAAATTCCAAGGAAGTTAAATGGCACCCTCAAATGTCACATTACTCAGGTTCAAAGTCAAGTTTTATAATGATAGTACAATGTGTTTGCAACTACTTTTTCAAACACACATCTAAGCAATACACTTATATTTTTCTTTCTACCTTAGAAGTGTAGTAGCACTACTGAATATTATCTAACTTGGGGCCTTGAAAATTAATTTCATATAATGATCATTAACTCAGAATATATTTTTTAGGAAGTGGATTTTCCACTGAAAAGGCTTCTAAACAAACTAATAAAATATATATGGCAATACATTTTAACTTTAAACACTGCTATTGTATTGGGTATAAATGCATTAAAATGTTAAGTGGTATTTTTTGTCATTGAAAACTGTTTCATCTTTTATTTTTATTGGATTATATGTTCTGAAACCTTTAAATTCATTTTTTCTTCCTGAATCTTTTGTTCCAAATATCTAAGAAGCTACTAAGTAGTGATTAGCAAGAAAAAAATGGAATATTCCTCACTTAGACTGTAAGCTCTGAGACAGAATATATGCCTTATGTACCAGTACATTCCCCAACAAATTTAATGGTACTGTCTCTTCCATGGCTAGTGTTAAAAATAAAGTTGATAAATTAATGCCTTAGCAAGTTACTGCAGTATCAACGGTGAGGTCTAGTTTTCTAAATAATAATTTAAAATTAAAAAATACGTTCCTTACAAACAAAGAGAGGATATCACAAAAGTGTGTTTACTAGAAAAATCCTGTTCAAGAGATTTTAATTTACTATCTATAAGAAAAAAAACTGTACACTTATTTCTATTGAGTAGTAGTGAATATTAGTTCTATCATAATGGAGGATGTATCACTATGCCTATGATGTGTTGGAGAATCCATATGCAATCATAGCATAAGAATGGATTTATTGAGCAAAAAACAAGCCTAAAATTTGAATGTACATGAAATACCTTCTCAAGATTATGCTTCTGGCCTTATGAGATCAAATACAGCTAGACAATGAAAAGGAATAAAAATTATGTGCTAATTTTTATGTGCTAATACACATGAAAAGATTTCATTAAATTTAGTTGGTGTCTAATGTTAAATTATGAAAATACGACTCTATATAAAATTATTAAATGGGGAAGAATTATTTTCAACTACACAAAAGAAAATTGAATTGATATAAATATTCTGATAAACTTATAGGCTACTCAGTCAAACCAAGAACATGAATGAAATTTTTCATACATAAATTCAAACATAGACAGGGCAGTAATAAGAAGAATGTTAAACTAGATCATCTTACTCATAAACACATAAATTAATTGGCTAATAGTTTTATCTCTATGAAGTTTTTGAAAGCAATTATAGCTAATCTAGATAGAATTACGGCTTTTTTTGTTAAGATATTGTCGGGCTTCCTGCCCAGCTTCAGGAGTAAATCATGACAGGTCCAAGGCAACGCCAGTTGTTTGCTTCCTCTCTCAGACTTACTAACTGTGCGCAAATGGCACAGACCTGGGTGATGAGATAAGAAATATGGCCAGTGCTGAGGGGCTTCGGTAAAAGGTTTTCATTTGACACTCTTATTATATTTGGTATAAATTTATTAAAAATGTTCAATGACGTTAATAATAAAGAAAACTTGGTCATGGCCACAATGAATTCTCCTGAACCAGACATCTCCAGAAAAGAAAAAAACAAAAACAAAAACACGAGAATGTGATACCTAGGGTTTCTATAGACATTCTTGGAAAATAAGGGCAGGTTAAATGAGGACAAGTCAGTCCTATGACCTAAAAGTGATAGAACAGAAATATACAAAGGATTTGGGTATTTGATGATGTCATGTTTTTATAAAATCAAGCAGTAATCATGTTCCCTTTGATTTGTTTGTTATATGAGGTAAAATAGACACACACACTCCTCCTCTTAGGTGAACTTAATCAATGACAAAATTTTCTTTTATTTGGAAAAGATAGAATTTAGAAAAAAACTAACCAATGAAAAACATCTTTGAAGATGCAAAGGATATAGAGATATAGTTAAACAAAAAATTCATTTCAACAAAAATTTTATATTGACTATTGAAAGTGCTGTACCAAATAGAAGACATATAACATTATATATGTATGTATTTTATGTATTGTATATACATGTTTACATATCATTTGTGCAAAAATCTGTGTGTATATATGTGTGTATATCTAGGTAGACAAGCACTATTAAAGCACTTACTATCAAGTGGAAAATACAGATGTATGAAATATAAAACAAATAGGTGTTATGCTCTCCTTGTAACAAGGCAAGTCGAAACAATAGGAACTTAAATATTAACATTAGCAGGAAATGTATTATTTGATTTAGCTAATTTCAATTGTAAGAAAATTATATTTAATTTTGTATAAGGTTACTAATTATATTATACATCCTGCAACAGAGTGACAAAATAAATTGTTCTTTTATCATTTACCGTATTTTGTCAGAACAGAAAATTTCTGTTCATCCTTCACTGTGACCTCAGATAGGTGATCGGAATAAGAGCCCAAATTGGATCCCAGGAAATACTTCCCAGGAGCACCCACTTCGGATTCCTAGGAATATAGTATGTCACTGGAATATGTGCTTCTGGTTTTTCACTGGTCTGAGAAAATAGTTGTGTAAAATAAAAGAAAGCAGAGCACACGCATACACATACAAGCATATGCACGTGCACACACACCCGACATTTTTCTTTCAACATAAATCCTTTTAATATGTTAATTAATATATTAATCTTTATCACATGATCTTGTCCTAGGGAGTGGGATTATCTAGTTCCTACAAATTACTACCAGTGTTTGAGTGGAGTAGCATGGTGGGAACCATTCACAAATGCATTATATGGGGGAAGATGAAAGAGACGCAGTACAGCTGTCCCGTCGTCGGCCCTCATTAGCCTTAGACCTCGTTGACTATTTAAAACGTCAGTTCAGCACCCTAGAAGTATGTGCTAATGCAAGTACAATGGACAGATTGTCTAAAAAATTCCAACAACTGGGAGATTTAATAAAATTCAGCAAGAATTTATCGATCATTGATTGTGTAGGTATTTTTAAGAGACATAATCTTGAGAGACAGACCAAATGTTAAACAAAAGAAGCATCACTCAAGATATTTGTTGATGAAAAGGTCAAGCTGTGTGTCACAATTTGTGTCACAGGTTGTCAGAAGATAAATATCTAACTGTGAGCTGGGTGCATTAAGGCAAAATGCATAGCATGGAGGGTACAGTCCAAAGAGGAAGCTTGACATACAATCGGATTGATATTGATTCTAGTTGGTGAGAGGGCATGAATTCTGTCTTAATTTTTAATCTCCCAGACATAAATAACGAGAGAGATTTAAACGTAATCCAGTTTATTTGGGACTGGCCCTGTGCAGCCTGTTTGGAGCTATCAGTGATCCATAGCATGTGGCTCCCTCTCCTCGCCGCGTGTGTGTGCAGAAAGGTGTGTGCACAACAAAACTGGCTTTTACCAGCGCCAGGCCCAGGGGAAGGTCAACTAAAATCGGAGAACTCCCAGAAATCTGCCTTAGTTATTAAACTTAATAAATGATATGGCTTCAAGATGTTCTCAGAAGCTTGGCGTAAGTGCCCCAGAGCAGAGCAAGAATGATTCCTGTGGGCAGGATTGTTGTCCTTCAGGCCTGATGCCACCCGGAGAGGATGGTTCTGGGTGAGAAATATGGTTCCTGCAGTATGGGGAATGACTCAGCACAAGGCTGCTGTTCCTTCACATCTCTCCTCAGAGCCCCCAGCCCCCGCTCTCCTCCTGCATCTCTACTTCACTCTGTCCTCCCTCTGCTGGAGCCCAGAGTCAGTGACTGCCAATAGAATTTTGTGTGTTGGTGCTTTAAGAGGCTCTCTGCATTTCCAGCCTTCCCCTCCTTGGTGGACAGAAACCACACTGCTTTTCACAGTTGGATGTTATCTGAGTTCCTTTTCTGGTTCTGGTGCTATAGGCTGGGGAGCCCAGCTTGGGGTTTAGACCCCATCCTTCTCAGGAGGATCCCCCAGCCACTTAAATATCCCTCCAGAACTTCATCTGCCTCCTGTGGGAGCCCAGCCAGCCCTCTTGCATCTTCTCTTCACTTCCTACCAGTCATGTTGTGGTGATGTGGCTTCTTCCATCTGTGCATAGTTATAAAATTTCTCTCCAGTTAGTGCTCAGTTGGCTTTTCAGCGTGATTTTTTTACAGTCTAGTTGTAAATCCAGATTGGTCCTGGGAGAAGGTTTGTGTAACTCCCATTTACTCCTCCACCATCTTGGGTCTCCAAAGAGTTCCTTCCGGAAGTGATATGATAAGGAAGCAGCAAAACAAGATGGGAGAGAGAATTCCAATAAAAGATGCTTTATTGAACAGATTACTGATGTCAATAACTGTATTTTAATTCTGCTAGGGAACTCTAAAAAATATTTTGAACATGCCCCAGAGTTTCCCTACTCAAGGATTACAGAAGCTGGGGTATTTACCAAACTGCTCAGTGCGTAACTTCTCCAGAGCTGTTTTTGAAGGAATGAATTTCCCAGAAAGTGAGGCTTCCTTTGCTTGCAGGCTGAGCAAACAGCTTTAATTGCGAGAAGTCATCAAAATGTTTCTTATATTGATGCTTAGAACCCATCAGTCAGAAGCACACAGGGGTGCTAAGTAGACATGGGCAGGGAGAATACAAATAGCATCGCTGGTGTCCACCCTTCACTGTCACTAATGAAGTGGTATTGTGTCGCAGATTTTAAGAAAGAAGAGAAATTTTAACAGGAAGATTAATGGATAAGCGATAGTGCCCATTATTGAAGTGCTCAATACCCTACTATTGATCTCATGTCCATAGCACTCATTCTGGACAATCCTTTCTAGGTTATCACTTCTTTGGTATAATGCACTTGTCAGGTAAGTCAACCAAAGCCCTTGTTCCTAAGGAATTTGAACTCTTGGTTTCTGTGAAAATTTTTTCTTTGAGATGTTCAGTAAATTTCTTGTTTCCTAATAAGTTGTCTTGATGCAATTGTACATTCATAATTAACAAGACAAGTAAACACCAAGTGAATCCCTTCTCTGCTCTGGACTCAATGTTCTCATTATATCTATTTAGGATAATTAGGATCAATTACCTTTGCAAGAACAGTAGCCAATTTCTTTTTCTAGCATGGGAATTCTAAATTACTCATATGACACCTATAACTTTAGGTTTAGTAAATCATGTCTGTGCCCTTCAAGGCAGCTTTCCACACCTCTGGGAAACACTTGACCTCTAATTCTTCAGTCTGAAGTTGAGGGATTGGAGGCACGAAGTCCTGAGAGGGTCAGCAGGAGTGATGATGAGAAGAGAGGCCATGCCTACTTCCACCTTTTGTTCCCTGGACCTGTATTCTGTCACTGCAAATACAGCATTATTTGATGGCTGTTAATACAGAGTATATATCATATATAGAACCACAAACTAGCAGGGCTACATCCCTAAGCAGAAAAATTAGCTGCATCAAAGAAATAATTCCAACAGGATAATTATATGATAATTATCAAGATAGAAGTTTCTAAGTAATCTGTTATATGATTTGATCAGAAAATTTTTTGATTATATATTGCCACACATCCTTTGTCAAAAAGTGAGTTCCTTGGTCTAAGGTGATGTTATTTATGTAGGATAACATATCAGACACTCTGTGAGCACCTAATAGTGGTTTTTGAATGGTTAGTAACAATTCAAAGGACTTCTGAATGGTTAGTAACAATATCTGTAATATGTATTGATCTCCATTAGGACATGATACTTTCCCTCTAGGGTAGAAAGGATTCAGTTTAATCAACTTTTCCAAAATGGCAGTTTGTTTTCCTTAAACTCTGACAATATACCAGGCTGGTGTCCTGTATCTGTTTGCTCACTATTTGGTCAGCAGTAGCAATAGATCAATCAGTCTTGGTGACTGGCAGTCGCACCTGTTGGACCCTTGCAGATGCTATATTCTGTCCCCAGACTACTCTACCTATGGGTCCATTACACTTCCACGGATATGACAGAAAAAAAAGAGAGATAATGGCTGACATCCATTGAACAAGTCATTCTCTCTTCTCGATTATTACCTTTTATTATCTTTACAGTGGGCATTTATGTGAGTGAAAAGACTCACATGTTTTGTATACACTCTCATGAGCCAACTAACATGCCTTTCACCTTGTATCCAATACATATTCCAATTTCAATGAATATTTCCCAAGGTCTTTAAATATATTCCTACAAAGGCTATGTCTTTCCCACATCAAATTGATAACTATGCATACTGCTTTAATATCTGAGCGCTGGAAGCATTTTCTTTAAACACTGTATTGCAAGACCACTGCTGTCTTATGATAGCCCTCAATTTCTGCTTTACTAACATTTAATCTGACTTACCTCTGAACAAGACCTTGAAATTTTCCTCTCTGTCAACTAGTCATAGCAATCACCCCTAACCCCAGCAAAGCTATGGGTGTGAACTTAGTGTCATGTCAATGTAATAAAAGTAAATGA
This sequence comes from Sturnira hondurensis, assembly GCF_014824575.4. NCBI lineage: Eukaryota > Metazoa > Chordata > Mammalia > Chiroptera > Phyllostomidae > Sturnira > Sturnira hondurensis. Next base: position 11,327,642 of record NW_028093985.1, on the reverse strand, counting down.
TAAGTGACAATGGGGTCTAGGGGACCTCTTGTGTTCTTTAAATCTTATTAGGCCTGGGTTCAAATATGCTAGTTCCATTTTAGGACATGGTGGATCAGAAACTATCAAGTTCATGGTGTGTAGCTCTCATCCTACGGACAATCGATACAGCATAGTCAGGTTTTTTGAGACTTACTGGGATTTCTTTTAACTTGCACTGAGACTCTTCTGTCATGGATTGTCAGAAACTAGATTTGATTTTTGACTAGTCTTTTTGATTTTGGTGATATTAGCTGAAGATTTCCTTCACAAGCATCATTTCTCACTTACTCACCTCCCACATATAGGGTTACTTTTGCAAATTTATGCAACATCAACCTGCATTTATTCGTATTATACACTTCTTTTTCCTGCTTTTTTCTTCAACTTCTGTCAAGTTTATATTAACGTTTTGTGTCAAAGCTATTAATATTTTCTGTTTGTATTATTAATATGTAAAGGATATTTAATGATGCCAATTTATGAATTTTATATTTTGTTTTATAAATTAGGAATGTCACATTCCTCTGTTTCATTCAAAGGATACTTTTTTAGTACAAAAATGGAATGGATTTTCCAGTATTCATTGCCTGGATTTTTACCATATTATCTATCACTAAGGAACTGGGTGGTAACAAAATAACATTCAGAGGTTTGGGAAGAAAAAAAGCAAACAAGAGTTTTTACTCTGTGAATGTGTTATTTTACATGAACTAAAATATTGTGTTTCCTCAACTTTACACTTCTAAAATGAGATGTACAGTTAGGAGGGTCCCTAATTGCTTCCACTCCTAAAATGATATGATTTTGACTCAAATTAGGCGGTTACATCTACTTGTATATTAACAGTTGCCTCTAGGTAGCTTCAGGGGAGTGGTTCCTGGACTGTTGCAGGTGCCCAGACGCACTTGTGCTCCAGTCCCTTAGTAATGGCTCAATATTCTCATATAACCTATGGAAATATTTCTGTACACTTTAAATAACTTCTAGATGACTTATAATGCCAAATACAATGTAATTGTTTTGTAAAGAGTTGTTATAATATCTAGTTAAACAGATAATGACAAGAAAAATGTGTGCACATGTTCAGTATAGGTGCAGCCATCCTTGGCCTGAATATAGGTCACAGTAGAGCAATGTAACATTTTTGTATGTGTTTGACCCCTGGTTGGTTGAATCCATGGATGTGGAAACTGCAGTTATTGATGGTTGATTGCATTCTAGTTAGCTTCTAGCTAAATTACAGCATTAAGTTTTCAATAATCTAGAATTCTAAATGTAACCAGAAAACAAATTATACCCTGAATATGCTTATTTTAATATTTTTAGCTGATTATAAATTACATGGATAATTCTTATCATCATAAGTAACTTCAGAAACATAGAATCTTTTGTTGTTTTATAGTCTAAGTGGCAGGCCATTTTTTACTACAGCCTAAACTTTCTCCAGAGACCAACCTTGCTCTTCTAAACCTTGTGAGACACCTGATAAGCTGAGCGATACTCCCAAGCTAGCACATAACTCAGTGGGTTTTCAATTTTGAAGTGCTAACCCACTTCAAAATAAGCCTTCTAATCACTGTGTCTTGGAGGGAGGGTAGATAGTTTGTGTAGGTAGACAGTTTATTTTTCATGAGATGTTCTGATATCGGTATGCCCTCAAGGACTGGACATCTGAAACCTTCACCACTGTGACAGGCCTCTGAATCCTTAGAGGGCTTACTCTCCCACCTCTGACATACATTTTCATATCAGAGGCTCCAGAACAGTTGCCACTTTCTGCTCACAAGTTTTGATGAAAATCGTACCATCAGTAGAATTGACTTAACAGTGAGAATACTCCCTGGCTGATGTGGCTCAGTGGATTGAATGTGGCCTGCAAACCAAAGGGTGCCTGATTTGATTCCCAGTCAGGACATATGCCTGGGTTGCGGGCCAGGTCACCAGTAGGGGGTTGTGAGAGACAACCACACATTGAGATTTCTCTCTCTTTCTCCCTCCCTTCCCCTCTCTCTAAAAATAGATAAATAAAATGTTTTTAAACAAACATTAAAATTACTAATTCTGATTTTTAATATTTTATTCCATTAAAATTAAGAAGTTTATATAAGAAACAAGTTATTTTTAAGTTCGTTTTAAAATGTTATTTCTTTAGTATAAACATTTTCTTCTCAGAGAAACTGTTCCTATTAGTAATAGGTTATTTTTTCCTCTTATTCACTGGAATGCATTATAAGTACTAAGTTCACGGATATGACATCAATATAACCTCTGCATCTGTAAGTATTGCTCCGTGCAAATGAATTGGTCAATGCATGATCAGAAACTCCTATTCCAAATATGCATCTAATGTCAATACAAATGACAGCTGAGGCCATTGCATGCACAAGTTTCTCATTATTTAGAGCAGTTTCTGTGTCCTGTGAATTTTTTGACATCGATATATATTTGGAGGTACTATTCTCATCTTCCTTCATATATGCAACTCACTGAAGCACTAAGTGTTGAGTATTGGCTATTCTCATTGATGGTGATAAAATGTACTCACTTTTTGATGAATAGCCTTTCCCCCATTTATATATTCATGATAGCTACATTTTGCTGATTATAGATATAGGTTATCAGCCAATACAATGCAAATTGAGATCTTTGCAAATACTAGTTTGTGCCATTTGAATTAGTGATAAAATAATAGGAAATAAGAAAAGGAAGACAGATGACTTTGTACTGTTATCACTAGAGGAGATCTGAAAATGGGAATTCAGTTTAATTGCATATACCAAAGGCTCCAAGTATTAAAAGATTAACCCAGATCAAAGCTTGTTTCTCTTCTTTGTAAAGATATGAAGGTGATATTCTATATTTAGACTGACAAGGTTATTATACATAATTCTCCAAGTTTGATGTTCCAGCATTATGATTCTGGATAGCAAGGGTTTGACTCTCATTCTCAAATAACATCCAAGATATACTCGTGTTATCATCTGTAACAGTTACATTCCTGGGAGAATAAAGAAGGTGCAGGGATACCTAAATGATTCAGTCAAAGAGTCTTATAAGAAAATGTTCTGGAAGCTTCTCCGTACTTTAAAATGGTATCTCAGCAACCAGGACTTTATCTCATACCCATACTTAGTCACTAAGGAGTTAGGAATATATAGTTTTATCTCTGTGTGTGGCTAATTACTCACTTAAAATGATTTTGCCACTGAAAGTAAAGATCTATAAGAAATAAAAGCTAAAATTTGTTAGTACACTTTGACTTCAGGTATTCCAATGTTTATCTTGTTTGAAGTTCATGAAAATTCTCATAAGGTAAATTAATGTATTTCACACTGAAATGTTAGATGTACTTTTGTATGGTTAGCTATTTCCAGAGAGGTACAGAGTGTAAAGAAAAGCAATGAAGAATTTAAGTATTTCATATCAAGAGTACACATTTTTAAGTCATTGTGTACCAGAAGCAGATAAAACATAAGGAATGAAAATTACATTATTAAAAAGAAAAAGAAAAAAAAAGAAAAAAAAAACATAAGGAATGAAATTAAGTCATTTTCAAAATATGATTCTTTATGTTGGCACAGGTAACTTCACTATTAGGTATTGCTTGCTGATCAACAGGCCTTGTTCCAAAGATGGTATTAGAAAAGGATGTGTGTTCCATCCATGCTGTCACAAAGGATAGGAGCTCCTTATTTCTTTCTTTCTGCTGCATAGAATTCCATTGTGTAAATGTACCATGGTTTTTTGATCCATTCATTTACTGATGGGCTGGAAAGCACTATACTAAGTGAAATAAACCAGGCAGTAAAAGAAAAATACCATATGATCTCACCTTTAACCGGAACCTAATCAACAAAACAAACAAACAAAATATAGCCAAAGACACTGAAATAGAGAACAGGCTGACAGTGACTAGCAGAGACAGGGGAGGGAATTTCAGGGCAAAAGGGGAAGGGTTTGCAGGAAGAAGCATAAAGGACACATGGACAAAAACAAGGGGGTTGGAAAAGAGAGGGAGGTGGGGAGGGCTGGGGGGTGGACTGGGATGGGAGTAAAAAGCAGAAAACTGTACCTAAACAATTAAAATTAAAAAAGGAAAAAAAAAGAAAAGGATGTATGACTTAATCCTTCATAGCATATAAGGACTCATATGATTTTGGAAACTTAAAAACCTGACACTCCATTTATATACAATTTTGTTAAGTGTGAATAAGAGGCACAAAGCAAACAATATATGGTTGATGCCAGAATATGTACCTCATCAAATTTACTTTCTAATAACAAGGTCACAGGCCTTAGACCTACCTACTCTTATATCCATCACCATCACTACCTCATAAAACAAATACTTCATTTGCTTCCTAAATCATTCTCCCCCAAATACACAGAATAAAATGGATATGTAGTTAAGTAATAGACTCAAATCAGAGATGCTCAGAATGGATGAAAAACAAAAGGCACACATTAGTTTCAAAAACACAAGTAGGTTGAAAAAATAAAAGACGGAGAGAAACTTGACTCTGGGTGGTGAGCGCACAGTGTGATATACAATCATAGGTAATAGAATAATACACCTGAAACTTATATAATGTTTTATTAGCCAAGGTCACTACAGTGAATTTAATTAAATAAAAAAGAAAGTTAAAGGATAGAAAATACATTTCATAAAATAGTAACCATATAAGAACTAGAGTAGCTATAAGAATATTAGACAAAATAGACTTTAAAACAATAAGTATTTCTAGGAACAAAGGAGGGAATAGTCTAAGCATAACAGGGTCAGTTCATCCAGAAGATGCACCAATTATGTATGCACACTTAAATACCAAGTCTGAACCAAAGAATGGGTCTATGTGACTCACATTGTAATGGTTGATTTTCTCCTTGAAAATAAAGCCAATAGGATATATGCAAGATAAAAAATTCATCATAGAAGTGGGTTTACCTAGTTATGGTGTCTCAAAAGTTCCACAATCTGCTGTCTGCAAGCTGAAGAATCAGGAAAGCTGGTGGTGTAATTAGCCAGGGTTCAAAAGCCTGAGAATCTCAGGGCCAATGATAGATGTGTATCCCAGTCTGAGTCTGAAAGATCATGTACCAGAAACATCAACACCCAAGGGCAAGAAAAATGGATGGATACGTTTCAGCTCAAACAGTGAAAGTGAATTCTTTCCTCTGCTTTTTTTGTTCTGTGCCAGTTCCCACAGATTGGATGATGCCGAGTGGGCACCAAGGTGAGGGTGGATTTTCCTTACTCAGCCTGCTGATTCAAGTACTAACCTCTTCAAGAGACACTCTCGCAGATACAACCACAAATAATGTGTTGCCAGTTCTCTGAACAGCTCTTAGCCCAGTCAAGTTGCTTCATAAAATTAACCATCTTATATACCTAGTCTAACACTGACCTAATGCTCCTGCATTGTGTTGTATTTTCATTTTTGTCCTTGAACTGGCTGCTTGATTTTAATCTACACAGAAATGATGTAGTCCAAGAAACTGCAATTTGCAGTAAGCATTCGTACGGAGAAAATTATTATCTGGAGGGCCAACTAAAGTGTTTTAATTAGAATGGCATAACTTCTAGAATAGATTGTACCTTTACCAGTGTTCCTAATTATAAGCATTTAAATTATATTTAATGTTTACTAATTTTGTATTTATTATGTGATTCAACTGTATTGAGAATCTTCATATATTATACCTCTTATGTATGTAATATAAATGTAATACAGTCATCCTAATTTGTTGAGATGAATCTCAGTTTCACATAGAAACATAAGAACAACATGCTCCTTATTCACTAGTCAGTAGGCAATAAAGTCAGTATTTTGAACAAGGTTGAGATTATATATTATATTAGTTTTCTTTGATGCCTAAAAATTACCACCTACTTAAGCAGCATAAAACAGTCATAAAAATGTGTACCAAATAACAGAGCCTCAAAATTTGTGAAGTGCTGTGTCCAGGGAGCTCAGCTGGTTAGAGTATTGTCCGGATACCAAGGTTGTGGGTTTGATCTCTGGTTAGGGAACATACAAAAAGGAACCAGTGAATGCATAAGTAATTGGAACAACAAATCCATGCTTCTCTATCTCCCTTTCTGTTCCCTTCTTCTCCCTCTCTCTCTAAAATCAATCAATCAATCAATCAACCAGTCAATGTGAAGAAAAATTGATAGAATTGAAGGGAGATAAAATAGAATGTTATATAAAAATAGTTGGAGAGTTTGATAATCAACTTTCAACAGTAGAAAGACTATCTAGACAGAATAACAATAAATAATTGAGAATTTAAAAGCACTATGAACCAACTAGACTTACAAGATATCTAGATTTCTCTTCACTCAAAATAGAAAAACACAAGTACATATGGAACACTTTAAGACAGATATATATTAGGCTATGAAACAAGTCCCAATAATTTTTGAAAGATTCAAATCATAAAAATATTTTCTCTGATTATAAGAAAGATATAAATCAATAAAAGAAAAAATATGGATAATTTCTAAACATTTAGAAATTAAACATCATACTCTAAAATTCTAAAGATCAAGGATGAAATTTCTGATTTCACAAGAAAAAAATTTTGATAGTATTTTAGATAAATTTGGGGGGGGGGAGATACATTGTGATGATGGAAACCAAACATACAGCACCTCAAAACTTGTTGGGTGTGGCAGAGGGCATGCTCAGAAGTCAATACAGCTGGGAAGGCCTAAATTTGAAACTAGGAAAATGTTTAAACCAATAACCTAATATTACTTTTGAAGAACTAGAAAAGTAAGAACAAATTAAACTGACAGCTAGCAGGATGAAAGAAATAATAAAAATCAGATCAGAGACAAGTGAAGCAGAATGTAGAAAACAGTGAAGATAACAAAATCAAATTGTTCTTTGAAAAGATCAACACAATTGAAAAAACTTCAGGTATGGAGACTGAAGACAACAATAGTGAAGATGCAAATTAAAACCAGAAGATAAATGGGGGCATTAACACTGGTTCTATAGAAGTAAAAATTATTAAAAGGAAATGAACAATCATATGCCAGTACATTAAATAACAGATGAAATGGATACATTTCTAGAAATACACAAAATATCAGAATTGACTCAAGATGAAATAGGAATCTGAGAAGACCTATAACAAGTAAAGATTGTGTCAGTCATCAAAAACCTTCCAACAAAGAAAAAAGCAAGGCCAGGTGACTTTACTGTAAATTCTATCAACCTTTAAAGAATTAATGCCAGTTATTTTCAAACTATTCTTAAACATATGAAAGACCAGTTTTTAAAAATTTTTTCAGACATGTATTTATTTATTTATTTATTTATTTATCTTTAGAGAGGAAGGAAGGGAAAGAGAGAAGGAGAGAAATATCAATGTATGGTTGTCTCTCGTGAGTCCCCTGCTGGGAACTGGCCTGCAACCCAGGCATGTGCCCTGACTGGGAATCGAACTGTGATCGTGTGGTTCCCAGGCCCATGCTCAATACACTGAGCTACACCAGCCAGGGCTAATAAATATTTTATATATTTATTTTTAAAGAGAGGGTATGGAAAGGAGAAAGAGTGAGTGAAAAACATCAGTGCGTGGTTGCCTCTCATGTGTCCCCCACTGGGGACCTGGCCTGCAACCCAGGCATGTGCCCTGACTGGGAATCGAGTCAGCGACCCTTTGCTTCACAGGACCATGCTCAATCCACTGAACAACACCAGCCAGGGCGAGAGACCACTTTTAACTCATTTGATGAGGGCAGCAGTACTCTGATACAAAAGCCAACCATGGTCATCACAAGAGAAAACTATGGACCACAATCCTTTGTAAGTATAGATGCAAAACTCCTACAAAAATTCTGACAAACCAAATTCAGCAACATGTTAAAAAATTGTAGGCCATGGTTGAATGGGATTTATTATGAGAATGCAAGACTGTATTGATATTAGACAATTAGTCAATGTAAGATACTGATACACCACTTTAATAGATCATGGAGACAAAAATTCCCATGATCATCTCATTGAGGCAGAAATTAAACAAATTCCCATTTGAGGCAGAAATAAAACATTTATGAAAATTCAACATGCTGACATGAAAAAACACTCAGAAATCTAATAGTAGAAGGGAACTTCTTCAATATGATAAAGGGCATATTTTGAAAAACGCATAGTTCACATCATTTCCAATAATGAAATAATGACAGACTGACATGTCTTCTAAGAATTAGAAGAGGAATAAAGAATAAGATACAATGCTCACTTTTACCACTACTGTTCAGCATTGTACTGGAAATTCTAGCCAGAATAATGAATGGACAAATGAAAGCAAGGTAGTGAAAAGACAAGGCATCCAGAATGATAAGAAAAAACAATATTATCTGAATTCATAGATGGCATGATGCATGATCTTATCAAAACAGAATCTAAAAGAATTTTTAAAATTTTTTATTTTTATTTCAATGACTTAAGCATAGTTGTGGAGTATAAAAGCAACAAAGTCACTTGTGTTTTATATGTCAGCAATTAATAATGTAAGAAGGAAGTTAGAAAATAATTCATCTTACTACACCATTCAAAAGAATACCAAGGAAGAAATTTAAGGCAGGCAGAGAAGGATATACACACTGCAAACCATAAAACATTGCTAGAAGAAATGAAAGAAGATCAAAATAAATGGAAAGAAAGCCTATACGCATGGATTGGAAAACTTAATACTACCAAAATGGCAGTACTACCCAAGGCAATCTACATACTGAATGCAGTCCCAATGAAAGTTCCAACAGACTTCCCCCCCCTAGAATTGGAGAAGTTGATTTGTACATTAATATAGAATTGCAAAGGGCCCTAAATAGCCAAAAAACAATGTTAAAATTAAGAACAACATTGGAGAACTCAATTTCCTGATTTCAAAACTTTCTACAAAACAACAGTAATCAAAACAATATTATACTGACATAAAGTTAGAATACAACCTTTCAAAACAGAATTGAGAATTTAGAAATAAACCCATCTATCAATGAAAAATCAATTTAAACAAGAATGACAAGGCCATTAAGTGAGGGATATAGTCTAACAAGAATAATCTCTTTAACAGGTGATAGGAAAAGTGTATATCCACATACAAAAATAAAGTTAGATTCTTACCTTACACCAAGTATAAAAATTAACTGAAAATAAATCAGAGACCTAAACAGATGTTTTAAAGTGATAAAACTCCTAGAAAGCACAGGGGGAAAGTTCATGACATTGGATTTCACAATGACTTCTAGGATATGACAACAAAAGTACAAGCAGAAAAAGGAAAAAATATTAATCAAATGATCAAATTTTAAGTTTTGTGTATCAAAGGACATTATCAAGAAAGTTAAAAGACAACCTACAGGATGGATGACACTATGCAAATCATGTATCTGATAAGGTCTAATATCCAGAATACATTCATGATTGTTTATAGCAGCAATATTCACAATTACCCAAATGTGGAAACAACTCAAATATTCATCAAGGGATGAATAAACATATTGTGATATATACATACAATGGTATATTCAGACATAAAAAGGGATGACATATTAATACATATTAAGTGTGGAAGTGAAAACATGTGAAGTGAAAGAAGTCAGACACAAAGGGTTACATATTGTGTGATTTCATTATATGTATTTTCCAGAATAAGTAAAGCTATAGTGGTCAAAATCCTGGTGGTGGTTGCCAAGACCTAGGAATGTGGAATGTGGTACAGCTAGTTGAGGACTATAGTTTTTTTTTTAGAGTAGTGAAAATATAAGACTAGACAAAGATGGTTATTGTACAACATTGTGAATGTAAAATGTCATGGACCAGAATACTTTAAAGTTATTTAAAATGATAAATTTTAGAGATCTGGTGTACAATATTGTGCCTATAGTTAACAATAATGTAATGTGTATTCAAAATTTTGTTGAAAGGGCTAGATTTTATGTTGTGTGCTTACTACAATAAAAAATGATGATTCATTTTGTTATGTGAACTTCACTTACAAAACATGCAGTTTTGTTTCCCTTATCTTTTCTCTTCATAATTAGTTCACATTGTAATAAATATAAGCAATTTGGTGTTTTCCTTGATTGTATATACTTCACCACCAATTATACTTAGGAAAATTCTCCATTGTCTATGAGATCGGTGAGATAGAGAGTTCTGCCTGTCACCATGGATGTTAAAGTGTGAAGAATGTTTCTTCTCCAAGTTTCTAGTAGTATGGGCTTCTGCACATGGCTCACTTTCAGCCAGTTAGGTGGCTCTGCTTTGCTGTCTGAATGTGGAGAGAGTGAGACAAAGATAAAAGGACTGTTACTATTTAATTACGGTCATCGGTGGTGTGGTGAATTAGTGCTGGTGTCCTGTAATAGTGAGTGCAGCATCTAGGTAGGATTGTTTCTGGTAAACAATGATGGTTTATCTACTCCCTTCTTTGCTTTTAGAAGTGCCCTTACTCATGGATTTATTACAAATTCAATCATTATCCTCTATTCAGATATGTGAATCTCCTGAATTCTTCAGCAAAACTGTAGCATGTGTATGGGGGGAGGCGTGTGTGGGGGTGGGGAGTGTGTGGAAAGGTACACTTCCACTCAAACTTAGGTTAGCCAGACAGTTTTTATTGCTTGCAAACAAAACCTCTGATAGATAGGTTCATTATTACTTTTCATAGTTTCTGTATTTTTCCCTTTATATACACTTATATTTTTTAGATATTACAAGTAGTACATGTTCTTTGAGATGGCTGATCTTTCTGAACTTTGAGAAGGGAAAGGTCTTAATATTTTAAAATCCTTCACTGAGCCTTGTTTATTTGTCATGAAACTAGAAACAAGTGAACTGCCTATTATCGTTTTGTTTTTAATATTAGCTTGGACTTCCCTTAAAAGATTTTTCACAGTTGCTAATATGATGATAAAATGATATACACTTTTTAAAATGAATATTCCACTACTTGACTTTGGATGAATTTTGCATCACTCCCCATATTCTTACTATACTAGAGAAAGAATAAGGTACTCTCTCATCACATGTTTTCTGCTAGTGGACTACAAGGGAATTTAAGTTTATTAAACACACTTGTGTGACATTTCATAGTAAAAAAATCTGTGAACACAGATCCCCTGTTCATGTCATTGTGTCGGCATCCAGGCAGCACTATGGTGCAGAGTACCACATGGCGCACAGTAGCTGTCTCACTGCCAGCTAGCTGACATCTGGTTCAAGACTTTCAGTGTTGGTGAGTGTGTCTCTTGGTAAAATGTAAATGTACTAAGTCAAGTACATGGCAAAGGTATATTCTGTGTCATTAATTTCTAATATTATATATATATTAAGATTTTATTCATTTATTCTTAGATGGGAAGGGAAGGAGAGAGGGAGAGAAATATCAATGTATGGTTCCCTCTCGTGTGTCCCCCGCTGGGAACTGGCCTGCAACCCAGGCATGTGCCCTAACTGGGAATCAAACCATAATCCCTTAGTTCGCAGGCCCACGCTCAATTCACTGAGCTACACCAGCCAGGGCTAATTGTACATATTTTTAAAAATCAACTGCTTTTATAACAGTATGTGAGTTCAAGGGAAAACCACCAGACTTAAAGGAAATTGAAAAAATAGAAATTTTGGAAGAGTAAAAATATTATTCCCTGATGTTTTCCTCCATTGAAAGAAGTAATGGGTTTTGGGCTATCTTTTGATTATTAATGACAATAAATCATCTCAATTGTAATATATGAACTGACAACAGTTTACAAAGCATAGCATGCATTTACATTTATTACAGTGTTCTTACATCTTAATTCTATCTATTATATTATATCTAGGTTCTTTTAATACAGTAATTAGAAGCAAGCAGGTCTTGTAGGTAGAAACCTTCAGATTCTACTTTGATTTTTTTTTAAATACAATCTGTAGTATATTTTTACAGGGAGAGGGGTATAAGGGGACTATATGATAATGGAAAAATATACTGCTGTCACCTCACTGCTGTCCAGGGGAAGTCAGGGGTAGAGGGATTGAGCAAAAAGGAGAGAAGGGTTCAGGCACTGCTTTGAATCCAAGCGTGTGTAACTAAACTGTGCCACGGTTGTGCTTTCTGCGTCTTGGCAGAAGGATATTGACACAAAACGAGGATGTGAAGAAATATCATTTAATGTAAATGACAATCCAAATATAAATAGCAACTTGGGAGTGAGCTTTTCTGTTATTTTGAACATTTTAAAATACTTCTTTCTATCTACACTCTAAATACACCGTTGTCTTTAGCATCAATATTTGAAAAACATGTCTCTGTACATATAGCTTAAGCAATTTAAGTAAAATAAACAAGATTTTGTTGTCAATGTTGTTGAATTTTTCATTCCTCCATTCTTATGCAAATGTGTATTTATTCATATGATTAAATAATGATTCGCATTTCTAGTGATATCCTCTATACAAGTGATAATTTATTATATTAATAGTATAATCTAGTTTGGAAGAATGGCACCTTTTGTTTCCTCTTGAGAGGTTATGAATCACATTTGAGAAGAAAATACTGGGTACACAAGTTAATTTATCACTTGTTCAGATAATAGCATCTGTTGGTTCATATTCCAAGTTTCCTCAGATTCAAGTTATCATAATTTATCATAAATACACATAATATATAACACTCTAAAATGTTGGAATATTCATGGGCTGAACACAAATCAGTTTTCCTAGAGTGTTTTTCTTAAATTGTAGACATACTCATTTAGCTTAAATGTGGTTCAGTGTAAAGATGTTACTAGATAAGAGATACATCTAGAACTTGGAGGAATTAATGTGAAGGAAGGCACAGGGATAATTTGAATTCTGGTCTCAACCAAGTGGTAGTGGCTGAAAATTTTTCTACAATTAACATCTGCAGGTTGAGCAGTCTATCTATGGTTCACGGTTACCTGAACCAGAGTTTGGGGTATTATAAATATGTGGCGTATTGGATTAAACAATTCTATTTCATCATTATCTCTGCGAGTGAGATCTAGTACTACATTTTCATTAGCACCCCAGCCGAATGGTCTGCACATTAAAATTTGACAAGTATTTTCCTAGAGATTTAGTACCTGCACAATACACATTGAATAGTATTTTTATTCATGCTGATATCAGATTCTATGTCACTAGGATCCAGAACATGTATTTCCTCCAGAATCACTGTGATCGATTTATGGAATGTCATATATTTAAAGATAAATGTTTAAATGGTATTACTTTGTGGAACAGAATTTAGGAAAAGTGCAATCACAGGTAGTATAATCTAGTAACTTCCCATTTCCCAGTATCCGGAGATGGGTGGAAAGAATGAGTACAGGTCAACACCAATATTCAATATGTCAGAGAGAGTGGCAGTGCTCAGAATTGGATGTTGTGATTCCATAAGGGGTATGAAACTCTGTAGAGTAAGAACTGGTATGACATTGAACATCCTTAAGTAAAACAAATGAGGGCATGGCTCTACTCCTCAGATTATGGAAGGTAGGATAATACGTAGCATATTGTTGTAGCATGTTGGAATTGATAATTCATGATTATATGAATTGAGCTGACTGTAAAAGGAATGAAAAAATCTGTCTGTTAAAGGCAGCTCAGATTCTCAGAAGCTCTTTTAGGCAAACTTAATAGGGCTTTACACAAAGATGTGTGTAGATTTTACTTGTAAATCTAAGGTTCTTATCACACTGTCAGGTTTAGTTTAATTTGATTCAAGAATTAGCATTGTCAAGCTTCAGGGCCTGTAGCTGAGTTCAACCAAGAAGGCAGAGACTTGCATGCGGCTTTGTCTAGATAATTGCTTAGATGTTGGGGTGTATTTACCAAGAGTGACAATGTGATGAACAATGGTCATGTAGAGTTCAATTCATTTCCTTTTAGCAAACAGTGTTTATACTATGACAGATGTTCTCAGACACTGCTGTCACAACATAGAATAAAACACAGGCTCTACCCTTACCAAGACCGAAGGAGTTTCCCATGTATTCCAGATTAGCTATATGAGCTCTCTTGGTATTACATTCAGAGGTATATTAAAGACTTTGACAAGCTGACCTGGGTTGTATCATGGAGGGGAAACTATGTTCTACCTTTTTAGGTATCATCTCACCCCAAAATTATGTCTCTTTATAAGATGATACCTGCTTGTGGTAAGAACACTATTTGCTTTTCTTTTTATTTTGTAATTGAGTAGTGCATGTGTCAATAAACCAGTGAGTAATTTAAGGTACATATACCCTTGATAATTCAGGAGAATTTCTTGAAATCTGCTCACAATTATTTCATTGTTATGATTGATATTTTATTCATTTTTAACTTAAAGGGTTCGCAATTATGGAAAAAAGTAATGCAGTATATTAGTGAAGGAATAAAGCAAATGCATATTAGTTGTGGAAAATCTTTATAGCCAAAAACTTTGTACCTTCTACACCTTAATTTTACTTTTATTATAAGCCACTAAATATAGCACACAGACACACACAAGACAAAAATTGAGTCAGAATGATTTAAAGTGTTTTGTATTTTTCTCTCCTGTGCATATATTCAAAATAACATGATTTTATTGGTATAAGAATATGATAATAACTCATTAGGAATAATAAAATGTGCCTTGTTGGCCTTACTTGTGGGTTTATCACTATGCACTTCTTACTAATGCCACTAATGTCACTTTAGTCCGAAGCACCATCTGCTCTCACCTTGAATATGATCCTGTAGTTTTCTGGGTTGTATTCTTGCACACAGAAATGTACTTTTCATAGTGCAACCCAAGTGGACTTTTGAAAATCTAAAACAGCTTGCTTCACTAGGTAAAATTGCCTTTAAAATTACTGCCTTCCAATTCCAACTACTATATAGGCTGTCTTTTTTATGTAATGTCATCTCTAACCATGGTACTTTCATTCACTAAACTCACCTGTTTTTACTCATTGTATACCAAGGCTCTGTACTGTCTTGTGGCTTTTGCATCTACTGTTCTCTATATCAAATTCTGTTTCTGCAGGTCTTTGAATAACTGACCCTCTCTTACCATTATATTTTGTTTATAATTATGCCACCACCTCAGAAAGAACCTTATTAATACTCTACTTTAATAGAGTCCCTGATCCCTAATTATTATTCCTAATAACTTATAACTCCATGTTATTAATCTTCAGAGGATTTATATACTTCTTATTATGCATATCTTTATTTTCTATTGACCCCCTTGAATGTAAGTATCATAAGAATACTAATCATAATTGTTTTTAATTTTTTTCATTTCCACTTCTTAGAAAAGTGCCAGGCATTTAGTAGGCACTCAGCAGTTATTGAATGAGTGAAAGCTAATTGGGACTCATGAGAGAAAACTCTTCTGAAATTGAGGAAATAATTTTAAGGATCATAAATGTTTACTTCATGTTTATGTGCTAAGGGATACGTATTTTATTATTTCTTTGTAAAAAGAAGTTATTTGTCTCACTAGAGATTACATCATTCAAAAGAAACTTTTCAATAAATAATTTGAGAAGATTTTAGACCTCTGTGTTTTGCAAGAAAAGATTAAAACTGTATGAGGAATAAAATGAGTCCTAGAAGAAAGGCATACATTGAATTAATACAAATCTTGTTGATTAAGCCTTCAAAAATATACCAAGTTTGAAAATTGTATATGCTCTGCTCATAAATTATTTCTTGATTTGTTAACTTTAAAAATAATTTATTGATTATTCACTGCAAAAATGAGAAATTAATTTACTCATATTATTTTTATTCTACTGCCTTCTGCCTCTCATTTTTATAATATTTTCAATTCTTCCATTTGTTACTTTCATAGTTTAAATACTAGTCTTAAATTTATTTTTCCAATACCTCAACTTAATAGTATAGAATGAATTTTGCTCTCTATCTAGATAAGCAAGACGCCACCATGCATTTTTTAGTCTCTGGGTCATACAACATGAAAATGTTTGGTATAGCATGGCTGGATTCTTTGTCTTGATATAAAGTTTTATATCACTGTCCTTTAGCAAAACCATATATCACTTTTAGGTAGGCAATTAGTCTCTTGAGCTGGTAAAACCAAGGACCCTTTCAGCATTGATTAAATTTTGCTTTAAATGCTCTCTCTAGAAGTTGTATGCCTCTGTTCGTATGCATGTATGTGTGTGTGTATATATTTTTTCTCTACCCCTTTGAGACATAAATCTTCCCCCAGCTACAAGCTAGTTTTATAAGACAGAGTCTTTTTCAAGGACCTAGGAGCCGTTTCTTTGAAATAAAATCATCATGAAACATAGGATCCGTATCTCTAGTCTCTGTGGAAGGAGGCAGCCAACTTCAATACACTGACCAGCCTCCTTACTAATGTCCTCCAGTGCTTTCCAGCAGCTTATTTCAGTACTTAAAATTATGGCTTTTGTTTCAGCAGAGTTGAGTTTAATCCCTTGATTCTGAGTGGGAGAATCTTAGGGGAGTGTTTCAGCTGAATAATCATCAGTTTTCCAGAAATATAGTCTGGCACAAATGTCATCCCTTTTACAAAACCATAAGCATGTAATTCTGTAACATAACAATAACACACCCAAGCATATCATACAACATCTTAGGTGAAATGTTCAAATTAAAACTATACATTATTACATCCATATTATTACTCTACTGACCACAGTGAAGCAGGTGTTACCCTGCTACACCCTATAAACACAAACACATCCCCCGCCTCAGAGACTTAGCCTTGCCCCTGGATTTTCAGCAACCCTAGAGGCAGCAGAAGACAGTATGCGAGACCTGACTAATGGTCTGGGCATCTGGCAGGGTAAAAATAATATCTTAAACTAAGTTACATTTCAACTCCTGAGTCCTAAGGTGTCACGACCCCTTGGCTATTTTATCATGGGATTGGACACAGGGACAGTGAAAAAGACCTCGGAAATTTCCCTAAGACATGGAGAAATGATTACCCTTACTTTTCCTCCAACCATTCAGCTCCCACAATGACTTGTTTTTTTTGTTGTTTTTTTTTTAATTTTATTTATTTATCTTTAGAGGGGAAGGGAAGGAGAGAGGAGAGAAGTATCAATGTATGGTTGCCTCTCGTGAGTCCCCTACTGGGAACTTGGCCTGCAACCTAGGCATGTGCCCTGACTGGGAATTGAACCGTGATCGTGTGGTTCACAGGCCCACGCTCAATCCACTGAGCTATGCCAGCCAGGGCTGCTCCCACAATGACTTGTATTTTGCCCTATATAATCTGTGATCCGTCTGCCACTGGGGAGTTGAGTTTTTTTTGTTTTTGTTTTTTTGGAGGGGTCAAAACTTTTTTTCTGTACTGCAAACTTCTACTTGTGAATTTTTCTTAAATATTTTATTTATTTATTTTTAGAGAGGGGGGGGAGAGAAAGAGAGGGAGAGAAACTTCAATGTATGGTTGCCTCTCTCACACCCCCTACTGGGGACCTGGCCCGCAACCCAGGCATGTGCTCTGACTGGGAGCTGAACCAGCAACTCTTTGGTTTTCAGGTCCACACTCCATCCATTAAGTTACCTGAGCCAGGGCTGCTTGTGCATTTCTTGGGCCAGTATACATTGACAAGACAATAATTATTTTATAATTATATTCCAGACTCAGTTTTTCTTTACTCAAACTTCTTTTGAGTAATTGATTAACTTCTTAGAAATCATGAGTAACAGAAATTTTATCTCTTTCCATGTTCTACATGTTTAAAATTTCTCAGCATGTTTTTATATGGTCTGCTAAATATTTAAGGAATACTGTGTTAATATCTAACTTTTTTCTTGTTTTGCTTTTAGTTTGATGTTTTTCACTACAATGTGTTCATTGTAATTGGTGCACCATAGCTTCAAATTTCTGAAATTCTAATTGGAAAATTTTGACTTTCTTTTTCTATATTATATTTCTTTCTCCCTGGACCAGTTCATCTTTTAGTTCATCCTGACTCTTTTGTTAACTGTCTGGTTTTTCTCAAAAGTTTGATAATAACATTGTTTTTTTCAGGTTTGGGAATGTACTACAGTTTTTAATATGAAAGTGGCTCTTGAAAGCCTAGCAGCAGGAGATGTGTTTCTTTTATAGGTCATATTCTAGAATAGTGACATCCTCTGCAAGGTCTTTGCAAGTGGGTAGGATGTGTAAGTGCTAAGTTGTATATGTAGCAAGACAATGGCTGCTGCATCCCACAACCTCTGTTATTTTTATACCAACTCCCAAGCATTGCACTAATTGCTTTTCATTTGATATTTTTTTAAATCCTAAAAATACCTCATTGAATGTGTTGCCACTAATGTCCCCAATCTACATACGAGAAAACAAGAATTAGTAGGATTTAATTACTTGTCCAAATTCATACCAGTATAATGCATTGGATCCGTATTTGTATCCTGACAACCTGAAGCCAGAGTTCACTTTGATCTAATACCATCTATTCTAGAAAGGTGTCTTAATACTTTCATCAGTATCATTTTTAGTGTGTATTTGTACTTATTCTAACAATGAGTATTTGCACTAAGATTTTCTTATTATTAATTCCACAAGCCTTTATATAATTTCTGGGGTTTTTTCCTTCTCTTTCCAACTGTTTCTTTATCTAATTGCTGTTTTAAGGAAGAAAAGAGTGTTTTTCCTTTAAGCATTCAGTGGATTCTCATATTTTTTAACTTATCAGTGAGAACATTTATATTTTCCTTTGCTATGGTTCACTCTATCTTTTCTAGAGTCATATACCCAATTTGTTGTTCTCGAAGCTTCTTTTTCATATTTTTCAATTGTCTGGTGGGTATAAGATGAGCATTCATATTAATGAACAAATAAATATAGGAGCAAATAAATATAGGTGAATCAAAGAGGCAAGAATATATTTTAATATGTTTTTTACTCTGTGAGATGATTTTCCTTAAAGTCTTTGTATTCCTATTGTTTCTGTAATAATTTACCACCATCTTGTTCTTTGAAAACAATACAAATTTACCCACTTACAATTCTGCAAGCCAGAAGTATAAAAGTGAATAATGTAGTTTGTATGCTGAGTTATTTTGTATTTTATTTATCTAAAGAGAATGAATTGTGGGTTTATATTTTTACCTGAATTTAGAAGATTACAAAAGGAAAGAGAAATAACTATTCTGGACTTTCTAGGTTTCAGATGATGCCTAATAGCTACCTGCTTGGAGATTTGCATGTCATACTAATCATGCATCCTGTGGTTTAAAATATGATTGAATAAGGTTCACCTTGGGAGATGGCAGAGAGATAAGCATCTAGGACTCTGGATGAAGACATTATTCAGAATCTAGAACAGGAGAAAAATAACAAAGACTGAAAGGGGTCATTACTGGGGTGGGACTAAAACGAGGGCTGTGGTGAGACAGAAACCAAAGAAGAAGAGGGTTGTAAAAAAGGAAGGCGGGGTCCTCTGTCAACAGTGCCAGCTCCTGTTGGGGGAAAACTAGGTGAGACTTGAAAAATCTTGATTGGACTTGGCAGGATAGAGGTGATTGGTGATCTTCTCCAGAAAAGACTTGATGGAATAGTTGGGCAAATAAATTATTAAATGAGGTAAGTTTGTATCCAAAGTTCTCAAAGTACACTTTGGTCTACAATTATACCATGATTTGTAAGTATATGCCTTTACCACATACAGACATCATAGATACTATATAGGCTGTTTGTTCTTGTTTAAATATATACTGATGCCATTTTAATTAATTGGATATGAAATTGCACTCAAGTTCAGAAATGTTCTTTTTCTCACATAGCTACATCATTACTTATGTAGTATCAGTATCTCGTTGAAAATAAAATAATTTTCTTTGAAATTTCTATAGTTATAAGAAAAATATCCTATGTAGAAAGAACAGTGTTTACAAAGATTTGGATATTGGATTACAATAGGACTCATTAGGAAAAAGAAGACTTGTCTATGAGAATATTTTTTTGAAGAGGGACAATTATATTAGGAAAAAAACAGTGCTAGATAAAGGACAGTGTGGAATTCTAGGTTAAGTGATTTAGATTTTTAAATCATAGGATTAGAGTATCACAATACATATTTTAGCTAAGATATTTGTTTATTTACTAGTGTTGTTCAATTACAGTTGTCCCAAGTTCCCCCATTGATCTCCCCTGCCCTGCCCACCCCACGCACGCTCCCTCAGTCAGTCCCCACCTTGTTGTCCATTACTATGATGTTCTTATAAAAATGAAGAAATTTCTGTTGAATCATGCATGACAAATGGCAGGAAACTGATAATATTGGCCTTAATGAGAGCTCTTCTGTCAAAGACAAACTTCTCATTTAAATGAGCATAAAAGATGGCTCTGAAATGTGCTCTTACCACAAGTACACATTTTTATAAATATGAATAAATGTGAATCATATACAGATATGCTCCATTAAGCGGTTAAGATGTTTATATGCATTTTCTTATCTATTTATCTAATTTTAATTCATAAAATGATTTAAATATGCTTATTTGAGGCCCTGGCTAGTGTAGCTTAGTGGATTGAGCACAGGCCTGCAAACCGAAGGGTCACTGGTTCGATTTGAAGTCAGGGCACATGCCTGGGTTGCAGGCCAGGTTCCCAGTAGCAGGAGTGCAAGAGGCAACCACACATTGGTGTTTCTCTTTTTCATCCTCATTTCTCCTTTCTAAAAATAAATAAATAAAGTCTTTAAAATAAGTAAATAGATAAATAAATATGCTTATTTTAATAATCTTTTTCAGTTTCCTATGATTGTTTGAAAATACAACTACATTAGAAAGGCTTATTTTAACGATCATTTAAAGAATGTCAGAGGCCTAGAAGGACATTTTGAGAGTTATACTGTTTTTTTTTGCATTGTCATGATGCTTTATATAAAAAATAAGGCAAATTGGACTTTTATTTAGTAATTCAACTACAGAAACAACTAGCCATATTTAAATCAAGTAACCAGCAAAATATTGGGCAGATTATTCATTATTACAATGTTCAGTTTTTCCTTGAGCTGTAATGCCCCTGGGCTTGGAATATTTCTTGAGAGCAGCCACAAGAAATTCTCTGTGTTTGGCAGAAGTCAAGAATACATGATGTTCTTCTCGGCAGTCTTAAGGCAGATGACAAAAACTGTTATTCTTAGTGTACTTCTGTAAGGCTGACTCTTGAACCTTAGTCTGACCCCGAGAGTCTGCTTTTTTTATGCTACTTTTTGCTTGAAAAAGGTCTGTCCAGCAGTGATACAAAAAAAATCCAAGATTTTTTCTATGTTAGGCATTTTAAAAGAAATCATAGTCCTGACCTGGTGGCTCGGTTGGTCAGAGCATCATCCTGTACATGAAAAGGTTGCGGGTTTGATGCCTAGTTGGGGCACATATGGGAGGAAACCTATTGATATTTCTCTCTCTCTCCGAAATCAATAAAACATATCCTTGGGTGAGAAAAAAGAAAAGAAGAAATTATAAACCAAACTGAATTACCTTTGCTAAAGCAAACTGAATAATGGGATATACACGTCAGCTTCCATTGTAATCCTGACCTTGGGTAAAACCAGTTGCTATGGTTTAGCAGCGAAGAGGTGGGTGGATTAATGTATAAAAGTAAGCGATTTAAGACAGAGAACAATAAATACTTCTTTATCGCAACAAGATGAAAACTTATCATTTTCATGATTTCTCAGAGGAACAGAAAAATAATGTTAGTAAATACAATGACTCTCTCAATTTTGATTAACAATATTTCTTTAGGGCTTTACTGAAGTCATGGCCTTTCCTACCTTGATCCTGGAAGTTTATTAGATGTGTAGAATTTCACAAGTGGAAAAACCATCAAAGACAAAAAAATGCTGTCTATATTGTACAGATGAGGAAATGGGCCATGAGAAATTAAGACTTATGACCAAGTTTTAAGAGCTATTTTATATTCGAGGAAGACTAAGAAATGTTCAGTTAATCAAAGTTAAATAGCATTTTATTGCAGGACTTTTCAGAGCCTAAAATAAAAGAATGAGCATTGCATATTTCTAAAGGAGAATATAGTATCACATAAACTGATAAGTACAGTTTATTACATTGACACAAAAGTAAGAAATGTTAAATTAGTGAATACCTATAATATTTATCTTAGCACACAAATCTTTCATAGCATACAATTTGGAAAAATACTAGAAAACATTGATAGATAGGGTTATATGTTAATAATTTATTAATTACATATTCCTTAAAGTTATGACCAAATTAGTTTATAATTGGTTTAGAAATTGACAAAATTATTATATAATTGTTATTTATTTTTTATAGATATAATTTTATTTAACTATTGTTCAAGTACAGTTGTCTCCATTTTACTCCCACCATTGTCCCCAACCCCAGTCATCCCCACTCCCCACCCTTGATTCTTCCCTTCTTTGGTTTTGTTCAAGTGTCTTTTGTACATGTTGCTAAAAATCCTCCCATACACCCATACTCATATAATTATACAACTTTATGTAAATTCTTAAATATGATAATTTGATATTCAGTCTCTCCTCATCTGATGTCAGTTCTTCTCCTCTAACAAGGCGATTCCTTTTAAATTAATTATATATTCCAAGAGATATATTCTTTTAATCATACTTGGAATGTATATACTTAATGACTCATATACATTTACAAGAATTTTATTTTTACACAATTAACATAATATTAAAATATTCTAAATCTTTTCACTCAAAATAATATGTAGTAATATATCCATAATTAACCCCATATTTTTCAACTGGTTTTTAATTTTTTTCCTTGGTGTGGATACATAATAGATTATAGAAATGCAGAAGTATATATCTTTGCAAAATAGAAACTTCCAGATGTTCTTATTTTGATAGAAAAAGACTCTCCTGAAATAGGATTGCTAGGTGAAAGGATGTGTACACTTTCACAAAATCATGACAGTTATTAAGAAATCTTTTGCAAAGGCCACATTAAATATCAACAGCAATAAGTACATCCTTTTATTTGCACCTCAAATCAGTGCTACCAAGTTTTCTATTTCTGCCAGTTGTGTAGGTGCAAAGTGTTAATAAACTTTAAATAATTCCCCCAAATGTTTGACGATCAGTGCTTCAATCCTACCTCCTAAACCAATGAAGAAGCTGCTTTTTTGCACAATAATTGATTTAACTTTTCCAAAATTAGGCAAAAGTTTTAAAACAAAAACAAAAACTGATGTAGTGACTGCAAGCTCACCTTGATGGGCTGCCTTTTCCAAGTTGTAGAAGCAATCTAGTCCAGTTCATGCTGGTTGTTTTTCAATGTCTTTATGTAGTTCTTCTATACATGTGCCTGAGTTTCCTGCTGTTTTAAGAAGTAGAAACGCTGCTGGGATTATATCCTAAGAACCCTGAAACACCAATTCAAAAGAACTTATACACTCTAATGTTCATAGCAGCGCAATTTACAATAGCCAAGTGCTGGAAGCAACCTAAGCACCCATCAGTAAGTGAGTGGATCAAAAAATTATGCTATATTTACACAATGGAATACTATGCAGCAGAAAAAAAGAAGGAGCTCCTACTATTTGCAACAGCCTGGATAGAACTGGAGAGAGTTATGCTAAGTGAAATAAGCCAGGCAGTGAAAGACAAACATCGTGTGATCTCATCTATAAGTGGAACCTAATCAACAAAACAAACAAGCAAGCAAAATATAACCAGAGAAACTGAGATTAAGAACAAACTGACAATAACTAGAGGGGAGATGGGAGTTGATAATGGGGGGAAGGGGGAAAGGGTTTTTACAAACAACTATAAGGAACACATGGGCAAAACCAAAGAGGGGAAGGATCAAGGATGGGAAGTGGGGATGGCTGGTGTTTGGGGGGGAGAGGTGGGGAGGAGATGGAAACAGCTATACTTGAAGAACAATAAAAAAGTTAATAAATAAATAAATAAAACAAAAATAAAAGAGAAGAAAACAAAACAAAACAGAACGTGGAAATGCACACATACCATTCCGTTCTGACTGGATCCAGAAGTCTGTTGTTGCTTTTATGACTTGTTTTCTTCCTCTATTTTGCAATTTATATTTTATTTCTTTAAGCATTATTTTGTTATTTTTATATTTTGTATTATGTCTGATGTTTTCCATATCTAACACAGAAGTCCATTATCAACATTTCTTTATTGTATCTATATTCTCTAATGATCTGTTATCTTTTATCACAATTTCATATTTGGATGAGTATAATCCATGTGAATTAAGGAATCTCTACTGAGGAATGCTCTCCTGGAGAGAGAACTTTATCTAATTTAATTGAGTTTTGTGGGGAAGTGAAAGACTATCCCCTTCCTTTCTTATTTCTTATGGCTAGTAAAATAATTAAAATTGACATAAGTCAGATTAACAGGTGAAAAATCAAGATTTAATATGCACACATGGGAAATTTACATACACTATAAAGAAAAATGAGGTACATCTGTCCTTTTAGACTAAGGAGAGAGGTTCAGGTCTAGTACTTCAAAAGGAAATAAGGCAATTCACAGGAAGATAAAAAAAACAGTTAATATTTTATTTAGTAAAGAAATGTTTGCTGGGCCATCTAGAGCTTTCTGGTCACAGAAAGGACTTTTATCACATGGACCTTACTAGGTTTTTCCCCATCTGCTACCCCTAATTCTAACACAGAAGATTACCCTGTGGTTATCCAAGGTTCTAGTTCTTCCTTGACCAGGCCTTTCTCTTAAATTATTTATCTTAAATTATTTTAGGCATTTGGGGAGGAAGGTCAAAGTTTCTTCCTGAGGCTTTTGTTTTTTAAAAATAAAATAATTGTGATGTCAGAGAGACACATTTTAGGGTGGCAAATTTCACTTCTCTACAGTTTCAGGGGCAACATGGAGAAAGGTTAGCCTTTTTATAGGGATCCTGGCTTTATTAAATAAAGTGTCACCTCACACAATGTGCCACACATGTCATGGTCATTCTCTTTATTACTGTGATTGCAGCTATAATTTTCTCCAAGGATTTTTATCTTGGCTTGTTTATCCTCCACTTATTGCTCAAGTTTAATTTATGGATTTATTACATTTCACTTCTACCTAAAGATTTGTAAAAGTTTATCATGCTCCCTACAGGAATGATAAAGTATTCATTTGTCTTTAATTTTTCCTCTGTAAAATTTATAATTGAAATTGAAAATAGTGTTTTATATCAACATTAAATAAATTGACGTATTTAAAAATTTTCTTATCAAAATACTTGTATTTTCTTTTTTATGTTAAAATCATATCTTGCATTTCAGAAAAACATATATGTTCTTGGCAGCTACTGTTTTCCTTGATCAAATTATTTACAAATATATGTTTTGTAGTAACTATTATAATTGATAGTTTTAAAATTTTTCTCTAGGGTATTTTTACTAGACTTAAAAAAGTTGTTTATTTGTATTTATAGCCTTTATTTTTATTTTTCTTAATTTAGAAATAATATTATATACACATTATATCTTTCTTCATTTTTGAGGAATATGCTTAAATTACCATCAAAGATATATTTTAGATCTTGCTTTTCTAATGTTCATACAAATGTACTAAAGTCTCAAGAAAATATGAAACACTAACAGAAATAGGAATTTTCTTATTAATTCCCTATCTAATTATATTATATTTAGTATTTTAGCATTATGATCAAATCATAAAATTTTAAGTATTTACTGATAAAATGTTCAGAGTTTTCTTCATAATTTACTGTGGTACCAATTTGACAGTCTATTTTATTTTATTTTATTTTATTTTATTATGTCACTTTTTAAAATTTATTTCTTGTTCAAGTACAGTTTTATGTCTTATATTCCCAGCCCTGCGCACCCCCAGTGCTCCCTACTTCCCTCCCATTTCCGCCCCCCACCTTAGTTATTATCCATTTGTCCTTTATACTTGTTCATGTGAGTCCTTCCCCTTTTCCCCTGTGATTTTCTCCCCTCTCCCCTCTGGTCCCTGTCAGCCTGTTCCGTATTTCAGTGTCTTTGGTCATATTTTGCTTGCTTGTTTGTTTTGTTGTTTAGATTCCTGTTAACGGTGATATCATATGGTATTTGTCTTTCACTTCCTGTCTTATTTCGACAGTCTATTTTAAGTTGATGGTCTATTTACTTTAAATACATACTAAAAACTCTATATATTTATCCTCAACCCACATTTTGTGTTTCTGAATGAATATTCCACATCTTTTTAGTGTGTGTACCCATTACTAATTATTGTTCATATATATACTTTTACTGCTTCCATCTTATAACCTTTATTCTAGCTTAATAATTATTTGATCTACTAACTTTATTATATGTTTGCTTTTACCAGTGAGATATTTTTTCTTACGCTTTTTAAATTTTTATATTTGGCCTTTTTTCTTTGCTTAAAGAAGTTCTTTTAAACATGTATAAATGACACATGGACAAAGCCAAAGGAGGTAGGTTTGAGGATGGGAGGCAGGGAGGGGTGGGATGGGGCGGCATGGTGGGTTGAAAATGGAGACAACTGTACGTGAACAACAATAAAAAATTCATGAAGTCTATTAACTTTATTTTTTTAAATAATTTACTTATTTAAATTATTTATTTATTTATTTTTAAAGAGTGGGGAAGAGAGGGAGAAAGAGAGAAAGAAAAAGAAACATCAGTGTGTGGTTGTCTCTTGTGTGCTCCCTACTGGAGACCTGGCCTGTAACCCAGGCGTGTGCTCCGGACTGGGAATCAAACCAGCCACCCTTTGCTTCACAGACCCTCGCTCAATACACTGAGCTACACCAGACAGGGTGAGTCTATTAACTTTAGATCATCTTGGAAACTATCCCATCTTCAATTCTGAAAGACTGATAACATTTGTGGGTAGAGTATTCTTGGTTGTAATTGTTTTTTTTCTCTTCATCATCTTGAATAAATTGTGCCCCCTCCTTCTAGACTGCAAAGTTCCTGCTGAAAAATCAGCTGATAATCTTATGGGGTTCCACTATACATGAGTAGGTGCTTTTCTTTTTCTGCTTTTGAGATTATTTCTTTGTCTTTACTTTTCGGCACTTTA
Source organism: Sturnira hondurensis (assembly GCF_014824575.4). Taxonomy (NCBI): domain Eukaryota; kingdom Metazoa; phylum Chordata; class Mammalia; order Chiroptera; family Phyllostomidae; genus Sturnira; species Sturnira hondurensis. Next base: position 11,300,563 of record NW_028093985.1, on the reverse strand, counting down.
ATATAATGTTCTTTGTTGCGTGTCTCTTTGGGTACATCTTGTTTGGAGTTTGTGCTTCTTGGACTTGGATGTCCGTTTCCGTGGCTATGTTAGAGAAGTTTCCAGCCGTTTTTTTAGTAGATTTTCTTTCCTTTTCTCTCACTCTTTCTTATGGGACCCCTGTAATGCAAATGTTAGGATGCTTGATGTTGTCCCAGAGATTTTTTAAATACTCACCTCATGTTTATTTTGGTTATTATTTTTATTACTGTTTTGGTTGGGTTATTTCCTCTACTTTATCTTTCAGCTCTTGTTTGTCCTTCTATATCATCTAATCTGTTGATCCCCTTTAGTGTATTTTTGTATCAGTGTTATATCTTCAGTTCTGACTGTTTCTTTTTATTTTCTTCTATTTCTTTGTTGAAGTTTTCTCTCTGTTCATTCATACTTCTGTGTTTGGTGTTTACTCTTAAGATTATTACTTTGAACTCTATATCTGGTAGATTGTTTATCTCTATTGTTTTAAGTTTATTTTGTGGGGTTTTGTCTTGTTTCATTTGGAACATATCTCTTTGTTTCCTCAATTTGCCTAAGTTTCTGTATTTATGTCTATGTATTAGGTAGAACAACTACATGCTGCGATTTTGAAAGAAGGCCCTTGTGTGGAAGGTATTTTGTGGGGAGCAATGGAGCAATTGACCCTGGTCATCAGAACCAAGTGTTGTGTATGGCCTGCTGTGGTTATACTACAACTGTTTTGAGTCTTCTGATAAGAAGAACTGGCACCCATCCTAGCTGTTTTCAGGGACTGACCATGAATGCTACTGGTGGTCTGATGGAGTGAACTGGGCCTTGTCTTAGCTCACAGTTAACTCGAGTCACAACTGCTGCAGGCACACTAATGAGATGGGCTAGCTCCCAGCCTAGGTGGCCACTTGGCCCCACCATGACTGATGCAGACTGACGGGTGTGTTGTGTAGGCCTGTGGCGGGGGTGGCTATGAGGTCTGGCCTCTACTATTGTAGGCATATTGGTGTGCAGAAGCTGACAACCTGTAATAGGTCACTGCTTTGGAGGGGTTCCAAGGCTGCCCAGGGTTGGCTGTCTGGTTCTGGGTGATGAAGGTATGCCTAGGAGGGGTTTGAGGGCTTTCCAGGGTTACCTAAAGGGTGCTAGGAAAGCAACGTACCATCTTGGAGGAGTTCTGGGGCTACCTCGCAGTCCCTGGATGGCAGGCTACAAACTTGGTTTAGCCCTGGAGTCCTAAGCAAAGTGTTGGAGGTTAGGACACCACCTTGGGAATAACTTCAGTGTGCGCTGGACAAGTCAGCCAGTTGGTTTGGGTGGGCTGTCAGAGGAACAGTGAGGTGAGAGAAACTGTTAGTAAGTTAATGCTAAGTGTCAGAACTGGCATCTGCCAACATGGGACATGCTAGGAAGAAGAAAAACAAAACAAAACAAACCATGAATCTATGGTGCCCAGTAGTGATTTCATCTCATTGGAGAAGGCTCCAAACAGATCCCTGGCCCTCTGGCACACACCCCAAATTTAGTCAGTGTATCTGCTTGGTGCATGATCCAGATAGTTTTCCAACTGTTGCTTCTGTATAGAGACTCAAAGTAAATTTGTGCACAGACCTTTTGAGAGCAGAAATTCAGTTTCCCACAGTCTCTGGACTGCTTTGGACATATGCCTCATTGGTCATCTAAATCAAGTAATGTGGGCTCCTCTTCCCAGTGCCAATGCTGGTGTCTGAGCCTGGAAAGCCTGACTTGTAATGATGGACCCTTCAGTCCTTAGAGGTGACCTCCACTGCCATAACAGCCTTCCCATCTGCGCCGAAAATGTGGATCTTGACCAGACTGTGTTTCCCAACCTCCTACTTGTCTTGATGTGGCTTTTTTTTACAGCTTCTGTTGTAGAGAATCTGACCTACCTGATCCTCAGGCTGTACTCAGAGATAGTTTTTCTATATGCAGTTCTTAGTTTTGGTGTGTCATGGGACAAGATACACCTAAGATATTTCTACTCAGCCATCTCAACAGGAAGTCTGGAGATGCTTCTATCTTTATCATGACATGGAGTAATTTAAATAATAGTGTAATTTTTAATGACATCTTTTAATTAATATCTCAGATCTTTTTCTATGTTAATTGGTCTATTCAAATTTATTGCTTTTCTTGTCACCTTTGTTAATTTATATTTTATAATCTAAATAATATATAACAACGTTTCACAGTTGTTTTATCTCATTCTTATTCTTAGTTTTCATTTTTGCTCTCTTTTTCCAAATTCAAATTTGTGAGGTTTTGATTTTATTGTTCTGAACAAAAATTTGGATTTTAAATTGTCTCATAAAAGTTTTCTGACTTGGAGATCTTCCATTTAATTAATCTCAAAAGTTATATTCATAATAGTGCTTGCTTTCTTTTCTTTTTTTTATTTCAAAGGTATTAATGGTATTGAGAAATTCTTTTGGCTATGTGTTAATTGAATGCCCAAGTAAATATTGTTACAGAACAAAAAGAGTCTTCCCCTTGGCACTAGCAGAGCCAAACACTGAATGTCAAAAATTGCCAAGGAGCTATGTTGGCCACTTTATTATGAACAGTGCTGCTCAGTAGAAAGCTAAAGCTCAAAAAGCCTCAAATCTTTGATAGCATGTGGATTACAGATTATATAGGACAAAATTAATACAGACAGGCCTGAAAAGGCTGCAGCGCTGAGGGATGGACCTCAGGAAACTGCCAGGAGGCAGTGCATGAGGGCTCATTCTCCAGGTAACCAAGCTAGCATGGCATGTGATGACAAATTCCCCCATCCCAGGGCAAAGATGCTGCAAAAGGAAGTCATTGCACTGAGCATGTGCAAGGGTAGTGAGGATGCATGGCTAAAAGAAAAGCCCTCCTACTCTCTCCGGTCTTTGAATGGGGATAAAGCCAGAGGACACAGCTGCATGTGACCTTAGAGATCAACATGGTAGCAGGGGGAGGTGCTCTGCCAGAGAAGACCTGAAAGTCTAGCCTGAATAAAAGATGGGATACGTTGGGGGTGCTGGAACCTGCCAGAGCACACAGAAGTTTGAGTACCTGGCCTAGCCCACATAGGTAGTTTATATAAACTTAAGGAAAGGGGAAATGAGCTTCTTTTTACCCAATTTAGTGATATGTGGGCCAGGGCTTTGCAGGATCTTTTCATCCTGGCAGCCATATGGATAACAAGGGTACTAACAACATGTGTGGACTACAGAAGGAAACCTGAAGCTAGACAGCCACCTGCTCAGCTGCTTCAGCCTCCAAAGCAGGGGGCAAGAATTCTAGGCATTGCTTTTGGCTTTGGTCTTCTTGGGAAGAACTGAGCTTTTGTGATTTGTGGAAGAAATGAGCCTGGATATGAGGAGTCCCACTTCCTACCAAATTATGTGGTATTTTGATAAAGACCTCTTTCTTCCTTCACCAATCTTTGCTTCTGGAATTTGCCTATCAGTGGTAGTGGCAGCCAACCCCCTTTTTGTTCAGTAACACATTTACAAGGCCGGTAAATTAAAGGTATAGGAGCATGCTGAGAATTGATTGGCCAGAGATGAGATAAGAGTGATGAATTAACCAGATGGTGTTGCTCAGTGGATTGAGTGCTGGTCCGAGGACCAAAATGTTGGTTATTTGATTCCCAGTCAGGGCACATGGGTGGGTTGCAGACCAGGTCCCCAGTAGGGGGAGCAGTGAGAGGCAGCTACATATTGATGTTTCTCTCCCTCTCTTTCTCCTTCCCTTCCCCTCTCTCGAAAAATAAATAAATAAACTATTTAAAAGAAAGAGTGATGATCACTTCTTTTTGTCTTTAGCACAGCTCTGTAGTCTGTTTCTGTGTCCTTCTGTCTAGCTTCGTGGGACGTAACCAGAGAGTTATTATCCTATGTTAGGACTCAGGAACTGAAACACAACTTAGGACAAGGTGTTATCATTAGCCTTTTAGGATCCAGACCTCATGACCATTGGTCAGGTCCAGGCTTCCTTCTTCTGCTTCCTTGCTCACTGGTGATTATTTGGGTGAAAGGCTAGGTCTCTAAGGGATAGTGAGAGAAAAACAGAGATGATTTCCAGAGCTAGGATTTACAACTAAAACTAACTTTAATCAAAGTCATAGGACCCCTCCATTTCATTAATGAAAAGAAAAGAGATGTTTTGATTTTTATTTGCAAACAAAATTATCTGAAGGTTGTAGGCTGCGAACACGATTCAGTTTAGCAGTAATGCCAGCAGTGTTTTCTAATTCTTTTTACTGTTATTTCCCATTTGTATAATTTCCATTATTAATGTAATTATGACAGAAAAATATAAGTATAGGTACTAATTACAGACCTGGGGCAAGAAGGAAATGAGACCTTAGTCCATTTCCAATTTTTGTTAATTGGATTTCCAAAAGAAGAGTGAACTTTTGGAATAATGTGCGCCCCAGAAGTTAGGCTCACAGCATCCCATAGAGATGGGAAGTAGCAGCACTGGAGCACTGCCTTCCTTTTTTTATTAATATTCACTCAAGGACGTGTTTATTGATCTGCGAGAGAGACATTCATGTGAGAGAGAAACATTGATCAGTTGCCTCCTATACATGCCCTGATTGGAGATCGAACCATTAACCTAAGTATGTGCCCTGACCAGGAATCCAACCCAGACCGTTTTTTCGTGTATGGGAAGACACTTCTCTGATTGAACCTCCCTGAGAGGGCAAGGTACACTGCCATCCTTGGTGATTATATTACAAAGGACTGACTCCTAGTCTTTTGAGAAAGACTTTCATCGGTTGTTAAACTGGCAAAAGGCATTTGGAAATATTTACATTTCAAAGGGGTAGAGAAAGAGTTTACAATTACAAGTCTTCTAAAGTAATTGCTCTAATAGTAAAAAAGGATACCAGGAGACTTCCTTAAGGAAGGAGTATGTAGAAAGACTAGTTAAGCTGAGGGTAATGCTAAGCCATCTTTATCGGAACCATCTCTCAATTAGCTTGCGCATAAATTTTAATTCAGGACATGTTGGTGTATTGAACCCCTGTCAGTGTGGTCTAAATCTGCTCCTCATGCTGTAGTGACCAGAGGGTGTATCTTGGTTTAACACAATGGCAATACACTATTCTAAGAGAAAGAGAATAGTTGAAAAAAAAATCTTGTTAAGAAAAGGGAAAATAGAAAAATATAGGCAGTTAGCAATGCCTAGCTTCTAACAACTCATGATGGAGGGGGAAATAAAAGCTCTGTTCGGATGAATTCCTCCTATGGCTACCTTCCTGCACCTTTCCCACCTCCACCCTCAAACTGCGACCCTGTTTGCGCCATCTTGGAATCCGTTATTCATTGTCCTCCACTGCCACTTGTGACACTGGGGTAATCTGTCTTGTCCCTTTTCTCTCTTGTCCACTTGGGTTAAACTTTGAGAAGAATGTCTTTCCTGACAAATGCCCGGCTTTTGCAATAGGTTACAGAGTTATATGTTATTGCAGTAAAAAATCCTGTTATCTTTGCAATACTTCCTTTGAAAACTTATTATGTTTTACGGATATTTCCTTCCAGTCAATTCCCATAAAAGTAAACATAGCTAAGGCTTTTGCTTAAACACAGTCTTTAAAGTTTCTGATCTTTTAATTTACTTGTCTCTTTGTTCTGTCTACGCCCCTTACCCTTCTCAAGATGGTGATTGCTTTGAGAGAGTTTAAAATGATAGCTTAGGTGAAGAAACACCATTCTGAATCCACCCTTGGCCACCTACTGACTAATTTTATCAATTTTATCTCCTGCCACAGTAGCTATTTCCCTGCTTTTCTGACTAGTTGCAATTTGGGGGTGCACACATTGTCTTTTCAGACCCAGCAGGCCCACAAATTATGGGACTCTAAATCACTTAGATTGCAGGCCACACAGGGAGAACATATCCCTTAGCAAAACTTTATTTTCTTTTTTTCCCCTCTAATTTAGACTGCTTTCAGAACTTCAAGTTCACACCTTTTGGGGGACTTGGCTAAAAGCAACTAGAGATAAGCATTGTACACTACCACTGTGAATATTGTTTGTGCTAAAACCACCACTTCATTTGACATATATTCTATGTGCATCTCAAGGTATATCAAGTTATGCTTTCACTTACTGTTTTCTCTGCTGCATGATCATGCCTAATATTCATATATTCACATGTCTACACCTTTGATCTTGGCATCAGTCTGCATTCAAGGCTGCAGTAAGTTGGGAAAGAGGCAGTTGCAGAAATATCTGTTTATTTTATTAGTAGAGCAAAATTTGCTTCAGCATCCATCCAAGAGACATTTTCTCACGTGTTATCAGTCAGAACTTGTGCACAATGACACCTTAGCAGCAAGAAAGATGAGGAGAGTTATCATTGCCTTTCTAGCCTCTGAAGTCAACACGGGACAAGCATGGAAGGGATTGAAAATGAGGATTGAGGAAGGTGAGTAGGAAAGGGCATCACAGATGGATACCAAGTTCCCTTTATTTACTTTTTCTTAATGATAAAGATATAATACCATTAATTTGCTCTAATTGTGGCATCAAGTGTTCATTAGTTTTAGTATGATGTGTGGTCATTTTTAAACTTCTCTAGCTAGGTTTTATTTTTGTTTTGAGTTTATTTCAGTAATTTGGGAGATTAAGGATTATTGTATATTTTAATTTTCAAGACATTTGTAATATCATTTAGTCACTATTTTAACAATGTATAATGTAGTGTTAAAATACAGTTTGTGAAACAGTTTTAGTTGTTGTAATTGTTATACATTTGCTGGTGGTTATAGCAATAATGATTATAATTTTTCCTCGTGTCCAAATATTTTTGCAAAAGTAAATGTGAAAATGTATGTGCTATGTTGAGCAATAGTTTGACTTGTAATTATTAAATCAAATATACTTTTTTATCACTCAGTTCTTTTGTGCTCTTACTTATATTTGTCAACTAGATATGTTAAATTTTTCCTTAATTTCCAATGTATTTTGAATTATGTATCAGCACTGTGTTTTTTAGTGCATATGCACATGCAAACATTTTACTTTTTAGCCATTTGTAACTTCTATTATTATATAATCTCCCTATTCATCCCACCTGATTTTATTCTTTTTTTTTTTTAAAGATTTTATTTATCTTTAGAGGGGAAGGGAAGGAGAGAGGGAGAGAAATATCAATGTATGGTTGCCTCTCATGGTTCCGCCGCCAGGAACCGGGAACTGGCCTGCAACCCAGGCATGTGCCCTGACTGGGAATCGAACCGCGAACGTGTGGTTCACAGGCCCGCGCTCAATCCACTGAGCTACACCAGCCAGGGCCTGATTTTATTCTTAAATTTCAACCATCTTGAGGTGAATATAAATATTTCTGCTTTATTTTTATTTGCATTTGCCTCTAGTTCTTTTTCTAAGGTTTTAACAATATTTTATTTTTTTCATTTTTGAGAGGTTTCTGTCTTTCTTTTCCTCTCTCTCTTGTTCATTTTTGTTTTTATATAGTCTTTACTAAGAATAGTCTTCACTTCCTTTAAGTTCCTTGACTATAAGGTCTTTGTTTTGTTTATTTATTATTTGATCAGAGTTCTTCCTTTTTCTAAATCAATGATTTTGTGGAAGAAATACTCTGTTGTTAGCATTTCTGAATTCTTGAGTTTTTGTAAAAGTTTTTCATTACCTTTATGGGCTATATGTTGTCTTGGTTTACAACGATGGGATTGCAGTCTTTCACTCTCTATAAATGTTTATTTCCTAGCTTTAAGTGTTGCTTAGCTATTCTAAAGTACTATTTTTAGTTTTAATTTATATGTGAAGAAATAAGACCTAAAAATACACCATCTCACTTAAATCATAGATGACCGAACCTAATTCCCCGTGGACTCAAAGTCCAGACTTGAACTGTTTTCTTTCTGTTTCAACTTGCTTGCCTAGAGAAGAAGAAAGGAGCCTAATAAGTTGAGAAGACTGTGGAAAAGCCAACTTCTTTCTTTCTTTTAAGATTTTATTTTTAGAGAGAGGGGAAGGGAGGGAGAAAGAGAAGGAGAGAAATGTTGATGGGTTCCCTCTCTCATGCCCCCAACTGGGGACCTGGTCTGCAACCCAAACATGTGTCCTGACCAGAAATTGGACCAGAAACCTTGTGGTTCACAGGTCAGTGCTCAGTCTACTGAGCCATCATGGAGCACTGCCAGGCCTTTTATCAGGCCTTTTTCTGCCTTTCTTTCTGTCTGGAGTTTTATTCTCAGATCTTCCCTTAACCAATCTCCTCATTAATGTTACAACCTCAGCTTACGTGTATCTTCTCAGAAAACTTTTCCTATATTTCAGGATAAAAAATAAAGTAAAAACTAAATAATAATAATATACTATCATCTATTTGTTTATATCTATTTACTTATTTTCATACTTAAATATCACATTAAGGTATAAATCTCATTGGAATAAAAACTTTTCCTAGTCCTTTGTTCTATTTCTATTTTATAACAATGAATATGTCTGGTCTCTTTTCCCAGTTCCTGGCATGAAACCTCCAAAACTTTACAAATTTCTGGAGTGATAGAGAGTTTGGTTTCATGAGCTCTTTGTATCACACCTGAATTTATGCTAATAAGGTGACTGGGAAGGTGACACACCTTGATACCACTGAGACAGTACATGAAAGCTTTTCCTTCTGGACCATCCCAGAACTTGTCCTATGTGTGTCTTCTTCTGGTTGGTATAATTTATATCCTTTACAATAAAATTATAATAATACTTGGCTTTCCTGTGGTCTGTAAGTTATTCTAGCAAGTTATTAACCTGAGAGGCATTGTGGAAAACCCCAGATACACATCCATTTTGTGAGAAGTGCATTTGGCCTGGGAACTTTATTTGTGGCTAGCATCTGAAATATGGGAAGTTTTGTGTAAGATCAAGCCCTAACTCTGGGTGGTTAGTAAAATAATTGAAGTGCAGTATAGTATTTTCAAATGATAAAACAATATACATGGTATTTACTAATTTAAAATTGACTGAATAATTGATTAAAAGAAGGCTAAAGTACACCGATTTTTTATTTTTTTATTTATTTTATTGTTGTTCAAATACAGTTGTCTACATTTTCCCCTCAACCATTCCATACTACCCTAGCCATCCCCACTTCCCACTCTTGATCCTACCCCTCCTTGGTTTTGTCCATGTGTCCTTCATAGATGTTCCTGAAAACCCTTCCTCCCTTTTCCACCATTATCTCCTCCCACCTCCCCTCTAGTTACTGTCAGTTTGTTCTTAATTTCAATGTCTCTGGTTTTATTTTGCTTGCTTGTTTATTTTGTTGCCTAGGTTTTACTTAAAAGTGAGATTATCTGGTACTTGTCTTTCAACACCTGGCTTATTTCACCTAGCATAATGCTCTCCAGTTTCATCCAGGCTGTCACAAGTAGTAGGAGTTACTTCTTTCTTTCTGTTGTATAGATTTCCATTGTGTAAATGTACCAGAGTTTTTTGATCTCTTCATTTACTGATAGGCACTTAGGTTGCTTCCAGCACCTGGCTATTGTAAATTGTGCTGCTATGAACATTAGAGTGCATAAATTCTTTTGAATTGGTGTTTCAGGGTTGTTAGGGTATAATCCTAGCAGTGGAATTGCCAGGTCAAAAGGTAGTTCCATTTTTAGTTTTCTTAGGAAATTCCACACTGTCTTCCACAGGGGTTGCACCAGTCTGCATTCCCACCAACAGTGCACTAGGGTTCCCTCTTCTCCACATCCTCCCTAACACTTGTTTGTTGATTTATTTACGATGGCCATTCTAACTGGTGTGACGTGGTATCTCATGGATGTATTTTCAACTTACATTCCTAAGTATTAGGCCCCATTGCAGACTATAACCAATATCTAGATGCTATTTTCTCTGTGTAACTTGCATCTTGCCTATAAATTAGAAAAGCAGTGTCTTGACTGTTGTTGCCTTTTATCTATTGAGATGTTTTTCTATTTCCTCTTCCTTGACTAATATCTGCTGTATAACTAAGAGTGTTAAACTGTACTACATTTTGGCTTCTGTGCTGTGCCCTCTATAATAATGCTAAGCAGTATTATTATTATCATCAATTATCAAATTAGGTATACTCACAATTCCTTATCCTCCATATTTTCTTGCATCCTAAATGTTTCAAACATATGTTAACATAGCTTAAAATTGGTTTAAGGAATTGTTGAGACACTCTCAGAGGATGTCTCTCTTTTACCCTTAGGTATTTTTTAAAAACGATTCATTTAAAAAGTGATATTAACAAAGTAATATCTGTTTTTTCACAAAAATGTATTGATTAACAAAGAATGTCAAGCTACAAAATATAAAATACTAATCTTACTCTCTTCAGTACATATAATTACTTAACTAAGGAATGTCACAGAAAACACTTATTCTTTCAGGCCACTAAATGTATTACTACTGCAATGAAGTGTCCAAAAACCTCAGTATATTATGCAAGAATTACATTGTTAGCCTAAATTATACACATCAATGCACCAAATAGTGTATAAAAATGTGGGTGTTTAGAAAAGTAGTATGAAACTGTTTATCAAATTATGTCTAAATAGGATTTTATGTTGTCTACAAAAAGCATTAACTTCAGAAAACATACATATTCCCTTTGTAAACAACTTTTATCATAGTAGGAATTGAGATTTAAATCTGAACATAATTGTTTCTTGATTAGTATAATATTTAACTTTCACATTTCAACAAAATATATTATTAATTTTCAATATAACTACTGTTATTTTGCTGCTCAAAGATAATCTTTTCTAAAGAAGATTTTATTATTTTAAAGAGGGGAAGAAAGAGAATAAGAGAGGGAGAGAAAAGTCAGTTTGTAGTTGCCTCTCGTGCACCCTCTACTGGGAACCCGGCCTCCAACCCAGGCATATGCCCAGGACCAGGAATAGAACAGTGACCCTTTGGCTCACAGGCTGCTACTCAAGTCACTGATCCACACCAGCTGGGCTCCAAGATATTTTTATATTTAAAACTACTAAGTACTAAATTGATCTAGATAATCTCCCACTGAGACTCAAATAAGTCTAATTACATGATAACAATATAATTGCACATTATCTTTTATTTCATCTAAAGAAAAACAGCACCATATGTTTTACCATCTGAATAGTCTGACAAAAAAGTTAACCTATTTCTAAAATTAATTATATAGATTGAAATAACGAAAAGTCAATGTATATATAGAGTGATTGAATCCACTCTGATCATAATAAGAACAAATAATGATAAATATGAATAATTAGGACTCTGAAGATCTCTAAGTCTCAAAATATATGGTCTTGCTTTATGCATTTTGATACATATCACAATACTTGAAATTCTTCCATTAAACCATGTTCCCTCAAATTCTTCTCTTTGTGTCCTTTGAAAAACTAGTAACAAATATTTTGAAATGGCTTCATTTTTAATACTATAAATTATAATGCCAATATTTAATCTTAAATATTCTAGAAACTTTAAAAGAATGGAAAAGTAATGTTTTATCACCTAACTAGTATGTTTTACAATGTCCTTACGTGAATTTAATTACAAAATTAACTTCAACTATTAACAGATTCAAAATTGCATTAGATTAACTTCTTCGGGAGCTGATTTCTGAAGGGTTGAGTTCTTTTTAATGGAATTCTTTCTTTTTTTATTTATATGAGCCAAAACTGAGGACAACTGCCCAGAAGCAAAATCTTAAGTGCTCCCAAGAGTGAAAATTTTTGTAATTTCTTTCATGCATTTGAGATTAAGGAAGGGACATAAAAAATTACATGAAGGTGGATGAAAGCAAGACCGGAATTGAAATACAGGAGAGTTAACAAGATTATATGCTCTCTTGAAGGGTGATTTTGCTTATTGCAAAGGTGTGTTAATCTAAATGTATAAAAACAATTGACATTGTGTGGCTTAGGGCAAAGATCAACCCTTTACTAAAAAAGATACATGCCTGGGGTGTGACTAACCACCATGACCTGCCCAGTTAGGAATTTATGATCAGATCACCCTGTGAGGTTGCTTTCAGTCACTGGACTGGTCACATTTACTACAGAACTTTTTTATCCACAGGTGGTAGACACTACATAAGTTAAATGAAAATTTGACCATGTTATTTTCTTTTTTAAAACTCATGTGTCTTTTAATTGTACTTGAGATAAATCAAACATAAAGCCTCAGCATAACCTGAATAATTTTGTCCTATGTACCTCTTTTTTTATCTTACTTTTAACCACTATGTACTTCAATTATTTGTTATTCATCCATGCAACCATTTTTTCAATTTCTCAGATTTTCAAGGTATTTATCAGAACAATGTAATTTTGTATTGATCTACTTTGACAGTAATTTAACAAGTTTTTCTTATTAGTGTGGGAGAGGAAGAAATATTCCTCTATCCTTCTAGGTTCTTTGGATGGCCTAATAATTAAACCAACATGAGATACATTCATAACAGAAAACAACCAATTTTAATTTTATAGATATGTATGAGAACCCCACATATATGAGAAAGTCAGAGACCCCACATGCATGACAGATTCAGAGACTGTGAGGGAAAATCAGGTACATAAGGCATTCTGAGCAAAGGAAAGAGCTAAGATGCCCTGAGGCTTCAGAGAAAGGAGGGTAATTTGAGGGATGATAAGTGCAGATGTTCAATAATTAGATATCTTGCCCTATAGGTTGGTCATAAAAAGTTGTTTCCGGTGATTACTGTTGCTTTGGGCAAGGTCCCAATTTAAATTCTTTGAGGGAGAAGTAAACTTTTTTCTAGATTCCTCAGGGTCTCAATTGCCTTCAGCCAAAGTAATTTACATGCCAAAGTAGCACAATTTGGAGAGGTCTGTTCTGAACTCCTTCATCAGAAAAAATTTTTTATGAAGGCATATTTTATGCTTTGTTTCTCATTTCAAAATCAATGACAATACTTGACAAATGACTCTCAGACAAAATATGACATACTTCAAAGATTATAATACTGGGGTTGCTATTTGCTTTAAAGAATTGGAAAAATTTATCAATGATGATAGAAGTCAGAAAACAATGGCCTGTTTCTGGAGGATGAATCAACTAGAATGGGGTATGAAGAAGCATTCTAAGCTAATGAAAACATGAGGTTATTTGTTAGTTATTTGGAAATATTATTGTGTCAAAACTCATCAGTTTCATATTTAAGATCTATGAATTTCACTGTATAAAATTTACTTCAATAAAAGGAATATTATGACCAATATCTTTCAAACAAGGTATCCTGGAACCATAATATCACTGAAAGACACTTCTGTCCTTTGCATTGTAATTCATGTGTTCAGAACGTATTTATTGACTAGGTGCTTTGGAGCTCGTGCTTTTGTAGAGCACAAAGCAAAAAGGGTCTGATGTTGATTTTACTGGGGGTGTGGGATGGATGGCTTCACGGGGAGCTGCAAAGAAAAGCTTCAAAAGAAAAGCCACTTAGCCCTCAACTGTAATTTACCTTGAACACAGGGCATCTTTTATTTTGCATCTTCTTATATATGGCTGTTCCAGAAAAGCTTTATGCTTTTGTTTGTTCATTTTTGGAAACACTAAATTTATAAAATACATTTTGTTTTGTTTTTTTTTTAAGATTTTTTTTTATTTTATTTATTTTTAGAGGGGAAGGAGAGAGGGAGNGAACGTATTTATTGACTAGGTGCTTTGGAGCTTGTGCTTTTGTAGAGCACAAAGCGAAAAGGGTCTGATGTTGATTTTACTGGGGGTGTGGGATGGATGGCTTCACGGGGAGCTGCAAAGAAAAGCTTCAAAAGAAAAGCCACTTAGCCCTCAACTGTAATTTACCTTGAACACAGGACATCTTTTATTTTGCATCTTCTTATATATGGCTGTTCCAGAAAAGCTTTATGCTTTTGTTTGTTCATTTTTGGAAACACTAAATTTATAAAATACATTGTTTTTCTCAAGAAAAGAGTTATTTAAACAAAAATTATTGAACACTACTAGACAGGTCATTATAATTTTTGTTTATTTATTTATTTTAAGTATCACACATATTTGCAATTTTGGTCCAACAGGAGAAGTGCATTTTTTTCCAACCAACAATTTCCCCCCTTCTAACACTTATTCTGTGTCCTGGCACTATTGAACTATTGAAATTTGCAATTTTATCATTTCTCACTTTTAACTTATGTGCTATTAAGGAGGTAAAGGATGTGGAGAGAAGGAAAGAGTGATGCAGGGGAGAAATTTCAAGTGTGAAAGTTCAGAATACACTTGTCAATTTATGTTTAAAGCTCAAGCTTATACCTTGTGCATGGATATCATATGTTGGTCATTCCTTTAATGAAGTTTCACAATATATGCACATTTCTATCATAGCACTAAACTCATTATTATATATTTGTTGTATATTACTATATACAGTTTTTAAATATTGTTGAATCTCCAGAACTTCAGACATAGTAACTGTCAATTATTCATTTGTTGAAATTTTTTTCATTAAATATTATGGGGGTCAAATATAACCTAATCAATTTATTGTCTCCATGAGCAAATTGAAATTGTGAACAATATTATTAGGACTATGAATTAATTATCATTCTAAATGTTCAACAACATTTTGAGGGAGTTGCTATAGGTGTAGCTTTTTGCAGAAAGTATATGTACTAGAATGTATTCCAATAAAGAGTTACATTAATAGTAAACTGTTTAAAGACCAAAAACCCTTGGGTAATAATAACATGAAAAATGAAGTATCCAAGAATAAGAAATATAATTTGCAAAATATCACACACACAAACAAAATTGTAGAAAGATTATCCAGTTGAGTATTAAATTAATTTTATAAACTTACAGATTTATTAAAAAAGAATAGATAAATGATAGATATGTTGCTAAGAGCCTAATATCACTCTGAAATCTTCCCTAAAGAATATTTTTAAGAATGGCCCCCAATTATAAGAAGGTATTTACAAAGACTATTATTTTTGTGAAGGCAAATATCTCAGACATACTTAGTAAAGGTACATTAAAAATAATGTATTGATAGTGACCAAAATTGATTTATGCTATGGATGATTTTATTCTCTTGGCAAAATTAAATATTTTAAAAAATATTTTATTTATCCATTTTTAGAGAGAGGGGAAGGGAAGGATAAAGAGTGGGAGAGAAACATCAATGCGTGGTTGCCTCTCGTGTTCCCCACTGGGGACCTGGCCTGCAACCCAGGCATGTGCCCTGACTGGGAATTGAACCCGCTACCCTTTGCTTCACAGGCCTGTGCTCAATGCACTGAGCTACACCAGCTAGGGCACAAAATTAAATATTTAATACAAAAATATTTTTGTTATGACTTATAACATTACTGCTTGCTCTTAAAAATTATTATGTTGATACCTTGTTTTGGAATAAATATAATTAAAATATTTTTTACTTGTTTTGACTTTATGGTGTTTCCTTTCTTCCTCTTCTTTCTTTCTTTCTTGCACATTTCTCTGAACTTTTTTGACCAAAGTAAATTTTCCTCTACATGTCATTCAGTTCTAATTGTGCTGTTTCTGGCCATGTGGTCCTTTTTCCCTGTGAACCACATGGTCCATAGGAAACATTGCTTCAGCACCTATTTCTGCACAGTATTTTTTTCAAAACAGCATCAAGTGTACCTTCAGATACAAGTGCTGGAAGCATCACTAGACTTCCCGCTGTTATCAGAAGCAGTATGCAGTGTGAGTCTACTGTCTGCTAGCACTGGTTGGTTACCTTCACTCAGACTTTGCACCGAGTCATAGACGAAAGCTGTAACTGAAACTGAAAGAGAATTCTGAACCATCCCCAAATACTGTGAAGGGAGGGGATTTGGTATCAGGATAACCTGAGGGGAAAGAGAAGAAATATACCCAGAAAAAAGAAGTGAGAGTGTTCATTGAGTAAGTGTGATAACACTGCTTTGATTTTTGGTGCAATACGTACTTTTTGTGGAAAAGTTGTCTGGAGATTTTAAATCTCTGTGTTTGATATTTGTATATATTAAAACATAGATACCTATATTTCATATATTTGTGGGAATTATAGGAAGGAATACATAAAAATTTCCAAAAAATACTTATGGAGGAGGAAGGAAATTCATTAAATTATGTTATATGCTGTGTAAATATAGAATTAATGTATGAATTATGTTCTATGTAACTGTAGAAATGTAATTTTAATTGGGGATAATAAGAACAATTCTATAGTTGAAACCTTTAAAAATATCTGCTTAAAACTGATGTAATAAACTAGTTAATCTGCCTGTCAATATTAATAGGTTGTTTCATATTAACCTATTTTATTCCCTCCGCCAAATATCTGAATATTCAACAAGGTAGCAGATACAGTGATGGGAGGAGGTGGGTGACTCATGCACTGAAGTTGATGTCAGGTGGAATGTTGTTTGATAATGTCGTTAGTATCCAAAAGAAGAAATACTGTAAAATTGGACCCATGACAGCAGAGTAATGAAGGCTAAGTGGAGGACTTTCTAAAATTAAGTTGTGCCTCCAAAATTCTAAAACATGATCTTGCATAATGATTTTTAGACTGCAGTATGAGCATAGGCTCATGTCAGTAAACATTAGAAAGGTTAAGTTGGAACTAAATATATGCATCTAGGATAGAAATGGTAGGGAAAAAAGTAAAAGTAAAAAAACAGATATAAGGACATATACAATATTGTCTTATTTTTCTTCTGTGATCACAAGAAACAAATCATTTTCACATCTTATTTATATCAAATGTTCAATAATGGCTAATGTAACTGAGATAGCAATATAAATTAACTGGCATATACAAAGTCTCTGAGTAGGTCATTGGGAAAGCTGCATAATCCAAACTGTGTCTCACCTCCAAGTCTACTGCTCTCGCAATATTAGCTACTGCAAATGTAACCATAATAAATGTCTTCTATACTAGAGTAGAAAATGTATTCACAAATGTCTTAAAAGATCTCCCTGGCTGGTATGGCTCAGTAAATTTTGTGGGGGCCTGTGAATCAAAGTGTTGCTGGTTTGATTCACAGTCAGGGCATAGGTCTGGGTTGTAAACATGAGAGGCAATCTCACATTGATGTTTCTCTTCCTCTCTTTCTCCCTTCCTCTTTGTCTAAAAATAAATAAATAAATCTTTAAAATGTACTAAAAATAAACAGTTTCTACATTTTGTCAGAATTGATCTGTTTTACTCAGAAACCACTTATCTTCTGGTTAGGAGTAACTTAAGACTGCTGTAATAATACAAACAATTCCACTTCACCTTGTCTGGGTTTTTAAGTAAAAAGGCTTGAGATTTTAAATTTCATATTCTTTCCAGGATACACAGTAAATGATAAGACAGGGAGAAAGAAGAAGGGGTTATGGTGTGTTGTAGAATTGGAAATAATGAATTGTCAGATCTCAAGATGTCCTCTATAATGGCTCTTGTGTTTTCATACTGACAACCATTGACTGCTTGGTCACTGCCCGAAACCCAAACAGCGTTTATGCTAACGATAGTGCTTTTCCTAAACTGAGCTATCTTGGGTTTTGCTTGCTAGTAACCAGCTGACTTGCTTGGCTGCTTTGTCTTTTCCCTATCAACTCTTGATGTATAAAACATTCTTCACACATGGAGCCAAAGTCTGATTCTGGTTCCCATTTGTTTCTTATCTATGCAAATGGGACCTCTCAACTTCTGAGGATCATCTGTGGCAATACCCTTCTGAAAGCTAGCATCTTTGATGCTCTGAGACTCACTCATGATGGAATAGCACAAAGAGCCATTCTGAAACTGTAAGCATTGTATTCTTTCTGCTTAATGATAAGTATCATTAAGTTTATTATGATCGCAGCCCAAAGATTAGAGCGTAATGAAAATGTCCACATTTGTGAGATCTCCTGAATTATCTTGTTTCACTAAAGCTTTCGAAGGTCAACCCCAGAACAGCAAAATGGAGGAAGATAATGAGAATCTTGTCATTGTTTACTCATTAACACAAGTTGAGAAAAAGTAAATTTTCAATCCTCTAAATAGTATTCTATAATCTAAGCCATGATACATGCTTCTTAATAAGCTTAATGAGATCATAAAGAATAGTTTCATAAACAAACCATTCTCTCTTCTTTTTCCTGGTATGAAAATTAATCGAAATTTTATTTTGTTTCAGAAGCTGAAGACGAACATCGTATTTACATATGCCCCTAATACTGTAACAGCCGTTGTCACTACATCTTTCCTCTAAGTTCCCCTTTCCCTGACTCAAAACATCCTGGGACCCTCTAGTTCATCATTATACCAGAAAAATGAAATAAAGAGAAGAACATGGTCTCTTCTGCAGACCTGAATGGTTAACCTCTGCAGTGGTTAGCCCTATAGATGACAATGGACTTCAAAAATGGGATAATATACTAGAACGTATAGTAATGGAGCATGGTACAATATGAAAACTGCAATATCTATATGAAAATATCTAGGGAAGAAACAGTTTTCTTCAAATTACTACCAATTACTTGTTTTTAAAAAATGTGATTTACCCTTTGTTGTATTTTTTCCATTACCATTTAGTCTTATACCTCCTGCCCCCCAGCAATTCTTGTGGCAATATCTTTTTCTATAGTCGTTGCTCAATTAAAAATGTAGTGTCTTTCAAAAAGTCAGATTTTATTCTTGCTAGTTTCATAGCTTTTCTTTTTAGTCCCATAGCTTTTTATTGCTAAATAGCTTTCGCTTAGTTTATCTCTACTTTAATTTAAAAGATTAGCTTATGGATAAAATAAAAGATGGAGATTTAAAAATAATTTTTAAAGGAGAAAGTAAGAGTTGACATTCAAGCTAATTAATTTTATAATAAAGTCTAATTCAGTTGAGCCATTCCTTATAGAAATTGGGTGTAGGGCTCATAAAAATTTGTATACTAAATGTAGTACATGTTTTCTAAATATTAAAAATTTACTGTAGAATTAATACTTTTATAATGAAATAACTTTCCATTACTTTTAGAGTACATAGAGTTGAAAATTACTGACTTTGAAAATATGTTTATGTAAATTGTTAACAATTTACCATCAGTTAACACTTTTTAAAGTACAAATTTTGGTAATGTACTTTGGACCCACTTTTAAATAAAGATTTACTTATATAACTGTTATATATTAATTTATTTTATCACATATTATATATATATGCTGTATATGTACCACATATATGTGTATATGTACATGTATATGCCATTTGTATGTATAAAATCAGATGATTCTAGTTATGCAAGTATCTATCATAAAATATATCAAATTAACAAGCCATAACTGAATAACATATATGTCAGGTACGCTGTTAGAAATTTTTAACGTGAAAATATGGATGGAACCTGCTCTTTGAAGAGCAGGATGTGCCTGCTCTTAAAAATTCTAAATACAGTGGAGAAGAGAGGCAGTTACTCAGATAAGTGCAATGCGTGAATATAGCAGAGTAAAAGTGTTGTAATAAAAATAAAAACTAAGTGATATTGTACAGAGGAGAGATTCCTTCTTATATCTTGTCCCTTGTTTATTTTGCATGCAATATAAACTAGAAACCCTGCAAAAATGTTTTCATGTAAGATTTTGGTGCATGATATATTGATTTACAGCAGCAGGCTCTCTAATATCTTAAAACTGATTAGTAGTTGGCACAACCAGTGTTATTTATTCCAAAAATGAAACTGAGAAGAAAGCATTCATATGTTTCTTTCTGATCAAAACAATTTACATACAAAGATCATTGAATAACTGTAAGATCAATGTATTCTCCTTAAAATTCTGTTCAGGACTTTGAGATCTGGTTTTCAGCACATGAAAGAACACATTCATATGCAGGTGCTATTAGGCCATGAAAGCTTTAAGTTGATTGTCGTACAGTTATCCCCCATTACCAGCAGTGGATACATTCTAAGATCCCCAGTAGATGCCTAAAAGCATGAGTAGTAACTAGACCCTGTATATGCTATATTTACCNATGTTTTCATGTAAGATTTTGGTGCATGATATATTGATTTACAGCAGCAGGCTCTCTAATATCTTAAAACTGATTAGTAGTTGGCACAACCAGTGTTATTTATTCCAAAAATGAAACTGAGAAGAAAGCATTCATATGTTTCTTTCTGATCAAAACGCTTTACATACAAAGATCATTGAATAACTGTAAGATCAATGTATTCTCCTTAAAATTCTGTTCAGGACTTTGAGATCTGGTTTTCAGCACATGAAAGAACACATTCACATGCAGGTGTTATTAGGCCATGAAAGCTTTAAGTTGATTGTCATACAGTTATCCCCCATTATCAGCAGTGGATACATTCTAAGATCCCCAGTAGATGCCTAAAAGCATGAGTAGTAACTAGACCCTGTATATGCTATATTTTCCCCTATAATACATACCTGTGATAAAGCTTAATTTATAAATTAGGCATAGTAAGAGATTAATAAGTAGTGATAAAATAGAACACATATAATAATATAATATAATGAAATCTATGTGAATGTGGTCTTTCTTTTTCAAAGTATTTTATTGTACAGGAACTTACTCTTCTTTCTCTATTGATGAGGTAAGATGATGCAGTGCCCACATGATGAGAAGTTTCCTCAGTTTGAGGTGTGACAGGAAAATTTAGTTTGGATTTTCTTTCTCTGCTTCACAATTTTTCAGATAGAAGATTCATTCTTACTGTAGATTCTTACTGTAGATCTGTAGTTCTGGTGACCCCAGAACACTATTTTTAAATTTCCTTAATAAGCCAAGAACTTTTACCTTTTTACTTAGAGAAAACCCTTCTGGCTTCTCTTTGGCATATTAAAATTGCCAGCATCATTACTCTTGTGAGTTGCGGTGATTATCAAGTAAAACAAGGGTTACTTGAACACAAGCTCTGTGATACCGAAACCGTGACCTGGTAGCTGAGAGGGTTGCTACATGACCGGTAGCATACACAGTGCGGATACGCTGGACAAAGGGATGACTCACACCATGGCTGTGATGGAAGGAGATGGCTCAAGCTTCTGTCACACTACCTAGAATGGCATGCAGTTTGAAAGGTATGAATTGTTTATTTCTGATATTTTCCATTTAATGTTTTTGGGCCACCGTTGATTACAAGGAATTGAAACCATGGAAAATGAACCATGAATAAGGGGTCCCAATTGCACGTGGAAAATGAAAATGACCCCTTTTTTTGCCACTTTCTCTTCCAAGCTCAGTTCTACTTGCAAAACTTTCCTGTTGGGAAACTAATTTACACAGGATTTGTTTTGTACATTAGATATTTGTTCTGTTGGGAGAGTCATTTCATGAAAGCTTTTTGCTTTATTCAATCCTCTAAGTGAAATTTGTAACACTTCTTGTGAAAAAATTATAGTTAATAATGAGATGAAACTGTGGGAGAATTGTTAAATTAGGTAAATAGATAGATAGAGAGATAAATACCAAACAGCAATCACATTTTTCTTACTTTTAATTGTCATATAATAACTGCCTTTTGCAAAAATGCAGCTGTGTATCTTTTATACAGAATAAATACATTATACACACATGACTAATTTAATTCTGAAATTCGACTACAGGAGCAATGACTACATTAAAATGTAGAACTTCTTGTGCTCCATGGAAGAAAGTATAGAATTTAAATGTTTCAATGATGATATTTTGCCTTTAAAATAAATCCAAGCAAAACTGTATTTTAAAGAAGGCATTTCAAAGAATTAGCAATTCATTTCACTATTACTTACTTATAAATTTTATTGTAAAAGTATTGGAAAGGATTTCAAAGCATTTCCTTCTTCTGAATTCAAGAGGATTAAAATTAACATGGTGATGGAATGTGTAACTTTCTGGTTTTCAGTTAATTATTAAAAGCAATTAATAGCACATTGCAAGTGAAAAAAATACTGCTGAATAGTAGTATCAAGTCACTTTAATTGGAAAAATTACACAAGCTTTGTTTTGCATATAATCTAATATGCTGGAATATCTTTCAAAATAAGAGACAACAGTCTTCCCCAAGGCTCAGAAGGCTGGCGATCTTGAAAGACTAGGTTCTGGCCAGACCTACAAAGACTCAACAGAGCCCTGTTTCATCTCACTCTTCTGTCTTTAGTGAACACACACACACATTTTTTGTAGCAATGATAAGTGTACAGGCAAGACAGAATTTAATAGACAAAGAAAAAGAAATATATTTGAACACAGAACTGTTCAGTTTAATTTTGGAAGAAAAGATCATATTTAAAGAACACCTTATCTACAATAAAGTCTTATTGATTTGCTAATCCTTAAATTTCTCTTAACACTAAATATTGGGGATATTTAGAGGAGAACCAATGTGTAGAAATGGCTAAACTTATTTCAAAATGACCTGAGCTAAGATCTCTCTTCATGTAACTAAATAATAAATTTACTGTATTAATACATAAAATCTAAAGTAATTAGTAACTAATAATGAATGTTAAAATATTGTATATGTTAATATGCTTTTATCACCCATTTAAAAAAGAATTAAATAGCAACATAAAGACTTGTCTCTTTTACTGTATCTCCTACTATTCTCCAAAAGTCTTAACAGCAACAACAAAACCAGCAATTAAGACACCCCTCTCCTGCTTTGAATTGCCTTTCTTTTTTCATATTAAAACCACTTGTTCTCTGCTGTTTTCATTGTCTCTTTGTATTCCAATTTATACTTAAAATAATAGTGTCATGGCAACTGTTTTCTGTAAATTTGTACTTTTTTTGGGATATCACAGTCCCTTCAATTATTTCATCATGTCTTATAAGAAGATTTTAACTCCCAAATTTGCATTCTCAGTTCTTTCTATTTCCTGAGCCTTAGATCCATATTTTCACCTGCCACGTTGTCATTTGTTTCAGGCAGTGAAGTGTAGCATATTCACAAGCAAGCACATTTCTTTTTTAAACAAGATATATTTTATTGATTATGCCATTACAGTTATTCTAATTCCCCCCTTCATTCCCCTCCACCCTGAACACCTCTTCCCCCACCATTCCCTCCCTTTAGTTTATGTCCACATGTCTCAAGTTCATTAGATTCTATATTTCCCATACTCTTCTTGCCCTCCCCCCTGTCTAGTTTCTACCTACCATCTATGCTACTTATTCTCTGTACCTTCTCCCCCCTTCTCCTCCTCCCACTCCCCTGTTGCTAACCCTCCATGTGATCTTCGTTTCTACGGTTCCCCTCCTGATCTAGCTGTCCTCTAAGTTTGCTTTTGTTTTAGGTGTGGTTGTTAATAACTGTGTGTTTGCTGTCCTTTCACTGTTCATATTTTTCATCTTCTTTTTCTTATATAAGTCCCTTTAGCATTTCATATAATAAGGGCTTGGTGATGATGAACTCCTTGAATTTGATCTTATCTGAGAAGCACTTTATCTGTCCTTCCATTCTAAATGAAAGCTTTGCTGGATAAAGCAATCTTGGTCGTAGGTTTTTGGATTTCATGACTTGGAATATTTCTTTCCAGCCCCTTCTTGCCTGTAAGGTCTCTTTTGAGAAATCTGCTGACAGTCTGATGGGTACTCCTTTGTAGGTGACTGTCCCCTTCTCTCTTGCTGCTTCTAGGATTCTATCCTTCATTTTAATCTTGGCTAATGTAGTGATGATGTGCCTTGCTGTGTTCCTTCTTGGGTCCAACTTTTTTGGGACTCTCTGAGCTTCCTGGATTTCCTGGAAGTCTATTTCCTTTGCCAGACTGGGGAAGTTCTCATTTATTATTTGTTCAAATAAATTTTCCACTCATGGCTTTTTCCCTCCTCTGGTACCCCTATAATTCAAATGTTGGAACGTTTAAAGATGTCCCGGGGATTCCTAAGCCTCTCATTTTTTAAAATTCTTGTTTCTTCATATTTTTCTGTTTGGTCATTTTTTTCTTCCTTTTGGTCCACTCCCTTGATTTGAGTCCCACTTTCCTTTCCATCGCTATTGGTTTCCTGTGCATTTCCCTTCATTTCAATTAGTTTAGTCTTCATTTGTTCCTCTAATTGGTGACTAAAATCAACCAGTTCTGTTAGCATCCTGATCACCAATATTTTGAACTGTGTAGCTGATAGGTTGGCTATTTCTTTGTCACTTAGAGTTATAGGCTCTAGGGCTTTGAGTTCTTCTTGAGCCATATTTTGGTCTGTTTGTACCTGTTGCATATGAGGAGCGGAGCCCTAGGTGTTCACCAGGGTGGGGCAACTCAGTCGCTGGGTTGTGACGCTGTATGTGGGGGCAGGGTCCAAGACGGGCAATGGTGGTTTCCTCTGCTGCTTCCCACTGCTGGGGCCTGGCATAGGTGGAAACACTGTGCCTCCTCTCACAGCCAAGTTTAAAGTCAACAAAATTTCAGTACCAAAAATGCAGCCAAAACACAGGAAATTGAACTATATGGAAGTCTGACAACAACAAACCGTTCAGCCAAACTGGTAAGAGAGGCGGAGCCAACAGCAGAGCAGGGTTGGACAGGAAAGATCTCCTGACCCAGGTGTGCAGGCAACCATGGGCAGATACCAGGTGCGGGGTAGCAACAGGCAAACCCAGTAAGGGCACAAGGTGGCAGGCTGACCGCGGTCACACATTCGTGCACAGATAAACCAGCGAAGGAGCGAGCAACAAGACAGACTGCAAAAGCACATTTCTTTTCTTAAATCCTGTTCAACATCATCCCTCTCAAATTTTGCTTATCATTTCTACAGATAACATTACATATTCAGGAATACAGATATATGAGTTGATAGCTTAGACTTCGCTAAACATTATTTTTTTGCTTACCTTCAAACAATATGTGTTTCTCTTGTTCTGACATTTCTAAATGTCTCTATAGTTTTTCTTTCTTGTGGAATACAATATTATAATTTGCATTGTTCGACTTTGTCATTAATCTTGGAATAGCTCCCAGACTGACATCTCATCTATAAATCTCTTCTTCATCTCTCCCTATAGGTTCAAGTCCAAATTATTTGATCTATAAAATGTAAGATTCTATCACAAAATTTTATTAATGCTAATTCTTACATATTTAGGAACACACATATTAAATATATAGTTGCATTGAAGTTCTAGTAGATTATAGATGAGTGCTGAGTACATAGTTTATACATAAGGTCAGTCCAGAGTTAAGGGTTACTAAAAAAATTGAGTCAATGCAAAGCCCTGTGGAAAATAGGTGTACATGCATAAATAGGAAGAATTTCTTATAATTAATTTACCATATTATAGCTACTCCATAATTAGGTATTATTATGAAATGGTTTATCCTCAACTAAAGCCTTTGGTTGTTATACCAGTGTACACTGTATATATGACAAAAAAAAACATACAAAGTCTGTCCAGAAAATATCCAGCCAGTCACGTACTATGAAAGAGACATTTATTGAAGAAGATGTAAAATACAAGAAACATTGTGCACAGAAAAATGACACCTCAGTCCCCTTCAAAGTAGGTACCTTGGGATCTCACACAGTTTTCCCAAAGTCTCTTCCACTGTTCAAAACACTGCAAAATCCTGCGTTGGAATCACCGTCAGCTGCCTTGTCATATTTTCCTGAATCTCATCTGTGATCTGAAATCTCTTCCTGTTCAAAGGTAATTTTGGTTTTGGGAAAAGTGAGAGGTCACAGGGAACCAAATCTGGACTGGAGGTAGACTGAATCACCTCAGTGATCTGATGCTTTGCCAAAAAACTGTGCATAAAGTGTCATGCATAGATGGGTGCATTGTCATTATGGAGCTGCCAATCATTTATTGCATCATCCCTGAAAGCCCTCTGAATCATCCCAATATTTCTGCAGAGGAATGTTTCATCTTAACACAAAATTTGATGCAGATTCATTGCTCTACTTGTTCAGTCATTTTGAATGCAATGGCAACACAATACAGGTGCTCACTTAATGACAGTGAGTGCTCACTACCGCCCCCACTGACTAGTACAGCCAAGTCATCATTGTTTATGTGTGCACATTCCAGTCCATTCTCCTTGGCTTCCAGGTTACATCAATCTCGAGCAAAGTGTTCTTGTTATATTAGCAATGGCTGGAATTTTTCTGGCATATTTCATGTACCGATAGCTGGTTTAGATTCCACATTCAATAGGGTTGACGTAAAGAATTGCAAGATCTTGATTCCCAGTTGGTATTTCAACTAACCTCTCAATAAAACATTTTAGTGTTCTATTAAGATACCACAGTAAATTCTGGAATTACGAATGTATTTTTATACTTTCTTCATCATAAATGCAGTTCAAGGTCATAAGTCAATGTTGTTTGGGAAGCCAGGAAATGAAAAATAAGAAAAGAAAATTAAAAGTCTGAATGAGAGTCAGGCAAAACCTTTTCTGACAGATAAAGTGATCTTTATCTGGAATGTGTATCTATTCCCATAGGACAAATCACAGCCTTTTCCAAGATGAAAAGGGTCTAATGTAATCAGCCTGTCTCCAGAGGCTGGCTGAGCTTTGGCCTCTACTGTTACCAGTTAACACCCAGCAGTAGCAGTAGGTGGCCAAATTAGCCTTAATCAAGGGAAACGAACGTTATTGAGCCCTGCACAGTCTCCATTCCTGCTACCACCGGGAGTTTATAAATAAACCCAATGAGCAAACAGCAGGATGCCTAGAGAATGAGACCGATTAAGATTCGCCAGATTATTGAAAGTCTACTCCTCCTGAACTGTCCTGTGGTGGGCTCTCACACAGTGTACAAATCTCTCACATTTTTTTACCATTTTGAAAATCCTATGCAAATATTTTACCCATAATTTACCTTTCAGCAATTTTCACATTTTGTTTTCTTTTAATTCTTGACTGGACAACAACTTCCTTAGATCTTGTCCATTAATTAGTATAGATCTATTTCTCAGACTAACTCTTCTCCTACAGGCAGTAGGCAACTAGATGTAAGTACCCAAAGTCTTTCTTTATGTCTATTGTCTTTCATAGCCATTCTTGAACTACGCTGTCACTTAATAGCCATCCATTTCAGACTTGTGTAAACATACCATTCAGACCAAACTACAAACAGCACCCGTTTTTCCTTCCTTTTCTGACTGGTCAAAGGGAATTCTCCATAAAGTAGTCAGTGTTGTTTAGAGAGTGGGCAAAAAAGCAATAGGAGCGGACACAATAGGTATCTGAGCCATTTTTATTTTGTATTTACTGTTGCCTCGGGACCTGCTTAAGAATCCTGTCATACATACAATTTCCATTTACAATGGAGTATTTCTTCACAGGCTTGATTTTGGTCCACTGGCTCAATATATAATGAGTACTTCTGGTCACATGGTATCCCACAATCAGACATTTGTCAACTACCAGGGTCTAGTAATAATCCAAAGTCTGCTTTTCAAATGGAGAGTAGTCGTTAGCAAAAGAAGTCATGCTATTACTATAAAACATCCTGGGTTTGTACTATGATTGTCCAACTGAGGTTTTTCAGACAGCTCACAGATTATCCCTATGTGCCACAGGCACTTCTAATATTATTTGGTCTCAGAATCATGAAGTTTATATTGGTTTTAAACTGTGTCAATATAGCTAAGCTGAAACTCTGTTTTTCAAAAGTACTTTTCTTGTATGATTTTTATTTATATTTGGGCTCAATAAATTTTTTATGAGATTTGGAATAAAGAAGTTAAGCAGGAACCATTGTTCTCTAAATGTTGATATACTGTGCCAGGCACCATTTCAGCATGTACTTGTACACATTGCGTGTGTGTGTACACACACACATATATATTAGTTTCACTGAGCCCTTGGGTAGGTATACTAAGTTTTATGGAAAAGGGTATCATCTTCTTTTACAGGTCACCTGTGTTGCCAAGTGTGGCGGCAATGAGAAACAGACATGAGTCATTTGACTTGATAGGTTCCAGTTTGTTCTAATGGATACTTAATTGTCATCACCTCTCTTGCTTCAAGATTATTTTTCCTAACCTGTCTATTCTGCAGGCCTATAATTATCCCCTCCATTGTAACAGTCATATCCACAGAAAGTGGAGTGTGGTTTTTAAATGTCTCTTAAAAATGTTCACCTGGATTCTTCTCCATTGCCATTAACTCTTAATCAAAGCTGTGTCACCTGTGTCATTTCTGAAATTGGAATTTCTTAGGCCCATTTTTGTTTTTTACACTTTAAGTCCTTTGGAGTCCTATGTACTCAGCCAGTTGCATAAACCCAGATAACTTTGTGCTTTAATATCATTAACATTTTTTTGTGATAAATTAAAGATACATTTCCACTGACTTGTTTTTCTTAGGTCATTGACAATTATTTGTATTTCTGTTTTGATACTGCTTTATTTATTTAACGAATATCAAAATAATTGTGATTTTACTCTTAAATATTTATACATTAGCTGAATAAAGAATTTAAAGAGAAACTCCTGAGTTAACAATTAATTGTTCATTTGAAAATGTTAAAACATTTTAATGTAATGTATTTATTGAGAAATTAGTTTTGAGAGTGACATTTTGTAGATATAATTTCAGTTATACTTCAGTATATTTTCCCCATGCACATTTCTTATATTTTTAATGAATTGGGAAAAATTAGTAGCCACAGACACTTCAGTGTTTTATATATCTCTTTGTGGACTTACAGACAGTTTCAGTGCAAATAGTTGTCAATAGCTTGCAGGAGAATACTAAAGTCCAGGTGGATGTAAATTTAATATAGAACTATAAAAATGTACCTAGTCCTTTTAATATTTTATTAAGAGATAAATAAGACATAACTGACAGTTTATTTAAATAAACCTATAGGCTTAAATAAATATCCTTTCATTAAGATTTGAAGAAATAGAATCTCTCTAGGTATGTGAGTACTTCGGGGACATGAGTTAAAATTTCTTTTTTGTCAATTGCCTTTATTTTAACTGAGGTTTCTTTTGCACTCAAAAACTAGTAAGACTCTTGAACCCTATCCTTGTCCATTGATTGTATTTAAATTCTTCATGTATACTGTCAACAATTCCATGGATCATGGAGTTTACGTTCTCATGTCACCTCTGACACCAGGTATTGTTCCATAAACATTGAGATTTTTCTAGGGTTTCACTAAAACAAACAAAAACACAATAAAAATAAACCTAACTCATCTAAGGTGTTAATTTTGTAGACTTTGTAAATGATTTGTAATTTTGAGAGTAATTTCACCATAGCAAATCTATAAAAATGAGTCAGACTCTTTTTTTTGGTGTATTCGCAGCTATTTTTTGTCTCTACATCTAGACAGGCTGATAAGAAAATGTACATGGAACTTTAGCACCAGTGGGAGATTTAATATCACAAATTACCAACCAGCACCAAGACTTTTTTAGTTTTATCCTCTTAAAGTTCAGTCTCTATTGTACTTGCACCACCTGTATGATTTCTGGTTGTCTTTTTTTCTATGCAGTGTTGTCAGACCTGAACCAAATTTCAGGCAGCGGTCCATCCCCCTTCTGAATGCCCACAGAACTCACTCGAACATTCATATTGAAATTAGGGCATATGTGTTTTTCAGTGTTCTTTTCATATCCTGCAACTTGGGATATGTTATATTGTGTTTTTCCCTTGCTTCCTGCCCTAGCCTCATGCCATATTGCTGCAGTTCTCTACACCTTCTCTCCTGCCATCCATTTCTTACTCCATAACTATTGTTTAATTCTCTATAAGAAAAGTTTACATAGTTGCTACCTAATGACACGCTGAAGGGTCTTACCTTTCTGCACAAGACAATTATAAATACATTTACTAAATGAAATCTATTTCTTACTGCTAAATGGAGTCATGATGCCATTCTCTCACAGCTATGACTGTGCATATCTCTGTTTGTACAGCTGCACAGATATTGACAAACATCAGAAGGCACCTCACTGCTTGGGTATCCCTGTTGGCACCATAACTTGCCTTTTTTTTCTTACTGAATAAATTTCTCTAAAGGTATGAGATAGTTTGATAAAATTTTTGGCTTCTTATAAATCTACTATTTAGTTCACATCTGTACTATGATTATTACTATTTATTTTTTACTTTTTTTGTCCCTACCTAGAACAGTTTAACTCATGCTTTTGTATTTACATTTATTATTTTTTCATAGTGTGAGTCTGTTAGCAACATATTATCTCAAGTTTATTTGTTTGAAATGTTTCTATTTTCCTTCATTTTTGAAGCACACATATGTCTCCTTGTTCATCTCCAGTTTGACAAGTTTTTTTGAAAAATCTTCATTTTATTCTTTTCCACTATTTCTGTTGAGAAGTCAAGTGAAATCCACATTGCTGTAATGTAACTTATTTTCTACTCTGGCTACATTATGGCATTCTCTTCCTCACTGGATTTTAGTAGTTTGCTGATATGTATACCTAAGTTTGGTTTTCATTGCTTTTATCCTGTTTTGAGTCATAGAGATTCCATCCTTTTTCTTGTTCCCTTCTGAGACTCCAAGTATACACATTATGAATTGTTTAATATCACCTAAATTGTGACGTATATCTCATTTTTTTGCTCTTAGTCATTTATACATCCCTCCATGCATCCGTATAATTTCTACAGACTTTTCCTTCAGGATATTGACTCCTTCTTTTGTTGTGTCTAGCGTGATGCTAAGTAAGTAAAATAAAATATTTATTTCAGATATTGGTTTCTTTATTAGAAATTCATCTCAGTTGAAATTCACCATATTTTGACCCAATTCTTATTTTTTCCTATAGGTACTTTAACAATCATTTTAAATCTCTTGTTTGATATTACCAATAGCTGGATAAGTCTGCTTCTAATTATTCATTCTCCATTAAGATCACATTTTCCTGTATCTTTATAAGTCACCTAGTTTTTAAAATTTTTTTCTAAAGAAAAAGAACACAAAAATTCACTAATTTATTTCTGCCTCAAACTATGACTCCTGCAACCACCAATTTTCTGTATCTATGTTGTATATTTTTTAAGTTTCATGTATAAGAGAGATAACATGTTATATGTCTTTCTCTAATTTCACTTAGCATAATACCCTTGAGTTCCATCTATATTGTCGCAAATGGCAAGATTTTATTCTTTTTTATTGCCGAATAGTATTTTATGTACATGTGTATACCACAATGTTTTTTTTTTTTAATTTATGGATGCGATTTAAGTTGTTTTCACATTTTGGCTATTGTATATAATACAGCAGTGAACATGGTGGGGTACATAAATCTTCTTGAATTAGTGTTTTTATTTTCTTTGGATAAATATCTAGCAGTGGAATTACTGAATCATATGGTAGTTTTATTTATAATTTTTGAGGAACCTCCATACTATTCTTCATAGGGATGGAAGCAATTTTTATTTCAATCAACAGTACACAAGTGTTCCGTTTCTCTACAACCTTGACAACACTTGTTATTTCTTGTCTTTTTAATAACAGCCAATGTAACAAGTGTGAGGTAACATTTCATCGGCACTTTAATATGCATTTCCCTGATGATTAATGTTGTCAGTCACATTTTTTGCATACCTGTTGGTCATCTTGTATGTCTTGTTTAGAAAAATCTCTGTTCAGATTGTCCACTTATTTCAATTATTTGCTTTGTTTTTTAGTATTGAGTTCTATGAGTTTTCTATATATTTTGAATATTAGACCCTTATCAGTTATACAACTTGCAATTCTTTTCTCTCATTCAGCTGGTTGCCTTTTCCTATTTTAATGGTTTTCTTTGTTATACCTAATCTTTTTTGTTTGATGTAAGCCCATTTGTTTATTGTGCTTTTATGGTTTTTGCTTTTATGTTAGATTAAAAAAATCATTTCCAAAACTTATGTCAAGGAACTTACCAACAATATTTTCTTCTAGGAGTTTTATGATTTCAGATCTTATGTGCAAGTTTTTATCTTGAGTAGATTTTTCTGCATGGTGTAAGAAAGTGTTTCTGGTGCATTCTTTTGCATGTGGCTGTCCAGTTTTCCCTACACCTTTTATTGAAGAGCCTGTCTTTTTCCCATTGTATACTCTCGGTTTCTCTTTCATAAATTAAATGACTATATATGAATCGGTTTATTTCTGAGTTCCATTCTGTTTTATTGACTTATGTGTCTGTTTTTATGCCAGTATCTTGCTGCCTTAAGTGCTACAGATGGTAATAACATTTAAAATCAGGCAGCATAAGGTTTCCAGATTTTTATTTCCCAAATTTGGTTTGGCTGTGCAGAGTCTTTGTGGTTTCATATGAATTTTAGGATTTTTTATTCTAGTTATATGAAAAATGCCATTGAACTTCTCATACAGATTGCATTGAATCTCTACATTGCTTTGGGTGGTATGGACATTTTAACAGTATTAATTCTTCCAATCCAGGAGCATGAAAAATCTTTCCATTTATTTGTGCTGTCTTCAATTTCTTCCACTAATGTTTTGTACTTTTCTATACAAAGATCTTTCACCTTCTTGGTTAAATTTCACAATATTTTATTCTTTTTGATGCAATTGTAAATAGAATTGGTTTCTTAATATTTCTTTTGGTGAGTTTGTTATTGGTATAAAAATGCAATTGATTTCTGTTTATTGATATTGTATCTTGAAAATTTACTGAATTTGTTCTAGCAGTTTCTTTTTAATGTAGTCTTTGTGATATATGTAGTTTGTTTTAGGTTCAGTTGTTGATAGTTGTTAAGTTTATTGCCATTTTACTGTTCATATTTTTGATCATCTTTTTCTCATATAAGTCCCTTTAACATTTCATATAATAAGGCTTTAGAGTTTTTATAATAATGAACTTATTTAACTTTACCTTATCTGGGATGCATTTTATCTGCCCTCCCATTCTAAATGATAGCTTTTCTAGATAGAGTACTCTTGGATGTAGGTCCTTCCCTTTCATGACTTTAAACACTTCTTTCCAGCCCCTTCTTGTCTGCAAGGTTTCTTTTAAGAAATCAGCTGATAGTCTTATGAGAGCTCCTTTGTAGGTAACTCTCTGATTTTCTCTTGCTGTGGTTAAGATTCTTTCTTTTTTAAAAATATTTTATTTATTTATCTTTAGAGGGAAAGGGAAGGAAAGACGGAGAGAAATATCAATGTATGGTTGCCTCTCGTGAGTCCCCTGCTGGGAACTGGCCTGCAACCCAGGCATGTGCCCTGACTGGGAATCAAACCGTGATCATGTGGTTCACAGGCCCGTGCTCAATCCACTGAGCTACACTAGCCAGGGCTAAGATTCTTTCTTTATCTTTAGCCTTTGGCATATTAATATTGATGTATCTTGGTGTGGTCCTTTTTGGTTCTAACCTGTTTCGGACTCTCTGTGCTTCCTGGACTTATATATCTATTTCTTTCACCAAGTTAGAAAGAAATACACACACACACACACACTATTTTTATAGATAAGTTTTCAATGTTTTGCTCTTCCTCTTCTCCTTCTGGCATCCCTATGATTCAGATGTTGGGACATTTAGAGATGTCACCGAGGGCCTTTTACTGTCCTCACTTTTTTATTTTTTCTTCTTGTTGTTCTGGTTGAATGCTTATTTCTTCCTTATGTTCCAAATCATTAATTTGAATCTCAGCTTCCTCCCCTCCACTTATGGCTCCCTGCAGATTTTTCTTTATTTTACTTAGTGTAACCTTCAATTCTTCCTTTATATTGTTGCCATACTCCAGGAGTTCATTGAGTATCCTCATCACCAATATTTTGAATTTGCACCTGATAGGCTGGTTATCTCTGTTTTATTTAGTTCTTTTTCTGGGGTTTTGTTCTGTTCCTTAATTTGGGCTATATTTCTTTGTCTACCTCAATTTGAGAGCCTCCTTGTGTTTATTTCTGTGTATTAGGTAGAGCTGCTTTGACTCCCCATCTTAGTAGCATAGCCAACTATAGGAAAGGAATATGTAAATTTTGCAGGGCGGACCCTTAGGTAATCACCAGGGCAGGGCAACCTGCTTAACCACTTTGTGGCTTTGTGTAGGAGGCGGGCACAGAAAGGGGACAATCCTGTTGCCTGGCTTCTTGAGGTTTGCTCTGCACTTGCCCCATTTACAGTTACTTCATCTACTTCCCATATGGCATTTCCCATATGCACCTTTCCAGCTCTTGCCCTGGTAGTGAATCCCAGAGTGGGTGGATTTGCATATATTCTAATTCCACAGGGACCCTTTAAGCTGAAAATCCAGCATAGTCTTCCACTGACCTATCTCCACTGGTTTTTATAGCCAGAAGCTATGGAAATTTATCTCCCTGATGCATGAACCCTGGACTGTGTGGTCTGGCTGGGACTGGATCACTTGCTCCTAAGGTATCCTTCCTGATTTACACCCATGATACCTGAATGTGGGCTCATCCATTTCACTGCTACCACCTCTGCATGCCACATTGCATCTACATGCCTCTCTGCCTGTCTCTGTGACTCCACATCTCATGCCTGTTTGGATGAATGTGACTTCTTTAAAGCCTTGGTTGTTGGACTCCCATACAGCCCAATGTTCTGATGGTTCTGGGTGCTATATGCTGTGAGATCTAGTTGTAATTCTATCTATTGTTGGGTGAGGAGGCAAAGCATGTCTACCCACACCTCCATCTTGACCAGAAGTTCTTGAATGTCATTTTAATTTAGTTTTTATTTTGCCTAATTACTCTGGCTAGGGCTTCTTATAGTATGTTGGATTAAAGTATGAAAAGTGTGCACCCTTATCTTGTTTCTTATCTTAGAGGTAAAATTTACAGCTTTTCATCATTGAGCACAATGTTAGCCAAGGGCTTGCTATAAATTGCCTTTATTATGTTGAGACATGTGCATTCTACCCATTCTGTTGAGAGTTTTTATTGTGAAAGGATGTTGAAATTGTTAAATGCTTTTTGTGCATATTGAGATTAACGTACAATTTTTACTCTTGATTTTGTAATGTGGTATATTGAATTGACAGATTTGTAGATGCTGAACAATTTTTGCGTCACTGGAATAAATCCCACTCACTTACGGTGCATGGTCTTTTGTTGTATTGTTGGATTTTACTTGCTAATATTTTGCTGCACATTTGCCTCTATGATTATCAGGAATATTGTCCAGTACATTTTTCATTGCATTTGTCTCTAGTTTTGGTATCAGGGTAGTGACAGCCTCACAAAAATGTGTTTGTAAGAGTTTCCTTCTCTTCTACTTTCTGAAAAAGTTTGAGAAGAATTTGTGTTGAATAATTTTTGAATGTTTAGTGAAGGCATTTATTTCTGGACTTTTGTTCATTGGAAAGTTTTTGATAACTGATTCAATTTTTTTGCTAGTAATCAGTTTGTTTAGATTTTCTGTTTTATCACAAATCAGTCCTGGTATGTTGCTTGTTTCTAGGAATTTATCCGTATTTTTTAAGTTGTCCAATTATTGGTACATGATTGTTAATAGTAGTTTTTCTGGTCCTCTCTGTATATTTTTTTATTTTGTTGTAATACTTTATTTTTAATTACTCTTTTTAAAATTATCTTTTTCTTCTTGGTGAGTCTAGCTAAAGTTCTGTCAACTTTGTTTATCTTTTCATGGAATTAGCTCTTAGTTTCATTAGTCTTTCTCATTTTCTTTTTAGTCTCCACGTCTTATATTTATGCTCTAATTTCTTTCCCTCCTACTAACTTTGGGTTTTGTTCTTTTCCTAGTTCCTTTATGTGTAAAGTAAGGTTCATTATTTGAGAATTTTCTTGTTTTATGAGGTAGGCATTTATCACTATGAACTTAAAAAAAGGAAAATTTGGACACACACACCTACATACAGGAAGAATGTCATGTGATGATTAAAGCAGAGATAAGGTTAATCCTTCTAAAATCCAAGGAATGCTGAACATTACTGGCAAAGGAGCAGAAGCTAGGAATAAGCATAGAATAAATTCTTCCTCCAATACTCAGAATGAATCAAAAACCATGCCAATACTTTGTGCTAAGATTTCTAGCCTCCTGAACTAAGAAAACACATTTCTTCTATTAGCCATAGCAGACTACTATAAGGAACAAGAAAGCAGACAATGAATGCCATACCAGAATTTATGTTATGTGCATCTGGACACAGAAGATATCACAATTTCCACCCACACAAGATATCCCAAAACATTTGAATTAAAGAATTATTTTACAAGTTGAATTAATTTTTAAATGACAGTATTTCAAAATGTCTACTTATATGAGAGGTTAAAGTATATCTCTACTTATATGATAGAGCTAAACACAGATACAGGAACAATAAGTAATTCAAGCTTTCCCCTCCAAACTTGCCTTCCTATCACTCCTGAGGGAAGACTGAGATAGAGGTACACTTCAGAAACTGAGACAGCAGTGTGAAAATAACTGGGTTACTCACCAGGACACCATGCATGCTTTCCTTCGTCTTAAGTAGTCCTTCCAAAACTCATCACTAGCAACTTCTTTGAGTCTCTTTGTTCAATCCCATTATTTCAATATCTTTTTAAAAAATATATTTTATTGATTATACCATTACAGTTGTTCTATTCCCCCCTTCATTCCCCTCCACCCTGCACACCTCTCCCCCACCCTTCCCCCCTTTAGTTTATGACCACGTGTCTCAAGTTCTTTAGATTCTATATTTCCCCTACTATTCTTGCCCTCCCCCTATCTATTTTCTACCTACTGTCTGTGCTATTTTCAATATCTTATAATATCCATATAATTTTATACTGCTTGAATAACAACAATAATAATGAAAAGAATGATACTAACAAGTTAGCATTGATTAAATACTTTCTATATATCAAGCACTCTTCTAAATGCTATTGACATTTATTAATTCTAGTTAATGTAAATCAATACTATTAGGTATAGGTAGGTTCTAGCATATAGTGGTCTAGGAGTTAGGACTCAAACTCAGATGACTTGACTTAGAAACTACAAACCAATCAACACCAATGTTTTATGATACTGTAAGTCAATGTAATTCTTCAACATTGTAAATATACATATGTTTTAAATTATATATGTATTTATGTGTGTGTATATATGAGGTCTGTTCAGAAGGCATCTGGCCAAGTAATATGAAGAATAGAGACATTTATCAAAAAAGATACAAACTGCAAGAAACATTGTACATAAGACAATGATACCTCAGTAACCTTCAAAGTAGGTACCATGGGACTTCATGTAGTTCTCTCAATCGCCATCAGTTCCCCTATTGTATTTTCCTAAATCTCATCAAGAAGTCTAAAATCTCTTTTACCTTTCAAAGGTGATTTTAGTTTTGAGAAAAGGGAGAAGTCTCAAGGCACCAAATCTGGGATGTAGAGGGGCTGAGACACCTGAGTGATTTAATGTTTCAGCAAAATCTCTGCAAGAGGCATGATTCATAAGCAGGCACATTGTTGTGATGAAGCTGCCAATCACAAGTTGCCTATAGCTGCAACATTTTGAACCATTTGAATAGCTTCCACAGATAAATATTCTAGCTTAATGCAAAATTTGATGCAGATTCATTGCTTTACTTGCACGGTCATTTTGAATGAAAGCCACGCAGTACATATGCTCACTCAAGGGCATCTACTGCCCCCACTGACTGGCACAGTGAAGTTGTCATTGTTCATGCATGTGCATTCCAGTCCAATTTCCTTGGCTGCCAATTTACATCAAGGTCACACAAACCGTTCTCATTCTCTTATCAATGTCTGGACGTTTTCCAGACAGATGTCTCTTTCAGTCTCTCTCTTTATGTATGTATATATGTGTGTGTGTGTGTGTGTGTGTACACATATGTATATATTCATATATATGAATGTATGTACTCATATATATATATGAATATACTATGATTTGTGTTGATCTCTGCCTATAAATTTACAATTTTCTTCCAATTTTTATGTGTCTTACAGCAACCGTGAAACCGGGCAATACATAGTACTAAATTAAATTCAATAAATATTGTCCAAGGAATTTGGTGTTCAAACATTGAATAAGGTTTGTGATGGGTTTGCTTGTTTTGATTATTAACATTGTCTATGTTTAAAGAAAGCATGCATATTGAAGTATAACAGTTCTCTTATAAATGCTGTTAATAGTAAACCTAAGTGGACTTTAATTATTCCTATGTGTAAACCAGCAAAAATATATAAAAAATAAAATACTTGGAATTCAAAATATATAACTTAATTGACTTGATAATTGCATATAACAAGACTACATAACATAACTCTGATAATGATATTTTAATTCCCTAATCTGTCTTGTGAATTAGTCAGTGAAAGTTGCAATAGTAATTTAGGTTTGGAACATTACTCTGATTTACTATTTTTCAACTGTGTGACCTTATCACATTGTAATCTCCTGAGAGCTTACCTTACCTTTAGTGCAATAAGAGCACAGAGAGGTGATGTAAGTGGACAGCAAGATGGTGGCTGCCAGCAAACCAAGAGGAGAAGTTCCAGGGTAAAGTCTACCAACTGGCACATTGACCTTGGACTTCTCAGTCTCCAGAACTGTGGCAAATATATTTCTGCTGTGTAAACTATTCGTCTATGGTACTCAACATAGCATAATGAAGACTAAGATATTAATTTATATTAAGCTTGCTTTTCTCTGCAGTTTTAATTTATAATATAAATAGAACAAGCTACCAAAAGTAACATTATGTATATAAAAGACACATCCCTTATTTACCCTCACCACTTTAAGAATATTCATTGCATGCTTTTCAAGAGAAGTGTTTAATATGAAATGTCATATAAGACACATTTTCCTCTGATTTTCTACACTAATTTCCTTATTACTCACTGAAGCAAAGACATGCAAAGTTAGATTGACATCAATAGCTGCATTTACTATGTTAGTGTGAAAAATAATCTTTGCTGTTATATGTTACAGCCTATTTACTGATAAAGAGATAGAGTAAAAATGAAAACAGGAATTTGGGGTTTTAAGAAAATATGTTGTAGAAGACAATGATATGTGACAAAAGTAAAGTTTGAATTCTATGAGAATATTAGTTAGATACATTATTTAATATTATTTTAGTGAGCATTTTAAAAAGAAAAGTACGGCATTATAGAAAATAAGTTTAGAGGCATCAGGAAAAAAATGGCGGCAGAATAGGAGAATATATCATACACCTCCTCCCAGAACCAAACTGGAGATAGAACTAAAGAGAGAACTAGACACTTGATGCAAACTGAAGACTAACTGAAAAGAGGTTTTTAACCAAGGATGGGGAAAAAACACCATGTCTGATAGGAAGGGTGAGGTCATTAAAGGGCCCAGTCTGTTCACAAGGGTAGCAGCATGACTGTTGGAACTTCTACTTGAAAGGAGTGAATCAAGGAACAAAAATCAGTCTCTTAAGCACAGAGTGCCAGTGCCAAAGTCAACAGACTATGTAGCACCCAGCAGTGAAAAGCTCTGGGGTTTGTCTTTACTGGGGAGAGACTAGACTCAATGGAGACAAAGCTACCATTTTTTCACTCTTAATTCTCAACAGGGTCAGAGCACAGGTCTTGTGGTCGCAACCGCTCACCATAGGCTCCAGTGAAGGCAAGCTGCTGTGTACTACTGTCTTGCAAGGAGAGTCTAGGGTGAGAGGCACTGGGGACCGATGGTGGGGAATGGTTGTCAAGCTTTCTGTGCTAGCACATGCCTGGATTCCACAGCAGCCATCTTGTTTGAGAAAAAGAAACCCCTCCTCAGGGAAAAAGCAATTACTATACCATGAGGGATATTACTCACCTCACTCTCCCTCTACAATCGTTCTTCCACCCCACATTTTTCCCTTTTATGTGGTATGTTCGTTTTTTTGTTTTGCTGTGTTTTGTTTTCCTTTTATTCTTTCTTTTTTTCCCATCTTGCATCTTAACCCCTGCTGAAGAAACAGCAGCATACACAGACACAGCAGGTATCAGAAACTGGCTGTACAACACAGCCATACCACACGCTCTCCCAGAAAGCAGACTGGCACTTTCCCCCACATGAGAGCCATACAATCACCCTTCTAGTTTCCAGCAGAGCCAACATCTGGGCTCTGGAGAATTAACCTATGAACTTATTAAGGCTCCCGCCCTGCCAAGTTCAGGGGGGAAAATCCCAGACAGACTAAGACTATGGCTTATGGATGGGGAAACACGCCAACCATCTTTGCATCTGCCTTGGTCTACAAAGAGTCTAAAGCTGACAGGATGCTGGCAAGCAGAGGCAGATGGAGGTAGATCTAGCAGTGATTTAGATTGATTGCTGACATACCCCTGGACCCAGTGCTGTTAGAACTAGTTTGCAGAGCAGGTTGGCCCATCAGGGACACAGTCTAGCCTGAGGAATCAACCACAAACTGTGGATCACTGGCAGCTGTGAACGGGCTGCTGAGGGCTAGATGGAGACATCACCAGGTACTGGTATACTCCAGCCTCAGACTACAGTAGAGCTGTATCCGTAGGAAGAACTCAGCATGCAAGCACTGTTTAAATGGATTGCACTTTGTTCTTTTTCATTACTTTTGTTGTTATTTTTCTTTTTTATAACACTTCCATTTTTCTTTCTTTCTTTTTCTTCCAGTTTTATCACTCTATTTTTTTCTGCCATATCTCTTATTTTACTCTTACCATTGATTATCACACTGTTCCCTTCTCTTATTTTGTTATTTTTTCTATTTATTTGTTCCTTTACCTGTTTTCATTGTTCAGCTCATTATTTGTACTAGTTCTCCCCTCTAATAATTACTTTTCTGTGCTTTGGTCTTTCCTATTCTTTTTCTTATTTATTTATTTATTTACAATTTTTTAAAT
This sequence comes from Sturnira hondurensis, assembly GCF_014824575.4. Taxonomy (NCBI): domain Eukaryota; kingdom Metazoa; phylum Chordata; class Mammalia; order Chiroptera; family Phyllostomidae; genus Sturnira; species Sturnira hondurensis. Next base: position 11,259,849 of record NW_028093985.1, on the reverse strand, counting down.
TTAATTCTTGTTCAAGTACAGTTTTCCTGTCTCCACTCCCATCCCATCCCACCCCCTGCCATGCTCCCCACCTCCCTCCTGTTTCCACCCCCCTTAGTTGTTCTCCATGTGTCCTTTATACTAGTTTCTGTGAATCCTTCCCCTTTTCTCCTGAAATTCTCTTCCTTCTCCCCTCTGGTCCTATTCTTTTTCTTTTATGTCCCCTTTTCCTTAATAATCTACTTCTACTATTCTTTGGTTTATTGTGATTGAAATAGCTATTGTAGTAGAGGGATGTTTCTTGTTTTGGTTTCATTTCTTGTGTGTTTTTGCTTGGTTCTGACAGCACCTCTACAGAAACATATGAGACAAACCTTTTAGCCAGCCAGAGAGTAGACTCCTTCAAAACTAACCAACAACAACCAGGATGCAAGTACAGTAGGATAGTCCACATAACTCACACAAAAGAGTTTCCTAGAGCATCCAGATCAGGAGAATAAAGAGTATGCACCACTGGGTACTACAGGACTCCCTCCACATAAGGCTACCCCACAGACACCCCACAGACAGAAAATCAAAGCATAGCTATCTAAAATATACAAACAAAAAATAGCTGAAATGATGTGAAAAGAAACAACCTCCAGATGAAAGAAAGGATCTCCAGAAAATGAGCTAAATGGAATTGAGGCGAGCCAATGATCAGACATTTAGTTCAAAGGAATGGTTATAAGGATTATTAAGGAATTTAGTGTGAACTACAAGAAATTTAGTGAAAACTACAAAAACATGAAAAGGGACATAGACTTTATGCACAAGAATGAGACAGAAATGAAGAATGCAATGCCTGAAACAAATACAGCACACCAGAGGGAACTGAAATCAGGCTAGACAAAGCAGAGGATAGAATCAGGGATTTGGAAGATAATGTAGGTAAAACAACCAGTCACAGCAACAAAATGAAAAAAAAATATTTTAAAAAAATGAAAATTATCTAAGAGAGCTTTGGGGCAACATAAAACATAACCATATTTGCCTCATATGTATATCAGAAGGAGGGGAAAGGGAGCAAGGTATGGAAAGCATGTTTGAAGAAATAATGACAATTTTCCTAACCAGGAGATGAAGAAAGTTATGCAAGTTCAGGAAACACAGAGTCCCAATAAAGATAAACCCACTGAGGCCCAAACCAAGGCACATCACCATTAAAATAGCAAAGTTTAAAGACAAAATAAAAATCTTGAAGGCAGCAAGAGAGAAACAGTTATTTACCCACCAGGGAGATCTGATAACACTGTCAGCTGATTTCTCAACAGAAATACCACAGGCCAGAATGGACTGATATGAAATATTCCATGTGAGGAAAAGCAAGGACCTAAAACCAAGGCAACTCTACCCAGAAAGGTTCTCATTTTAAATGGAAGGTGAAATTAAGAGCTTCCCAGACAAAAAACAAATGAACAAACAAAAAACAGCTAAAGGAGTACATTTCCATTAGACTAGCATTGAAAGAGATGCTAAACTGACTGCTATAAAAAAGAGAAGAAAGAGAAGGAGAGGAAGGAAAACAGTACAAAGGGGAAATGGCAGTGAATAAATGTCTATTAATAATAGCCTTAAATGTAAATGGATTAAACGCTCCCTTCGAAAAAACAGGGCTCAATAGGAGCACCTTGGAGGATTTTAAGAAAGAGATTGACAGCAACGCAGTCACATTAGGGAATTTTAACACTCCACTGTCAACAATAGACAGATTTTCTAGACAAAAAATCAACAAAGGTATATGGCATTTAATGACACACTAAATCAAATAGATTTCATTGATATCTACAAAACACTTTACCCCAATGAAGCAAAATATACATTTTTCTCAAATGCACATGATTCATCCTCCAAAATAGACCACATGGTGAAACACAAAATAAGCCAAAAAATTCAAGAAAATTGAAATAATATCAACCATTTTCATGGATTACCATGGCCTGAAATGAAAAATAAAACTCAAGAAAAAAAACATACTCAGATACATGGAGGCTAAATAACATGTTACTAAATAACAAATAAGTTAACAGTGAGATCAATTGATAAATGAAAAAGTACCTGGAAACAAATGAAAATAAACATACAACAACACAAAACCTATGGGACACAAAGAAAACAAAAATATTAGCAAATCAGATCCAGTAATCAAACACATTATACACCATGATCAAGTTGATTTTATTCCAATGATGCAAAGATGGCACAATATCTGCAACTTAATAAATAAATAAATGTGATACATGGCATGAAAAAAAAGAAAGACTGAAAGACAAAAATCACGTGATCATACCAATAGGTGTGGAAAACATTTGATAAAGTCCAGCACCTATTTATGATTTAAAAAAAAACACTCAGCAAAATGGGAATAGAGAGAGCATACCTCAACATAGTAAAGGCCATATTAAAAAACTGCTGCAGTCAGGGCACGTGCCTGGGTTGCGGGCCAGTTCTCAGCAGGGGATGTACGAGAGGCAACCATACATTGATATTTCTCTCCCTCTCTCCTTCCCTTCCCCTCTAAAGATAAATAAATACAATTTTAAAAAAACCTACTGCCAATATTATACTCAATGCTCAAAACCTAAAAGTATTTTCCCAAGGATCAAGAAAAAGATAGAGGTGCCTGTTATCACCACTCTTAATCAACATAGTACTGGAAGACTCAGCCACAGTGATCAGACAAGAAGAAGAAATAAAAGGCATCCAAACTGGAAAAGAAGTAAAGCTATCATTATTTGCTGACATGATATTATACATTGAAAACCCTGTAAGCGCAACCATAAAACTACTCAACTTAATAGATGAATTTGGCAAAGTAGAGGGATATAGTCATTATTCAGAAATCATTGACATTTTTATAGACCAATAATAAACTATCAGAAAGAGAAACTGAGAAAATCCCATTTACTACTGTAATAAAAAAGTACCCAGGAATAAACTTAATTAAGGCAGTAAAATATCTGTATTCAAAAGTCTATAGTACACTGAAGAAATAAACTAAGTTTATTTACAAATATACAAATAATTGGATATATATACTGTGCTTGTGAATTGGAAGAATTAACATCATTAAAATGTCCATACTACTCCCCAAAAACTATGGATTCAACTCAATTCCTATTATGATACCAACAGCATATTTCACATCCAGAAAAAATATTTTAAAAATTTATATTGAACCAAATATGATCCTGAATAGCCTCAGTGATCTTCAGAAAAAAAGAACAAAGTTAAAAGGATCTCAATACCTGATATCAAACTACACTACAAATCTACTGTACAAAGCAGTCTGGTATTGGCATAAAACAGACACACAGATCAATAGAACAGATCAATTATTATTTGACAAAGGGGGCATGAACACATAGTAAAGTAAAAATAAACCAGATCCACCATCTTATATCACACACCAGAATAAATTCAAAATGGATAAAAGAATTAAATATAAGTTGTGACATCATAAAAATATTAGAGGAAGACATAGGCAGTAAAATTTCAGATATCTCACATGGCAACATTTTTTTTTCCTAATACATCTTCTAGGGCAAGAAAAATAAAGGAAAAAGTAGTAAAATGGGACTACATCGAATTAAAAAGCTTCGATATGGGTGAGAAACCATCAGCAGAATGAAAAGGGAACTGACTTTGTGGGAGAACATATCTGCCAACAATACACAGGATAAAGGTTTAATCTCCAAAACATATAACAAATGTCTACACCTCAACACCAGGAAGACAAATGATTCAATTAAAAATGTGCAAAGAACCCGAATAGACACTTCTCCAAGGAGGACATACAGATGGCCTGTAGACATATGAAAGGATGCGCAGCATCACTAGCCATCAGAGAGACGCAAATTAAAACCTCAATGAAATATCACCTCACATCTGTCAGAATGGCCATCATTAACAAATCAGTGAAAAACAAGTGTGGTGAAGGAGTAGGGAAAAGGAAAGCCTAGTACACTCTTGGTGGGAATACAGGCTGGTGCAGCCCCTGTGGAAAACAGTATGAAATTTCCTCAAAAAATTAAAGAGGGAACTGCCTTTTGACCCAGCAATTCCACTGATAGAAATATACCTTAAAAACCATGACACATGTATTTAAAAGAACTTATGCACTTTTATGTTCATAGCAGTACTATTTACAATAGCCAAGATTTGGAAACAGCCCAAGTGCCCACTAGTAGATGAATGGATTAAAAAACAAACAAACTGTGGTACATTTACACAATGGAATACTACACAGCAGAAAGAAATAAGGAATTTCTACCTTTTATGTTAGTATGGATGGACTGGAGACTGTTATGCTAAGTGAAATAAGCCAGTAAGTTAAAGACAAATATCACATGATCTCACTTACATGAGGAATCTAATAAACAAAATAAACTAACAAGCAAAACAGAACCAGAGGTACAGTATCATGTCACGGAATGCAAGCTCTAAGAGGCAAGGGAGGAGGTGGGCAGTGTTTGACAGCTGGTGAAAGGTTAGTCAAAGAACATAGATGAAGGACTCACGGACATGGGCAGTGGTGAGGGCGGGCTGGAGAGAGGAGAGTAAAGGAGGAAAAACTGGGACAACTGTAACAGCGTAAACAATAAAATATTTTTTAAAAAAGAAAAAAGTTCAGAGTTTTTATTGGGAGCTGAGTTCACAAAGTCCTGTTTCTTGGTTCCTGACCCCTTTTCTCACTTTGTGTTAATAAAACTTTTTTTCCTGTCTCAGAAGGGTGTGAGTTTGAGGATCTAGACAAATGGCCTCAAAACACAACCTAGCAAAACTCTTAAGACTTTCTTCCCAACTAAAATCACCCTGATGAGGCCTGATTTATAGTGCCTTTAACACAAAACTTAATGTTTGTCACTAAATATTTATATTATGCATATTTAACATATTTTAAAATGCAATTTATTTAAAAATATATTTAACGTATACTACTTGCCTCTATTACAGAGCAATACTTGCTTCTCCTTCTCAAGGAATAATCATTCTAAATATGCCCTGTCTTATATCCCTGACACCCTAAATCCTCCTATCCTCTACCCCAACCCCTTTATATATAAGGCATAGAGCCTACCATCATTGCAGCCATCTTTATTATCCTCTGTGTTTATCTTCTTCTTTAGATTTTATTAGTACTATACTCATTTTCATACACTCCAAACAAAAATAAGCCCTTGTTAACTCATAATCTTGACTGCTAACTTTAGGTGGGTTCTTGGGATGTCCAGCAATCTTACTACACTTCATCGTTTTATTCCCCAAACTCTTCCCCACACTCATATCTTTTTTGTGACAATCTATTCCCTCTATGCATCTGATTTCACTGAGAAATAACCATAAGACAGTTTTCATGTGTCTTTACCACTATATGGGTAACTATTTGCAACTATACTTCAAATAATGAACACCCTTTCTGCTAGATAAAGCAAACTTCCCAGTCATGCCCTTCCAGATCTCAGGCACCATGATTTGTACAGGCATACTGTTCAGGAATTGTTCTTACAGTTAAGATGATTCTTTTCCTTTTTTTCCTGTCAATTCATGCACACTAGCATATAAAGATAGTCTAATAATTCCAATTTCAAAGAAAAAGAAGCTAACTGTGCACCTTCTGTAGCTAAACCCTGATGAATTTGCTCCCTTTAAACCAAAGTTCCTACAGTCTGTTTCACCAATTTCTTTCCTTCTGTTTTGTCTTCAAATGACCTAAATCAGTAACTTTATTATTCCACTAAATCAGCCCCTCAATAGGTCAACAAAGATCTCTGTTTAATAAATTATATGGTTAATTTTGGTCAAACTAGCACTTTTTGACCACTGAAATTTTTCTTATTTTTTCCTTTCTCTTGTTTTTTTTGTGCATATATTATCTTAGTTATTCAACTTCCAAAGCTTTAAATATTAATGTGGTCATATTTTGTTGTATAGTTTGTTCATATTTTAAGTGGCCCCAGAATAACACGAATTCTTTTAAGATAGGGACTGCAGTTGTTTTTGCACCTTTGCATCCCCAGACTCTTCCACTGTAGAATGAGTGAGTGGTCTTTCTCAAGGCTCTTTAGATACGTGTAAAGAAATGACCTTCAGCAGAAGGTGAATTACTCTAAGTCCAGAATTACAGACTAATTTCCAGATATTAGTAACAGTTGACTTTTTCTGATTATTCATTAAGAAATAATCTTAGTATAACTGACTACATTGGCATAAAAGACCAATTATTCTAGGTTACAGTTTTCTAATAAATGTGGCATCGAATGTAAACAATTTTAACCAGAAATATAGAATGTAGTTTATCTACCTAAATTCATTTGTTCCCTGAAAGGTTACCATTTTGAGAATCTTGTCTTTACACAGAGGACAAAAAAAACTCTGTCACCCATAAAATATGTAATCATTGGAAGGTAATCATGCTTGCATATTGGCAATATAATGTTGGCACTTTGTCAAATGTAGTTCATTAAATAATGGATAATACTTCGTTCAGGACAGGTATCCCTCTTGTTCTCAGGCATTCTCTACAGTCCATAAAATAAAATTATTTTATGACTCTAGTATTCCCTAAGCAAAAAAAAATCATAAATATCATCAATAATCTTTGACCTTCAACTGTAAGAATCAAGTTGCAATATTTCAAGTGTTCCACAATCTAGATGACTATTATATAATATAAAGGGAAATAGATAAGGTCATTGAGAGAAACACTTGCAAAAAGCTAAAGTGGAATTCAAATTAACCCATTCTATCTCTTTGTACTAGTAGTGAACAATTATATTCTCTTTTTAAATAATCTAATATAAAATTCTTCCATGTTGTACTAAATACATCTAGATAAAACATTATTTATCCATAAATAAATTGCTTAATGTGCACATTCTATAAAATACATGTTAAGTTTGATTTTAATAATTTATCTGATAATGGAGAAAGATACTCTTTCTAAATCATTGTTGATAATCAGACTATCATTGAGATATAGTTTAATAACCTTGATATTTTTAAATAACACTAGATCAACATTTTGTAAAATTTACCTCAATTTGAATTTGTCAAATATTTTCTTATTATTATTTTGGAAATAGGGGTTTTGTAGGAGTAGTACTACAGAGGTGAGTCACTATATTCATTGTTATTAGCAAAGGATGCATGCTATCAATAAAATGTATTACTGGTGATGTGAACTTTGATTATTTTATTGTTGTAGTGACTATCAAGTTATTTACTGTAAAGACATTATAGGCAGAGAGGACAAAATAATTCAAAGCCTCAAGATAAGAGTATGATGTGTGTGTGCAAGAAACTGCAAGGAGACCAGTGTGGTTGGAAAGGAGTAAGAGAAAAAATTACAAAGATAATTTTTAAAAGAGAAGAGATGAAGCTACAGCTCAGGTAAGGGTGCTATGAGAAATTTTAAGGTCTTTAGCATTTACTTTATGGATAATTGTGGGAACCTTGTTATGCTTTTCAAAGATTACTTTGGGTACAGATGAGATAAAGATAATTTGCACTAGGTTGAATAGTGGTGGTGGTGGTGATAACTAATCACACTTTTGCACATTTTGAAGTTAGAATCAACAGTATTTTATGGTGGATTTGACATAGTGTAATAAAAAAATGAAGACAGGGAGGACACCAAGATTATTTTGGTCTCAACAATAAGAATGGAGACTTATGAGACTACAGGGTGAGCAGGTATAATAGGACACAGGTCAGACATTTGGTTTGGGGTACATTAAGGTTCGCCTGCCAGTTACACATACAAGTGGAAATACAGGGTAGGTAGTTGTATATAAGAGTTATAAAAGTCAGGGTTGAAGATATAAATTTAAAATTATCACTATTTATCTGCCATTAACAAACAAATTCGGAATAAGAAAAGATATCTTATCTTTGGTTAGAATCCTCCTAACGAAAGATAGAGAATGACACTCCAAGTTACCTTCTCATGTTCAAGCATAACTTTGGATCGCATTTTGAGATGGTGGCACCTCAGAATGGTGAGCCTCTACCAGTCTAAGTCTTTGAGTATCTAGTAAAATATCTAGTATCCCCCACATGGTAAAACATTTTTTTCCAGTAATACACATTTATTGGGACAGAATTTCTGTGGCTCAGTTTAGCTGGATGCTCTGCTCATGGTCTCATGAGGCTGCAATTCAAGGACATGGTTGGGCAATGTTCTCCTTCTGGGGCTCAAGTGATGATGGGACTATATCTGAGCTCAGGTAGTTGTTGGCAACATTTAGTTCTTTGCCAGACTCAGGGTCTTGGTTTCTTGCTGGTTGTTGACTGGAGGTTTTTCTCAGCTCATCGTCACATGGGCTGTTCCATTCTAGTAACCCACAACCTAGCAGCTGGCTTCTCCACAGCATCCATGAAAAAAGTGTCTCAGTAAGATAAGTTTACAATCTTATCTAACGATCACAAACATCCCATCCTCTTTGCCATATATTCTATTGCTTAGAAATGAGTCCTGGCCTCAGTCAATGTTTCTATTTGATTATTATCAACTTCAACTGGTCTACCACGCTGTAGGGCATTGTTCAGGAAGAAATCTCCAGCACAAAACTTCACAGACTACCTTCAACACATTTGATCATTTACAGAAAGTTCTCCATATAGTGCACAATTTTTTTTTTTTGCTTTTCAGTTGCATTTTTACTTTTCTTGAAGTAGTAAAGTACAATATGCCAAAAATGTTGCATATTTTCTTCCACCTTTAATATTAAAATAGCTACACAAAAATTAACAAATGTTGATTTTTTCAATGCACACTGATATGACAGTTGTCACAGTACAATCTAATCAAATTATTTCAAATGAGTTAAAGACAACTACATCATACTAGTGCCATTTTAAGAGAAAAAACTAAACTTTTTGGCAAACTCAATTCAAAATATAATTCAAAAAATGGTAATGCATGTTAGTAAGGTGTTATCTATTTTTTAATTTTCTAGAGTTTTTAAATAATTTTACTATAATTTAATCATTGTAATAAGTTGTAGCCTCCTTCTGTTATAACAACATTCTTGTTCTTATTAATATGCCTGTATTTGTTTTGCTAAATGAAATAAAGAAATTAAGTTGTTGTCTCAATATTATGTCTAGACTTCTTAAAATAAGAATAAGTTTGATACTCACCTAGCAGGGGAAGTACCATGTTCACAAAGGTGGATTTCCCAGGGTGAGGCTTATCCATTGCACTCTGGATGTGTTGTCCCCTGAGGTTTCCCCAAATGTGGGAAACTCGGCTGCATAACTTATGGTAGTTGGGAACTGCTTGCACACTTTCCCCTAGATAAATAAATAAATGGATATATTGTATATTAAAAAGTCTGTATAAAAAGGTAATAAGAGTATATTTCTATTTCAATTTTCTTCCTGATTCATATGGCTTCCTAGGGTGCTCATGTAAAAATAATTTTATAAAAGTATTTATCATTGCAGAGAATTGTGAAATTTATGACATAGCTGTAGAGAAAAACAAATTTTAAATGTTTTGTAATAACAGACAATTGATATGATCAAGGTTCTTGGTCAAGGTTAGACAAGGTATTTTCTAAACTAAATTCTTAGTTCAGAAAAAGTTTCTTAAAACGTAATTTATTTAAAATTGCATAATGCAAATACTATCTAATGGACTATATGGACCATGTTAATGTTAAGCACTGCCTTCAAAATACGTAAATAATACCTGCTCTGGGACTTCTGGCCAAGATGGAGGCATCGGTAGATATGCTTCACTTCCTCACACAACCAAAAGAAGAGCAACTACCATTTTAAAAACAAAAAGCAACTGGAACTGCCAGAAAAATCAAACTGTATGGAAGTACTACAACCAAGGAGTTAAAAAGGAAACATTTACTCAGACTGGTAGGAGGGGCAGAGATGGGCAGCCAGGGCAGAGAGGACATGGAAAAGTGAAGGCTGGCAGACCCTGTGGTCCACATTTGCATGTTGATAAACTGGGAAGAAAAACTGGGTAGTGACAGAGACCATGCAACTCAGGATTCCAGCACAGGAAACTAAAGCCTCAAAATCTCTGGCTGTAAAAATCTGTGGGGGTTGTGGTGGTGAGAGAAACTCCCAGTCTCACAAGTGAGTCTGTTGGATGGAACGACAGGGTCCTAGAAAGCACACAAACCCACCCACCTGGGAATCAGCAATAGAAGGGATCAACGTGCTTATGGGTAGTGGGGAAAGGGACTGGAGTGAGCCAAGGAAGCCAAGGCATTGTTTCCTCTCTGACCATGCCCCTGCACACTACCACAACACAAAAAGTGTGCCGCCCCACTCTGGTGAATGATGGGTGGGGTGACACCCACCATTAAGGCTCCTCTCCTTACAACTTAACAGGTGCACTGAGACAAAGAAATGTGGCTCAAATGAAAGAATGGATCAAAACTCCAGAAAAACAACTAAGTGATAAGAAGATAGCCAACCTATCAGATGCACAGTTCAAAACACTAGTAATCAGGATGCTCACAGAAATGATTGAGTATGGATGAAAAACAGAAGAAGAAGTGAAGGATATTCAAAGTGAAATAAAGAAAAATATACAGGGAACCAACAGTGAAGGGAGGAAAAACAGGACTCAAATCAACAATTTAGAACAGAGGAAGAAATAAACATTCAACCAGGACAAAATGAAGAAACAAGAATTCAAAAAATTTAGAAGCTTAGGAATCTCTGGGACAACTTTAAACATTCCAACATCTGAATCACAGGGGTACCAGAAGGAAAAGAGGAAGACCAAGAAATTGAAAAAAGTATTAGAACAAATAATGAAGGGAAACTTCCCCAATCTGCTGAAGGAAATAGACATGCAAGTTCAGGAAGCTCAGGGAATTCCAAAGAAATTGGAGCCAAGAAGGAACACACCAAGACACATCATAATTACATTAGCCACGATTAAAGATAAGAAGAGAATCTTAAAAGCAGCAAGAGAAAAAGAGAGAGTTACTGACAAGGAGTTACCATAAGACTATTAGCTGATTTCTTAAAAGAAATTGTACAAGCTAGAAGGGACTGAAAAGAAGTATTTGAAGTCATGAAAGGCAAGAACCTAGGTGCAATATTACTCAATCCAGCAAAGCTGTCATTTAGAATGAAAGGGCAGATAAAGTGCTTTTCAGATGAGGTAAAGTTAAAGGAGTTCATCATCATCAAGTCCTTATTATACAAGATGTTAAAGGGGCCTATCTAAGAAAAAGAAGAAAATCAAATCTATGAACAGTAAAATGACAACAAATGCAACTATCAACAACCAAACACACACAAAAAATAAAAACAAGCTGAGAAAACAACTAGAACAGGAACAGAATCACGGAAATGGAGATTACATGGAGGGTTGTCAGGGGAGAATGGGGTAAAAGGTACAGAGAATAAGAAGCATAATTGGTATGTTCAAAATAAATGGGGAGGTTAGAATAGTACAAGAAATGGAGAAGCCAAAGAACTTATACGTATGACCCGTGGACATGAACTAAGGAAGGAGGATGTTGGAGGGGGGAGACAGGGTGGTGGGAGGTAAAGGGGAGGAAAAATGGGACGACTGTAACAGCATAATCAATAAAATAAACTTAAAAATGCCTGCTCTGTATATACTGAGAATATATTCAAAGAAAACACAGAATACAGATTATTTTACAAAGAATCTGTATTTTATTAAATGTGATATGTTTTAAGTTCAAAGTAATTATGTTGATGTAATTACTTTTTCAATTTTCCATTTTTCATCATAATTATATTTGAGTGCTGTTTTTAAGAAATGCATAATTCCATTATAATGTATACTTAATAAACTCTTGAGACTATATTCTTCACTGTACCAATCACATCTGGGGAGGAAATTAAAAATTTAGGGAAATAAATTACTATATACCAATATAATTTTATTTATTTATTTTTGAATCTTTTTTTTACTTTTCAGTTATAGTTAACATACATTATTATATTAGTTTCATGTGTTCATTAGTCATTACACAACTAAGTACTCATCCTGATAAGTCTCACACTTATCTGACACCATACACAGTTACTAGAATATTATTGATGATATTCCCTATGCTGTACTTTACATTCCAATGACTTCTGTAACAACAAATTTGTACTTCTTAATCCCTGCACCTTTTCACCCATCCCCTAATCTCCCTCCCCTCTGGAAAGTGGGTGAGGAGGCAGGACTCAATCTTCATTCCAATGTTTCTTAATTTTTTCTATGTGTAACTATTTTACCATTAAAGTGGGATACTATTTACATGAGAATTGCTAGTGTTTGAGGGTTGCAAATTAACTAAATGTTATTCCATTACCCCTAATATATGCAAGGGATTAGAATAGAAACAGTGATTTCCAACTATGAAAAGGAAAATTTCTTCACTGTTACTCACATTGGGTAACTTAATCACATGTGGAAAAAAACAATAATCTTATTATTTTGACAGGTATAAGTTTTCTAAAAATGCCCCAGACTTAGGGTCATGGGAGAGAAACTTTAGTCTAAACAGGGATGGCTTTTAGAACATACATAGAGGCTTAGGCAATGACAGGTAACATGTGCTATGTAAATGATTTTAGAGTTATTTCCATGTTGCCAAGTGCAAAGTGGGAGGCTGAGAGTGGTCAAAGGTCAAATTGAAGAACTACCCAGACATATGTTTATCATTCATTGACAATCCCTAAAGCTCAAAATTCATCTATAAGTAATAAAGTGCCATTTATTATTTGTAATTTATTTAGATTTTAAAGGTACATATTTAATAAAGTGCATTTCTTTAAAAAGCTAAATAATAAAAAAACATAGTCATGTGTATACACTATTAAATAACTTCATTTTCTAAATCTTCACAACTATAATATCAATATAGATTAATTTTATACTTTTTCAATTGTTTAAATATATACATGAAATTTTACACAGGTTTAAATAAAAACATTGTGTGTTTCTTTGTGTGTTTCACTGTAATGTGATATTTTATTAAAAGCACAGATAGTTGGCTCAATAATATTAAATATTTAAAGTATGAGTCCAGTGGTTTGTGAAAAATAGATTTGGTTTTAACAATTCAAGAGCAAGGGAAACAAGTTTGAAAATGTAGGTAGGAACTGCTGTTTCTAAGGGAGATAGAACAGTTAAGAGGACCAGTGCTTAGAGTAAAACAACCAGAATATTTGTGTAACATCCAGACATTTGAAGGTGGACAGTTATGCAGTTAATGAGCACTTGAAGGGCTGACATCAGCACAAGGAAATCATCCCAGAGTTTCCCTGACTTATGCAGCTTCTTTTACTCTCTGTGAAGATGTTGACTTAAAGTGCTGACCAGATGTCTGAGACCTTGGGAATATAAAACACATGAGACACAGTTGCTAAGAATAAAGAAACCAAGGAGCGACATGTAGCTATTTGGAGTCCTTGGTAGATTCCACAGTTGTTGAGGCAGAAGTAAGATTTATGGAATTTCCACCTATGAAAGAGTAACTGTATAAGACTTGACCTCCAGATTAAATAACAAGAAAGCTGGGAAAAATAAACAACTACTGCTTTTATATATATATTTAGCAACAGGCAGTGCAGGGCTGTAATCTCTGAGAAAAAGAAAATCAATGAGATGAGTCCTACCATTATAACATATGCTTAATAAACTCATAACCTTGTCTTGCTGCTTGGAGATAATTGAGCAGCCATGGCAAAGAGAGAGTGACTGAAGCAGACTCTAGGAGTTTTGGTGAGTTGAAGAGATTTAAGGAAGAATGTGAGAGCTAGAATTTTCAAATAGAGAGAACTATGTAGGGAAAGAGCTCCATAAATCTGCTTAAAAGCTTGCTACATGTTTGGCTGAACACCAAAAGTCTGTTAGGTAGAAGTCTAGAAGGCCAGGCAAAGAGCAACTACCATCCGAGAAAAAAATCAGTGGGAAGTTGAAAGCTGGAAAATTCCCTGAGCTCTCCCAGGACTGTGAAACATTGAAATTTAATACTCAGATTGGGATATTTAGGAGATATTTTCATGGGTTCACATTATGATACAGCATTTAAAATAGCCCTGAAGAACACTCTAGATACACTTTAAAAAAAAAAAAACCTAAAAATGAGCCTCAGAAGATCAGCTGATATACAAATAACACATCAAATCATGTATGGTGTATATTTAAAATAAGAGCTTTTTGTTATAATTATCAAATTATATTAACACTTGTTGGTTGGCATTATTAAGATTTGCATGTGTAGTAATAGAGGAAACAAATCTAATAAAGATTTTGAAGTTATGGTGGTTCTCCTTAGAGAACTTTTTCTTATTTTCTTCTATTGCACCCATATTTAGCTCGTGTTCCACTTCTGTTTTTCTCCTTTCTTTCATTCCAAGTAAAAGAAAATCTCTTCTAATACCAAAAGAATTTTTTCCTTAAAAAATTACCACAGTAATATTTTTGTGATTTTTATAAGTTGCTCTATTATTTTCAGAATCATTAATTATATCAGGGGTAGAAACAGCTGGTGATCTTAATGCTGTTGTCTGTACTATGTATATCCTGTGGCCTTATTTTTCACTTCTCAAGTCGTGCAGAACTTTTGATGAATAATAAGTAACAGATGGATAAATCTATCAAAAGGGGTTGGAGTTAGGTGGTAGTAGCCAATGTTCACTACCTCCTCGGTTAATTTTTTCTTGAAATGAGATGCAGACTGCACAATAAATGCAATTGAAATTATAGCTCAGTTATCTCTGAAATATAGTGTGACAAATTTAATTTTTAAAAGGTTAGAAAAGAACATATTGATATGATTTGATATTTTAAAAGGTCAAAGAAACTACCTTTTAAGCTATTTTTATAGCATCAAAATAAATAATTATTTCTTACTTAAATTTTGTAAACCAAAGATATTTTTGAAGAAAAAGTGAAGTAATGGTAATTTTTTAAAGCTATACATACAACATACTGAAATTTAATCATCTATCTCCTTACATATACAATTGACAGTTGTGCTGAGTAGGAATCAGAAGCTTTGAAATTAAATAAAAAAAAGAGAATAACTACACAGTATGTTTTTTAGTAATTGTAACAGTTAGTAATATAATCAATTACATTTCCTATTTTTTGCTTGCTTAATGTTAGTTATAATTAAAATCCTTTTACCTTATGACCTCTCAGTGAAATTGTACATTATTTGGGAAGTTAATATATATATATATGATATATATATATATATCATACATTCATGCATATCCATACACTATGTGTATATTCTAAAAAGAAAACACAATCCTTGGAAAAAATAAAACAAAACATTCCGTCTTTAGTGATATTATGCATCGCTCAAAGAAACAATATCAGAATTAACTCAGAATAAGAAATATATTATTTCAAATCTCCATTTAAATACTTAGCAGGTATTTTATACTCAAAAAGTTACATGAGAGTAATATTCTTAGTTACCATTATAAAATTTAAAAGTAAATAAACAACCTAATATATGGTGTACACTATATAAACATGCATTATATTTTTAATTATCATTTTGAAAACCTGGCAATAATTAATTTTAGATATAATACATTGGAGCACATCCTCTATAAATTTTACCACTTTTAAAACTAATTATAAAATATGAATATGTAATATTATATAAATATAGATAAAGATGAATATTGTTATAGCGATTAATGTATATATATGTTCACAAATATATGCATATATACATTTTCTACAAAAAATAAGAAGCCTCATGTCTTCTTCTAATATCAGATACAACTTGGTTAAAAAAATCCATCTGTTTTTCAGTCAAGATGGTGTAGAAGATAGCCACTGTGCTTCCCTTTTTCTCACAACTACAGCAAAATTACAACTAATCAAGAGAGCATCCCTTATTGAGAACTGCCTGAAGTTTAGCTGAACAGAATTTTTATAGTGAGGATGTAAAGAAATCACCTCAAAAATGGTGGAGGAATGGAGACATGAAATGGGATGGTTTCATACCCACATGTGATTGAGAGGGATAAAACTGAGAGGGATAAAACTGAGAGTGATACCTTGGCTGCAGAGGTATCCCCTGAGGAGTGAGAGGTCCAGCTCCACACCAGGCTACCCAGCCCAGGGTCCAGGGCCAGGAAGAGAAAGAAGTTCCTGTAACCTCTGGTTATGAAAACTGGTAGGGAGTGTGGTTAAGTGAGACAGAGGTTACTGGAGTCCCAGGCACATACTTGCTGATAGACTCACTCACTTTGAGCTCCAGTGCTGGAATAGTGACTCAAAAAGCACACATGACATTTGGGAATGAACTGAATTGTTTAACCTCAAGGCTAGGCTTGTAAAAACAGTATTTTCTCAGATACGAGTTCTGGCAAACAACATTGTTTCCTTACAAAGTTCTCCCCCTGCAGGTGCAGGTGGGTGCCATATCTGAATGTCCATGGACTAGGCTAATACTGTTCATCCTACCTGGGACATTCTCTGACCCTAATCCCACCCCACCAACTCTCAGGCCCACTCAAGCTGTTTTCAGTGGCTCATTTTTGGGAATTTCCTAAAAGCTCTTAAAGACTTACGAATCCCAAACAAGCAGCCTTGGCATGTCTTGTACCTCATGTTAAGTAGCTCCAAATCTGGACCTAGTGGCAGCCAGCCTCAGTTATTAGCTTAGTCTTTCCCAGGCACCTGCAAGATCACCACAGGCAATAAATACTTGGAAATCTCTTTGCAGCTCATGGGAAGAGCAAAGACAACAGCTGAAGTGAACTGCCAGAGAGCCCCTTTCAAGAGGCCCCAGAATCAAACTACCTGTAGCTAGCTTCAGAACCACACCAGAGCATCACCAAACCATCTCCATGAAAGAGAAAACCAAAAGGCAACTCACAAGGCAGGAGAGCCTTCTAAAGCAAATAGTCCCATTGACATGCCAATAGCAAGCAAGGTTGGCACAGCAAGGCACACACAATCCACACAAGTGACACACCTGAAACTTTCCACTGACCAGGCAAACTACCACAAGGCTCTGCAGGGTACTTACTACATATAGCCACTATAAGACCAGATGACATAGCAGCTCTAAATAATTTACAGAAACAAACACAGGGAAACAACCACAGGTCCCAAATGAAAAAAACAGTAAAAAAATAAAAAATAGAAAAACAGGTCCCAAAGGGAAAAAATACACAAAATGGAAACTAACAATCCACCAGATGAAAAGTTCAAAAAAAAAAAAAACATTGGCTATAAGGATGCACAATGAGCTCAGTGAGAACTTTAACAAGGAGGTAGGAAATGTAACAAAAAATAAAAAAAGAAGTAGTCAAAATAAAAATACAATAATAAAAATATATTGTAGGGAAACAAAAATAGATTAAATAAAACTGAAGATTTACTCAGTGATTTAGAAGACAAGGTAACAGAAAACACCTAATTAGAATAGCAGAAAGAAAAAAGTCTAAAAAAGTAAGGGTAGTATGAGGGGCCTTTGAGACAACATCAAGTATACCAACATTTAATCACAAGGGTACCAGAAGGAGAAGAGAGATGGGAAGGAAGTGAAAGCCTATTTGAAGAAATAATGACAAAAACTTTTAGCCTGGTTAAATAAATAGACATATAACCTTAGGAAGCTCAGAGAGTACCAAACAAGATGAATCCAAAGAGGCCCACACAAAGACACACACCATAATTAAAATGCAAAAGGTTAAAAAGATAGAATCTTAAAAGCACTGTGAGAAAAGCAGTTAGTGACCTACAAGGGAGCTCTCATAAAACTGTCAGCTGATGTTTCAACAGAAAATTTTTAAGTGAGAAGGGATTGGCACAAAATATTCAAAGCAATACCAAGCAAGGACATACAATTAAGATTACCCAACAAGGCTGTCAGTTAGAATCAAAGGACAGATAAAAACCTTTCCAGATGAGAAAATGCTGACAGAGTTCATCACTACTAAACCAGTATCATATGAAACATTAAAGGGACTTCTTTAAGAAAATGAAAAAAGATAAAAAATATGATTGATAAAATGGTGGTAACTACATACCTGTCATTAATTACTTTAACTATACATGGATTATACACTCCAATCAAAAGACACTGAGTGGCTGAATTCATAAAAAGTAAAAAAAAAGTAAAAGACCCTTACCTATGCTCCCTACCAGAAACCCACAGGTATCTTTACTTTCAGGAAAGATACACACAGACTGAAACTAAAAGAAAACAAAAAGATATTTCTTGTAAATTGAAACAATCAATCAAAAAAACAAACTTGGGTAGTAATATTTATATCAGACAAAATAGACTTTAAAACAAAGGCAATAACAAGAGACGGTGAATGACCCAGAAATTCCACTTTTGGGTATATATCCAAAGAAACCTATAACATTAATTTAAAAAACAAAGCTTATGCATTCCTGCATTTATTGCAGCATTATTTACAATAGCCAAGATATGGAAGCAACCAAAGTGTCAATCAATAGATAAGTAAAGAAGTAATAATACATATACACAATGGAATATTACTCAGCCATAAAAAGAAGGAAAGCTTGCCACTGCAACAATTTGGATGGTCCTAGAGGGCATTATATTAAGTGAAATAAGTGAGACAGAAAAAAATACACACACTGTATGATTTTACTTACATGCGAATCTAAAAAACCAATGAAGTAGCAGAGTAGAAACAGACATAGATACAGAGAACATTTTGATGGTTATCGTACGAGAGGGAGCTTCCAGGGGTGGGTGAAAAAAGGTGAAGGGATTGAGAAGTACAAATTTGTGGTTACAAAATAGTCATAGGAGGTAAAGTACAGCATGGGAAATGTAGTTAATAATATTGTTCTAACTGTATAAGTTGTCAGACTGGTACTAAATTTATGGGTGTAATCACTATGCTGCACAACTGAAACTAATATGGTGCTCTATGTCAACTGTAATTGAAAATTTTCAAAAAAAATTTAAAAAAAATACACCCATCTACCACCAAAAGTTAACTTGGAAAAACAATGAATACTTTGTTTAGATCATAAGAAGGTGATACACATAATAAGTCACAACAATTTATTTACCATCTACTTTTTTATACTTACAACTACTGCTATGTCTTTTTAAAACATTTTCAGAATCAATTATATCAAAGTTCTAGCTTTATTGATATTTGTAGCTCTCAAGTCAACGTTTTACTTTTGCCAAGATATCAAGAAGTACAAATAACTGACCAAGAATGGAAGAACCTTTCTTGAGTGACAGAGGGGGAAAATAATGGAAGGAAGGAGAATGAGAAGGACTGGGAAAAAATCATTAAGGCTTTTATTATACATATATACTTAAGATTATTTGTTGGATATTGAGACTCTTTTCAAGAAAATTATATATCTGTAAAGTTTTTAGTGTATTTTTAGACCATATCAGATATATAAAATTGTTTCATTACTAGAAGCATCTGTGAGTTTTCCAGCTTTGTATTTCCCATGGTATAGAATTATGCTATTGCAGTATTGTTTTTAAGGGCTTTGTTTTCAATTATTCTGTAGCAGTGCTAATGTATTTTTATGGAAAAGTTTATACTATTCTCTGAAATGGAAGAGAAGGATAAAGGGAAAACAAAAGCATAATACTTTCATGCCAAAGCATTTTCATTACTTTCCAGCTATGTTGTTATTTACTATATTTTGCTTTTCAAGATGTCTTTGTTTCTGGCATTGTAAGTTTAAAATAAGTGGTCAGTCTTATTCTAATAATATATAATAGTGAACTCCGAATATTTGAATAATTACATCTAAATTAGACTATATGAGGCATGATGTTAAATGCAAAAATAATAGAAAAACTATGTTATAGGCATTCTAAGAGTAATGTGACCAGTGTTTCTCTAATGTTTATTGTTAAATGGCATAAAAGAGAAATAATTAGCTTAAAATTAACTCTAAAAATACCAGAGCTTGATTCTTTTCTGCCTGTTCTTTATGAACTCCTATTCATATTCTCACCACATTCTTACTTAATGTTCTCCTGTCAAATATTAAATTCACATTTTCAACAATTTTAATATTTATACCATTCTTCTTTCTGTGCAAAAGATTTTTTATTGTATACTTCATCATAATGCGTATAGGAAATTCCCTGTGGATGGATATTCATTGCACGCTTTACACAATTATAAGATTTTGATAAATTTTCTTACATATATTTCTTTAATAACTTGGTATTTTCAACATTGAATAAATCTCTAAAAGATGATTTGTGAATATATATTGGTCTTATTAAATTTTTTATTCATATTGCAAAACTGGCCTCCCAAAAAGTCAAATTGATTTATGCTTATACCACTAAAGTTTCTCTGATTGCACATTTTTCAACACTGGAAAACAGTGAATATCCATCAACTTCTTAGGCCTTTGTGAGGCCATTTGCATTTGGTCTCATTCCATTACTATTGAGTCTTACATATTTTTAAAGTTATATTAGACATTTCTAAATCTTCCTGCTTCCCAATTTTATCCTGTTTTCTGCTTCATATTAATTTTTAAGAGGGATATTTTTATATTAGGAAAAATAAGTAAAAATATATAAAGTTCTTTTGACTAATTTTTATTCTAATTTATACAATTTTAATAATTACTTTTTTATATGCCAGCACTCTTTCCTTGATGGTGATTGGATTGCTTAAAAATATCTAAAAGTAGTAGAAATCCATCACAACCATATATTTTTTAACACCTACTGGTGCATGACCATAAATTGAAAATTATTTCTTGTATTCTTATCAGTCCATCAGAAATGGTAGCAATATTCAAGAATGCAGTTGGCCTGGCCCCAGCAGCTTCTTGGAATTACATGAAAAAGTGGCAGCCATCTCTTTGGGGGAAACGTATTCTTTTTTCTGCTATGTGAAGCCATGTCGCTAGCTCACTGAGGTTCATTGTTCATAGTTTACCCTCCACGTTGAAGCTTCATGGTTTCAAAGTGCTTCTGTGGCCATTCAAATTCAGCATCAGCTATGCAGAACCGAAAATAAAGTGTTTTTACTGAGTAAGAAGAACTTAGGGTGATCATTATAACTCTGGTCAGTTTAATGAACCTTACTATATTTTCTGATTCCTGGGATCTTGCCAATGATTTAATAATCTGCTCTGCCACATCAAAATCTATACAGCGATTACGTTCTTTGGAGACCTAAACTGTGGGAACTATTTGGAGCTGCTGATCAAACTATGTGTGTTGCTCTTATAAATGCCTATGGTTAGGGTTCATTCTATGATGAAGGTAGATTAAATAAAGCTTCCAATGAGCCTGTACGTCTCACATTATCACCTGCTCCTGAGAAACTAACACTATCAGACCAACTCCCTTTTTATTTCTTCTCGAATCCCACACTTTAGTAAGAAAATGTGGTCATTGAAGACAACTGTCCCAGAAAAGTATCCTGTCCTGGTTGTTTCTGCATAATGATTAGGATAAAATCTGTAAACCCATTTACAGATTATGCTTAATAGATTAAGCATATCACACTGAGCATTTCCCGTCATGATGTTTTATTTATTTATTTTCCTCTAATGGCAATTCCAAGTTAGACATGTTACAGCTCTCTCCATTCTGGCCAAAAAAAATTTACAGAATTCAAATTTGATTCTGTTTTTTTCTAGGTCTTCTCTCTAGACTCACATATTCTGAGCACATATTCTGAGCTCATAGGTAAAGCAATCACTACAATTTTTTGTTGGCTTATTTTTTATTTGTTTGTTTCAATGTATTGCTTTCAGTCCAACAATGGCCCACGTAGGTCAGTGTTGGAGCTATAATATGTCTCTTTAAGTTTACCTACAAAAATGTTCTTGTCCTTCTTGCATAGGACCCTTCCAGATAAAACATTTGGGTAAGAGTAGGTAATGAATGAGGGAAAAAAATGTGCAATTACAGCTACTAGTATTGTACACAACATTTTTCTAGTGTAAAGGTAGCAAAAACACTACTAGCTTAGATGCTGGAAAGTACAGGACAGGGAAATATTACTAATCTTCATCTTTTAGAGCTACCTGTAGAGCATCCTTTCCAGTGAAAAATCCACTGTTGTTGCTCTCACAAACTGTTTAAATACCTACATTTTAACTGACTGTTGGATTTTCCATTCCCTCCCACATGGCCCTGATTAAGGTTTGATTACCATTCCCTTTGAAGTTACAAAGACGTCTATCAGATTTCAGCTCATATACATCCAAGTCATAAATATTATAAATATTATGATATACATCCAAGTCATAATATTTATCAATACTTCTGGATGCTTTTCCTACTCACGTTATCATAATTATTGCTTTATCATTTCATGGCATGGGAATCCTCCCCATTTGCTCATATGGGCAAATATGATACAACCTCACAAAAAAAGAACTAGCCTACATTATTTTTATACAACTGGGAAATTTAAGTTTCACCAGATTTATAGGAAGCCTTTTAGAAGCATTGTCTGCCTGTGTCCTAAATAATGTAGGGTATTTTTTGTGGTCTCCAACAATTGTGTACACTTTCTAGGATACCATGTATTTCTCTGGACTGTGTGTCTTATACTGGCAACCAGTCATTAATTTGGCTTCCTCTTAAATATATCATGATTTATAATTTAATGCTAATCATAAGAAACATTCAAATAATTAAGGAACTACATGCATCAGTAAATTCTGTAGCCTTCTGATGGGGACTCCCAGCAGACCTATCCTTGATTACTCAGGAGAACTTCCCAAAGAGGCTCACTACCCAGTTGCACTTTGTGGGCAGTTCTCCTTACAGAGGGATTACCTAATTAGAAATTGTCATGAGAAAGTTGTCCCTGCCTTTGGCTGAACTGACTAATGATAAAATGTCAGCCCTAGAGACATTTAAGTCAAACTACCTCACTTGTCAAGGTTCTTTTGTGTGATAGATTTTCCCCAGATTTTTCTCCTTGCAGTGGTTGATAATTTTTCTGCTTTACCTGGCCTAATACCAAGGCCAGTGGAACTAACCATAAGTATAGAAACATGAAGAAAGATATTTGGCTTTCAAATCTAGACCCTGTGGGTTTATGGAAATTGCTTACCTGATTGGGTCTGGAAAACAGCATGGTTGAAGTAAATAGGCACAGGTGAACCTCATTATGCTTTTAAGAATCCTATTGTTAGAGCCTTAATTAGATAGTGTATGAGACAAAATGATTAAATTTTTTTCCACCAGATTGCTCAGAATGACCAGGAGAGTGGCACATGATTTGGAAAATTTGGCAA
This sequence comes from Sturnira hondurensis, assembly GCF_014824575.4. NCBI lineage: Eukaryota > Metazoa > Chordata > Mammalia > Chiroptera > Phyllostomidae > Sturnira > Sturnira hondurensis. The sequence continues at coordinate 11,236,598 of NW_028093985.1, read as the reverse complement.
GAAGACAAAGTTCTGTGACAGTGAGGGTGGATATTGTTGGGAGAGAATCACCCAAGGTCTTATGCATTTCTGCACATCTTACAAGCAAAAGACAGTGTCTCCCTCTGGGCCAGAGGACACGTTTGTTTACCATCAAGTATAAAAAAGAGAATATGTGCTCTGAAGCAAAGGTCAGGTATGTTTTCTTAGTGCTCATTGTAAAATATTCTGGTTCTCAAAGCTTAGGGTCTCTCTCCTTTAACCCAGCACCTTCTTTATTCTTCCCTGTAGGAACTGGAGCTCAGACAAGCAGGGCAAACTCCGTTCTTCTATTGCCATCACTGTGGGTACTCAAGTGTCTTTAGTTCCTGAACCGGGTGCCTCATGACTTCTTCCAGCATCCATGAGACCATTGCAGGCTAATTTATTGGCTTGCACATTAGGCATTAGGTGGGACTTTAATTCTCTCACAGGTATTGACACTGGAGTAATAATAAAATCTGAATAAAAAATCTGTAGATGTGGTACACCAGAGATCTGTAGGGGGAGTGGTGTACAAACCACATAGGTGATGTCTCTTAGGGAAGGCTGGTTCTGGAATCATCAAAGAAAAAGTGTACAATGGGTTAATGCATCATTTCTGGACAAAACTATAGGTACTTAGGGGAGGAAGTGCTGCTGTGGTGAAGTTAACTGGAACAGGAAGCAAAAAGGAAATAGGAAACAACTGAAGTGGCGATCATGGTTCCTTTCTTTTTCCTCCAAACGTGATGTCTTCCTCCCTTGCTAAAGCCCAACAAGGAACCAGCTGTCAAAGCAGAAATGGAGTTTGAAAAATCTCTGCTCAGCATTACAAAGCAGAGAGTAGTGGGGTAGTCTGGAGCTAAAAGAAAATACTTTAGCAACTGACATAGTCTATCCATCCTTTTGATATTAAGCACCCATACATCCCACGTGTTTAAATGTGAATTTATAAATAAGAACAAACCAACTCTACGCTTTCTCCCAACAAGATGCAATCATTCTCTGTATAAATTCACGTGCTTTTACATTATTCAAAATTAAGAAACACAATGCTTTCCTATGAGGTTCTAGGAGGAAGCAATAAACTAGTACCATTTACTGATTGCCTAGTTGTTTATCCCCACGGTAGTTTCAGATAATATTACTGGACAATTACCAATGAGACCATGACAGCATCATGTTATAAGGATGTTCACTGCCTCCAAAGTAACACTCCATCCAGTTCACTGGCATTTCTAAGCGATTTGGGTGGTTGACTGAAATGGACAGTTTCTTTCCTTTGCACTTAGGAGGAGTCACTGCTGGCTGCCTACAGTCAGGTGCAGGATATTAATTCTGTTTCTGGCCTTGGAATTACATTAAACTACAATATACTCAATCAAGGGCTGGTACAGTGTTGGACTGATACCTTTTCCTTAGATATTAAGACATTCTCTATTTCCTTTATCAGAGAAGGGATCAAGTCTCCTTTTATCAATTTCATATTGATCCCCCGATTATTTGCTAATTAAATTGTTTGGAATAGCAGTATCTACCTATTCGTTAGCCTATTTTCAGGACTCTATTTTGTATTTGGCTGTAACATTTATCTTTTCTTGTTTCTCTCCCAACACTAGCAGATGCCTCTCAGACACAAAGGTCCTACAGCAATGGCTGCACCTACAGTTCTCACTTTCTAGATTTCCTGAAACATAGAAAAAAGTGTCCTCTTGCTTTCAAGACACACACTGAAAAGTCTACCAATTATTTTAGTGATTTGAATGAACCATATACGTCCTGTAAATGGTGATTCTCATCATCATCCAGGTTTTTCCTCAGTCCTTTATTAATGTTTCCCATTAACTCAACTGGCACCATGGCGTAAACTGGACAACAGGACCCAAAGACTAGCACACAAAAAGATTTTATTTTGGTTAACATTGGCTTAATTTAGTGTATTACAAAGTCAATAAACAAGAGGATAATACAAAATCATTGATAAAAATGAGAATGGGTTCCACATTTTGAATTTATTACTCAGTGAAGAGCTTCAGAACCCAGTGATATCATCAGCCCAGAAAAAATGAGGAATGTACCAGACATCTCAAGAATTACTCTAAAGTCAGACAGTTAAGTTTGGGTCCTTTGGCAGCATAGTTTTGAGGAAGGGCTTTTAGGTTTTTTTGTTTGTTTGTTTGTTAAAGTTTTTATTTATTTACCTTTAGAGAGGAAGGGAAGGAGAGAAGGAGAGAAATATCAATGTATGGTTGCTTCTCATGCATCACCTGCTGGGAACTGGCCCCTGCTGGGACCTGGCCTGCAACCCAGGCATGTGCCCTGAGTGGGAATCGAACCATGATCGTGTGGTTCACAAGCCCGGGCTCAATCCACTGAGCCACACCAGCCAGGGCGGCTTTTAGGTCTTCTTCTGACCACGTAAGGGGTTTTCTTAGTGTCTCTTTGGGTCTTTCAGGTAAATAGCTGACCTGCCACATAACTGGTGCTGTCATATTACTACTGGGCTGCTCATACTTGCTTAATGTTCAAATCTCCTGTGTTTGTGAGAATGCCTTATGCTTGAAACACCCATACTCTGTTCCCTTGTGGAGGGCTGCAGAGTTCTCTGTGTGACCTTCTACTTTCTTCTCTTGGAGAAAATTTCTGAGCCACTGCTGCAGAGGGGAGAAAAAGGAAGGCTGGATGCCTGTCCCTCCCAATCAGATACTCTGGCACTTGAATGATTTGAAGGGAGGTGGAGCCTTGTCTTTTTGGTCATGCCTGTCCAGAATGGGTCTGCCATCATGCTGAGTTGAGGGCTTTGGGACAGGGTTTGCAAAACTACTAATGCAGCCATTATACAAATAGGCACATATTTGTGTATTTATAAAAATTAAAAACTATTAAAGAGATATTTATATATTAATTATGTAGCTGAATTTATATCAACCTAGCTTCAAAAAGTTGAGACTTAGAGATGTTATTGTCAATTTTCATGGTGAATATATTATCTCCAAAATTTGATTCAAGTTTTATTGGTAGGAACTTTGAATGTTTGCTACTAGTAATACTGTTTAAAAAGTTAGTGCCATAAGGCAAGTTAATTCTTGGTAGGTCAAGGTAGGTCTTATAATAAGAGGCTGTGTCAAGGCTAGCTACTTGGCAAAAAGTGTCATTTATCTATTCTTTGCCTCTATTCTTAACTGAATATAACACTTTTTCCTTCATAATGATGCAGTCTTATTTTTTCTCAATTTAATACTTCAGGCAGGTATTGCTAATCTTTCAAATCTGGCTACAATTTGACAACTCTGTACTAAGCAATGTCACTCATTCATTCATTAAAAATTGGATGAGCAGTGTAATAGTACCTTTAAAATGTATGTATTAGAACAGAAGTTGTATGTTGCAATATTTTAGATTATATTCAATTTTAATTATTATATATATATTTAAAAGAGAAGGAGGCAAAAGACCTAGAAAAAATTCATAAAATTTTATATTCCTCAAAGTCACCTAGTTAAGTGTTAGCAATTCAGATAACTGAATTTCTGTCTTCAGAGTGCCTAATTATAATAATTGAAGGGTAGAGTTTAAGAATATGACAAGCCATAACTCCCACAAGTTTGTGATACAAAAATCACATTGACAGCAATTTTAGAAATACTTACCTAAGGTGAACATCTAGTTCTATTACTTATTTAGTTATGCTATGGTTTAAAATGGGAATTGTCCAACATTTTAATATGCTTATGTATAATATGTGGGTCATAGTGATAAATTCACAGGATTCTTTGCAGACTTAAAGGAGATTAAGTTTGCAATACTTCACATTTGGTGGTTAGTTTTTATTCCTGTATAATAGAATTATCAATATCTTTCTTTCCTATATTACTATATTTTGGTTAGATCAATATGTGCCTACTGAGTCCTGAGAAATAATCTGTTTCTAAATCTACTTAGAATATTTGTTCACCATGTCATACCAGCAGAAGTGTGCTATGGGAAATATTGAGAGTAGTTTTTATATAATGAATGAAATCAACCCTTGAACAATATTGAAATAGAGGCATGACACAAGGAACAGACTGACAGCTGTATGGGGGGATATGGAAACTGCATGAAAGAAGATAAAAGGATTAGTAAAAATAAACCTAACCAAGGAGGTAAAAGACCCATACTTAGAAAACTGTACAACACTGAAAAAGGAAATTAAGGAAGATACAAACAAATGGAAGCATGTGCCATGTTCATGGATTGGAAGAATTAACATCATCAAAACATCCATACTACCCAAAGCAATTTATAGAGTCAGTGCAATCTCTATTAAAGTACCAATGACATGTTTCACAGATATAGAACAAACATTTCAGAAATTTATATGCAACCATAAACAATCCCGAATTGCTGCAGCAATTTTGAGAAAGAAGAACAAAGCAGGGAGGATCATAATACCTGATATCAAACTGTATTACAAGGCCACTGTAATCAAAAAAGCCTGGTACTGGCATAAAAACAGGCACATAGACCAGTGGAACAGAACAGAGAGCCCAGAAATAAACCCAAGTCTCTACAGGCAATTAATATTCAACAAAGGGGGCAGTAACATAAAATGAACTAAATATAGCCTCTTCAACGAATGGTGTTGGGAGAACTGGACAGCTACGTACAAAACAAATGAAACTCAACCACCAACTTACACCATGCACCAAAATAAATTCAAGGTGGATAAAAGACTTAAATATAAGTCATAACACCATAAAAGTCCTAGAGGAAAACATTGGCAGAAAAATCTCAGGTATTCCATGCAGAAACATCTTCACAGATATGTCCCCTAAAGCAAGAGACGTAAAAGAAAGAATAAACAAATTGGACCTTATTAAATTAAAAAGCTTTTGCATGGCTAAAGAAAACAGACTTAAAATGAAAAGAGAGCCAACTGTATGGGAAAACATATTTGCCAATGACACCTTGGACGAGGGCTTGATCTCCAAAATATATAAAGATCTCATAGGACTCCACTCCAAGAAGACAAAAAACCCAATTAAAAATGGGCAAAAGACTTGAACAAACACTTCTCCAAGGAGGACATACAGAGGGCCCAGAGACACATGGAAAGATGCTCTGCATCACTAGTCATCAGAGAGATGCAAATTAAAACCACAATGAGATACCACTTCATACCCATCAGAATAGCCAACATGAATAAATCAACAAACAAGTGTTGTAGAGGATTTGGAGAAAAGGGAATCCCAATGCACTGTTGGTGGGAATACAGACTGGTGCAGCCACTGTGGAAAACACTATGGAATTTCCTCAGAAAACTAAAAATGAAACTACCTTTTGATTCAGCAATTCCACTGCTGGTATTGTATTCTAAGAGCCCTGAAACACCAATCCAAAAGAACCTATGCACCCCAATGTTCATAGCAGCACAGTTTATAATGGCCAAGTGCTGGAAGCAACCTAAGTGCCCATCAGTAAATGAGTGGATCAAAAAGCTATGGTACATTTACACAATGGAATTCTATGCAGCAGAGAGAAAGAAGAAGCTTATACCCTTTAGGACACAACAGCGTGGATGGAACTGGAGAGCATTATGCTAAGTGAAATAAGCTAGGTGGTGAGGGACAAATACTGTATATTCTCACCTTAACTGGAACATATTCAACAAAAGAAAAAAGCAAACTAAATATAACCAGAGACATTTAAATTAAAGAACAATCTAACAATAGCCAGAGAGGAGGGGGGAGAGCACAGTGTGGGGAAGCGTTTTCAGGAACCATAGACAAAACCAAGGGTGGGGCGGTGAAAGCAAGGGAGGGAAGTCGGTTTGAAGGGGGCAGGGAGAAAATACAGATAACTGTAATTGAACAACAATAAAATAATTTTAAAAAGATTGGTAAAAAAACATATATGCATAATTCATAGACACAGGCAACAATGTGGAGATAGCCCGAGCAGGTGTGAGGAGGGTGGGACTGGGTGGAGGAGGTCAAAGAAGGGGCAAATGGGAACATCTGTAATAGTGTCAACAATAAAAAAGTAAAAAGAAAACCTTAAAAGTTCTACAAATAAAATAAATAAATAGTAAAAATGAAAAAGGAAACTTCAGTTATAATATCAGGCCATAGTAACACCAATTACAAACATCTAATTGGTGTTTAGATTAGAAGCTTATAGCATAGTGAAATCTTACTGGACTGTATTACTGTAAAATTTCACTCTGTCTTCTAGTTGACCAGTTTTTTTGTTTAGCATTTGTCTATGTATCATCAATTTATTTCCTAAAAAATACAGTTGTAGAAAATGTTATCATTTACAATGTTCTAAATGTAAATAGTAAAAGCAAAAGATTTCCTTGAAATTCATTCATTCATCAAAAGTACTCAATATTGTGTTATACCTCTTTTTCTAAGATATATTTACATATGTGATTTGAAAATACACAACTAAAAATTTTAACATGAAAAAGAAAAAAAGTAGCTTTCATTGACTGTTGTCCTTAGAACATTGTGTCACTGTCTTAGAACATTCCCTCCTAATATTCAGACTAACATTGCAAAAGAAGAAACAACCCTGAGTCATCAATGAATGACAAAAACATTCGCAGAAGCTCTTCTATGATTAGCAGAATGAGGTTTTGTTAAATGTAGAGCTAAGTGTTACCGAGTAGAATGTTCTTTGACCCAATCCAGTGGAAATATTCTACTTGTGTTGGGAACCACTCTGCCTGGTTTCAGGTGTAACTGCCCCCCATGGATAAGGCTGAGTGAGCAAACTCTGGTCTGTGAGCCACTAAGGAGACAAAGCTTGTCTCTGGCAGCAGAGCTGCTTCTGCTTCATCCCCTGCCCCCAACGCTTGGTCCGTTAGTCAGAGAGGGGGCAACCTAAGCCAGACATGATCACTTGAGAAGCTCTCAAGGAAGGACTCAGGGGGGCTGCAAAAAAGAGGCAGTGATGAACCCTTGCCCCTCAACTATTCTGACATAGCCTGAGTCCCCATTTCTGTCTGGAAGAAGCCCTTCCTGGCTGTAATCCACTAAAGCCTAAAAACCTATGACTGGGAAGGTGGTGCATCCCTTTTCCAGCTAGAGCATGTTCTGAGGTGGTTCGGGCATAAGAAAGAGTTCCTAAAGTCCTGTGAAGCCTGTTTTGCTAAGCGTGCTTTCATTCATATGATAAGGGTCCAAGCAGGGAATGAGTATGTCTCCCAAAGTTCTTGTAGCCTCCTTACCTGACAGACACTGACTCAGATTAAGCCCTCAGATTTCTTTGAAATGTTATCTCTTGTTTGATCCTTGCTGTCTGACATTGAGTGATGAGCTTTACCTGTACTTCTGTGTATTACAACCCAATAAAAGTGGTTGAAGAAGAGGTTCTTGGTCTTTCTCCTCTGAGAGATTGACCACCTCTCCTCCCCAAGCAGATCATGTCTTGGCAGTACTATTTTCATCCGTGGTGAACAGGGGAACTTGCTGGCAAAGTTGTCCCCACATACTTGGACCTGAAGAAGATTGAAACACCCATCCTTTATGTACCTGATAAAAAGAGCTTTAGAATAAAATTCTTTTTCCTTTTCCTGACATAAAGTTATGCTCTCTTAATGCAAAGAGTAAGAAAACAGTAGCTGAAGTTTCTTATATCTAGCAGGCAAAAGATAGAAAAGCACAGAGTCACTAGGAATGATTGCAAGAGAGAAAGGATGCATTGCTGGAAAGAAAGATGAGTGGAGTCTATTCAATGGAGGCTCAAAGGCAAAAAAAAAAATGTTCTTTACCATTGTAAAATTTCACATAAACTTGTGTGTGTGTGTTTTCCCCATAGTTTGTGTAACCTTTGAAAATAAAATGTAGGCATAAAAAAGCATGGGCATTATAAAAGCTATGCAAATTAATGAAAAATGTATACAGATTATAGGTTTTTATAAGAGGAAAAATTTTTAAAGAACTTTGTTTTATTTTTATTTTACAGTTAGTGTTATTTTATATAGTTTCAGGCATACAGCATACTGGTTAGATAATCATTTACTTCACAAACCATTTCCTCTGGTATTCCCAGTACCCACCTGGCACCACACATAGTTTTTTTTTAAATGTGATTGACTATATTTCTTTTGCTGTACTTTATATCTCTGAGACCTTTATGTACTATCAATTTGTAGTTTTTAATACCTTCACCTAAGAGAAAGAGCCTCAGAAAAATTTCTGATCTTTTTATTAAAAAAATACCATACTTGAACTAACATTTAATACTTAAATATAAGGAGTTATTTACCCATCATTTTAATTTTAAACTTCAAGAAATGATTTTTAAAATATTAAATACTCCCATTTTAGGATACAGCAGAGCTTTTTGTGAAGGAAACTCATTTGCTTATAAAAAATACAAAATGATCATGAAGTGTATTTCCATTGTATACATAGATGCTTTGTTCTTTTACTTATTTAGAAAAATCTGGAATGAAAAGATTGGAAATGGTTATAAAGCTGGCTATTACAGCAAAGAAATTGTTATAATCAGTTTTGATTTTAGAACTTTCATAGGAAATCCAAATGAGGCAATCGTGTGTTACAATTACAACTGAACTTTGTTTCATCCTATCATTATAGATGATAATTCACCATTTAGGATAGTTGACTCAAAAGTTACCTTCTAAATTTTTCTAAATTTGATACTTAGAACATCTTTTCATCCTTATAACAATTATGGATAAAATATTTCTATTTCAAATGTGGCAAATTAAAGCTCTAAAATGAAGATAATCTCTACTTTCAGATGTGATCTTTACCTGTTAGTTCCAAGCACTGTTGAGTGTAACAATTAAACTTGTCTATGAAAAACTTTTCTGTTAAAATTTTGAATGCAAAGGGAAGAAAAGAAATCAAATCAAATCAATTCAATTTACAAAGGAAGGCAGAATTATAATTAAGCTTTAATTTGGGTGAAAATTAACATTTCTCCTTAGTCTGGCATCCTTATACAATATTCTGTCATATGACAGCAACTTAATTTTTTCCTTACTATAAGAACAATCCTTGATTATTACAGAAGATGAATAAAATTTCATAAAACATAGCAACTAGAATGCAAATAATGAATAATTCTACTCAGAAATAGGTACTATTTACATATTTGTATATTTACCTTTTGCTATATACGCATTATATGGTACAATCATCTTAGAAATTGCGTCTACAGTGAATTTATTTAGCATTGTAAAATAACAGTAAGTAATTAAAAACTTCTCTCAAAAAACATCACTTTAGGTAACTGCACAATATTTCATTAGGTAAATTCATCCCAATTTAAGCAACCATTACTTCAGTGTTCACACCTAGGTGGTTTTAGGGAGGGCAAGATGTTTGTTAGAGGTCGGACTTGGGAAAAGAAAAAGAAGGAAACAGGACTGCGCAAAGGGAGTTACTGAACTGTGACTCAGGCCCAACAAACTCCCTATAATTTGCAAGGAGCTCTGGGAAGAAGAGTCTTCAGACTCACTGGCCTTTATATTTCCCTGCATCACTCACTCAGTGGATGAGGAATGTTTTGGGAGACATTAGATGCAAAGCAATTCTCTGGAGTTTATGCCCACCCTGAGAAAACTAATGGTTGGAAGCTATCTGCTGGTCTCACTCCCTACTTCTAAGAATCGAGTCTCTTCTTGAAAGGGTATATGAGCAGGGAATTTTCATTTCGATAGCAGTGCTAAATTTTTTATTTAACCAAAAAGAGTATGAAAGCCTTTGCCTTATGTAAGTGAACAACACTAATGAAGCAACCTGGTGAAAAATTGTCATAGATTAATTGTTCATATTAATTGTATGCTTATTTGTCTGTCTTCTTCTATCATAATATTATTTTGAAATAGTTATAGATTCACAAGAGGACACAAAGAAATGCACAGAGTGGTTCTGTGCACCCTTCATCCAGCCTTCTCCAGTGTTAGCACCTTGTATAACTACAATAATGTATCGAAGACAAGAAATTGGCACTCTGATTTATTCAGATTTCACCAGCTGCGTGTCTGTGCCTACACAATTTTACCACATGTGGCCTCAGGTAACAAAATCCACAATCAAGGTACCAAAATACTTGACTGTACTTTACCAGAAACTCCCTTGTGCTATCCCTTCTATGACCACATCAACCATAGGGGTAGGCCCGACCCATGACTCTCTCTGTATATTATATCATGAGTTTCATACAGATAGAATCATACGGTACGTATCCTTCTGGAATCAATGTTTTCCACTCAGAATACTTTGAGTTTTTCTCAAGTTGTTGCTTGTATTAATAGTTTTTTTTAAGAGTATCATCCTATATGAATGTTCTATACTTCATTTAACCGTATATCCATTGAGTGATATTTATGTAGTTTCCAGATTTTGATTATGAAATCATGCTGCTATAAAATTAGTGTAGAAGTGTCAGGGTGAAAATAAGTTTTTATTGCTCTGTGTATGCATTTAATAATGTAATTGTTAAGTCCTATGGTATGATGATTAGATGTATGTGGAAATTTGGTGAGCTACAGCAGTTATTTAATCAGACACTAATGTAGGTGTTACTGTGAAGATATTTTCTAAATATGGCTAATATCCACATTTAGTTACCTTCAAGTAAAAGATATTACCCTCAATAGTGTGGTTTGCTTCAAGGTAGAGAAATTCTGCCTCAAGACTGCAGTATCAGCTTCTGTCAATATATCTGATTGGTTCTGATTCTCTGGAAAACCCCAACTTAATACATATGGGGAGCTTATTTATTGCTTTAGAAAAATTATCCAGGATGCCTATATCATTTTACACTCATACCAATGTATATTGGTGATCCAGTTCTTTAATATACTCACTAGAACTTGTTGTTTTAACTATTTAAAATTTTATTTTAGTTCTTCTAATACGTATACACTGATATCTCATGATTTTTATCCATGCAATATAATTGAAATATAACAGTTTAAGGTGTGCAACATAATAATTTCATATGAATACACTGGAAAATAATCACCACAACAAATCTAGTTAACCTTGATCACCACACATAGTTACCAATTTTTATATAGAGTAGTGAGAAAAAAAAGAAAATGGCTTAAAAATAGCAACAGTCAGTTAGTTATTAGGGAGAACTCAAACATCAGTAGATATTTTTACTCTTTCCTCTCTCCTGTACCAAGTGAATGGATTTCAACACCATTTTTCCCAGAACTAAAGTGTCTTGCCTGTGTGTTTGTATCCATCCAGTCCAGACATCCCCTGGATCCACCCCGCCATAAGCACTCAAGTAGCTTCATGTTTTTGACTTCATTTGTTCTTCAGTTCCATAGTGTTTATATCTGTTCAGGCTTGTAAGAGACATTATGTATTTTGGGGTAACCACAACGTATTTATTTATTATCATTTTAATCTCATCCTTTAAACTTCTGTAACATTATACTATTTTATTTATTTATTTATTTATTTATTTATTATTGTTCAGTTACAGTTGCCCCGCCTTTTTCTCCATCACCCTTTCCTGCCCCATACCCCTTCCTCTCACAGACAATCTACCCCTCCGTTAGTCCATGCCCATGAGTCCTCTCATGGCTATGTTCTGTGGCTTGCCCCCTTCCCTTGTCCCCCTGTTCTTCTCCTTCCCCTCCCCATTGGTCACTATCAGTTTGCTTTTTATTTTCATGTCTTTGGTTTTATTTTGCTCATTTGTTTGTTTTGTTTATCAATTTCCACATATAGGTGAGATCATATGGCATTTGTCTTTCACTACCTGGCTTATTTCACTTAGCATAATGCTTTCCAGTTCTATCCATGTTGTCGCGAAGGATAGGATTTTTTTCTTTCTTTCTGCTTTGTAGTACTCCATTGTATATATGTACCACAGTTTTTTGAATCACTCATTTACTGGTGGGTAGTTAGATTGTTTCCAGCATTTGGCTATTATAAATAACACTGCTATGAACATTGGGGTGCATAGGTTCTTTTGAATTGGTGATTTGAGTTTCTTAAGGTATAATTCCAACAGTGGATTCACAGGATCAAAAGGCAGCTTCATCTTTATTTCCAGTGGCTGCACCAGCCTGCATTACCACCAACAGTGTACTAGAGTTTTCTTTTTTCCACAACCTAGCCAGTACATGTTTGTTGATTTCTCCACAACCTAGCCAGCACTGTTGATGGTCACTGTGGCCAGTGTGAGGTGGTATCTCATTGTTGTTTGAATTTGCATTTCTCTGATAGCTAGTGATGCTGAGCATCTTTCCATATGTCCCTGGGCCCTCTGTATATCCTCCTTGGAGAAGTGTCTGTTCAGGTCCTTTGCCCATTTTTTAAATTGGGTCATTTGTCTTCCTGGTGTGGAGTCCTGTCAGTTCTTTGTAAATTTTGGAGACCAAACATTTGTTTGAGTTATGCAATACATTTATTATCATTTTAATCTCATCCTTTAAGCTTTATACACCATTTTACTTAAAAAAAGATGATTCTGTATGTAGGCAATTAAAAAAGATAAGTTTTTAAATTGTATCAATTAAACATGACCATTTACATTTTAATTTTCTTGTTTTAAATTGTTAGCAATTCATTGCAGACAAATGACAGCATGACAAATATTTTAAAAATATTAAGCCTCACTTTCTTACCGATAAATTTTTGATACTGACCCTAAGTATGAAGAAAAGCTTCTTTTCAAAGGATACTTTTGTTCTGTTGGATGAAATCCAATAACAACTAACTTACATACACACATGTGTGTACATGCACAGATAAAACTTTTCTACCTGAAATTATTTTTGATTGTTTAACCTTATACACTACTATTACAGCTTTCTTTCCAAAACTGCCCAGTACTATGAAAAATAACCATTTTTTCCACTAGTTCATTCTCTTGCATCTAGCTTTGAATTTGTCTACTGAAAAATATAATAGCAAATGACAACTTTATCACAAATTCATTGGCTTACTCATCATTATAAAATTCTTCACGGCATTTTGTATTAACAATACAAAGTCTTACTCCTCTCACTTTACATTTCTTACCATGACCTAGTCCTATTGTTCCTGTTTCCATATTGGATAACTTTCTTCTTTTAGAATTCCTAGACCTCTAGTCTGCTTCAGATATCAATTTTTCTTCCTGAACTGTGACATTGTGTTCTTGACTAACCTTGCAGTTTCTATTTTTCCTCACAGCATCTTAAAATCCATCGTGTCCCACACCTGAGGCTGCCTAACTTAGTTGTCAAGAACTCAGACTCAGGAAACACTTCCTGGTTTGAATCCATTCTGAGAACTCAGTGTGTGATCACTCATATTGTTCTGACAGGATACTCTTTTTAAAACACAGTTTCACTAAGCGTTTCAATTGATTTGAATTTTTCAAATTCTGTTGTTTCCATGTGTTTTCTTATTTGCATCTGTATATATTATTGGCATTTTAACTTGAAATTAATTAAAGACCTATTTGTTTTCACCTGATGGCTGAGACTCATCTGTACAGTGCTAGTTTTTTCCAACCTAAGTTTTGTACATTATTTCAAATCCTAATACATTTCTCCTCATTGTTTGGTCTGTGTGACATTCATCCAGGTTGTCCCACAGACCAAACATCCATGACCATCACTAGCCAACAGAGAAATGCACAGCAAATTTTTATTTTTAACTTTATGATTTTTTTATTTATGTATCTTTTCCTAATGTTTTACATGTTCTCGGTTCACTAATATGTGTTTTAATATCAATTCTGCCACAAACCTCACTCATGTTATTTGACTTACATATACATATTTTATATATTTTAACACAAGAATATTATACAATATGCATATTATTTTACTTATGTAAAACTCTAGAACAGATAAAGCTAATCTATAATGACAGAAAATGTGTATATACAATTATTCACTTATATATCATTCTGTCATTACAGATTAATTTTGCCTGTTCTAGAATTTTTATAATACATATATGCACATGCATGCATATATGTATATACTTTTGGTTTTCTGGATTGGCAGTGGAATCACAATCGAGTGCATGGGAATTTTCTGAGAAGTCCTCTAGTAGGAGAGTGGATAAGTAAAGTAAACTGTTATATCTAACAACAGCATATTATTCATAATTACAGGGAAATGAGATATCAAGTCATGAAAATACATGCAGAAAACTTAAAATACATATTACTAAGTGAAAGAAGTCCATCTGGAAAAATCTATATAGTAACATTCTGGAAAGGACATAACTATGGAGAGAGTATACAGGCAGTGATTATGGTGGAGTGATGATTAAGTGAAACAGATTTTAGGGCAGTGAAAATATCATGTGTGATATTATAATGGTAGATACATGTCTTTATACATTTGTTCAAACTTGTAAAATGTACACCAAGAATGAATCCTAACGTAAACTATGGACTTTGGGAGTTATATAGTTTACATAGTTTAAAAATAAAGGGGAAAAGTCATCAAAGAACATGTTTAAAGCACCCATGGGCCCAGGCTGGTGTAGCTTAGTGAATTGAATGCCAGCCTACAAATCAAAGGGTTGACGGTTCAATTCCCAGTCAGGGCACATGCCTGGGTTGTGGTCAGGTCCCCAGTAGGGCACAAATAAGAGGCAACCACACACTGATGTTTCTCTCTCTCTCTCTCTTTCTCCCTCCCTTCCCCTCTGCCTAAAAATAAGTAAATAAAATGTTTACAAAAAGAGAAAGGACCCATGGGCATAGCCAAAAGGGGAAAGGAGTGAGGGTAGGACATAGGAGTGGGTTGGGCGGAGAAACTTATGACGTGAATATGGAGACAACTCTAAAAAAAACAAACACACAAATAAAATAAAAATGATACATTAACAGAGGTTCATCAATTGTAACAAATCGGCCACCCTGGAGCTTTGGTGGGAGATACTAATAATGGGAGAAATTACATATGTTTAGGGACATGGATTAATGAGACATTTCTATACATTTCTCTCAACCTTACAGTGAACATAAAATTTGCCTAAATAAATACATGTAAAATCGACCAAATATCTTAACTTGAAAATTGAGTGGACCGTTTTTAAAAATACAAAAAAAATAACAACATTGGGAATTTTGACAACATTCAAAAAATAAAGTACAAAACATGAAAATTCTGAATTATTATTACATTTTTAGCTTATGCTCGTGACTTTGGGGAAGATTTCAAAGATGCAGAGCATCGCTACAGGTTGAAATTCTCAGGAAATTAAGGAAAATCTCTAAATAGTTACATTAGTTATTTCACCTAGAAGACAGGGGGAATGAAGAAAGACTAAAACTGTGACTGTTAAAGAAGCAAGTCACTCATATTAGCAAGGAAGGGAGATGCTTTTTGTTTGTTTTGTTGGTAGGTGGTTTTAATTTTATTTTTTTAAAAATTTTTTTGGTTTGGTCAACATTGCTGTTTGTACTGTGTTCAGACATGCTTACAGAATAATTTTGTTGTGTCCTGAATCCTAGAGTTTATAGAGTGGCCTTGTCTGGTGGTGTTTTGTGAAATTTTTATGTTTAACAGGAGATCATCATGTCCAACTTGAGTACCAAGCCATTTTTCAGCCATCAGAGGATTATTGTTTTCTTTTTAAATAGTTTATATAAGAAGGGGGAAAAGGGCTACATCATGGAAGTGATGCATCTTTCTAGGATGTAAAATGTATATGCTACAGGTCTTAATACACAAGCGGAGTAGAAGGAAGGAAATGATAGAAGGTTGAAATGCTTCATGTTTAAAAAATGAGAGTGGGAAGGCAGATTGCCTGAGTTCAAATTATAGCTTCATGCTCTACCAGGTAAGTGAACTAAGGTAAAGTGCTTAGCAAGTGCCAAGTTCATAATCAACAATAAGTATTATTATTATTATTATTATTATTATTATCGTTAGAGCAAGAAATGAAATTTAAAAAGCTAAATTTAGTTTTGTTATGTAAAAAATATACAGAAAGAGCTAATACAACTCAACTCCAGGAAGAAAATCAATCCAACTCGGGCCAAGGACCTGAGCAGACATTTATCCAAAGAATACATATTGATAGTGCATAGATAGACATACACGAAATGTTCAACATCACTAATCATCAAAGAGATGCACATTAAAATTGCAAAGAGATATCATCTCACCCCTGTCAGAATAGCTGCCATGAATAAATCAATAAACAACAAGTGCTGGTGAGGATGTGAAGAAGAGGAAACTGTGTGCCCTGTTGGTGTGAATATGGTCTGGTACAGCCATTGTGAAAAACGCTATGGAATTTCCTAAAAAAATTAAAAGAAATTGAACCCCCTTTTGACTAAGAGATGCCACTTCCGGAAATATATCATAACAAAAGCTGTAGCAGCTACACTGAAACCAAGGAAAGAGTCAAGATCATTGAAAAGATTCTAACTCTAACATGAATTAACTGGTAAATTATATTCCAGTAACAGTCTACTTTCCAGACAAGTTTTTATTTAGAAAAATACATATCAATCTATGTTATATAGGTTTTCTGTTGTTTAAAGCTAAGAATATTCCTAACTTCTTCATTACTTAAATTCTTTAAGACTCAACTGTTTCACCAAGATATAATACATGAAACTTCATGGGAGTTTCTGAGTATTAAATAAAATAAGATATTTAAATGTCTTAGCTGAATATGTGGCTTTCATAAGAACTCAGTAAATATTTAAAAGAAATTAACCTTAAAAAAGGACTCTGGAATGGGAAGGGTACTTAACGAAACATTTGTGGTATTTAATAATTATGAAATAATTGTCAGTGAGGCAGTCTGAAAAAAGAAGCCTGAAAGATAATGGGAGGATTCAAAATTAATAATTTTATTATTAATAGCTACCATGCTGCAGCATAATTGCCATGAATCTAAAGTGCATAGCTTATTCATCTTTTATACACAGTATTTGGAACAACTAAAGAGATTAAAAATTAATCAAAAGTTTAAAAGACAGAGAAATTGTGTGACTTGAGAGTTTGTACAGCATTAGATGTATGCACATAAACATGCAAATTCCAATTGTTAAGTGAATGCAGGAAACTATTTTATATTCAGCAAAATGTTTTGATAATAAAAATTTATTTTCTTATTATTTTATTTTTAAACATGTTAACTAGGCAACAATCGCCTATACTGATAGATTAACTAGTAAGGATAGAAACACTTCATGGCCTTTATTTTTTATATTAAGAAATGAAAGAAAAGTGTGTATCCATCCAAAATTGTTTGAAGACTTGAAAAAGAGAAAACTAGTATTACTTTCTATTAATCTTCCCTCGTTTGAACAGATCTTCGCTTCATGGAGAACCACGAGTTGGATGTCTCCTCTCTTTT
Organism: Sturnira hondurensis; assembly: GCF_014824575.4. Lineage (NCBI taxonomy): Eukaryota > Metazoa > Chordata > Mammalia > Chiroptera > Phyllostomidae > Sturnira > Sturnira hondurensis. The sequence goes on along the minus strand of NW_028093985.1, from coordinate 11,219,283 downwards.
CAGTACAATCTCAGTCATCACGTACGTTCTCCCTATTGTGCCATAAAGAATGCTTGCCACTTCAGTATGATCGGGGGGTGAAATTAGGTCAGCGTCTATTCATACTCCAAACCAGGTACCTTTGTGAGCTACCACACTTAATAGAAAAGCCTACAATTCAGAAAAGAGTCTATATATCACTTGAGAGAAGTAAGAAAACTGAAAGAAATATTTTACTCTTTATAAGAATAGTTCTTCTCAAGTGAATGCAGAACACACACCTGCTATTCAAACTCATAGAGCCACAATCCATCAAACTTACTGACTTTCTGAAAACCTAAAATCAAGTTGATATGATTTAAAAGTACAGGTTTTATTCTATGTTATATCAAAGCTATACCATTTGAATCTGATGCATAATATGTTGATATGTGCAGAAGTCTTCTTGGTAATCATGGACAATTTGTCTAGAAGGGCAATAGCTGGACATAATTTTAGAATTATCTGTTTTAGACATATTTTGTAGATAGGTCTTACCTACTTTTTGAACAAGGTCTTTAAGTCCCCTGCCCCTGAGTTCTCAATTCAAAAATGAATGTAATGGGGTAATTTTAATAAAAATGGCCCAGGTAATGTTTTTAATAAAAACATCAGAATCAAAATGTTTAAATCCTGGAAATGAACTTCAGCAATGAACTTCAACTGGGACTTCAGCAACCGAGGTGAATTTTGGTAAGAACAGTGGCTAAATCTCAGTAAGAACAGCAAACCTTAAAAAACAACAGCCTGCATTCCTGGTACCTGAAGGAGCAAAACAGGGCAGAAGTTCTTTCAAAGCTTCATTCTGAAAGAAAATCCATCATTGGCCTCCCAGTGGTTCCCTGAAGATCCCAATCTAAAGTCTTGTCTTTCTTTGACCTCGTAATAACAATTACCAAAGGGGGGAGATTGCGACTCATTTGTCAAATGTTAACATCAGAAATGAAGGGAGAGCTGAGAAAATAAACTGAAGAAAAAGAGAGTCATCAAAGTTTTTTTTTTTTAATTTGACATATTCCTGCAATTTAGAGGCCTCATATATAAAATCTAGGTGTATCTATGTTCAGGAAAAACCTAAGAAGGCCCTAACTTCTCACTGCGCCTGCATGTGGAGTTCTCCGAAAGCAAGAAGCAAATCAAAGCAGAATTATAAACTGGTTGTGTTGAAGGCACGCCCAGACATTTACAGGATTTCTCACCCAAACAATGGTACTTCCTGCTTCTAACACAAGGAAATTTCTGTCCAATGATTAAACTCTAAACTAGACAAGTACAAACTCAGTGGCCACAAATGGTAAAGATACAGAATTTACAGAATTAGACAGAAAGTCATTACACAAATAACAATTACAATACTTGTATTTTTAAAAGTAAGAATGTAAACTAATAACCTAAGCTTTCACCTTCAGATAGTAGAAGAAGAAAAGTAAACCTCACANGGATTTCTCACCCAAACAATGGTACTTCCTGCTTCTAACACAAGGAAATTTCTGTCCAATGATTAAACTCTAAACTAGACAAGTACAAACTCAGTGGCCACAAATGGTAAAGATACAGAATTTACAGAATTAGACAGAAAGTCATTACACAAATAACAATTACGATACTTGTATTTTTAAAAGTAAGAATGTAAACTAATAACCTAAGCTTTCACCTTCAGATAGTAGAAAAAGAAAAGTAAACCTCACAGAAACACAAGGAAACAAATAATAAAAGTTACAGTGAAAATTAATGAATGTCAGAATACAAAGATAATAATAAATCATCATTACTAAATTGTTTTTTGAAAAGATCAATAGAATCACAGGGGACAAGGGGAAGGACTCACATGAACAAGTATAAAGGACACATGGACAATAACTAAGGTGGAGGGCGGAGATGGGAGAGAGGTGGGGAGCACTGGGGGGCAGGGCTGGGAATACAAGACAGAAAACTGTACTTGAACAAGAATTAAATAAAAATTTAGAAAGAAAAGATCAATACAATTGTAAACCTTTATTTAGAATCACCAATAAAAGTGAGAAGATTCAAATTACTGAACTCAGGACTGAAAGTGGAGATATTACCATTGATGTTACAGAAATAAAATGGATTATATGGGAATAGAATGAATAATAGTATGTCAATAAATGAGATAATTTAGATGAGGTGGATAAATTCTGAGAAAGACAGATGTTACCAAATTATTAAGACATTGTCTTAACAATTAGAAACTTTGAATAGACCTATAACAAGTAAAATGATTGACATGGTAATCAAAAATCTCTCCTCAAGAAAAGCTCAGTGTAAACTGGTTTCACTGTCATTCTGCCAAACTGTTAAGTAAGAATTAACAGCACTCCTCTACAAACTCTTTTAAACAATAAAAAATAAAAGAAAGATATTGAACAATTGGTCACTCCTTCTTAACTCCCTCTTTGAAGTCAGTATTTCCCCAAAATCAAAACCAATGCTCTAGTAAGGGTTTAACGATTATTTCTGTGGTTAGGAAAACGTTCTGGAATTACATTGCAGCAATATTTATACATCTTGTGAATATACTGAACACTGCTGAACTGCACATTTTCAAAATGTGGATTTTATGGTCTATGATTTGTATCTCAATAAAAGAATGAAAGAAATAGGTCATGGCACAACTAAGATCTCTTCCAGTTCCACCACTTTGCTTTTGTGTTGTGATGAAATGTGTGCTCTAGCATATTCGAATGGAATATATCTAATACTGTAGAAACAAGTTTGAAAGAATCAAATAGAGACATACTGCAAAGATTTCTTAAAATTGACACTAATGAATAGAGAAGAAAAGCAGCCTATATGTAAGCAGTATATTTGGATAAATCAGTTCTAGGGTGTATCAGAGAGGGACTTACCATTCTGCATTAATAGTCCGTATCATTTGTGAAATAATAAAGTGGATACCTAGCAGAAGAAGCTTGAATAGCTCTGACCTTACTAAGGGCAGATTTTAATAGTAGACTGATTTAGAGTCTTGATCTACCAAACTCTTCTGAAAATATCTCACCATCTTCTCCTCTCAGCAACATTCCTGTTCATTATATATATTTTCAGGCTCTGTCTTTTTTCAAATTGATTTTATTTTATCTCTATACTGACCATTATGAAATAGTATGTAGTCCTCCCACTTGACGTTTCAACCATATCTGATGAACTCCAGGAGAAATGAATGTTTTGGAACTGTTCCAACTTCTTGCTGATTCTGGACAATCTGGAACATTGCCTTCCTCTCTTTCTCAAATTTCCTGCCACTTTAAACATGCCAACCTGAGTCAAATTAAATAAAGAGCTGTTATTCCCATCAAGCACATTTAGTAAATCAATATGCAGTAGGGTGTGACTTCTTCTTTGATAATTAATTATATCTTCACACATGGACTAAATAAGAGTTTGTCAAAGCTAGTGAATTGAAGGATCCATGGTGAGAGTCATTCAACTGAACTAGATCAATCGATATCCTACATAATGACATGTGACACACGTAGGGTTTGGCACAAGCAGATTTACAGACTTGGCCCAAAGTAAATCCAGAGCTAAATTTTCCAAAGAGAATGTTTAATTAGATTATTCAGAAACTTTCCCAGCATTACTCTAACAGGGAGGGGAAGACAAAGGGGTGTAACTCCAAGGAGAAGGAGACTTTTATGCCAGAGGGTTTTAATGTCTCCCACATCTGCCAGCTTCGCTAGACAGTACAGAAACTTACAAATAATTCAGGAGTCAAATCAGAAAAACTTGAACTCCAAGTGTCAGGATGTTACCGAACAAAGGGTCCGGGGGGGGGGCAATACTTGGCCCACCGAGGGATGCCAAAAACTGCTACAGAAAACAGGGGCCCCTCCCAAGGACGATACACTAATATCTATAGGGCTCTTCTGTCCGCCGCCAATTGGAAAGACATCTCTCAATGCCAGAGATTTGTGAAAAGGAAACAAAATGTTTATTTAATGCTATTCAGGCCTAATGCCTTCCTTAAAATATTAAAGTCTTTAAGGGTATACACCCACACACACACACACAGCGCTCCCTTCTCCCACTGTCCCAACTCCGGGTACCGTAAATCAGGAAAAGAGCACACGTCCGTTTTTCAGGTCGCTGGCACGTGAGCTGTGTCGCCTGCCTGTCCAGGCAGGATCTCCAATTAATCCAAAGTCATGCGGCACCTTCCACTGGCAAGAGTTCTTTGTACCAAGTTCCAGTCAAAGTCTCTCCTGCTTTCCAGGCCACTCAGCCAAAGGGAGCACGCCAAAGCTGCGTGGGCCTCTTCTACCAAAGCCGCACTCCACCAAAAGCGCGTCTTTCTTCTTCACCTGGCCGCAGGGATCTCCATTCTGGCAAAGCTGCGTGGTTTTCCCTTTCACCTGGCCAAGAGGGGGTCTGCACTCTGCTGAAACTGCATGGCTCTCCCTCCTAATGGCTACAGGGGTCTACATCTTTCCAAAACAGGGTGGCTCTCCCCCTCACCTGGCCAAGAAGGGGTCCTCACTCTGCTAAAGCCACATGGCTCTCTCGCAGGCACTCTCTCAGAGAAGCAGCCCCCAATTCCAGCCTGGGTAGCTACTCTGCTAAAAGCCACATGGCTCTCAAGCAGGCCCTCTCTGAGAAGCAGCCACTCACTTCTCCCTGGCCCAAAACTTGGCCACAGCTATTTAACATATCTATGAAACCAGTTAAAGGTTATAGATATGTTAAATGACCACTCCAGAGGTTAGCTGCAAAACTGTTGCTATGCAAAACAGCTCTCAATGGCCCTGCTCCATTCGTCCCTTCCCCCAACTGACACCTGGGGGGGGGGCGGTGAGGACATCTTAATATTTCCTCCAATATTCCTGTACACTTTGAGTTCTGGACACCATTCCAAATCTTTTCTGGGCCCCCCCTTGGCTGCACCCTGTATCAAGGACACATCTAAATGAACTTAGTTTTTAAAAACACGGCAGCAAATTTACACTGCCATTGTAAGAGCTAATGAGTACCCTTGCTCAAAATAATCATCTAAACAAGTGCACAGGCAAAAAAGTAAATCTCTTATAACAATTCAAATAATCACTGGATGGATATGCCAAGATTCCTAATTCTCAAAATATCAGGTAAAATTTGAACAATAATTCACTAAAGAAACACAAGTCAAGATCAATACAAAAATGCGCCTGCCACCACACCAATTAACATTTCCATAGGTTCTTGTGCAAGGATAAAGTAGAGAACAGCATCATGACACAGTGTACACGCTCCTTTATTAAATTCTGTGTTTTAAAAAAAGTACCTGGATGTTTTTGTGTGTGTGGGAATAGACTGAATACTCTAATTTTATTCTTAGGTAGTCATTTTTCTGTGTCAGGAACGCCCAGCACCTCTGGGCTTGCATTATCAGAGAAACAACAGAAGGATTTAGTTCCTCCCAGTAGTTAAGAGCACGTCTCAGGTGAATCCTCATTCTTTGTCCTGTGGGGGCAGCTTCTTATTATGGAGAAGATGAGGAGGAGGGAGATAGGTAAAGCAGACACACTGGGAAGAATGTATTATAATGAGAAAAACATATTTTTCTAAGCAAAAACAAGATCGTGATGAGTAATGAAGGGAAAAGAAAAACTTAGTATAGTCATGTTTTGCATTAAGGAAACAAAACCAGAACTAGCTAAGATTGTGCTGGAAGAGAGATATCTAAATTAGATATGCTCACTCTTTAGTAATAGACCTCTCTAAATTTGGGCTTCGGAAAATTTAACTTAACACGATGTGCCTATGAAATCTGATGAAATTAAACAAATGTGGAATCATGCAGAAGGCAGTTTTGAAAAGACTAAAAGCTCAGAGAATGCAAAAAATGGAGGGTGAAAGATTAAAATGAAAAATATACTGCCTAAGTTTAAATGGCTTAAAATCATTAAAAATTGGCAAATATTAGGAAGGTAAGAACTTTTGGGTGAGTACATATTATAATCATATCTTAATGCAAAACATAATAGGAGTGAAAAACATAATTTTTTTCAAAATTATATCAGTTCACTTGGACTAGAGAATGATATAGTTAGTATGCTAGGTGATAAAAATATTGACTGAAAAAAATAATTCCCTCTTCATCTGGGGTAAAAGTTGTACCACATGAAGCAGAATAAACTTATTTTAAAAAAATGTTTACTGAATTATTTGGCCACTGTAAATAGCTGAGACACAAACTATTTAACATAATATTAAACAATATGTGTTAATCTTCTTGTGCAACTATACATTGAAAAGCTAATTTATAATATATTTTAAGTATAAACTTAATTTCATTTTAATCCAGTTAATCTTTTTTAAAAATATATAATACTGATGAAACATTAAAACTTTAATATAAAAATTATAGCATAAACAGAGATATATGAGTAGTGGAAAAATAAATGTCACATTTGGAATGACAATAGTCGTAATTTAATTGAATTGTTGATACCAAACTAGACTTGTCAATTTCCCCATTGTGTGTACTTCGTTGCTCAATGGTGGCAAAAGAAGAAGAGTAGGAGTGATTTCAGATGTTTTTCAAAATGTATTTTTCTTCTATGATGTCTCATGCAGCTATAATCAGTGCAAATCAGTTCTAACAGTAATGACATTTAGTATTTTTCTTATAGGATTCAAGAGAATTCTAACTAGAATACTTAAATGCAATCCTAGTTAATATATATGTTGATTAAAATAATTATCAAGAAAAGCAAATGCTAAAATGATTGTATTTTAATAATTGTAGCCATATTTTATAATCTTAATACTTAACTAAATCTTGACATTTTCTACCACAAATCTGTTCTAACACAGATAAAGATTTTCATTACCTTAAGGGGGCGCTGTGATTTTTCTGATCATTTCTTCTACTAAAGATATTGTCTAGAACAACATCAACTGATGAAACCACCAATGTACAAAATAACAATAGTAATAATAATATTAATAAACTGTTACTACTAAGGAGTATCTCAAGAAGTGCTATTTACCACTCGATTACCCTCCTTAATTTTTCCTATATGGCTAATACATTCAAACACCACCAAAAACATAACAACAGAAAATTCGTACAGTAAATTTGCAAACATTAATCTACTATTAGTACTTTTGCTTGCTCTACTTTATTCTCTACCTCATTACTTGTCACTCCTAAGGGATAGCTTAAGAGGTAATCACTTTTTTCAGGGGGGTCTTTATATCTTTTCAGTGTTCTTTTAAATTAAATGTAAGCCAATATGAATATTCATACTTACTCACTTCATTATACAAAATAAAGTAAATAAAGTAATATCTTCTATTGATTTGTCTGCACATCACATTCTCAGAGTATTTAACTAATTAACTAATATTTCATGTTTTACATGTGATTTACCTAAAATAAAATGTGCATATATTAACTATTGAACTTCATGAGTTCTGATTATTGTAAACTCTCATGTAACACCATACCAAAGAACATATAAAACAGTTTATTTCCTCCCTCTGTAACTATTTTTTCTATCTCTGTATAAATGTTTTACCAGTTGTGTTGTTTCCACATTTTCATTAAAGTACATTGACATATGATGTTATATAATTCAGGTATACAACATAGTGTTTCAACATTGGTATACCTTATGATATGATCACCATGATAAGAGTAACCATTTGTCACCATACAAAGTTACTGCAATATTACTGATTATATTCTCCATGCTGTATATTACATCCCCTCAACTTATTTATTTAACATCTAAAAGTTTGTACCTCTTTAGCAGTTTTACAAGTGCTTTTTGAAGATATATATTTTTATTTATTTTAGGGAAATGACTAGAAATGAAAAGTTTTAGCTTAAGGATATGTAAATGTTTAAGTTTATGACACTGTCAGAGTCTTTTAAAATAATTTCACTTTTTTATGCTCCTAGAAGAAATTTAGAATTCCAATTACTTGGTATCCTTCTCAATAGTAAGTCCTGTTAATCTTTTTTTTTAAGACCTCATTTCTTTCTAGAGAGGAGAAGGAAGGTAGAAAGAGAGGGAGAGAAACATCAGTGTGTGGTTGCCTCTCACATGTCTCCCACCAGGGACCGACCTGCAGCCAAGGCATGTGCCCCAACTGGGAATTGAACCAGTGACCCTTTGATTCACAGGCCAACACTCAGCCTACTAAGCCACTTCAGCCAGGTAATTCTTTAACAATACTAGTGGGTAGTGTGAGTGTAGTAATTCATTACATATTTAATTTCCATTTTTAGGTGACTGACATGTGGGACCTTTTTATGAGTTTATTAGACATTTGTGTATTTTCCTTTATGAAGTGTGTCTTCAGTACTTGATCCCCTTTATTCAGTTGCCTTTCTTATTGTTAACTTGTAATTGTTCTAATTGTTTATTATATAGTAACAATGAAAATCGCATTATAAATGCATTGGCATATATCACTATAGCAATATATTCCTAGTTTATTTACCTGTTATCTTTTCTCATGAGCTAATGTCATTAATTTTGATTATATTCAATTTCTATCTTTTTCTTATTTTATAGTGAGTGACTCAGTGTTTGCTTAATGAAATCATTAATTACTCAAACATTATGAAGATATTATTTTTTTGTTTTCTAGAATCATTATGGTTTACCTTATGTATTTGGTCTATTATTTATGTAAATTAATGTTTACATTGTATAGTGTTTGAAGTTTTTTTTCTACACAGATATCAAAACCTTTTATCATAATTTATTTATGACTTGCTTTTCAACATTAATTAACTTGTCACCTTTTTATAATTGTAATTAAATTGTCTGTATCTAGATTCTTCCACTCAACAGCTCTTTTTGTCCATCCTTATGTCAATACCACTCTCATTATTGCAGCTTTGTATAAATCTTAGGTGAGGTAGTGTTTCCTCTATTGATCTATTTCTATATTGTTTCCTCTGTTCTTGTAGATTGTTTTGTGCAATACCAGCTCTTTAGAGTGTAATAATAATTTTTAAATATTCTTGTCATTTTATTTTAAAACCTTCTGGAATTTTATTGGAATTGTATTAAGTATATAATCAATTGGAATTATACATGTCTTAACACTATTGAGTCTTTCAGTGGTGTATTTCTCTATTGCATTGAAGTTATATCCTGTGATTTTTTTTTTACATTTCCACATAAGGTCTAAGTATTTTTTAATACTCCACATTTTTTCAACATACATAATATGATGATTATGTATAAAAATTTTCTTTGCTTCTTTAATTTCTGTGTTTGTATTGTTCATAAATATCTAATTCATTAACTTGTTGAATGAAAATGGTGAAGGTCTTAATTTTGCTTTGCCTCCAAACTTCAATAAAAATATTTTGATGTTTCTACAGTAAATATATTTTTTTAGTTCGATTTTTTTGAGGGATAGATAGATGCACCTTATAAGACCAAGGAAGTGTTTTTTCCTCCTATTTCTACTTATCTGAGAGGATAACATATTAGTAGCACTAGTAGCAGTTGTAGTACTAGTACTAGCAGTAGAAGTGTGACTGAATTTTGAATTATATCAAATGCTTTTTCTGCATCACTTGAGGTTATCGGATGACCATACTGTCTCCCTGGTGAGAAATAACAAAGTCAACAATGGCTGTTCAGTTATGGAACAGTAAGCTCATGTATTTAATTTTGGGGGGCTTATAGTTATTTCAATTCTTACCAAGGTATTTTAATGTTTGGAACATTCTTAGACAATGTTTTTATTTTCCCTCCACATGATGGTCTGTAACAAGATATTTATCTATTACAATACAGAAATTGGCCCTGGCTGGTGTAACTCAGCGGATTGAGCACAGGCCTAAGAACCAAACAACCGCAGTTCAATTCCCAGTCAGGGCACATGCCTGGGTTGCAGGCCATCTCCCAGCAGGGGACACACAACCACGCACTGATACTTCTCTCCCTGTCTCGCTCTCTCCTTCTCTTTCCCTCTCTAAAAATGAATAAATAAAAATTTTAAGGCCCTGGCTGGTGTAGCTCAGTGGATTGAGTGAGGGCCTGCGAACCACACCATCACGGTTCCATTCCCAGTCAGGGCACATGCCTGGGTTGCAGGCTAGTTCCCATCAGGGGACTTATGAGAGGCAACCATACATTGATATTTCTCTCTCTCTCTCTCTCTCTCTCTCTCTTTCTCCTTCCCTTCCCCTCTAAGATAAATAAATAAAATCTTTAAAAAAAATTTTAAAAATGTGGAAACTAATTATACGAAATATTTATAGCTGTTTCATGGGTGACTGTGTACCATGCAAAATTTTATAATCCTTAATAAAAGTAAATGTAAAATTGTTGAAGTCTTAAAAATAATTTTTACTCTTCATAAAAGGAGGTTAATAGAAACTCAAAAGAGTATTTAAGACAAATTTAAATCAGCTTTGTAAGAGCTTTTTGGAATGTCCTGAATCTTGTCCAATATAATATATGTTCTTAATCTTCTATCATAGGTCCATGTGGTCAATCCCATTTATTTTACCACTCTCTTTTTTTGTATATATTATTTTACCTCTCTCACTTTTGTATATCTATCTTCTTACAATATAATTCACTTACAAGTGAATTGCTTCTTTAATGTTTCTTTTCAGAACAATTGTCCTATCTTTTTAGTCATAAATTTTAAAACTTCCTTTTTCTTGTTTCTCTCTTTCAACAATATTTTTATTTGAAAACACAAAGTTTTCAAATATCCATTTTGGAAATATCTTCAGCTCTAATTATGATAGTATCCAAGAAAATCACCTTACGATTCAGCTTTTTAACATTGTCTAATGGATTTTCAAAATAATTCTCTAGAACACAAGGCATTATAGAAAAATATCATCCCTCTCAGTTTTGAGTACAGAACCATGTAATAATGGGGTGGAGGAGTTAGAGAAATGGAAAGCAGAACATGCTCTTTATGTGTAAAAGCTCTTGGGGAATATGGCTGTAATTAACACAAGACCGAAAAGAATTACTGGTGCTCTGGCTCCCTTCATCCCACCACCGTCACCATCAGTGTTTCTGTCTGGGAAGGTTTATATCAGCAGAGGGGACTCACTCACATGGAATTGTTGCCCTGCATTGGTCTCTGGCAAAGAAGGAATATCTTTTAGTAGAATGTTGTGATCCATTTGTTCCACTTAATAAATAAATATAGACTAATAGCTTCATCTCTCAAAAAATTAGGATATTTCTTCCCTTTTTCCATACCAACTATTTCAGTAACTTTCATTTATTGATTCAAAGTAAATACACTGAGTGTCAGGCACTTTGCTAATCCTTGCATTTAAGCAGTATGGTAGCTACTTCCTGTAATTTTCCATTTGGGAAAAAGACAACAAAAAGAAACAAAAATGTATGTATGAATAATACTTGAAATTATGATGATATCACAAAAAACTAATAGAGTACCATGATAGGAAACAAAAGAGACTTCTATTAAAGGGTAGTTGAGGAGGCTGATGCTAAAGAGCTGACATTTTAGCAGAAAGCTGACTGATGAACAAATAGCCATGTGAAACAGGAAGAGAGTGTGGCATGGGTAGCAGGACACAGTCTGAGAGCAAAGGGAGCATATGTGAAGGTAGACAAAGATGATCAGGATAAAACTGATGATTTAAGAAGGACAATTCAAACAGTAGGACCAGAACTCAGTCATGAAGCCAAATATTTGAAGTCTTATAGACTAATCATATTCAATCTGCTTAAAATTTCATCACAGCACAGTATACACACTGACAAAATTTTCATTGCAATGTTTTAAGGTACTCATTAATTAAAGATAATGATAACTTTTTCAGATAATTTATTCTGAAATTCATAAAAGGGAGAGAATAATTTAGAATGAATTAATAATGATGGAATGAGTACTTTTTTTAAGTATTTAAGGTACTGCACCCATATTTATTTGTCTGCCAAATATCTCAATCTAAACCAACTGCCAAATGATATTTAAAAATGGACAGAAAAGGAGATAAGAAAGGGAAAAAATAAACAATTACTCTGTCTTATTAGTTCCTTTTTAATTTCAGTTCCTTTTTTTTGAAAAGTTAAGAAACACCAGTTCTTTTTAAATTTAATTTAAGATTTTTATACAATGTTTCTTATACTAATCCAAGTGGGGACATTTTTATATGTGAATGTTTAAAAATGTCTTACATCAAGAAAAAAATGTACAAAAATTTTTAAATCATTTTTTATTTAATTATTGTTCAAGTACAGTTTTCTGTCTTTTACTCCCATCCCAGCCCACCCCCTCAGTGCTCCCCACCTCCCTCCCATTTCCACCCCCCTTAGTTGTTGTCCATGTGTCCTTTATACTAGTTCCTATAAATCCTTTCCCTTTTCCCCCTGAAATTCCCTCCCCTCTGGTTACTATCCCCCTGTTCTCTATTTCAGTGTCTTTGGTTTTATTTGGCTTGCTTGTTTGTTGTGTCATTTAGCTTCCTGTTAAAGGTGAGATCATATGGTATTTGTCTTCCAACACCTGACTTATTTCACTCAGCATAATGCTTTCCAGTTCCATCCATGATGCTGCAAAAGGTAGGAGCTCCTTCTTTCTTTCTGCTACATAGAATTCCGTTGTGTAAATGTAGCATAGTTTTCTGATCCATTCATTTACCGATGGACACCTAGGTTGCTTCCAACTCTTGGCTATTTTAAATTGTGCTGCTATGAACATATGAACATTGGGATGCATATGTTCTTTGGGATTGGTGTTTTAGGATTCTTAGGATATAATCCCAGAAGTGGAATTTCTGGGTCAAAAGGCAGATCCATTTTTAGTTTTCTGAGAAAATTCCATACTGTTTTCCACAGTGGTTGTACCAGTCTTCAATCCCACCAACAATGAATTAGAGTCCCCTCTTCTTCACCCCCTCTCCAACACTTGTTTGTTGCTTTGTTTATGATGGCCATTCTGACTGGTGTAACGTGGTATCTCATTGTGTTTTTTTATTTGCATCTCTCTGATAGCTAGTGATATTGAGCATCTTTTCATGTGTCTCTGGATTCTCTGTATGTCCTCCTTGGAGAAATGTCTGTTCAAGTCTTTTGTCCACTTTTTAATTGGGTTGCTTGTCTTCTTAGAGTGGAGTTGTGTAAATTCTTTGTATATTCTTTGTATACCTTGACAAAATTTTTGACAAAATAATGAAGAAGATCTTCTATTTATAAATTGGGAAAATATTGTGCTTCAACCAGGACTCCTGAAAAAAATTGCAAAGATTTTGCAACATTTTCACACAAATTATCTGATTTAATCTGTACATTTTCTTCAGTGGAAGGCAGAAATTGTATGTGTATTTGCGTAAAGCAAGACAAAAAGTGAGTAGTAAAAATGAAAAGTAAACTTTATTACCAACAATGAATACTTTGAGTGAATAAAAACTAGTTTAAGCCTTGGCTGGTGTAGCTGAATAGATTGACATGGGCATGTGAACCAAAAGGTCACCAGTTCAATTCCCAGTCAGGGTTTCTGGCCAGGTCTCCAGTAGGGGGCGTGAAAGAGGCAACCACACATTGGTGTTTCTCTCCCTTTCTTCATTCTTCGCCTTCTCTCTAAAAATAAACAAATAAAATCTTTTAAAAAACTAATTTAAAATCCATAAAGAAATGTTATTTCTAATTAATATGTGGATTATATTCATATTTATTTGAATGGTAATAAAATAGGATGGGTATATCATGAATCATATTTTTTAATTACTGTAAATGGATGCTTTAACATCTATTCAATATACTATTAATTACCCTTAATCAAATTGTGACTCACCCATAGACACGTGGAGTGCTTTGTTTTATTTTTTATTTTATTTTTTTAGTGAGTTAAAATCTTTTTTTATTGGTGGAACTATTACAAATGTCCCCCATCCTTTGCCCCGCTGTACTAAGCTCCTCCTCTGCCTTCAACATGTTGCTGTTTGTGTCCATGTGATACACATGTATACCTCATACATATGAGTTCATTGCCTAATTTCTTCCAGTTCCCCCACTACCCTCCTGTTTGAGACCTGTCAGTTTGTTCCATGTATTTATGCCTCTGGTTTTATTTTGTTTGTCAGTTTATTTTGTTCATTAGGTTTCACATATGAGTGAGACCATATGGCATCTGTCTTTCTCTGACTGGCTTATTTCAGTTAGCTTAATAATGTCCGGGTCCACCCATATTGTCACAAAAGGGTAAGAGTTCCTTACCCTTCCACTTCACCACACACAAGAATATACTCAAAATGAATAAAAGGCTTAAATGTGATCCCTGGATTGAAAAGCAGTTCCATGTTTAGATTTTTGAGGAAATTCCATACTGTTTTCCACACTGGCTGCACCAGTCTGCATGCCCACCAACAGTGCACTAGGGCTCCCTTTTTTCCTCAACTTCTCCAGCACTTGTTGCTTATTGATTTATTAATGATGGCCATCTGACCAGCAGCATCTCATTGTGGTTTTAAATTGCATCTCTCTGATGGTTAGTGATGTTGAGCATTATTTCATGTGCCTGTGGCCAAGTGTCTATAGACACTTCCTCTATAGTGGGGAAGTGTCTGTTCCCTTGGAGAAATGTCTGTTCAGGTCCTTTGCCCATTTTTTAATTGTATTGTTTGTCTTCCTGGAGTCGAGTCATGTGAGTTCTTTATATATATGTTGGAGATCAATTCTTTGTCTGAGTTATCATTGGCAAATATATTTTCCCATATGGTTGGTTCCCTTTCCATTTTGTTGATGTTTTCTCTAGCCATGCAGAAATTTTTTAGTTTGATGTAATCCCATTTGTTTATTTTTTTAAATGGATAGATAAAAAAACTGTGGTACATTTATACAATGGACTATTACATAGCAGAATGAAAGAACTCCTACTTTTTGCCACAGCAGGGATGGAACTGGAGAGCATGATGCTGAGTGAAATAAACCAGGTGGTGAAAGACAAATACCATATGATCTCACCTAAAAGTGAAAACTAATCAATAAAACAAACAAATGGGGAAAATAGAATCAGAAACTTGTAAATAAAGAAGAAACGGACAGTGACCAGTGAGGAGAGGGGAGGGAGATAGTGGGAGAAAGGAGGGAGAGGGGTAAGCCAAGGAGCATGAATAGAGGACTCATGGGCATGGACAGTGGCAGGGGATGGACAGTGGCAGGGGATGGACAGTGAGAGTTGGGAAGGACAGGGGTAGGGGAAAGCAGTGGGGAAAAAGGTGGAACAACTGGAACTGAACAATAATAAAAATGCAAAAAAAAACACCCAAAGATAAAAAATAAAAGTAAATAAAGACTTAAATGTAATTTGCAAAACCATAAAAACCCTTGAAGAAAACATGTAGTAAAATCTCAGACATCTCATGAAGCCATATTTTTGCTGATGTATTTCTTAAAGCAAGTGAGACAATGAAATCCTTCATTTTAAACTCTGTGTTGTAACAGTCACAGTGCATATCAGTATCGTGAGAGGGCTGGTTTCAAACACAGCAAACAAACTCTGAGTCTGTTTGCCCTTCTTCAGCCTTTTCTTTCCCAGAAACCACAGTAAAAGTGCTCACCCACAGTTCTCTCTGCTTTGTGACAGACTCAGACACTTCTGCTCGATGCCCCTGACTAGCTTATAAACCCTTAAATATGCCAGATCTTTCTCTCTTGATCTGCACCTGGTCTTACCATACTTACCTAAAATAATGTGATTAAACAATCATGTATTCTCAGATTCTCTGACCTTACATTAAGCGTGGTAGTGCAGAGGATGATAGTAAAAATACAATTTGGGGGGCGTAAGGTCAAAGGAGAAAATTCAGATATTTTCACTCCAAGAATTCTATGGAAAAATTAGCTGTTTATTTACCAAAAATTAGTTTCTGAACCTGAATTAAGAAGGAAAGAAAACAAAGTATATTATTTCTGAGCAAATATAAATGATTAAAAACATATCACACAGTCTTCTAAAATATATCTCAAATGAATATATCTCAGTTTTTTTACATAAGTATTTTATATAAATATCTATTTTTCTTTGAAGTAACACTCAACATGAAATACTGTGGAAAATTTCTATTTTTGAGTGTAAGATGATAAATGAAGTCACTTTGCTTGAGCCTTCCAGTTCGTCCATTTGGTGCTGCTTGAGTTGAGTGGGTATGATGAGTCCAGGTCAACGTCAGTGTAAACTGGGGATTTCTTAAATTTTGTCAGTGTAGTTTCTTACTATTAAAATAAACCTGTATCAGCTATACCTAGGAGGCAAATATAGTGAGAGTGTCCTAAGCATGTGTTCCTCAATTTCCCACCTATACTTTAAGGTGTTCTTGTAATTAAGGTAGGCAGATGCTTTTTCGATTATGTGGAAGTTAATGGCCAACCTTTTTGTCATAGACCAAAATAAGCTGAAAAGAATACTGTTTAGTATAAACCTGCCCAAGCTATTTACAGCCATATAAACACTGTCAAAAACTAATCATCATCAAAATAGCTTTTATGGAATATATATCATTTACATAGAATTAAAATTTTATCACTTTTTATAATGCACTGCAAATATGCAAGTAAAAGTAACAAAAGTTTACCACATAAATTATTGTAATTTGGAAATATGAAACTTACTACAAGTATTTCTATGGTAAAGGGAATGTGAAAATTTTGCATTCCTCTCGTCATAAGGTTCATAGTATAATGTCTATGTGGGACTGAGTCAGGAATATTAGGTAAGCTCTTTCAAAATATACAGTGTGCAATACACTTTATTTTTCTCTGAAATCTCATTTTATAGACTATTATTGGAAGCAACATAGTCTACTTGATGGAGCAATGGACTGATTCCGTATGTCAGACTCCATGTTCCTATCCAGTGGACTGACGAAAAGTCACAGGAATTTAATTTAAAATAGGGCAAACCAAGCATTGCTTTATGAAGACCATTTGCATGTCATGCAGTAGATCTTAAACCAAAGTACTTTTGTGGTTATCTGAGCACATAAATACCTGAGAAACTTTTAAAACCTGAACATCTTTTTTCTCCCACTAAAATGGTACAATGAAGAAAAATATAATGGGTTTTTCTCACTGAAAAACAGATCTTAACTATAGAGCAAAAAATAAAATAGCATTTCTTCTACTCATGGATATAGCCTTGCAAGGTAAAATTAATTCAAATAACTCTGACAAAGAGGTTTAATTAAAATCTTTCTTATTTTCAAATCATTACAAAGAACTTTACACACATAGCTGGTATGGAATTAAATGAAAATATTTTATCATTATTTTATCATCTTTGGAAGCCATTAATAAATTAAAATGATGTTATATTTTTAGAGTAGATTTGAAGATTTTTATATTTATTTATTTTATTTACCTATACACCAGTAATGCATGTAAATGTCAGTACATATACAAAGTAGAAGCATTCAGTATCAGTTACAAATAAAATGCATTTTAGAAAACTAAAGAGAAATAAAACAGTTCTCCATTACTATGTTTTAAAGAAAAACAGATATATGCGCCCATAATTCTTTTTATACTATAGTAAAAAAAAGTTTCTTATTATTGTTTTTTATTTCAATCAGATACAAAGGACAAATATATGTCTTGTTTTCATATCATCATTAATTCAAATGCAAATTTAGGGAAATATTTTTAAACATCAAATGAATGAGAAAGTTTTTCCTACTAAATGTATGTGTTCCATGAGCATTTCTATCTACATTTGGTAAAGTAATGTGCATAATCACTGGCATGGTCAGAAACTGTTTTCATAATCAAATATGACATCTAGATAAAATATTTTGCAATAAATAAATAAATAAATTATCTTATTCTTCTCCTTTGCACACTTAAAGTGTGAATTCTGCTCACTTGCTCCTTTTTGTGTGGTTGTGACATTGTATCTCTTCTCTCTTGCATTCACATTGGTTGCACACAGGAGTACACTTCAGTGCCGTTGCCCATTTAAATTATAGCACCTGAAATAAACAAATGGTCAAACAAAGAAGAAATGACAATGCATAACAGGGATTATCATACATGTTAGTGTTTCTTTGTCTAAGTATTTACATTAACAAATGATACAATAAAGAAAAAATGAAGTAATTTGGGCATACTGGGGAACAAATTATGCACCAATAGAAAGAAATGTTTTTGAAGCCTGTGAAGTAAAAGAAATAGAGAAAAAAACAAAACATTGATCTGTGATGAATTACCCCATTTTATGTTATCTCTCCCTGTGTAAGTGTAACATGTTATAATTAATCTAATGGTGTATAAGATTCAAGGGTCTCAGATCACCTCTCATAACATGTTCATAGGAATTCAGAGTGGGGCAAAAGTAGATTTACCATTGTTCATATGGAAAATAACAATAATTAATAAATAATAATATAAGGGCAAACTCTGTGTCTCCAATATTCACAATTGTAAATCTACTTTTGTCCCACCCTGTACTTAAGAAAAATCTCTATAGCCATTGATGCAAGCTAGAGGGAAAACCATAAAGAATACTTCTACTGAAGAGAGGTTGTATTTTCCTATAGGAACATATACATAGTACAGTTGACATGAATCAATCATCTTCCCAACACATTTCTTTTTTTTATTTTTTAAAATTTCTCCATTTTTCTCTTTCATGTGAAAGAACTCTCATTCTTATTCTTGTTCTCATGTACACACACAGTAGGACAAAAGTATTTCTAATTCATAGATAAACCAGACAGGAACATGTAAAATTATTTTCTTAAGTTTTACTTAACTTTACCTGGTTTATACACATATACAAAGAAAAGTACAATAGATTACAGTGATCATGATGTCCAGTTGTTACTGGCTGTATTTAGCTAGAAAGGGGGAGCAAAGTGACTAGACATTGAGGTTCATAAACTGG
Organism: Sturnira hondurensis; assembly: GCF_014824575.4. Lineage (NCBI taxonomy): Eukaryota > Metazoa > Chordata > Mammalia > Chiroptera > Phyllostomidae > Sturnira > Sturnira hondurensis. The sequence continues at coordinate 11,200,413 of NW_028093985.1, read as the reverse complement.
GAAGCATAAGCCTACTTGCTAACTAGGAAGCTGAGGCTTCATACCCCAGGGGATTACAGCAATACTCTGCCAAGAGGATTAACATTCTTCACTTCCACACTCTGGTACTGATTAGGGGTGGGCCCAGGGGCAGGCAGGCACACACACAATAGAAATCAAAAATCATACCATCTGGGATGGTGCTGAACCAGAGAAGCCTGTTCGTCTAGGTTGGTGAGAGAAGGGATGATTGGGAGATGGACCCACCCAAGCATGCAAAAGTATGGGAAATTAATTGGTCATTTTGGCAAAGCCCCTGGTCTGTCCCAAACCCAAGCTAATGTAATCCCAGGGGAACAAACAATCGCTCTCTTGCCCACCACTTGGCGGTTGGTTTGTTCGCTGTCTGGCCTGGGAACATGCAACCATGTGGGTCTAGCAGCTACTGGGCTCAGAGCAGGCAGTGGGAGCTCCAAAAGGACTCAGCTCTCTCTCACTGGAATAGGGGAACTGCTCTCATCTCATGTGTGTGTGTGTCCTCTCCACGGCCATGCAGCCTTAGCAGCCATGTAGCACATTGCTACAGAACGGCCAGTGGGGTTTCACTGCTCTCTGCCAACAGGCAAACTCTGGATTCAGAGTTTGGGTGGAAAGGGAAAGGGGTAATTTTTTTAGAGGCTATGCAGTTTTGGAATAATGGCAGGTTTCTGCCTCAGAACCCCACTCATCTTAAAATACCCGAAGACAAATAACCCTGCCACGCCAGCTGAAGGATGTGCCTAGAATCCCCTTTCCCACTTAAAAGTACCATTTTGGGGAAACTCAGGTGGCCACAGCATGTTCATACAGGCCGCTTGGTAGGTTCCTGGTCACAGTTCGACTCCAGGCATCCTCTGCAGTTGCATGCGCGGGCCGGAGTCCCACTGGTTGTGTGCCACACATTCGCGCCTATGGTTGACTCACTGGTCTGTGTCTGTGCCCGGCCAGGCAGCCCTGTGCAGCGTCAGTGCTGTTGCCATGTTTCATCCGGGAAGGGGAGCCAGGAACCTTCCCAGACAAGGTGGACTTTATGGTCTACCAGCCCCGGAAATGCTAAGGCATTCCCTCTGCGGCCAACAGGGCTAGTGAAGGGAGGTAAAAAAGTATGGGTTTGCCCACACGTTCTGTGTTTAAAGGTCCTGCCCAGAAACCCATGAGTGACGGTGACCAGCTTCTCAAGCAATGCACACTAATACCTGCCACATTCGTCAGTAGCACATTGTCTTTGCCCCTCTTCTAGCCACCGTTTTCTGGAAGGGGGCAGAGTGGCATCTTGTTACATGTGTGATGTGACTTTCTTGGTCCGTGCAGCCTCTGTGCAGCCTGTGTCACAAACTGCTCAGCGGCTGGGGCAATGCCCAGTGCCTTGGCTTTGTTTAGCATTTCTCCAGGGTATGGTAGCCTCTCAAACCCAGCTCGTTTCTGCCTTGGGCTGTCTTTGGCATTCCTGCAACCCCCTTCCTTCTTGTGGGGTAAGTACTGGCTCTCATGCTGCTTCTGGAGTCCCTCGTCCTGTTCTCCAGTGATGTGGTCAGACCCCTGTTACACCATGGCTGTGCTAATCCACATGCAGGCTCCAGGAAGGAGTTTAAGATGAACTACAACTGCAAACACATGCTAAGCTAACTGATGCTAGACTGGACCGGACTTTAATGTGGAGCAGAATCTCTGGACACTGGCTTTCATCTTGGCCTTTCTGAGGGCACGGCTGGACTTTTTCCACCGCAGGACAGAGGGAGATGGGACTTTGGAACCCAGGTGGCAGCTTCTATCAGCAAATAAACCATGCCAAACCCCAATCTCCCATGCCTGGGTCCTTGAAATGCTTTACTTGTGATCCCATGGAAGCATCTAATGCTCACCTACAGCACATTTGACCCAAATATCTAAAAGGTATTTTTAAATGGCTATAGAAGTGATAGATAGTATTTGGTGTGAATAATAACATATTATGCAAAATGTAGAGAGAAAATTCTCACCCCACAAAAAATATCAAATAGAATAAATATTGGTGTTTTTAATCTTACATTGAGATTTGATTTTTAAACTATAGCAGAGAATTTAAGAATTGCTATCCTAATGAAAATTGAAAATATAATAATTTATATACAAATTAAGAATGTAAGAAAATAGATGCTCTCAAATTTTGCTAGTACAATTTAGCAAAATCACTTAGTGAAAATCACTTACTGTATTCTATGAAAATTTTAAAAGGGTACGTCCTAGAACCCAATAATTATATCTGTTTGTAGCTTGTGTAAAAATAAATGTGCTCGAGAAAAATGATGTTACGTTTTACTCCAAAGTCGTTGAAGGTTGCTTTAAAAAGACTAATTGGGTGAACTTTAGAGGTGTTTTCCTGCACTTTGAAACATAGTGCTTTAAGACGAGAAGTGCTTTAAAACTATGAAGACGAGAGAGTTTTTCCTACTCTACTCCCAAGCCCAGCATTTGAAGGTGTAAGGAGATCACAGGTTCTTCTTTTAGAGGACCTTTGGGACACGAGAGAGGGTACAGCTGGGGGGTCATCTTAGATCCTGTGGAAGAGAGCTGCCGCAGGGGATCCCTCAGCAGACAGATGGAGGCAAACAGCTAAATGCCCAGGAGTAAAGGAAGACTAAAATTAGATAATTCTGAGGGAAGATGTTTCCCTTAGTCAAGAGAATGGAAAGAGAGGTGTCCAGATGGGAGCCTTAAAGGAGCCTAGGAAAGTAACCCATCAGGGCAAGCGTTTCACTTAATTGTCTGTAAGTTTCAGGGAGTCCAAACAAGTAAACACCATCTTTCACCTTTCATCTTTCCCTTTTCCTACTCCACAAATGGCTCTGGCTAAATTTGCTGCTGGCCAGTGGGGGAAGATATGAGGCTGGACATCTTGTATTTATATTGATAAAATAGAAGCATCCTGCTTTCTTTTCCCTGTGGCTTCAGCCTGGGCCAATCCCAAATGGTTAAGACAAGAAGATTTAAAGGTAAACAATTATTAAATGTTGAGTACCACAAAGACCTGGGTATGTCATCTTCAAAATTGAGATATTTTCATGACTAAAACTAAACAAAGGGTATTTTATTACCAGAGACTGGCCAATACATCCTTGAGCCTGGCTAAAAATTTATCAAGCTGCAGAGGTCATTTACTCCCACAGCATAATGTTTAAGAAAGCAGGGAGAGGGAGAGAGAGAAAAGTAAAACTGTATTTTTATTATAATTTACGCATAGTTTGTTAAAGACATCATTTGCATATACGAACAAGTAAAGAGAACAAGTTGCAAAATTTATATTTTAAAATATATCGATATCTAGCCCTGGCTGGTGTAGCTCAGTGGACTGAGCCCAGGCCTGTGAACCAAAGGATTGCGGTTCGATTCCCAGTCAGGGCACATGCCTGGGCTGCAGGCCAGTTCCCAGCAGGGGACACACAAGAGGTAACCATACATTGATGCTTCTCTCCCTCTCTCCTTTCCTTCCCCTTTAAAGATAAATAAATAAAATCTTTAAAAAATATATCGATATCTAGTATCAAGAGATATGTCACATAAATACATATATATTCTATATATGCAGAATAAAGGGTCCTGTTGAATCTCTACTAAAACAGTTGAGATAGGTCACTTTCAGGCTGGAGGGAATGAGACTTAGAATAGAAGATAAAAGGCACTTGTAGTTTTGCATGTTTCTTTTTGGCAAGGATGATATATTTTTGTGTATTTAATAATTCATTTAAAATGTTCTACTGCCATTAGGGAAACTCTTAAAATGTTAATATTTTTAATTTTAATTATTACAATAATGATATGTAGTGGAGGTCTTTAAAAGTGTTTTTTATAATATTACTCATTACTTTTCTGAATTACTGATGCTTTGTGCTGAATTACAGACCATTCCGCAGGTCTTCTTAGAATTCAAGTTTTCTTTACATTTATCTAATGCTTTTGAAACGCTTCTGATTCTTTAAGTAACAATTAGCTAGAATCGTAGATCCATATATACTTGTTGTTAAGAAAAATATTTGCTTGTGTCTATTTTTATTAATCAATAAAAAATTTAAAATCGTTGAGGCTAGTCAAATAATTTAGTAAGAAAAAAGTCAGACCAGCATGCAATGATATCAAACAAAATCTAAGATGACCTATTACATTTTCTGTACTATTATTTGACCCAGTTTGTGGAACCTGTTTACTCCAATCCATTTTATACCTTAGCAAATCTCCACCCATAACAAGAGAAGAGAAACTGCCGACGAATTCAGATATCTTGGCACCTTTTTATCAATGTATAATGCTCACTTGATCGACTGTGAACCAACCTAGAAGATCACACAGGTACGCATCATCTCGGACAGGATTTTTCCATCCAATAAGTTACAAGGGCAGAGTAGCACTATGATTCAAATCCATTTACTTTAAAATGATATTTCCAATTTTTCTGTCTAAAAGGACTTTCAGCTACCTATTGACACAAAACATTAATGAGTTTTAATGCAGATGACAGTGACATATCACATGTGCTTTTGCATGTTATGTAGCATTCAAAAACAAGTTTTTAAAACAGCTTTTGGTACAATTATGGAGGCTGGTAGTCTTATGTGAGAGTTACCTAGAAAGAAACATTTTGGAAAGCTATTTATAATTAGACTTTATGTAGTTTCTATAATTACACACATCAGTTTAAATTTCACCCAACGTTATAGATTAGATTTTTACCATATACTTCTCAAATTGACAACTGATCTCCAGGTTTAGTCTTAAAAATATTTTATAATTTTACTAGAGCTTATAGAATATTTATAAAGTGTGCCACTACAAGTAGTTGTAAATGGGAACAACTAATAAGGCTCGTTGGAAAACTGATATAATATGAACAAAGTGGAAAATATTTTAAGCACAGATAGAATAGACCATTTAACAAAAACACACTTTTTAAAAAGAATAAATACTGCAGCTGCTTGCAGTTGAATTGATTTCAAGCTTATTTTCATCCCCAAACCGCCTTTGGTCCTGCCATGGTCCCAGCTTTCCTCTGAGGCACAGGCTTGCCTTTTGATGCTTGTTTTGCCAAATGCTCATTCTTGTCAGTGGGGATTCTACCTGTGTAACAATTTTGGAAAATAACTTCAATAAAATTCTGAAAGTACCCATTTGACCTCTGAACAAAGATGAAGATAGAGTCAAGTAGAAAAACAAAGATTTTTTTTTTGGAAAACAAAGCCTTTCGTTTTCTTTTAAAATGCTCAAGTGCTGGGTCTCTTCTTTAACACAAATTTTTCAGAAACCTAATGCTCTTAAACAGGCAATAGATATACATAGCGCTCCAGTGTGAAGAATGCATCACTTACTTTCTGGCTTAAATTGGTATATTTTTCCATACCTAAAAGTAGACATATCTTCATTTATTTTATTATAAGTATAGTAAAAATACAGATATTCCAGTGTTCTGCATTCATCAAAAGGGTCAGAATCATTGGACCTTTCCAGCAAACTTTGCTGTGAACACAGGGAAGAGAAATTCTAGTGCTACCAACCAAATATGGTTCTCAATATGTGAAGTTACTAAGCTAGTTACTCAGGGGAGAGGGATATCCAGTTAAGCTACAAGGATTTAGTGGGGGCGGTGGGAGGAAAAAAAGCTAAGGGTTGGTTCAATGACAGAATCACTAATAAATACTGGCAGGAATTATAGATACTCTCCACAACAACCCTGGCCTGATTTTAAAATGGAAGAGATAGCAGATCATGGAGATTTAGTGGCTTAAGAAGTGAGCTATCTTTTGTGAACTATGTAATCAATTATTGCAGTTGCCGCCTCCCAGAATTATACTTGCGCAAGCTAGTATTTTTAATACTTGACATTGCCCAAACATCTTACATTCCATTTTTCACTTGTCTAATTTTAATTTCACAGGTATATTTTCATTTTTCAGTTACCTTATTTGCTATGTATGATGTGCACTCAGAGTTTTGTGTGCCTTATACCTGAGATTATACCCATTATTATAGCCATAGCATGTAATCATTATACCCATATATACCCATATTTTTTCATTGGGCAAAAATATGTGCATTATACAGGACAAAATGCAGTATTTTATATTTATCTGTAGCAATTTGGACAAGGGACTATAGCAATCCAAAGTTTCAGTAGTTCGCTGCTCTTAGTCACATTATGGAATCATAAACTATATTTTGTGGATGAAAGTCAGTGATTCTAGTACTGAAATGCCAACAAATTATCAACAGTACCCTTACCTAAATAATCCAAGGTCTATCCTGAAGTTCACTAAATATCTGTCCTATTTACTTGAGCACATGTTATCCATAACATCGTTTCCACCCTTAGGAAACAGTGTAAGAGTCAGTTGTTGACTTTTTAAAAACAGGGGTCCCCACAGTCTGTCACCTGTTAGGAACCTGGTCGCCCAGCAGGAGGTGAGCGGAGGAACTGATCGAGCTTCACTGGCGTTACTGCCTGAGCTCTGCCCCCTCTCCACCCCACCCCACCATGCCCATGAAGAAATTGTCTTCCACGAAACCGGTCCCTGGTGCCAAGAACGGTGGGGACCAATGTTTTAAAATACAATTTCTGGCCCCAGAATATTCAGTTTCAGCTTAGGTTGAGGGATCAGGAAAAACTATATTAATTACCACTTCAAATAATTAAAATGTGAATTATTCTTGGAATAAAAAATACTTCTGGAACAAACTTTGAGAAACACTGGTAGAGATGAAGGCTGATGCATATCTGGCTTATTATTCCCTATTGTAGAGAATACATGTTTAGATTAATTCACGTCCTTTATGTAATTATTGAATGGAAAACTGATGTGAAGATCTCTTTCTTTAGCCATGGAATACAGTGATGCTGGGACAGAGAAGAGTTCCTACAAACATGGGCTTTGGCACTTGTTTACCCTACGTGTAATTCCTTACTTTTAAATTACTGTTTGCACGAACTTGAACTTATAACACCTCTGACAGGAATAATGCAGTGTATATCATAGAACATTTAATGCGTTATTATATTAATCATTACCATCATCATGATAGTTTTGTTAAGGTTCAGACTTCACTAGTATTTTTTAATCAATTTTCATTAAGTAACCTTGCCATTCATTTCTTTGCTGTTTTATTCAGCTACTTGACATTATTGAAAAGCAAGAACATTATGTAACTGCATACTTAACTGGCTCATTCTCCAATTCTTTCCTCACTGAAAACATGAATACCCATGTTTTTGTATAGTACATACTTACAATTTTCTTATTTACTATTTTTGCTTATGTATTATTCACTTATTTTTTGTTTCTTGTCAGCATCTTATTTAATATTATTATTTTAAAATCTGAAACCAAAGACAATGCCATTTTAAAATGTATAGGAAAAATCTTTATGGATATTATTATAACTTTTATCTGTATCAAATGTTATACTTTCTATGGTATGCTCATAAAATTTTAATTTATTATGAAAAGGTAAGTGCTAGTAAATGGTGAATAATTTCTTTATACATTCACTTTAATATATTTATTTACCATCAGTGCAATTGTCCATTATTTCTTTTATTATTATACTACCTGTATGAAATTGAACAGTGGTTACAATAGATTATATCTTATTGAATATAAATAGGATCTGGTGAGTCCACACATATCAAAACATAAGTAGAAAAAATAAAGATTTGATGAAGAATTGGAAAGGTATACAATTTCAAGGTGTCTTTTCACAAGTGTTTATCAATTATAAATTTAAAAAGTTAAGTTTGCATGGTAGAGAAGACAGATACAACTTTAACTAAAAGACTGAGATATCAATAATGAGGCACACCAAAGTTCTACACCACGTGATAGGATGCAATGAGAATGTAACAATACACTTGTTATTGTTTAGTTCAGGTTGCTAACACAATACCGTAGGCTGAGTGGCTTAAACAACCATTTATTTCTCACAGTTCTAGAGGCTAGAAGCCCAAGATCAGTGTGCCAGGATGGACAGGTTCTTGACCAAGGTCCTCTTTCTGAATGATTCTTTACATGGCTTCCTTGTTGTTCATAGGAAGACAGAGAGAATGCAAGAAACAGAGAAGGAGGAAAAGAGAGACATGAAAATATCTTTTGTCTTTTCCACTTTTTATAAGGCTCATCACGAAGGATCTCACCTTCCTGACTGAACCTAGCTTTAATTACCTCCCAAGGTCCATCTGCAGAAACCATCACATTGTGGACAAGGATTTCAACAGGAATTTGAGGGGTACTCAAGCATTTAGTCCATAGCACTGATACAGATGCATAGTCAGAATTTAATCTTGAGAAAATCTGAGAAAAAATCCAAGCCAGTTTCCTAAATTGAAAAGCATTCTACAAAAAAATGAAAAACAAAATAAAAAAGATAACTGCTCCATAATTTTAAAAATTATTCAGGTCATGAGCATCAGTGGGGCTTTTCGAGGTTGAAAGAAATCAAATGCACACCTTATGGCAACAAGATGGTGTGGTGTGTCACTGTCAGTGTCCTGACTCACATGGTTACATCAACTGTTAGAAAATATCTTTAACAGTAGTAAATACAGGCCCACAAACTATTCAGAGATGATAGAGCTTTATGTTAGCAACATACTCTCAACTAATTTGAGAGGAAACCTTGAACTTTATTAGCAAATTTTCTCTAAATTTGAGATTGTTTCCAAACATTTAATTATATATTGAAATATGCTTTGGTTGGTGTGACTTAGTTTTTTGGAGCATTATTCCATAGACTAAAAGGTTGTGGGATTGATTCCTGGTCAGGGCACATACCCAAGATCGGGGTTTCATCTCCAGTCAGGGTGTGAACAATAAGACAACCAACTCGTGTTTCTCTCACACATAGATATTTCTTGCTCTCTCCCCTTTCTTCTCTTTCTATAAGCAAAGAAAAAATGTCCTTGGGTGAGGATAAAAATATATGTTTCAAAATGTGCATATGTATGTTAATCAGCCACATGGCTAGAATGACTACTTATACATCTATTATATTTCAGTTTTAAACCCACCCCCCGTATTCTTTTCTGTGATTCATGGGATACAACTTTGTAAACCACATTTCTGCTTTGCTAGTTGGCTCCTTGTTAGACTATATCGATAGTGAGCAATGGAGGGAAACTGCAAGCACGGAAGAGGAAGATGGGACTACTATTTCATACGTATTTCCAGTGATGATCCTGTCTGCATCCTTTCTGCTTGTACTTCCTTTTAGTATCACTAGAACACCACATTTTCCACTTTGGTAAAAACAGACCCTTCATGTTTGTGGTTGAATCACCCATCCAAAACATACATGCGCCCAGAAATTGTAAGACTAGCTTGACTCTTTACAGATGTCTGAGTTTCAATTCAATGGGGACATTCACTTTAGTTTCTAAGTGTTGATAATTCCAAATTTTTCCCTTTTGTTTTCCACTGCCTTTGAGCTGGGAGTCACCTTTTGCTGCTGCTACAAATGGTATGTTTTAAAGATTCTCTTTCCCCTCCCTTCTCCTTCAAGCTCTCTTTCAGTTACCTAGTTAATAACTTTATACTTAGCATATCTTTATCTTAAACTATGTCTGTTAAAATGATCATGTAATCCTCTTTAATTTTTCAAATGTTTGGTTACTAAAATAAGTTTTTGAGCTATATCAAGAAAGATTTATAATTATAAATTGTGGATGATTGTAATTCACCTTAAACATCAAGTATGTCTTTTTCTGTATGTTTGATAACATATCAAAAAAGTGCTAATGGTAAAACAATCAACATGTTGTAACCAAGAATTTTTAGACTTCTGTTCAAGATGGAGGCATAAGTAGACATACTTCACCACCTTACACAACCATAAGAAGGATCACAACTAATCTCAAAACAAAAAAAATCTAGAAAGTTTAACTGTATGGAAGTCTGATAACCAAGTGTTTAAAGAAGCCATATTCATCCAGACCAGTAGGAGGAATGGATATGGGAAATTGGGGTGGAGAGGTTGCGGTGTGGTGGTAGCTGGTGGAATTGGCAGTACCACATTCATATGTGATGGCTAAACACCTGCAGGTATACCTTGGGAGTGAGCAGTCCTAGCCCCAGTCCAGATCACACAGCTCAGGGATCCAGCAACGGGGGAAATAAAGCCTCATAATCCCTATAAAAAGCAGTGGGGGTTGGGTCACTAGAAAAAAAATACTGCCAGTCTCTCAGGAGAGTTCATTTAAAGGACCCACAGGACATATGCAAATCCACCCATTCTGGGAACCACTATTGGGGCAGCAGCTAGAGAGGCACCAGTCACACACAGGAAAGAGGTGAAGCGACTGGAAAGAGAGTGAGTGCCGAGCAAGCTTCCAGCAGCCAGGCAGCAGCATTGTTCTCTCTCTGACTGCTGTCGCTCATACAGAACCACGCACAGGTGAAGCAGGTTGCTCTGCTCTGGTTAGTACCTAAGGTTCAACTCCATACAACTTAACAGGGATGCTAAGACAGGGAGACAAAGCAGCTCTACCCAATACACAGAGACAAACACAAAGAGGCTGCCAAATCAAGGAGACAAAGAAATATGGCCCAAATAAAAGAACAGAACAAAACCCCAGAAAAAGAACTAAATGAGAAAGAAATAGCCAAGTGATCAGATGCAGAGTTCAAAACACTGATGATAAGGATGCTCAGAGGATTTATTGAGTACAGCAAAAGCATAAGGGAAGAAATGAAGGTTACACTAAATGAAATAAAGAAAAATCCACCAGGAACCAACAGCAAAAGGAAGGAAGCTGACGTCCAAATCAATGACTTGAAACGTAAAGAAGGAATAAACAATCGACCAGTACAGACTGAAGGGACAAGAATTCAAAAAAGTGAGGAGAGTATAAAAGACTCTGGGTCATCTACAGAAGCGCCAACATCTGAATCATGGGGCTGTGAGAAGGAGAAGAGGAAGAGCAAGAAATTGAAAACTTTTTTGAAAAAATAATAAAAGAAGATGTTCCTAATTTGGCAAAGGAAGTACAAGTCTCAGAAGTAGAGTCTCAAACAAGTTAGACCCAAAAAGAACCATAACAAGACATATCATAATTAAAATGCCAAAGGTTAAAGATAAAGAGAGAATCTTAAACACAGCGAGAGAAAAGCAGAAAGTTACCTACAAAGGAGTTCCCATAAGACTGTCACCTGATTTCTCAAAGTAAACTTTGTAGGCAAGAAGGGACTTGCGAGAAGTATTCAAAGTGATGACAATCAAGGACTTCCATCCTAGATTACTCTATCCAGCAAAGCCATAATTTACAATTGAAGATCAAACAAAGTCCTTCCTAAACAAGGTAAAACTAAAGGAGTTCATCATCACCAAGCCCCTATTATATAAAATACTAAAGGGATATTGAATAAGAAAAGGATCAAAATTATGAACATTAAAATGGCAGCAAACTCACAACTATCAATTACTAAACCTAAAAACCAAAACCCCAAACAAAAACAAACTAAGCAAAGAGCTAGAAGAACAGAATCATAGACATGAAAATCATTTGTAAGGTTGTAAGTGGGGAGTGGGAAGAATGAAGGAAAAGGTGCAGTGATTAAGAATGAAAATTGGTAGATGCAAAATAGACAGGGGGATGTTAAGAATAGTATGGGAAATGAAGAAGCCTAAGAACTTATATGCATGAACCATGGACATGAACTAAGAGGTGGGGAGCTTGCTGGAGGGAAGGGGAGAACAGGACAGAGGAAGACAAAGGAAGAAAATTGGAACAACTGTAACAGCATAATCAATAAAATATACTAAATTTTTTTGAGAAATGCATTACTTTAATTTTAATATCCCTGATGACATTATATGTCACGGGGAATAACAATAAAGATAAACGATGAAACAACCTTCTAACAAAGTTAAACTAGGTGAAATATTGTGTGTATTTATCTTTTGAAGAGTCTATGGATACACAGTAACATGTAATGGAAGAGTCATTGTTTGACACAGTGTTCTTCACTATTCTCCTGAAGGCCCAGTGAAACACAGGCAGTCATATTACTAAGACCACTGTGAGTAAAACAGGGCAAGTCTGAGGATAGACAGCAATAGCAAGTTGTATAAAATGAACTAGACCAAAAGAGAAATGGTACATGTCACATATGTTTAGTTACATTTAAACAAGTATCTAAAATGTATTTTCTTCACATTAAATCTAATTATTAAAATAAAACCTTTTCTGAATCAACAATGAAAGGATTAATAGTTATATTTGATCTTTGTTTGTGTTATTTTTATTTATTTCTTGTGAGAGATATCTATGTTATTGTTTTTTTTAAGATTTTATTTATTTATCTTTAGAGGGGAAGGGAAGAAGAGAAGGAGAGAAATATCAATGTATGGTTGCCTCTCGTGAGTCCCCTGCTGGGAACTGGCCTGCAACCCAGGCATGTGCCCTGACTGGGAATCAACCGCGATCGTGTGGTTCACAGGCCTGCGCTCAATCTACTGAGCTACACCAGCCAGGCCTCTATGTTATTGTTAAATACTTATTATTGATAAACTAAAATGGTAAGTTTAGATATAATTTACATATACTATTATGCATATTTAAAGCTTACACTGTGTTGATTTGAAACATTTATATACTGCAATATGATTATCTCCACATTGTTAGCTAACAGCTCATATCACATCACGTAATTATCATTTCTATTTTGTGGTAAAAATAAGATCCAGTCTAGGGGTGTCAAATTCATTTTCACCGGGGGCCACATTAGCCTTGTGATCAACTTCAAAGGGTGGAATGTAATTCAACTCCTTAACAGTTAAGGAACGGTTACATTTGCACAGTCCTAGAATTATTTTGGCCCTTTGAAGGCAACTGCCAGGTTGATGTGGCCCCCAGTGAAAATTAGTTTGACACCCCTGATTTAGTATCTTAGCAATTTAAAAATATGTAATAGTTATCATTGTTATCAATATGCTGTGCATTAGGTCTCCAGCATTTATTTAATTACTAGCTGCTAATTTATACACTAAATAGCGTCTCCTTAATTGCCCAACCCCTCAGCCCCTGGTAACCATTGTTTCACTGTGTTTTCATGAGTTTGGCTTTTTTAGGTCTTGCATAAAAGTTATAAAATGCAATATTTTATTTTTCTAACCTAACTGACTTAGCATTATGCCATCAGGGTCTACCCATTTTGTTCTAAATGGCAAGATTTCATTCTTTCTCATTGTTGAGTAATATTTCATTGAATATACACTGGAGCAAAAGTAGGTTTACCCTGGTGATGCATGAAAAACAGTTTATTCTTATACTATTATTTATTAATTACTGCAATATTTTCTACGTGAACAACTGTAAATCTCTTTTACCCCACCCTGTGTATTCTAAATCCTTATCCATTCATCTTTATTCACTATTGACAGGTTGTTTCATATCATGGCTATTGTGAATAATACTGCAATAAACTGCAGTATCCCCTAAATATCCTGTTTTCATCTTTTGAATATATACCTAGATGTGGAATTGCTGGATCATAGGTTATTTTACTTTTAAATTTTTAAAGGACCTGCATAGTACTTTTACAGTGGCTAAACAAATTCACATTCCTAGCAAAAGGGTGCAAGAATCTCATTTTCTACACATTCTTCCTGTGCTTTTTATCTTTTTGAAGGTAGCCATTTTAACAGGTGTGCAGTAATATGTTATTGTGATTTTGATTTTGCATTTTTCTGATGATTAGTGACATTGAGCATCTTTTCATATATCTGTTGGCCATGCAGATGTTGATTTTGGAAAAATGTCTATTTAGTTTCTCTATTTTTAATTGGATTGTTTATTACTGAGTTACAGGACTTCTTTATAAATTTTGGTTGTTAACCCCTTATCTGATATAAGATTTGCAAATATTCTTTCCATTCTTTAGATTGCCTTTTCATCTTGTTGGCTGATTATTTTTTTAAAATTTTATTTACTTATCTTTAGAGGAGAAGGGAAGGAGAGGAGAGAAATAGCAATGTATGGTTGCCTCTCATGAATCCCGTGCTGGGAACTGGCCTGCAACCCAGGCATGTGCCCTGACTGGGAATGGAACTACGATCGTGTGGTTCGCAGGCTGGCACTCAATCCACTGAGCTACACCAGCCAGGGCTATGTTGGCTGATTCTTTGCATACAAGCTTTTTAGTTTGCTTTATTGCTATGCTTTATGGTGTAAAACAACAAAAAATATCAAGGACCTTTTCCCCTGTGTTTTCTGCTAGGAGTTTTACAGTATTAGGTCTTATGTTTAAATCTATAATCTATTGCAAGTTAATTTTTGTCAGTTGTATAAGATAGGGTCCTGATTTAATTTGTCTACACTCAATTAGTTTTTACCATAGCAGTTCTTGAAGAGACAGTCCTTTTCACATTGAGTATTCTTGGTTCCTGTGTCAAATATTAGTGTACTAGATATGTGAAATGTTAATTCCGTGCTCTTTATTGTGTACAACTGGTTTATATGTCTGCTTTAATGTCAGTACCATACTGTTAACTGCTATAGCCTTGTAGTATAGGTTGATATCAGGAAGTGTAATGTCTTTGGCTTCATTCTTTATCAGAATTGCTTGGGCCTTACAGGGTCTTTTGTGATTTCATACAAATCGTAGTATTTTTTTATTTCTATAATAAGTGCTATTTAATTTTGATAGGTATCACATTGAATCTATAAATAGCTTAGAGTAATGTGGACATTTTAACATTATTAATTCTTCCACCCCATGAACATAGGATATCTTTTCATTTCTCTCTTCTTTGACTTCTTTTATCAAAGTATTGTACTTTTATCATAGAGATATTGCACTTCTTTGGTTATATTTATTCCTAAGTATTTTATTGGTTTTGGTGCTATTGTTAATTGGATAGTGTTATTTCTAAAAATATGAGTAAATTAAAAAGAACACTCCTGACCAACCAAAGAATAAATCAAAAGGGAAAGGGAAAAATAATTAAAAATGAAAATGGAAATACAGCATACCAAAACCTACAGGATGCTACAATCACAGCTCTGAGATATAAGTTTGTAGCTGTAAGTCTGTATACTGGGGAAATATAAAGATCTTAAACAAGCAACCTAATTTCAGACCTCAGGGAATGCAAAAAAAAAGGAAAGAACAGAAAGAAAATAACAAACTTAGCCCTAAGGAAAAAAAGAAATGGTAAACATTAGAGTGCAAATTAATAAAATAGATACCAGGAAACATTAGAATAGGCTAACAAAACTAAAAACTGTTTTTTTTTCAAAAAGATAAACAAAAAAGACAAACCTTTAGGTAGACTATGTGAGAAAGAAAGAAGACAAATACAATCACAAATAAAAGAGAAGACATTATAACTGATCTCTCAGAACTACATAGGATTATGAGACTACTATGAACATTTTAAACCAACAAATTGTATAATTTATAAGAAATAATTACGTTTCTAGAAACATGCATCTAATGAGACTAAATCAGGAAGAAATAGAATATCTGAATAGAACAATGACAAATAGGAAGATTGAATCAGTAATGCAAACATTTCAACATTATCAAAATCCAGGACCAGATGACTTCACACTGGTTAATTCTATCAAACATTTACAGAATGAATGCCATTCTTCTTAAACTAGTCCAAATTTTGAAGAGAAAAGAACACTTCCAAACTGACTTTACAAGGCCAGCCTTACTCTGATGCCAAAGCCAGAAGGGACATTACAAGGAAACTGTAAACTAATATACCTGATAAGTATAGATTTAAAAACTCTCAACAACACATTAGCAACCAAATTTGACAACACAGTAAAAGAATTATACACCATGACCAAGTTGGATTTATTCCTTCAAAGCAAAGTGGCTCGACATATGTAAATCAGTAAGTGTGATATATCACATTACCAGAATAACTGATGAAAATCATATGATCATTTCAGCAGATGCAGAAAAAAATCGTATGATGAAACACAAAATGCTTTCATGATAGAAATAAAGCCCTCAACAAACTGGACATGGAAATAATATACCTCGACATAATGAAAGCCATATATGGCAAGCCCATAGCTAATATCCTACCGAACAGCAAAAGCTAAAAGCTTTTCTTCTGAGACCAGGAAAAGACAAGGGTGCCCACTCTCTCCCCTCTTATTCTACACAATTTTGGAAATCCTAGCTGGAGCTTAAAATTGGGCAAGTGAAAAATAAAAGATATTCAAACCAGATAGAAAGCAGTACAATTTTTATTGTTTTTAGATGGTATAGATCTTACAGGTAGAAAGTCCTAAAAATTCAAACAAAAAACTTTGGGAACTGCTCAAAGAATTCAGTAGAGTTGCAGGATATAAAACTGACATACAGAAATCAGTGGATTTTCTATGTACTAACAATAAAACATTCGAAAAAATAAAATAATAATATTTGGATAGAAAGGCTTTATGTTTTTGAGTTTTTCCTCCTTTTATTTTTTGTTATGAGTTCTATATAAACAATGTGTATGAAAAATAATTCGTATATATTTTGAAATAGTGCATAAATTTTCTACGTAAATCAACTACACATTTCTGAAAATATTAATTCTTAAACTTATTAATGAATCTAGGTATACCCCATCAGCAATTTTCTAAATAGCGCTTGACATGTACAATTTTAGAAAGAAATATAGTTAATTAGGTGCCAAGGGTTAACTGCATATTAAGTAGTAACTTGAGTAGACTTGTTCTTGGGTCATTGAATATATCCTGATTTAATATGTATTAAAAAAGCGATTAAGTTTATACTTGTATGCCAAATATATATTGGTGGATGCATCACACATTTTTCTACTCTTATTTAATGCGTAGGTTAGTTTCAGTCTACTGATAGTTTCTACATTTCTTCGGTTATTTTTCCTTTTTGCCTTTAAATTTCTATCAGGTTTTATTATATAGCCAGATTGTGATAATATTGTAATTTTTGTGGGAATTTGTTATTTTATTTATTCAATAGAGTTATTTATCAACTATATCTTTGTGATTCAGCAGAACTTAAAGTATACAAACAGGGAGATACAAGTATAAGAAAGATGTCTACTAAATCATTTGAACCAAGGAGATGTTATGCGGTGTGTGCAGAATCCCGTGGAGAATGCTTGATTCCAGTATAATAAATGAACAGGGACTCCTCCTTTGTTTGTTTTGTTTTGTTTTGTTTTCTATCATGGGCATTTCATGGGTAATATATTGCCTATCACTGATTGTTTCCATTTTTTCTTATATGTTTCAAGCCTTAATATTGGAAGATTTTTTGCTTTTCTTCATGAGTGTTTTTTTTAATAAATCAAGGTATCTGAAAGTAGCTGCTGACAATTATTTCCACACAAAAATGAAATATGAAGAAGATAGCTTAGTTTTGTAAGAATATCACTAAGCAATTTTAATTTTATTGCCATTATTTACTAAATGTCAAATAACTTAAGGGTTTTGATTGAGTGAAATTAAAAAATTTTGAGTACTTACTGTGTTTATTTTTATTATTCCTTGTCCCTCAAGGAAAAGGATTCAATAAGAACAGTGCATACAACCTTCATGCTTAGTAATGACATTATCTAATTGTGTAAGCAGAGAATATGTGCTTATAGTAACTAAAACTCATGCATTCATGGTAGTGCATCAATAGAGTAATATATGTGAGTTAGGTAACTACCTAGGCAATTAAGAATATAAGAAGCCCTGGCTGGTGTAGCTCAGTGGATTGAGGGCGGGCCTGTGAACCAGACAATCTTGGTTCAATTTCCAGTCAGGGCACATTCCTGGGTTGCAGGCCAGTTCCCAGCAGGGGCCAGTTCCCAGCAGGGGATGCACAAGAAGCAACCATACATTGATGTTTCTCTTCCTCTCTCCTTCCCTTCCCCTCTAAAGATAAATGAATAAAATAAAATAAAAAGGAATATAAGAAAATGATAAGGAATTGATGCTTTCACAGAAGACTTGAACTACAAATACTGGTTGAAAAACTTAAAGGGCAGGTTATCTTGAGACAGGGTTGGCAAATATCTTCTGTAAAGGGGGAATGATAAATATTTTCATCTTCATTGCCAAATGATCTGTCACACCTATTCAACTCTGATGTTGTAGTGTGAAAACAGATATAAACAATATGTAAATGGATGAGTACTTTGTTTTAATAAAACTTTATTTACAACAATAAGTAGGCACTTGGTTTTTAGCCCATAAGCCACCATTTGTGAGCCCTGGTTTATGACATTGAACTTTTTGAATAAAACAATAAAACACAAAAAGCCCAAATTTGAGAACAGGTTAATATATAGCAAAATTTGCCTCTTGGGAATTTAATTTATCCTGAAGGCAGATATAAAGATGTGTACTCTTACAGAGGTAGGAAAAAGTAAGTTTACAGTCCTGAGTACATGAAACTGTTTATTCTGTATTATTACTTATTAATTATTTTATTATATATTTACATTACAACTAAATAAATGCAAAAGTAAGCCTACTTTTGACCACCACTGTATATGATTGTGGTTATGTGTATTTATGTCAATTGCAATGCTGTATTTAGAGAAGATACACAGGAACTGAAGAAACTGAATATTTTGTGGCATCCATTTAACAAAAGGGAAGCTTTGCTTATGTAAATTATAGATCACTTAGAGTGTATATATTATTTCTTTGAAGGTAGCTGAAGAAAGAAAAGTAGGGTTTGTCACCTCTGTAAAAATATCATGTATTAAAGTTATATTATATTGACCCATTTTCCCCTGATGTTTTTTTTAAAAGCTCTCTGAAAGCAAATTTTTTTTGAAAAGCCTAGCTAAGTCTTATAATTGGTTAACTCAAAGCCTCCTCTGGTCTATTGTAAAAACATTAATCTCTTTGTTGCAGGTTTGGTGTAAGAGCTAAAGAAATAAGATATTTGAGAATCTAATGAAATATTTGTTTATAGTTGGTGATTCTCAGAAAATTTTAGCTTTCTTTTCCTCTTCACATCAAGAAGATATGGACTAAAGACAACAGAAGAAGGAAACATTGTTTCTGGTTACATTGTAAAAGGACTGGCATGAGGACTTTATTGCCAAAATGAATAAAAATTTTAGTGTTGTGCCTTTGTAAAAGTTAAGTACAATTGACTCTTGAAAAACACAGGTTGTGAAGCTGGCCTCCATGAGGTGGAAAATCATCTGCACGTGACTCTGACCCCCCAAAACCTTAATTGTTCCTCATTATCCACAGGGGATTGGTTCCGGACCAACTGGTTCAAGACATAAATCTGCAGATGCTCAAGTTTCTTCCATAAAATGGTATATAAATCGATGCACAGAGTTAGGCCACCATATGCACAAGCTCCCAGTCATGGTTCAAAAATAGTACAGGTGTCTATTGAAAAAAATGTTTGTAAGTGGATCGATGAAGTTTAAACTCATGTTGTTCAAGGATCAACTGTATAACCATATTCCTATTATATGCCCGTACACTTTATCATTTGTTTTATTTTGCTCTATTTCTGTCAAAGATACTAGTAAACAGTGTCACATTGTTTATGAAAAAAGAAATTGTTATTCAATTCATCCGTTGACAGTGTTGACAGCTTTACCTTTGCTTTTATAACTATAGTTAAGTTCTAAATATTTTGCCATAAGGATGATACTAAAGCTAAAAACAAATTAATGACGTTTACATTATTGATAGTGTGTGAACAATTTTCACAACCCAGCACATCAATCTGTCATGGGATTTCTCTTTTCAGATACAAAGAGTCTACTCACTTGGAGCCATTATTCTGGAACACATTAGTTGATCAAATCATGCTATAATGCTCACAAAGAAAACACAAGTTTCCAGTAGAAATTTTGGCCTTCATGCCAACTCAGGGCTTCTAAAACTCGATTTTATTTCTATTAAAATGACATCCAAGTACCTCTTATTACTAGCAGTATGTTACCCCATTTATTTATTTATTTATTATTTGCTTATGTATTCATTTTTTTACCTATATTATTTTTATTGCACTATGAGAATTCAAATTAACTTAAAAACAAAATATAACTACTAACTCACTAGAATGTCTATAATAGAAAAGAGAGACTCTGCCAAGTTTTTGGTGAGGAAGTAGAGGAATTGGAATTCTTAAACACTGTTGTTAGAATCTTAAAATATTATAGATATTTTGGAACATCGTTTGGAATTTTCTTAAAGAGTAAAACCCCAAATAGATAAATAACTTAGAAATTCCATACCTATTTTCCAAGGGAATCAAATATTTATAGGCAAGAAAAATCTCCTTAAAATATTTTAGTAGCTTCATTCTTTACCAACAAAAGCTGGAAATAAACATAATATTCTTTCACAAGTAAATAAATAAACAAAATGTTTTAAATATATAAAATGGAATGCTCTTCAGTGATAAAAAAGAACAGACTACTAATATTGTGTCATATATGATAATGGTGCATATACGAAGTCTGTCTAGAAAGTACCCAGCCACATACTATAAAAAATAGAGACATTTACTGAAGAAGATACAAGATACAAGGAACATTGTACATAGGACAATGATGCCTCAGTCCTCTTCAAAGTAGACACTTTGGGACCTCACATAGTTCTCCAAATGGCCATCAGCTGCCTTTTCATGTTTTCCTGATTCTCATCTATAATATTGAAGTTTCTTCTCTTTCAAAGGTTAATTTAGTTTTTAGAAAAGCCAGAAGTTGTAGGGTGCCAAATCTGGGCTATAAGGGGGCTGAGTCACCTGGGTGATTTCATCTTTAACCAAAAAACCCTGCAGGAGATGTAATGCATGAGCAGGCACATTGTTGTGGTGAAGTTGCCAATCACCAGCTGCCCATAGCTGTGGCCTTTTGAATCATCAAAGTTTTTTCCATGGAGAAATGTTAAAGCTTAATGCAAAACTTGATACAGATTTGTTGCTCTACTTGCTCAGTTATTTTGAATGCAATGGCCACATAGTCCACACTCTCACTAAACAGCATCTACCACCCCCACTGCCTAGTAAAGTGAAGTCATCATTGTTCACATATGCACACTCCAGTCCATTCTCCTTGTCTGCTGTGTCACATTGATGTTGCACAAACCATTCCCATTATATTGACCAGGCTGGACGTTTTCAAGACAGACCTCATATTATAGCACAGATTAACCTCAAAAAGAGTATGCTAAGTGGATAACACCAGACTCTGATGGTAAGACCTAATAGTTTAAGTGCTGCCTTGCCATCTTTGAGCCTCATGGGTTCCCAGGAGCTTAACCGCAAGTTCCTCTGCTCTTGTTAGTTTATGGACCCCGCTCACTGGAAAAGGTTCCTGATCCAGCTGTTTTTCTAATCAGCTAGCAACTGCATACCACTGGTACTCAAGCTAATAGCTTTTACTTCCTTGCCAGCTCTCAAAATTATTCATATAAACCAGTCACCTCCTCCATGGGAACCAAGACATACACATACGTTACCCTCTTTTTACTTAAAAGTCTGCTTCACACATTCCCTGCTTGTTCTCCTCTACCTTGAGTACTTTGCTCTACTTCCCTGAGCTGTGTATTATATTAATAATAAATTGATACCAATCTTATCTGGTCAGTGTCATATGTTGTATGTCCAGCTATTCCATACTAATTAGGTTGAGGGTTTTCTACTTCACCAACAGGGAGATTAGGAGGTGATCACAACACAGATGGCCATGTGTTGTATGACCCCAGTTGTTGCCTGGGACCAGGAAAGTGCACAAAGTAACTTACTTTGGTGATAGAAATGCTTTAAGACAGTACAAAAACTATGGTACATTTACACAATGGAATTCTATGCTGCAGAAAGGAAGAAGGAACTACTACCCTTTGCAACATCATGGAAGGAACTGGAAAGCATTATGCTGAGTGAAATAAGCCAGGCGGTGAAAGACAAATACCATATAATATCACCGTTAACAGGGATCTAAACAAAACAAATAAGCAAGCAAAATACGACCAAAATGACACTCAAATACGGATCAGGCTGACAGGGTCCAGAGGGGAGAGAATCATAGGGGAAAAGGGGATGGACTCACATGAACAAGTATAAAGGACACATGGACAATAACTAAGGGTGGGGGATGGAAATGGGAGGGAGGCGGGGAGCATGGGGCGGGGGGTGGGCAGGGTTGGGAATATAAGACAGAAAGCTGTACTGGAACAAGAATTAAATAAAAAAATATTTTTTAAAAAAGACAGTACTGTGTAATGGTTTTGCAACTCTGTTGTGTAATATTATATAACTCAAAGATCATTTGTTGTGAGGATTAAATAAGATTTTTTAAGAAGTAAGGATAGTGTAGAGAACACTATGATCATTTACTAAATGTTAACATTTAGTATTATTATAACTCTTTCTAATGTAGGTTTTTAAACTAGAATGTCTTTATATTGTATTATATATGAATGTAAAATTTAAATATATATATGATTAACAGAAAAATTAAATTGATAGATTAAAAAATTAATAAAACTACTAGCAGAGATGAACAACTTTGGACAAATCATATACACTCACCCTGATAAGTACCATTTATTGTAATAATAGACCCTACCTTTAGAATACATAGCATACTGGTAGATGAACATCAATAACATGAAGGCAGTGGTGTAGAGCATTCATTAAATTTATACTGATTTGCTGTATGTTGTGTAGAAGCAGAATTCATAAGTGTCTAAATCCAATATACTTTCATGTTGACTTCCATAATACAATTACAGATCAAATGTATTCCCACAAAAATATATATTGACTCTAAGAAATCAAAACTCATATTCACACAACTGCAAAACTTCTAACATCACGTGTTTATCTTTAATAGACTTTTATGTAGCCTCTTGCAGCAATTTCATGAGTATTGACAACGAAGAAAAATTGCAGCTACTGGATTTTTTTATATCCGTTGCCTGAAGATTTCTCTGTTTTATCAGTAAGGCTTCAAGTGTAAAGCCTATTAGATTTTAAAAGAAGAGAGAGAGAAGGATAGAAAAGAAGAAGAAAAGAGAAAAACAAGGAAAAAAACACACCAAAAAATTAATCCAGAAAGCCAATAAAGAAAGTTAAATGATTTCACAAAGGCTTACTTTATTTAGTCTTTTATGGTTTGTGTATCTGCACTGAGTTGCTATGTAAGTTGAGTTAACATTATATTTTCTGGATTAATACTAAAGAAAAATAAATCAATACATTTTTTTTCAAGAGAAGTTTTGTTTATGTATAAAGATTTACCTATAGTGTCTAGGACAATTGAAGATATATGACTAAATATTTTATCAAAACTTTTAGCAGGAAAATTTGTATAATTATTAATATGAGGCACACTTTTAGTAACATCTTACTAAATAACAGTTTACTAACATTTTAATAGTATCTTACCAAATAACATATTTAGTAAAATAATACCTTACTAAACAGAACAAAGTTAGTGGAATAATTTTTTTCATTTTATTTATATGCCATTTGATAAATGCCATTGGGAAATGAGATAGTTTAGAGTATAAAAACATTTTTCACAAAATGAATCTTATCTCTGAGTGCTGGTTGTTCAAATATACATATTAACTTTTTACTAAAGTTACATATTAAATACAAGTACACATTGAATATAAGTACTTTTCTCTGACCCTTCTGAAACTCTTAGCTAATAAGACAGTAAAGGATTTAGAGTTTTACAATTGGCATTTTAAAATCCCCAATTGGTAAGAAGGAGAAGAGAAAAAATTGACCCCAAAACTTGTCAAAATATTTTTAAGAAGTGGAACAAATGTTGGAATTTAGCAGATTGTCAAATTGTAATCTAAAGGTCAATAGGAAAGGATACCAGTGAGAAACTAGGCAGTTCACACCACAGAAATCTGAGAATACTGGGTGATTGGAGACAGAAAAAATCCAATGGAATAGTAAAAATTGGGGACAAAAGGGAATGTTGAGGTTCCACTATTGTTTCAGTCATGTTTGGATGTCGTTACCTTACATATCGTCAGCCTTTTAAGCAGAAGCTGAACAACTGTAAATCAGTGGATTCTCATGAACCCATTATAGAGTTGAGTTTGCAGAGAAAACCACGACTCTGAAATCTGAAGATAAAGGCTTATTCAGACTTACAACCAAGATACATCTACCTGGAGCAGAATGCACTGAACCCATAGAGGTAGAATAATTTAAATGATAATTTTCACTGAAAGCTGAGTGTGAACTAATTTGAGTATGACAAATTCCTGGGGGAAGCAGTGTTGGAAAGAGGCCCCCACATTTTTTTTAATTTTTATTTTTATTTAATTCTTGTTGAAGTACAGTTTTCTGTCTTATATTCCCAGTCCTGCCCGCCCCCCCAGTACTCCTCACCTCCCTCCCATTTCCACCCCCACCTTAGTTATTGTCCATGTGTCCTTTATACTTGTTCATGTGAGTCCATTCCTTTTTCCCCTATAATTCTCTCCCCTCTCCCCTCTGGACCCTGTCAGCCTGTTCCGTATTTGAGTGTCATTGGTCATATTATGCTTGTTTGTTTGTTTTGTTGTTTAGATTCCTGTTAAAGGTGAGATCATATGGTATTTGTCTTTTACTGCCTGGCTTATTTCACTCAGCATAATGCTTTCCAGCCCATCCATGATGTTGCAAAAGGTAGGAGTTCCTTCTTCCTTTCTGCAGCGTAGAATTCCATTGTGTAAATGTACCATAGTTTTCTGATCCAGTCATTTACCGATGGGCATCTAGGTTGCTTCCAGCTCTTGGCTATCGTGAATTGTGCTGCTATGAACATCGGGGTGCATTGGTTCTTTTGGATTGGTGTTTCAGGGTTCTTAGGATATACCACATTTTCATAAGTTTTAACTCCAGAAACACCACATTGTTAAAGGGGAAAGCAAAAGGAGATCCCTATTATTTTTATCCAGAGGGAGGGAAGGATAAGCATTGTGAAATTTGCCCAGAGCATTCTCCACAACAAAGGCTGATTCTCTGGGACAAAACTACCAGAACATTATCTCACCAGTGGGAAGGGCATTTTGCTAACTAAAATCTCATGCCTTCTTTTATTGCCGGAGTGGGAAAAGATGCTTAAAATACTTTTGAATGTCATAGCCCAGGGATACAGACACATTAAAGATGGAAATTTAATAAATAGATTATAAAATGTTCACACACGTACACCTTCTCAAAACACATACACCTTCCCATCGCACAAAAGAGCTCCATTATGGTAATAGTGAATCAAAGGTGAAACACCTGCCAGGTGCAGATTTTGTCTGAGCAGGAGTAGAAAGGGAGGCATGAAGATAAGAGGAGGCAGAGGGGAAGAAAGGGCATTAGAGGTAGGAAATTTCCGGTCTCTGACATTTACAGCTAGAGCAAACATACACTCATGCGCTCAGCCCAACTCCCAGAGAAATTAACATATACCACCCTCACCTGACATGGACAAACTATGCCTCATTTACAACAAAAAGTCAAAGCAGGCAAAAAATGAAAGAAAATAAAAGTTTTAATAGATGAAGTAAAAATCAGAACCAGATTCAGATATGGGACAGATTTTAGAATTATTAAATAAGAACAAATTTTCATAAGTTTTTCTTAAATGCACTCTGATATAACAGCTGTCACAGTACAATCAACAAAATTATTTCAAATGGGTTTAAAGACAAATAAGTGCTAGTAGAGCCATCTTTCAGGAAAAAAAACAAACAGACTTTTTGGCTAACCCAATATATTTCAGTCTAAGACAACAATTGACTAAAAATAGAAGTTTAATTTATATGCTAAGTGAGGGAATAAACTGGAATCATGTAAAATGCTCAATTAAAACCAGAGAACACAGAGAAAGAGGAAAAGGAAGCAAATGTAAGGAATACGATACATGAACAAATCCAGTAGATATTAACACACCTAAATGTATAATCATCTTATCTTTGAATGATCAAATACATGAATTAAAAGATGGAGATGTTCAAAGTTAATAAAAAATGAGACCCATATATAATTTGCCTAAAGAAACCTCATTTAAATATAGAGATTCAAATAAAAAGTTAAGGTGTAGTGAATCATATCTCAATAAAATTATTTTAAAACAGCAAAAGTATAGAGAAAAATATACTATAATAATGTTAATAAGAAACCTGAATTCACTATATTAAACTCACACAAAGAACACTTTAGAAAAAGAAAATTATCAGGAATAAAGGACATTATTACATATTTATGAAGACATCAGTTTTTCACAGTTATACTTGAAGAACAAACCACAAAAATAAATTTAAAAACTGTATAAACAGCAAAAAGTAATAGGCCAGCCACTGTTTGCTCAATGATTTCCAAACTCTCAGTAATTGATTAAGGAAGAAAATCCATAAGGATAAAGTTTACATGAAAAGCAGTATCAATAATTTTTATCTAAATGACTATTGCTAAATATTTTGTCAAAGAAAAGTAAAATACACATAGTTCATATAGAAAGCTCATCTAAATAGACCAAATTATGGCCTATAAAACTCTTTAAGAAATTTAAAAATCACAGAAACCATGCAGAATATATTCTCAAGACACAATGGAATTAAACTACAGATCAATAACAGAAAGACAGATGAAAACATCCCATGTATCTGGAGATTGTTCACCACATTTCTAAATAATACAGTGTGAAAAAAAGGAGTCTCAAGAGAAATTTAAAACACGTTTTGAAACAAATAAAAGTGAAAGTGAAAATACAACTTATAAACAAAGGTGGGTATAAGTGTTGAACTGGAAAAAAAACATTTGTTACTCTGTCCTATGTCCCAAGAGGCAGAACGCCACCATGCACTGTTAGTTAAATGCATTATACAACTGATAATCCATTATCCCAGAAACATAAACATTATACTAATTTTGGTATAGGTTTATAGTATTTAATAGATTTGAATATTTGACTTATTTATATTAGCACTGTACAGTATTCCTAAAACCTTCAGATGACAAGATTTAGGACCTTTATCATTTCAGATGTCTAAGTTTGAGTTTCTGCTATAAAATATCTAAGTGGAATAAGGGAGGAAGTCAGTAACAAGTATAGTGATTACTCACTGAAAAGGAGTTAGGTTTAAACTGAAGTAGTAATTACCACAAATTACCTGTATTATCTGTAGTAATTGAGCACATTCCAGATAATTAACAAATTATAAACCTGAACTTACTGCAGACTGAGTTGTTTGCAAGAAACAGTACCTAAAATCCATGCATAAGACTATGCAATGTATCCACACAAGTCAGCATAAGCCATAATTATAATATATTATAAAAGGGCCAATTGCAGACCTCTGTATGTTTATCCATGTTTAGTTCAGCTTTTATAAAGCACATTTCAGTGAGGTACTATCAACATATATTAATTAACATGGTAAAAATAAGTTTTTGATTTTTTTAATAATAGAGTTTATCATAACCTTGTTTATAATAGTGCCTTTATAAAGAAATATATAGATGCTTTTCTTATCTTTAAAAACAAATATTAGCCCTGGCTGGTGTAGCTCAGTGGATTGAGCGCAGGCCTACAAACCATAAGATCCTGGTTCAATTCCCAGTCAGGGCACATGCCTGGGTTGTAGGCCCGTTCCCAGCAGGGGACTCAAGAGAGGCAACCATTCATTGACATTTCTCTCCCTCTCTCCTTCCCTTCTCTTCTAAGGATAAATAAATAAAATCTTTAATTAAAAATAAAATAAAATAAAAACAAATATTAGAATCAAATATTAGTAGTCATTCATCATAAAGTTTGCAGAGAGAGAGAGAGTTGCTATAACTAGAAACTTTTTTGGTAAGTGATAAAAACTTTAAAGATTAATTTTTACTCTACAGTACATAAAATAATCAAGTTAATGTTATGGGCTTGAAGGTATGCCTTTTAGTCTCTACTTCTTATGGCTGGTTTGAAAAAATATATGTTCTTGGGAGAAAATTCTGTTGGTTGCAATTATTCCAATTGATAGCTCACCTAAGGGTGATATAGAAACAAGCAAAGGCATCCCATGAGAGAACCAGAAAAAACAACTGTTCTATAGCTGATTGTCACTTGACACCTTTCATAATACAGCAGAGGAATTAACCCATCTCCCATTTTCCCTGAGCTTACAACTGCAGTATCTACCAGGAGATGACTCGTGGATTATTGTTGGGAACTGCTCTGCCCCCCATGGCTAAGGCTGAGTGAGCGACCTTCAGACCATGAGCCACTAAGGAGACAAAGCTTGTCTCTGGCAGCAGTGCTGCTTCTGCTTCATACCCTGTCCCCAAGGCTTGGTTGGTTAGTCAGAGATGGGTAAGACCTCTCAGAGGAGAGGCAACCTAAGCCAGACACAATCACTTGGGAGGCCATAATGGAAGGACTTGGGGGGCTGCAACAAATAAGGAGTGATGGATTGGACCCTTGCCCCCCGGCTATTCGGACATAGCCTGAGTCCCCATTTTCATCTGGGAGAAGTGCTTCCTGGCTCTAATCCACTTAAACCTAAAAACCTATGACTGGGAAGGTGGTGCAGCCCTTTGCTGGCTAGAGTGGGATCCAGGGTGGTCAAGCATAAGAAAGAATTCCTAAAATCCTGTGAAACCTGCTTTGTTTAGAATGCTCTCATTTAAATGATAAGGGTCCAAGCAAGAAGTTTGTTCCTCACGGTTTTATGGTTCTTAAGCTATCTAACCCTGACTGAGAATAACCCCTCATAGTTCTTTGAATGCTCTCTATTATTTGATCCTTACCTGTATTCTTGAGCAAAGGAACTCGGTAAAATCCCATTGAGGAAAAGGCTCTTGGTCTCTGTCCTCTAAAAGTCTGACGACCTCTCCTCCCCAAGCAGATCATGTCTTGGTAGTTTCACTTTCATCCGTGGTGGACGGGGGGACTTTGTGGGCAGTTGCCCCCACAGACTATGGTCCTAATGTTGCTCATTAAATATCTCGGTTTTATTATTATTTTTGCATCTGTCTAGTGTATTGATAGTGTTTGGAAACAAATGGCATCATTCTATTTACAGAATTCTGTTTTTAGTAGTGGTAGAAAGGTGCATTTTTTTTTGCCAGAAATGGGTTAAACAGAAAATTATTTAGACACTATTCCAATCACACTAAAATATTTAACAATTCATTGACTAAACATATTGTTATTAACCTTTGATATTTCACAAGATCATATTGATATTGTATATTTAGAAAAATATATTAAAGCAAATTTCAAACAAAATATTTCAAGGGACTTCATAGCAATGTAAGATATCCATAAATTAAGGGCAAATGCCATTTTGCAATTCAGAGTGGAATTTCTCTAAAGTTATCTAGACTTAAGAGAGGAAGTACATATAAGACCATATACTTTAGTATATTTTTTTGTTAATCTATTTTCTGTTTTACTGATATCAATAAAGTGTGCTTAATTGCAAAAAATAAAAAAGTTTCTTTCAGAGTCTAAAGTGTTCTTATTATGGGTATTACAAAGTGAGTTGAATAGGTGAGCTGTATTAGAGTAACTTATGAAAAGTAATGGATGGATGAATTCATCTATAGAATTCTTCAAGGGGACATAGTATAACAATAAATGGGAAGTAATGATCATTTTCATTCCCATGATTATGTAAATGCTCCCCTGGAGAACATTTATTATGAATACTGTCATTGAAATCACCCTTCCTTCTGTTGACTGGAGCTGAATGCCTTTGAATACTTGATTACGAAGCAGTTTATAAGATGTAACATTGTGATGCTATAAGTAAGCACTGCCAAAGAAATGTCAATTTAAAATTCTTTGCTGTAAGAAATATTTTAAATCCAATACTCGAACACCTGTATAAGGTATAGTAAGCTCTTTCAGCATCATAAGCAGTAATAAAACAAATCCAAATATTATTGTTCTCTGAATCATGTTAATGGCTATTCAGAGCATTATTCATCATGAGGTTATTTCAGTCAATGATACAAATGGGTTTCCAGAAGCCTTTGTGTCTCGCACACACAGGAAGCACCAAGAAGTATGTTCCTATTTAGCAACACTTTGTGTAATCTTAGGGGAAGTGATGGGAAATTATACAATCAGATACTTTCTTGAGAGTAGTTATCTGTATTTTCAAAGAATTATCTTAAGATAACCCTGTATATTAAATCTAATGAATATATACAATTTTTAAGTACAGATTATATGATAATTTATTTTCTGGATTTTGTTTAAAATACTTTTGGATTCAGATAACTAAGTGAACACTATTATAAAGCATTCTACTCAGTTAACCATTTAAAACAGATTATCAAAACTAGAAATGGCCCTTGTTTGAAACATTTTAACTGTATTTAGTCAACCAGTCTATCTATGCATCTCCTCTGTGCCAATCACCACAGAAGAAACGTGAAGAACACAAACCATAAGCAGGCAACTTGGCATTCTTTTTGATGGGCTTAAAATCTTTGGTGACAAAAAAAATAATTCTCTGAAAACTTGGAAATCAGTTCTCTGAGAACAAGTAAACAGGAATAGAAAGATGGCATGAATTGCATCAAAAATAGGGGTAAAATTTTTTTAAAGATAGTTGTAGGTTTTGTGAATCGAAATATATTGATAGCCTGGTTAGTGTATTGATGAGAGAAAATGGAGAGGGGTATTTTGTATGAGGAATGTGGAATGAGCAAATGATTTGGAGCTTTCAGGGGGGTCTTATCTGTGTGAAATCAGTGAGGAAGATAGTGTGATAAGAACCAAGAGACTGACAAGGAAAATAAGTAGAATCAGTAGACAGGCCATTTAATAATGGAGGGAAACAAAACAAACAAAAATGCATAGTGGAAAATTGATAGAATCATTTCATGGACTATTTTGCTTAAGAGCATAAGGATCTTAAGTACTGACATTTGCATAATTGTTACAGAACCAGAACCAACATGCAGTTTGACTGCCCACTGTCAACAAAAGGCAAATTCTAGAGGCAGAGCCTGGTGAGAAAATGAGTTTTTTTAAAAAATTTACTTTTATTATTATTATTTTATTTTATTCAGATACTGGATGATCTGGGAGAATAGTGGACTCTTGTCTTGAAACCCCGTCTCCTCCGCAAAACCCACACAAACCCCAGCTGTCTTTGGCGAGACCAAAACAAATGACAGAATCCAGAGTCCTGATCCCATATGAAGTACCGTCCTTTGGCACCCACAAGCAGCTGATGAGCAATCATCCTGGTAGCCTAGCTTGATCCTGGTTGCTGTCTGGTTCTAGGCTTCCTCCTGCTCCCACCTGTAGGGCCAGCAGTGCCTTTGGCCACGTGGCTTCTGGAGCCACAGGGTTCCACGAACGCACTGGCCAGAGCATTTACCAGGTGGGCAAGAGCGTGTCCTTTCCGTACCCTGGGTTTACATTAGTTCTGAGTGTGAGGAGTGTGGGGTGGGCAAGGGGCTTTCCTAGAAGACCCAGTTTAGTCCCCAAACTTCCACACTCTGGGCTGGTCCACCGGGAGACCAATCACTTCTTTTCCCCCAGCTAGACCGACAGGACAGGTTTCTTCCGTCCAGCACCTCCCTCCTGCCACCATTTTGACCTCTCAGGTGCTTCTGCCTGTCTTTCCCTGGCCCCTCCTTCAATGAGGTACCAGAAGAGGGTAGGAGGATTTTTCTCTCCGTCCAATTATCTAGCTTTCTTTGCATAGGCTCAATGTCATGCTTCCCCTTGAGGCTGCCATCTAGCACGGTGGAGGGAGAGACTTCTGTGGAGCTCCGTAAACTCTGTATCCCTCCGTGCCCTAGCTCCCACATGTTGACCACACTCAGAGCCCACCCACAGCGTGTAGGGGCTCTGGAAAACCCACCTGTGCTCTTAGGCACCACTCAAGGCAGTTTCTCAAGCAGAACCAAGGACAGCCTTAGCAAGAGGGGTCAGGATGCCGGCACGGCTTATCTGCCTCCAGCAGCAGGCAGGAGCTGCATTACCCGAGCAACGTGCCCTCGCCCATCCTCATAGGCCTGTGCATTTATCTCCTCGCCATCCCCTCTTTTGCCCCCGCTCAGCCTGCTTCATGTTGTCCAGCCAGGCTATCAGTATCATGACCTTTAGTATGCATTTGTCACTTTTCTATGAATTTTGCAAGTATTAATCCTACAAAAGAAAAGGTATGAGGTAGATTATTGTTTCCATACTAAAGATGAGGTTCCTTGCTTAACATCACAGAGCTTTTGAACAAGGGGATTTGAATTTAAATCCAGTCAATCTGCTTCCTAGACACTGAGCTTTTAATCATTATCGATATGTTACTTTTCTGATTGGACCATTTTAAAAATAATTATTGGTAAAATATTTTATCAAGTCACCTGTATGCATCACACATCATCACCATGTTTAATGAACAATTATAAACTCAACAATGTGTGAAAGTTGCCTTCAGTCATTCACATTGAGCAGCCTGAGATTACTTAGGTTCTGCCGAGTTCTGGTCACAGGCTAACATAATAAATATTTCTGGTCGCCTCTGATTAACATTAACTATATTTTGTCCAAAATTATATATATCTTTTTAGTTCTTGCTCTTCTGAACGTTCTTGTTTTCCTTTTTTTATTAATTAATGCAGCAAACAGTTAATGAGCACCTATGTTTCAAGTACTATATGAGACACCAAGAAGCGTTAAATAAGTTAGCTGCCACAGTTCAGGAGATCACAACCTTGGTTTATAACATCTTCTCTCCAGACTGTCTAGTACCAATTACCCTCATTATGTCTTCTCACTATGTTTTTAAATCAGATTTAGAGAAAAAAATGGGAAGATTAACACTGAGATATTCTGATATTTAGGTGGTAACTTCTTACAGTATTATTTGCTTTCTAATAAACATGAACATTTTGAGATATATGATGAAGTTTTAGGAATTATCCGTCTCTTCTCTGTGTAAGTAGTGTATAATCACCATTCATAGATTATGAAAATATAACTTATGGTGACAGTATTTTTAAAGAATTTTAAAAATTGACATCAAAGACAAGTGCCTGATACATAACCAAGAAAGGCCGGATAGTTTCGGTGGTTGTCACATCACGGGTGAACAGATTGGGACTGATTTGCACACTAATTTGTGACATGCATCCAGTAGTGGTCTATACATGTTGCTTTGACTTTTTCCATTCCTTTTTCCTCAGTCACTGGGACTATAACATCACATGCCCTAAGTGCTGTGTAATAAGCTACTCTCTTGGTCTTTTCAGGATGCCATTACCAAAATACTAGAGACTGTGTGGCCTATAAACAACAAATGCTTGTTTTTAAAATATTTTTCTGTATCAATGGATATAATAAGACTTTTTGATATCATACGACTTTTTTTTTCCAGCTTGTTGACTGGTGGGCTACATTGATTTTCAGGTGTTGAATTAATCTTGCATTCCTGAAATAAATCCAACTTGGTTATGATATATAATCATTTTTATTTGGTTTATTATTTTTTAAAGATTTCTGTGTTCAAGTTAATAAGAGATAGCAATCTGTAATTTCCTTTCTTTCTTGTATTTTATTATTTTTTTGGTATCCATGTATATCTCCAGATTACATATTTCTCTGAGAAGTACAACTGGGCTATGAGTGCTTGTCATCTCAGACAAGGCCTGCTGGGAATTTTATGCCCTCAGGTGTTTTTGTAGAGTAATACTCTAAACGGAAGGGGGCCCACATTTCTGACACTCTGGATGGTGGCACAAAACCCAGTGCCAGGGAAACAATCAGACAGCTGTTCTGCTCTGCTGTCCATGTCCTTGTGCCTGGCATAGGCGTGCATGCCCTGGAAACAATAGATGGTATACCACTTGTCATTGATTATGGTGCAGATATCTAATGCTACTGCCCAAGCTATTGAGAATTGACAAAGCTCACTGAACTCACTAGCCAGGTTGGTTATAGACAATCGAATTGCCCTTGATTATCTGCTGGCAGAACAGAGTGGTGGTTGTGTTACTGGCAACACTTCTTGTTGTTTATGTGTATATGTAATTATGAAAAGGTAGAGATAAAAGCTGGAGCAAATTCAGTGGTTATCAGCTGTATAGCACAGTCTCTCCTAGACTCATTCTTGGACCATCTTAGATGCTTCAGTGCTGCCACTTGGACTTCATAGTTGAGCAACATCCTTGAGGGAGGACTTATCATTCTCCTGGGTCTGACTTTCCTGGCATCCCTGGTAAAGTTCCTACAATAGACAGAGAGGCTCTGTGAGCAACCACCTGCATACAGGTAGTTGAGGGGCTGCCAGTGACATAACTCTGCCTCCAAATTTCAGTTGAGCAATTGTCCTCCTGGATTTTATGTGCTTCATCTTCTGCTTCAGGGCTGAGTAAGGAGTGAGGGATGGACTGTTGGGAGAGGGTGTCTCATGCAAATAGCCTTTACACTCCTGGCAAGTAAGAAGGGTTTTGAGTTTGGAACACTTCCTTTCCAAGAGATAAAGAGGCTTGGTAGGGCTTATCTGTTTCCTTGGTCAGGCACTGGAGTGCTCTTTTGTTTCAGCTTAAAACTGGTGTGTCATGTGACACCTGGCCAACCCAACTGTTATACCTGTCCTCTTTTGGTAGTGTACAGAGTTCTTTCTACTGCAGCACAAGAGGGCTATTAATAGGGGAGACTTTGGCTATAAGGGACCAACACACACTACTGAAGCTGGTATTGAAATATCTCTCCTCTATGGGAGTAAAGTGCTGCTCCATTCAGAGTTTGACTGTGTTGTTTTATTTGGCAACTCAGATACCAAGATGCAGTGAGCAGAAGTGTTTAGAGTCTTCTCCTGCGACTGGTAACCAGTATGAAGGGGAACTTGAAAGATGAAAAATTGTGCTTTAAGTAATAGCTAATATGCCTAGTAATCAATGCACGTAAAAGCTATTGTTCCAGGAACAGCAGGTATGACCCACCCTGCGGTGACCATAAGCAGTTCCACCTTTGTGCCTCAGGAGGACCACAAGCCATTCGAGATAGTATCTGAGCCTTTGTAGTCCAGAGTGAGATGATCCTGCCTAGGACGCAGCTAAAGACAACCCTCTGGGGAGTAGCTAAATACCATTGCCCAGGACAAGAATGCTGCAGATTTTTTATTCCAATTAACTTTCCCCTGAATTCTAAACCCCTTACCTACACTTTATTCTCCTTATCTAAAGAGACATTTTAAAATGAACTTTGAGAAGGCCTGTTAGGGTATGAATCATCCATCTTCTCAGATTGCCGGGGATCTGAATAAAGCGACCTTGAAGATTCAATCTCTATCTCTGTTTACTGGGTCTGGTAGGTGACAGTCAGCACAAACCTGCTGGTTACAAGTATACAGTACTCTGCTACCTTGGGCTTGACAATGGGTGCTCAGTATTATACTGAACAAAACCCTATATAGTTTTCTATCTCAATATCTAGCATGAAAGCTTCATGAGAATAAGAAACATACCATTTTTAATTGATAATGACTATATATTCAACTTACTTAATAATGACTATAAAATGATACGAATACATACATTTTACTGTCATTTTACATTCTACTGACATAGAATACATACTCAAATATTTTAAATTAAATAAATGAAAATAATTGATTTTCTCTAAAAGTTTAGAGTTACATTTAAATTCTTCATTTAGTTAGTACAATTTGGTCTCTGTTATCATTAGAATTTTAAAATGTATCAGCTTCCAATTACTATGCATATTTATGTCAGTAACATAATTTTTAGTTTAGCCATTATTTTTTAACCTCAATCTTAGTTTTTTTCTTTTTAGCATTTCCCCTTGATTTCATTCTGATTGCATATTTTTATAATATATTTTGAAACATATTAGGTATTTTGAGATATATATATAGTCCTATTTTGAAACTGTGTATGAAGTTATCTAAAATGTTTTTTTCTGTACATTAACGGAGTTTTACTCTGTGAAGTTCCTTCTCTTCGAACTACATTTTTTATAAGAATCCATAAATATGTTTATTTATTCAATTTTCTAGAAAGAGTTTGTTTTCCCATTGTTTAAAATTCACCTAAATACAAAATTACGGATTGGTTTGACTTTTCTCACAAATTGGTTTATACATGCTCACAATTTTTAGAGAGGGTATTCAGAAGAGAAGGGAACCATAATTCAAAGTCTGGTCACCTACAGGGCACTACTTTGGAGTCAATGATTCTATTGGAGATACAAATGAGTAGATTGCCTATAACTAACTTGCCTATAACTAACATCAACAGAAATCCCAGGCAAGTGAGCCCAGTAGTGACTACTTCTCTTCAGAATATTCTCATTCATTTGAAAAAAAAATATTTTAGGGCTTTTTCATACAATGTGTGACATCTTATTGCAGAAAACACAATAATTCTAAGTGTCAACTTCATAATTGGTTCTTCAAAAAGTGTTTTCTACCACAATTACAAATTTTACAGTAACAATATTTAATTTTCTAGAACCTCTACATATTTATTTTCAGAATGCTTTGTAGTTTTTCATGAGTATTTTCTCCTCGAAACTTTGGTTTTGGTAGGTTTGTTTGTGCTTTTGTGTGCGCATGAGATGAAACATCTAACGCAATAATTTTTAATTACCTTTTTAGTCTATAAAATAAATTTAGTTACTCTCATTCATGACATATATAAATGTTTAAGAAATTATCATATTACATTTTAATAGGAATGTATCATAGTGTAACTGGGAAAGATCCCCCGGAAACTGGGAATAGTGGAGAAGCGCTGAAGACGGCTCATGCATGTGCCGCACCGGCAACGGGCACATGGTACAGTGAAAAGGCTCACAGGACTGGTGCTGAAAGCTGCGGAGGCAATTGAATGGGAGGGAAATACCTTTCAACTTCCACTGTGTGGGGAATATGGGAACAGTATTAAAAAGTGGGGCAGGGGGAAATAGGTGCTATACAATTCCCTTCACCCTGCTTGAGCACTCCTCGGTCTGTCTGTCTGAGAGTGCAACGGTTTCTGGTAAGAGGGCAGATGGGGAGGCTCGGGCGAGCGGGCTCAGGCACCATGGCTGCCCAGCAAGCCCTGCGCCCCTTCCCCAGATGGGAAGCTGTGGTGGCTGCTCCTTCCCACGCCCACATCGGTTCAGGCTTGCTGGGCACAGTGCTCTGGGCCTGACCAGGAGCGCTGCAGGCGCTGGACTGGTATGAAGCACGGGAGGAGGAGGTCTGAGTTGGTGGGTCCTGGGAGACAGTACAGACTGGGGTGGCAAGGCTGTGCCCTTCCCTCAGCAAGAAGGCCCCATCAAGAATCCTGCTGTGCATGTTTTAAATAAAAAATTCCTTTTTCTTTTCTACCAAACTCGGTCTCTGGACTTTTTGCCTATAGGCGGTGAGCAATGGGATCCCATTGGTCATTCAGTTACAATATCAGCTTTATGTTAAACCTGAAAATAACTTTTCCCCAGACATTCTTACCAAATGTGAAAAATATTTTTTCATCTTCTATCCAAAGTATAGGAAACTCCCCACTTTTTCTAACATCTTCTCTTGTTCTTTTCATCCTTTATTTCTGTAATCATCGTGAGTTTGAAAGCATTCAAAATTTTTATTTTATTTTTTTATTTTTTCCCAATTTTTTTATTTAATTATTTTTCAAGTATAGTTTTCTGTCTATTACTCCCATCCCACCCCACCCCCCATCCTCCCTCCTCCCTCCCATTTCCACCCTTCTCAGTTGTCCATGTATCCTTTATATAGGTTCCTCTAAATCCCTCCCTTATTTCCCCTGAAATTCCCTCCCCTCTCCCCTCTGGTCACTGTCAGCCTGTTCTCTATTTCAGTGTCTTTGGTTATATTTTGCTTGCTTGTTTGTTTTGTTGTTTAGCTTCCTGTTAAAGGTGAGATCATATGGTATTTGTCCTTCAACACCTGGCTTATTTCACTCAGCATAATGCTTTCCAGTTCCATCCATGTTGTTGCAAAAGGTAGGAGCTCCTTCTTTCTTTCTGCAGCATAAAATTCCATTGTGTATATGTACCATAGTTTTTTGATCCATTCATTTACTGACGGGTCAAAATTTTTAGATAATAGTGTGGGTCAGTGGTCCCCAACCATTTTGGCACCAGGGACTAGCTTTCTGGAAGAAAAATGTTTCCACTGATAGGGGCGTGGGGAGGCGTTGAAGACAGAAAGCGGAGCTCAAGCGGTAATGCTTGAGTGCCCCTTGCTCTCCTCCTGCTGTGTGGTCTGGTTTCCAACAGGCCACAGACTGGTACCGTTCCTGGCCTGGGCAGTGGGGACCACAGGTGTAAGTACCTAATATGTGGGTGATGATATTAAAATAGAATGATAAAAAACTTTATCACTTGATCTTTCTTCTCTCCCATTTGTTTGTCACAGCTCTTTACTGGACTAGAAACTCACAAATGCCACACAATTATGTTTTCACATCTCAAATAGCATAAGTGATTTCTTAATAATAAGAAGAAAATATAATTAATAATAAAAATGATATAATGAGAAGGTAATAATTTATGTTGGGGTATGAGGAAAAGGTATAATTGTCTTACACAGCAAATTTTCTAAATAAACATGAAACAGCTTCCTCAATTTTAATTAAAATACTGTATTTCAACCCTGGTTATCATTGGGCTGACATGTTGCGGTCAGATTGCCCTCACATCCAAAAAGTACTGTATTTCAATGTGAAGTATAAAATATAGGCAATCATATATTGGCCTTTCGGATTTTAAGCCACAGTGATTTTACCTAATTACAGCTTGCCACTAATTCCAGTGACAGTTTCCCATAAAAGCGTGAAACCTTTGATATGAAATGATATTTTTTTCTCACTAAGTATCAACTGTCTTTTTGTATGCTGTAAATGTTCATATCCCTTTCAAAGTTTCAGACTGTTAGGATGCAAAATAGATTATGAGTCAAATTGCACTATACACACACACACACACATACATAATCAGCAGGCATCATTTAAGAGTGGTTTTCAAGAAAAACTATTTTTATAATGGTCCAGGCACTGGAAATTTTGTGAAATTGCAAGTAATAAAATGAAAATGTTTGATCCTAGAATAGGCCCTCAGTGATATAATTGTGTTCATTAAATCACCCAGTCCATCAGATTAGGTATAGAAGTTACTTCCTGAATAATCCCTGACCCATATGCCCTTGTGTACCTAAATGAGTTATTTTGCTGAATGTGACTCAAGAAGTAGCAGCAACAACTAACATTGTTTGCTTTTCAGTTTCCTTTTCTAAAAATCAGATTTCCTTTTGTATTTATTGGAGTTTTTTTAATGCTGCATGTTAGTTAATTTGATTAGAAATCTGAGGAATTTCACACAAGTGATTTAATAAGCATATTTTTGTAAAGTGTCATTTCTCATTTCAAAAAATTATCATGCAAGGAAAGTGTGCCACTTTGCAATTTGCATCCCTTTCTATTTTTTAGAAAGGACATCTGATGATTGTTATAATGCCAAATGTGTGATTATACACCACTAATCCTAATAATATCATGTTCCAGCTCTGTGACCAATATATGGACAATGGAAACAATGACCCCTATGTTTCCTATGATTTGCTTAAAGTTTTATTCTGTTTGCTTAGATTTCCTGGAAAATGTGTGATTAATCGTTAGATCCAAGAGTCACTTTATTTATTTATTTATTTTTAAAATTTTATTTATTTATCTTTAGAGGGGAAAGGAAGGAGAGAAAGAGAGAAGGATCAATGTATGGTTGCCTCTCGTGAGTCCCCTGCTGGGAACTCGCCCACAACCCAGGCATGTGCCCTGACTGGGAATCGAACCAAAATCGTGTGGTTCACAGGCCCGCGCTCAATCCACTGAGCTATGCCAGCCAGGGCCCAAGAGTCACTTTAAATAGCAAATTACATCTTTTCATACTGTTAACATTACCATTCTTTGAGAGTTTTCAATAAGGCCAAATGCCTACTTTTCCAGGGTTGGATTTGCAGGGGTTTGTAGATATTTTACTTTTTATGTTAAATTTCTTTAGAAGTCATGTTGAAGTTAAAAGTCTCTTCCTTGCGGGCTTGTATTAAAACTAGAATAAAAAGTTACAGAAGCAAGGTAGTGCAGATGTGAGTTTGTGAATACACATAAATGTAATTGTCTGAATAACCTCCATTTTAAAATGTTCATCAGGCAGATAAGACAACATAAAAATATACAATGACTATGAATAAA
Source organism: Sturnira hondurensis (assembly GCF_014824575.4). Lineage (NCBI taxonomy): Eukaryota > Metazoa > Chordata > Mammalia > Chiroptera > Phyllostomidae > Sturnira > Sturnira hondurensis. The sequence continues at coordinate 11,160,250 of NW_028093985.1, read as the reverse complement.
ATGGAACTTGGCTACTTAAAAATGCTTTTCTATGTAATAAAAAGTATTTGAAATAAAATGTTATTAAAATTTTATGCACTGTGGAAACAATTTGCAAAGGTAATATGACTCTATAAGCTAGGGACTTAGTTATCCTAAGTCATTGGTACCATTTTTGGAAATTGTAAATTATCACTATGTGTAATTTAAGAACTAAAATATAAAATTGGCAATTTCAGCCACTGTTACTTAAAATTAGGTATTGAGGTTTTATGTGTATGATGAAACAGCCATTTGGTCACATGAAATGCACTAAAAATTAGCATTACAGACAAAACAATAGGATATTTCTAATCTATGTCTGTGCATAGATTAACTAATTTCCTCAATAGCTCTCCTTATTTTCTTAGGTAATAGTTTTCTTTGCATACTGTAATGTGACTCCTGTATCTCTTAGATATTTAAAAATAGAATATAAAGGGGAATAAATATAATGTGAATGGTGCCAGTTTTAGAAGCAATATAAATATATTTAAAATATATTTAATTTATTTTAATTTAAGTAAATTAAATAAAATTTTACTTAATTTAAATAAAGTAATATAAATGTAGAAGCAGTATAAATATATTTATAGAAAGAAGAAGCAATATAAATATAAATATATTTAATATATTTTAAGTAAAATATACTTAAAATGTAACCAGAAAAGAAGAAAACAGCATTAGAAATAGTGATTTAACTTTAATTTTGTTTTCTACACAAAAGTAACATCTGCAGCTTATCATTAAGACAAACATGCATCTTTGAAGATTATTCTAAGCGTATTTATGTTTAATTTGAAACAAATTTTAGCTTTTCTGTGATAACCATTTCCCATATTATATCACTTCATTTTAATATATTATTGGGTTGTTTATAAGCAATTTCAAAAAAGAATGCAAATGCACGCCATAGAGACATCTTAATCTTTATTTACAGTAAAGCTAATCAAAACAATAGTTACGTTTTTTCTTTCTTTTAATTTATATGAAAACAATTCCATCATTATCATGCAAGTATTTATCATGTAATTTTATTCAGCAGAAATGTCTAAAAGTTTGGAAAATGCAAAAAATTAATTATTGTACAATTATACTTTTAAGTACAAAATAATTCAATTAGTATATGTGTATTCACAATTTCATCTGTTCTGAGATGCTCAACTATTCTATTTTTTTGAAAGTCTATGGTACTTCATAGACAAGCTTATGCACAGAATCTATTCGACCTATTCTAAGTTCACAGCTTTTAAACACCAGCGCATCCTGCCTTTAATTCACTTATTTTTGTTTTCCTACAATTCAAAAAGGAGAAAGCAAAGAATTCCCGTGAATAGATTGGAATCTACATTGTTGTGCTAAGTATCTACTAAAGCATGACTAGAAACAACATAAGCTAAAAAATGGCAAGGCAAGTAATTTTCAGACAGCAAACTTGCACTCCTTGTAGCCCTGCAATACTGAGCCTGAGATACAATTACAGAACTATTAGGACCACCCATCAATTTCATATCAGGATCATGCAGGGAACACTGCTCCTAGAAAGCTGTTGACTCCATTTGCCTCTGCCTTAGCACTGAAGTTTGGATGCGGACACTGGTGCACAGTGTCCGAGTCATTATGGATGAAATGAGACATTCACACGGACTACTGAGTCTGGTGGAGGAAAGGGGACAGCATGGCTTTTTCTCTCAAGGGGAGCAAAAACCTTGGCCCTTGCCATGACTGGCCTTTTTTGGGTTTCTCCGCACATTACAGGATGGTCCTCATTTACTGTGCACAGGTTGCTTTAGGTGGTTACCTTTTACAGAAAACAAAGGAGCCAATGCTGCCAATCACATCCCAGAAGAGGGATATTTGCAAATAAAAAGGGAAAAGTGGTTGGACTGTTTACACTGGTCCTAGGAAGGTTTAGCATGGATTTTAGGAAGTTATTTTGCAGTAAATGTTTGCCACAAATCTGGCTGAGAGAGTTTTTAGCAAAAAGCAAGACTTGAAGCAGCCTAGGCACATTGCAGACCTCACTCCCCATGGGAGAACCTATCCATGGATGTGGGTCCTGTGCATCTCTGAGTGGGAGTTGGGCCCACACTACATAGAATGTTCTCCTACAAAGTTTTATTTTTGAAATTATAAAACTTGATACATAGAAATAAAGAAAACTACTGGCAGTAATCAGAGGATGGGAAGGATGAGAATAACAAGAGAAAGGAGAAGGGTCAAGGCACATGGATAAATGACCCATCAACATATAAAATGGGATGGGGATTGAGTATGGGAAAAGGAGGTGGACAGGGTGGGGACAAGCAATGGGGTAAAAATTGGGACAACTGTAACAGAATGAATGAATGAATAAATAAATAAATTGCAGGCTTCATTCCAAGTATGGTAGCATGTGCACATAAGTGATTCAATAATTTCTAAGTAACAATCATTAGCAAGTTCAATTACAAACAATTAATCAAGAATAAGGCTGAGCAATGTCAGCAAAGTGTCAGAAGAAGCATTTTCTAACATCTTATCACGAAAAAGACCAATATTGACAATTAGCCACAGGCAAGAGTATCTTTGAAAAAGCCTGGGAGTTCGGCAGATCATTCCAGCACACTCTTGGAGCAAAACATTTAAGATTGGAGGGATGAAGAGAGAAAGATAAATAGTTTTATATTATTTGCACCACCCCTTCCACAAGGCAGGACAGCTCAGTGCCAACAGAGATGCCCTTGGACTGCAATTTGTCCCACAGAGGAAAACCAGAAGAGCCCATGAATGAGCACCTGCCTTCCCCAGCTCTGTGTCATGCTGCCAAAGAGGCTCACTTCTCTCTCATTTTATCCAGAATCCTGAGGAAGGCTGCATGGCTGAGGGGCAGGTAAGGCTAGGAGGGGCTAGAAGTTGTAGTTCAGAACATATCAAAAGGGCACAAATTCTACTAACTATTTTGCAGACTCTGGTGGGGAGCCTAGGCACAAGCTGCTAAGACAGCTTACATTTGTATCCCCCATCTGGCCCATAGGCATCCCAATGGTTCACTTGCCTCACTCAAACGCTGGCAAGTCTATGCCTGGCTGTCTGTGTACATCCCTGAGAGTAATGATTGTAAGATTTTGAAGATACTTAGTAAGCACGCACAGAAAGTGAACCTGACCCTGAGGGATTGGGAGAAAGCACGTCAACTCGGCTATTTAAACCACTCTAGAGAAAGCAAACAAAAGGCTGTCAGACCACATAACTAACACATAACCTGGCTTTGCAGGAAGAAGACAAGGTATGGGACTCAAGAGGGAACAAGAGGTGTGAAGGAGGCATATTCACAGAAAAAATCCGAGGCACCCTCAAAATCTCTAGCAATGCTCACAGATGTTTTACCCCTGGAGCCAGTTGGAAGAGATGAATGCATCTTCCAATGCAAACACAATAATTCTAAACATCAAGAAGCATGAAAAATCAAGGAAACATGACACCACGACAAGAAAACAATATTCTTTCAGTAACTGACACTTAAGAAATAGATTACAAACTATTCACAAAGGATACATAGTAATTGTTTTTTTAAAAAAATCCAGTGAGCTACAAGAGAGTAGAGGAAGACAATTGCACAAAATCAGACAGAAACAAAATGAGTTTAATAGAAATATAAAAAATTAAATAAAGGAACAAAGAGAAATGTAGTAGCTGAAGAATATATAGTAAATATAATAAAAAATGCATCAGAGAGCATCAATATAAACTCAATCAAGCAGATGAAATTTGTAAACTTGAGACAATCAGAGGAGAAAAAAGAAAAGAAAGGAGTGAAGAAAGCCCATGTGAATTATGAGACAATATTAAATGAGACAATTTAAGCACTACTGGAGTCCTAGGAGAAGAGAGGGGCAGAAACTTATTTAAAGAAATAATAGCTCAGAAGTCCCAATGTTTGGAGAGATATTTGAACACCCAAGATCATAAAGCTCGTAAGTCCCTAAACAGATTCAGCTCACATAGACCTTTTGCAAGATGCTATAATAAAATTGTCTAAAATCAAAAACAAAGAAAGAATTTTAAAAGCATGAATAAAAATAATTTCATGTACAAGGGAGCCACTTTAAGGAAATTAGTATACTTTTAAGCAGAAACTTTGAAGGCTAGGAGAGAGTATGATGATACATTCAGAGTGCTGAAAAAGAAAAGAAACTTTGCCAAACATGAATATTTTATCTGGCAAAGCTGTTCTACAGAAATGAAACTGTATACCTGAAAAGTACAGAACATTGATGACAAAAATTGAAGAAGACACACATAAATAAAAAGTTATTCTTATGGAAATTATAATATCATTCTTAGCAAAAGTTTAATGACATTTTTCACAGAAATAGAAAAGAATCATAAAATTCTTGTGAAACTACAAAAAGATCTTGGATAGCTAAAGCATTCTTGAGCTAGGAGAACAAACAAAAGTGAAGTCAACACACTTTCTGATTTCAAACTGTATTACAAAGCCATAGTAATCAAAACAGCACAGTATTAGTATAAAAAGAGACACATAGATTAATGGAATAGAAAGTTTAGCAATGCACCCATGATACACAGACAACTAATTTTTTACAAAAACATCAAGAATATACAATCTGGAACGGATAGTTTCTTCACTAAATGGTGTTGGGAAATCTGGATAACCACATTCAAAAGAAAGACATTGGACCCCTACTTTATGCCATAAACAAAAATCAACTCAAATGGATTAAAAATTAAACATAGCATCTGAAGCTCTAAACTCTTAAAGGATACAAAGAGGAAAACTTCTTGATATTAGTCTTGACTTTTGGGGGGGGTGGGATTTGATGTGAAAAATCAAGATGCTAAAAGCAAAAATAAACAAGTGGGACTATATCAAACCTAAAAGTTTCTGTACAACAAAGGAAATTATCAACAAAATGAATAAGAAACTTATGAAATGAGAAAAAACATTTGCCAACCATATACCAGAGAGGGGGTGGAAATCCAAAAGATATAAGGAACTCACACAACTCAATAGCAAAACAAACAAACAAACAAACAAACACTCAATTTAAAAATAGTCAAAAACAAATAAACACTCAATTTAAAAATAGTCAAAGAACCTGAAGAGATATTTTCCCAAAGAACACATATGGATAGTAAATAGGTATATGAAAGTTGCTCACCATCACGAAAGATTAGGGGCATGGAAATGAAAATCACAATGATATATTACCTCATACCTGTTCAGATATCTGTTATCAGAAAGGCAAATGATAACACCTGTGTCTAAGCTGTGGTAGAAAGGAAACTTTTGCATACTGTTGATAAGAATGTAAATTGGTATAACCACTATAAGGAACAGTACAGAGATTCCTGAAAAAATAAATACACAAATAAATGAACTACTCTATGTTCCAATAACCTTACTTCTTGGTATAATACAAAAACATGGAATAACTGTCTTGGAGATCTACCAGTACGCCCATGTTTACTGCAGCACTACTAACAATATTTAAACTATGGAAATAATCTAAGTGTCTATTGACCAAGGAATGGGTAAAGAAAATGTGATCTATATAGGATGTGATAATATTCAGTCTTAAAGTAGGGAAAATATGGCCATTTCAGTCTTAAAGTAGGGAAAATATGGCCATTTCCAACAACATGGATAAAACTGAAAGGTGCTACGCCAAGTGAAATATATCAAAGAAAGACAAATAAATATGGTATCGTTCACAAGTGGAATTAAAAAAATCAAAGTCATAGAAACAGAGGGCAGAACAAAGCAGAGGATGGAGGAAATGGGATAGATTGGTTCAAGTGTATAAATTTTCATTTATAAGAAAAATAAAGTATGGGGCTGTATGTATAACCTGATCATTGCAGTTGGGAGTACTGTATTTTATAACTGGAACTCCTTAAATGCATCTTAAGAATTCCAAAATAAAGTGCTTAAGTGAGATGATGAATGTGTTAATTAACATTAATTAATTGTTAATTGTTGGGATCTTTTCATTAAGCATATGTATATCATGAATACTTTAAATACAGTAAATTTTCTTTGACAACTTTATCTCAATAAAAATAATGAATTAAGTAAATAAATAAAATAAAAAGGAATTAAGGAAGCGAAAGTGTGATTACCTTTCAATTTATAAGTGGAATTTTTAGGTGGAATGTAAATTAGTACGTGAGTAGGCTCCAAGCATCCTTTTATGTCTGAGTATAATGTGGGGGAGGGGAGTTCTGATTAAGGTTTGTAGACTTTGTCAGAAGTCACTTGATTTCATTGTCTCTGGCTATATTTTGCTTGCTTATTTGTGTTGATGATTGAAATTATGAAGAAACTGACAGTAACCGGGGGAGGTTGGAGAGATAATGGGGAAAAGGGGGAAGAAAGCGGTTTCAGGAACAACTATAAAAGACCCCTGGAGAAAACCATGGTTGGGGGGCAGGATCAGGGAAAGGAGGTGGGGATGGCTGGGGTTGGGGAGAGTGATGGGGAGAAAATGCAGACAACTGTACTTTAACAACAATAAATAAAAAAAGAAGTCACTTTAATGTAAAGCTCTGAAGAGATTTATTTTTAATTAGTTGAGTGTACATGTCATATCTCTCTGCAAGAATAATATAAATATATATAAAACTAATAGTAGTAAATTATTTCAGGCATATTTGGTTGGTGTTGTATTATTTTGACCTCAAAGAAAACTTGGCATTTAAATGTGTGTACTGAGTTTTGAAACACCCTACGATTAGAAAATGTAAGCAAGAAGTACATTACAATCAAGAAAATAATGCACTCTCTTATTTTCCACATGTAGAAAGTGAATGAGTGGGATACTCCAGGATTTACATGCCCTATTTTTCTTTGACCTCTGGGTTCAAATACTCATTTTTCTACTTATTAATAATAGTATTATGTTGAGCAAATCACTCAACCTATTATGCCTCAGTTTCCATCTCTGGAAAATGAGGGAATGATGGATAACAGTCCCACTTTATAGGGTTATTAAAAAACAAATATTAGTATTTGAAAACAATATCTGGTACTTAGAAAGCACTATATAGTTATTAAATTAAATAAATGCAACATCACTTGCATTTAATTAACAATGAACATGTTAGCAATTTTTCCATATCAGTACAGAGAGACTGAGTTGATTTTTAATGGTTGTCTCATATTCTAAAAAAAAATTATTTAATAGAACTTATTTAGCCATGGAGCTTTCCATGATTACTCAGGTTGTTTATAACACTTTTGTAATAATTACAAATGCTGTTACTATAAGTATCCCCGTGCAAACTTACTGGTATATAGAGTACATTTCCGAAAACAGATTACCACAGAATGTTCATTTTTAATTTTGATAGACATTGCCAAATTGACCTCTCAACAAGTGGAGGAATTACACTCTCAGCAAGTGAATAAGACCCCCCATCTGTTTGCAATGCTGCAGAAGCACACCTTTCCCACTTCGAGTGGTGCTGGTTGCCTTGACGCCACTGTCAACACCTTCAGGGCACCAGGAGAGACAGGAGTTCAGGGACATCTTTTTTTGCTTTCAGTTTTATTTTTTTAATTAGGGAAGTCTATTTTAATTGTGATACTAAACACATAGCTGTATGTGTTTTCCTGTTTAACACAGATTTTTGTTAAGGGTGAAGCGTTGCATTGTACAGGATACAGGAATGTTTTGAGTTCAGCTGTAGTAGGTGAGCATGAGAGCGAGAGCAGTTTCCTTTTATGAACTCTGTGATTTCATTACTTAACCACAAAAAACTGTAACGTTCCTGAGGAAGAGTCTCATGGGAATTTTTACCATGAGCAAAAACAACTTTTGTAAGAGTTATTGAAAATGCTGTCTTATTTTATCTAGGCAACAAATTCCTAGCAAAGCTCTGTGCCTCATCCATATTTATCATATAGAGATTACTCCTGTATTAATTATACCTGAGGAAACAATGGTAGAAAAATACACTTGCAATATGTTAAAAACATAAAATATTAGTCATCAGCATGATTCAGTAAAATACTAACAAATCAGTAAGAATGTGATAATTCGCTGGGTTGAGGGTAAGAAAGAAAATGAGTTTTCTAGGAGAAAAAATTGTCAAATTTACTTCCATAACCAATAGAAATTCAACATCCTGGGTTTCAATAGAAAGAAAAAGACCTTTGATTTCTTATAATTTACTAATAAATTTGTAAAATTTATAAACTTTAAGATATAAATTTAAAGTAGTATGGAAAAATATAAAGACTATTTACTTTTGCTATCAAGAGTCAATACAAGAATAAACTTTACTGAACTTTCATGGTAGGGAGAAAATTATTAGTAAGAGTTAAGTCACCAGTTTTAGGTGAAATTAGAAAATTACATTCAAAACTTCTTTACATTGAGTAAAGAAGTGGTTCTCTCCGACACTGAATAGTTCATAAAACATAAAATTGTCAAAACAAAAAATAGAGTTTCCCAATGAAAACTGTTTGTTGTAATGTAACCCTTATGCCACAAAAGGATTAAAATCATTTATAATGTAGACTCATCATTGACAAAATTAATTTTCTTTGACCACTTGGCAGAAATCATAGTCTCCTAAGTCATTTTACTTGAGAAATGGAAAAGATTACAAGAGTAACTGTAATACTAACCATAAATATTGGGTACAGTAGAAAAAACAAGACTGTAAGGCAAAATAGGCTTCAGTTTGAGTCCCCTGACCTCTCTTTCATGTTAGTTTTGTGCTTTAAGGTATGTCCAATACACTGCTACTCTTTTTTCTTCACTCTCATATTCGTAGTAGTGTCATATACAGTAGCTCAGATATGGAACCATCAAAGTGTCCATCAGTGGATGAGTGGGTAAAAAAGTTGAGATAAAAGGAGAAAATATTTGTAGTTATAGATTTGTAGTTTCCAGAGATGGAGTGAAAGAGCAGCAAATAAAGACTGTTAAAATGTACAAACTTCCATTTCTACAAGATAAGTAGCCACTAGGGAGCTAGTATGTAGCACGCTGATCATAGTTAATGCTTCTGTATTATATAGAAGAAAGTTGTTGAGAGAATAAATTCTAAGAGTTCTCATCACAAGAAAAGAAATATTTTTCTTTTTATTTTGTTTGTTCATAAGAATGGGTGCTAACTAATTTTTGTAATAATCATTTCAAAATATATGTAAGTCAAATCATTAAGCTGCATACTTTAAATACATGTCAATTATATCTCGATAAAACTAGAAAAATACTATTTCTTTAAATATGATATCAAATATTTTTAAAAGTTGAATTTTATTTACACATTAAATATTGGATTTAGTTACAATCTTATGAGTTTTAAAAAATTAAGAATATCTTAAAATGATAATTATATAAAGATCAAATAAGAGTGGCAGAATAATTCAATCATATGAAACAAAAGGAAGAAATTTTTTTCACAAGACAGGAGTTTTCTTCTCTCCGGAAAAACAAACCCAATTCTTCCCTGTACCTAGAGAGTAGGCAAGCACACTCTAGAGTAGCTGAAAAGAGACTACATGATGGTCTAGTGACAGCACTGATTTCCTCACACTATCTCTTCATTTGTACATGTAAGAGAGCTCTATTACTGTAATGAGAGAAAAATGTCCAAAATTTGAAGACTTAATTTGGGATGAAGCTGCTCTTCATGTGCAAAACTGTAAGGAGCATGCTTTAGGGCGAGTAGCATCCATCCAGGAATCTCTCTTTATTCATCCATTCATTCATTCTAGCATCCACGCATTCAACAAACATTTATTCAGTGGCAGCTTCATTCGAAACACTGTCCTAGTGTTTGGGAATACAGTGTTAAATCAAGCACATAAGTTTCTTGTTGCTGTTGTTTTTTTGTAGCTTAAAGTCTAATGGTGGAACATAGAGAATAAAAAAATAAATATCAGATAGTGGTAAGTGCCATCAACAAAAACCAATACGCAATGTAGACTGACACAGATGCTTTTATGTTGCATTGTTTGAGAGGGGCTTATCAAGAAGATTTGCTGCAAATTTAAAAAGTAGCACACTTGTTAATCGTCAGTTATCCTCAGAACTATTATAATTTAAAAATCAATGTTTTATGGATTTTGTTGACTTTATTGAAAATATGAATTATTCTCTCAAATGATTCTGAAAAGTCTAGTTAATACGTAATGCACTAAAAATACATAGCACACTTGGGAAGAAAAACATTTGTAGTAATGACAATACTAAAATGAGTGATGATGTTTTACATTTTCATTATTGATAATATTGTAACTAAAAATAAGTTGTAAAGTGAAGGAATAAAACAATCAAATGATTAATAACACAGCATTTTGAAGGCACCCTGATGGAACTGGATGTGAGTAACTGGGTGAGGATCAGTTAACATGGGAAGGAGCTTTGGTAAGGTTCTTGAACATAAGCTTGCCTTGAATGTTAATACCCTTTACTAATAATGGATTTACTGACTCCATGTTTTGTTTTATGAGCTTCTTTTATTTCTTCAGATACTCTAACAAACCAGAAGTTCAATTCTAGTTTAACACTCACCATTTCTAAGTTTCCACAACCTATCACAGAAGGTAAAATAAACCTCCCCTAAAATAAACTTCCCTTCTGTTTCCTAAATGCCAGAAAGTTAGTCACAGCCATTTCTGCCTGGGGGTATCTGACATATGGTCCAGAACAATTATTCCATGACAAATGATGTCATCTTAAAATTTATGCTCATATGGAAAAATCCAGTTTACAGAAGTAGAATGAAGATTGGTTAAATATACATTTTAGTTCCTGGTATATTGTCTTGCAAATAGTGGTCTGTATACAAATTACTCCAAAGGAGCAAACTACAAGGACTCTTTCTAGTGTAAACAGAGACATTTGCACCAACTGTAGAAAATAAATATTAAATGCATTGACTGGCAAGTTTAATGTAGAGAGAAAAGATTAATCAGATAAACATTCAAGAGAAAGAGAGATCCACACAGAGGAAAACCACAGTTCTGGAGCTACTCCTTGCATGAGACACATTCATTTTACATATGTAGTTATTTACATAAAATTTTGTCTTATGTTCTTAGGGATATTTAGGGAGAAAATATATACACACATAACAAACATTTTTTCAAATAAACTGTGTTTTTAAATTAAAAAGTTCAGATTTGGTAACATTTCTACATATAGTATTTAGAGGATTTATTAAGACTAAGAAAGTACAGAAGACACACCTTATCCTCCAATACACTTGGAGAAATGATGGACAGATAAATGTGCTGATATTGTATTTATATGTACCTAAGAAGTGATATTCCTAGTTGGAATAATTTTCCAAATAAGCCAAACAAAATACCTGATGTTCCAGGAAAGTGTGTCTTTTAAAAAACAAACTTAATCTTGCTATCACTTATATTCATTGACAAAAATGCAGTGCCTTATTAATAGTCCTAGGGAACTGATTGGTCTTTTAAAAAAATATGCTGCAAAAATGTGTGTTTCCTAAACAGTGCCAAATCAGCATTGTTTTATTGATCTAAACGAAGTGCCGAGCAATGAAAAGAAAACTACAAAAATCAAAACACTGGACTTGGAATTTTCTTAGTAGCTATCAGTGAACAGATAGGTGATTGAATTTCTCCGGATCTCGATTTGCACCTCTTTAATGGGAACTGTAAATATCTATCCTCACCTTCCATAGTTATAAGACATATATTCACCATTTTCTTCTTTTGATTTTAAGGAAACACAGATTCAAATATTTCATCATCTGTTTTTCAATTGTTCTTGGTAAGTTTCAGCATCCACTAAATGGACCATACTATAAAATAGTCTTCCCTGGGAAATCAGTCAGAGGGTCTGGCTCTGGCTCTGCGTTTGTGAGGTAGGGCCCCTCTCTGACCTGAGCTACGCTTATCTAGAGACACAGTGATGCTTTACTTCCTTGACAGCATGACTGGCTTTGACCTATTACTCCATCTTGATGTGTAGCTTTTAGATCACTTTGACTTCAAATTGGTACTCTGTCTGAATTCAGAATTTGCTGCATTACTTCATTTTATTTCCTGCCTTTCTTTATTTCTTTATCTGTCTACATGTCATAGCATAGAGCAGAAATAAATCTATTATGTTTGGTTTGTGTAACATAGTATTAGGCTGATACGAGGCAAGAATAATAAAACTTCCCATTGACAGTCTTCTTTCACTTATCAATATAAATAAATAGATGAGATGTATATCTGGCTTAGGCTTCGGGGATATATACAGAAACATGACATTTAGAAAACAAATATTCTGCCTAATTGTTTAACTTTGTTTTTGGAAGAACAGTTCCTGGAATGACCAAATGAAGTGCTCTTTTCATTGTAGCTAGTTTGATCTCATCATCAAAGCTTTATTTTATGTTTAAACTAAAATCCTAGAGACTAAAGGTTCTCCACTAAAGTGATTTTGCAACCTAGGTGTCATTTTTGGTTGTCGTAACTGGGAGACGTTACCGGTACCTAATGGGTTGAAGCCAGGAATGCTGATAATACCCTGCAATGCAGAACATGCCTATAACACAGAGTTATCCAACCCACAATGTCAATAGTGCTGAGTTAAAGAAAATGTTGCTATACTAATTAATGATTAATGTTTTAGTTCCAAAAGTTCAGCCCCAAACAAGAAATTTCCCTCTAAATTACTTATGCTTTACACATAGAACAAAAGATCACTAACATATGTGTCCAAAATCCAGATTTAACATTGGATCCTTTCCTGCGAAGTCCCATAAGGGAAGAAAAAGAGAGTAAGAATATAAAAAGTATTAAAACGTTCACTATTCCTGTCAGGCTGGATAGGAAGCTGATGTCAGTGAAGAAGACTAGAGTTTTCTAGGCGCCTCTGTGTTTCCATGGAAACAAGGGCCTTTATTTTTCTGTCTGAAAAGAACACTATCTTATACTTGTCAACAACAAAAACAGCTACTGAAAACTGATTTATTTTTTATTGATGTAAATTCCCTTGGCAAGATAGTCATCAGACTTTTTCTATTCATGGGCCTACTATGTGCTGTTTTCCTGGGACAATATTGTCTGGTTACAAGGGTGCCCAACATTTTGGTGTCTCTGGGCCACCCTGGAAGAAGAGTTGTCTTGGACCACACATTAAACACATAAACACTAATGAAAACAAAAAAAAACTTTCATAATGTTTTAAGTAAATTGATGATTTTGAGTTGGGCCATATTCATAGCCATCCTGGGCCACACGCAGCCTGCGGGCCATGGGTTGGGCAACCCTAGCGGTCATTTTAGATTAGAGCCACTCTGTATTGAACTGCAGCTCAGTTGCTACCTAGCTACATAAAGTTATGTAAGCTCCATACTGTGCTACGTTTTCTCATGTATAAAATGAGACTAATGATATTACCTTTTTTCCAGTACAACTACAGGATTTCATTGTGTCTATGAACAAACTGACAGTAACCAGAGGGAAAGTGGGAGTGGATAATGAGGGGAAAAGAGGGATGGTTGTCAAGGAACACATAAAAAGGACACATGGACAAGGCCAAAGACTGGTAGGGTCGAGGGTAGGAGGTGGGGATGGCTGGGGTGGGGTGGGTGGATGGGGGTGGAAATGGAGACAACTGTTAAGAATCAGCTTTTCATCCATTGCTTATTTTTGTTCACCTCTAAAGGAAGTATTGTCATCTCATTTAGAGAGTCAATGAAGCTGATTGAATGTTGTGATTAACGTTCAAAACCAAACACCTAACAGTATCTGTTCTCTAGACTCCAAGTCAAGGGCTCTTCTCACCACCCAGAGGAAGCGTTTTATTGAAACTCCATTAGCAACCATAAAAAAAAATTTGGGTCACCACTGAAACTACAGACTTAAGATATGATATTTGGTGAAATGAACTTATAAATAAAATAGATCTAAGTATTTTGACGAAGAATTAACCCCAAAAGATCTCAGTTGCAATAAAAGAAGTTATTTGCATTTGTTAAAAATACAAAAACATCTGTTTATTGCAGATGTGCTGGTTGCCAGACCAATATTCATTCTTTTCATTATTCTTGATGGCAGAACCTTGTTTTTACTCATGGTGGCAAAGTATTCAAACAATTTTTTTTAAGTTTCCTAGTTTCCTTAGGTACTACTGTTAATCAATGTACTAGAAGTAGAAATTGGTAGGTTGAAGATGAGAAAATCTGTTTAAAGAGACTGACTCAATTAAGAAAACATTTTTCAGATTTGTTTTGTTTCCATCACTCTTCCCTTTCGGCCTAGAATGCAGACATGCTGGCAGTAATAAGAGCAGTCATATTAGACTATGAGGAAACCTTGAGTATCAAATTAATATGCTCAGGATTGTGATACAAAAAGATAGGAAGGACCTAAACTCATGATTAGTTTGGAGCTGCTGATCAGTTCTCAAGAAGTTGTCTCCTGCCTTCTTTTACATGAAAGGGAAATACAACTCTCATATATAGACATTCAATTTTTGTCTGAGTGTACATTGATAACCCAAGTTAAATAGGTGTTTAAATACAACTCTGCCTTTTGTTTTTGTAGCCTATTATTATATTTTTACTTGCCAAATATGTTATTTAAATGTGGTGATACAACAAAAATGACTGTTACTTACAATGTTTTTTATAAAATAATTATAGGGAAAGAAGAAGGATAATTCATTTCTCATTAGTTCTTTTATTTAATAAATATTTGAGTGCCTACTTTAATTTGATATGGTACTCTTGAAAACTACTTTTAGAATATTTAACATTTAGTGGAGGTGAAAACTTATGAAAAGGGATAAACTAAATAACAGTACAACTTTTAATAATATCATAACAATCACAAGACAGTGTATGACCATAGAATGTATCAAATTATGAGCCTACATTCAGAATTATGGGATTTAGAGACTACTGGGGACTATATTGATAGGATCAGACTGGCGTTCTCTGTAGAAATTAGTAGGGTGCTTACAACTTGCTAATGAAGTTAGAAACATATTAAGTAAGACTATAAAAAATTTGAAGATTTACATGGTTAAAACTGGAGAACTGATCTCCTCCCATCAAAACAGAAACAGAATAAAGGATTTTGTAAATTAAAAAATCATTAATACATGATATAACTAAAAATAAAGGTTCTACTTAAATAACAGAATTTTTAGGAAACCTGACCTTTATATGACCTACTTATGGTAATATTAAAAACAGAAAACTTTTTCTCTGTAATATTGAGCTCCCTAAAAATCATAACTATTTAGCAATACAAATCTTGTCCCATAGAGTGAAAAGATTTGAAAATAATAGAAATGGAAACCATTTTAACTTAAGAGAAAAAGTAGAAGTCTCTGAAATTATATATTTGGAAAGTAGGTCTATAATTTCAGGTAAAATGTAGAAAATAATATAGTCAGAGAAATCCCTCTAGTAGAACTCATTTAAAGTGCTGGAAAAATTTTATAGAGTACATTTCAATGTGTGGCTACACTAGGCAAAAAAGAAAGTAAAGACATTCTTGGAGATGAAAAACTTCAAATGAATAATGTAATCACACACACATTTTTGTGAGAGGCAAGTCCAGGATCTCTGGACGAGAGGACAGACCTTGATCTACTCACAGAGCATCTTAATAGTGATGGTGCCTCGCACCCCAGTTCCCCAGCGGATATCACAGGAAAGGCTAAGCACACCTTCATGTGTAGAAGGGTTTGCCCCACAGGAGAGGAGCTCCAAAATGGTGACACTCAGAGCTTCTATAGGATGACTTGTACATATGCCTCTCTTCCCATATGGAGAGAGAGAAAATACTATTTTCTAATGTAAACAAGTCCTCTGTGCTATTGACCAGTAACTTTTTGCATCCTTTTTTTCTCCTTTCCAAATGACAGCATCCATTGTAGGAAACAGTTCCCTTTTCATCCTCACATGTTGGACAAGTAGAGAGCAGGTAAGTTGTCTTTCACAGCATGGCTCTCTGAAACAATATGATTCTTATCTGAACCTCGTGTAAGCCATAAGACCTAAGACCAAGAGCTCACCATCATGAATAGATGAGAATTTTGGTATTCTTATTGTTATTAAGTATATTTTTCATGCATGAGAGACATGCTTATTTATGTTAAGAAGGTATATGTATAATTATATACACATATAATTACATATGTATGTATACATATATGATTTTATATATATAATTTCAGGTCACCCTTGATAACAATGGATCAACAGTTTATTTTAAAATTCTGACCTTTTGCCTAAGATATGGAGAAATCTAAATAAAAATTCCATAAGGTAACACATTTTTCCAGTAGTAGACATTTTAACTGCTCTTCCCATCGAACAATATCTTTTGGTTCCCAAAAGACCAAACTTTTTAATTATATGATTTCTAATTGAGAGATTAAATGGTCATGTACATGTTCATAATCTAAGATTGTTGGAAAAGTATAACTCTGCTTACTGTGTTCTATTTCTATTTCTTATTTATAGCATATATGTAGCTTGCTTGAGGAAGCAAACTTATTTGTAAAACATTTTTATAAAACCCAGTCACAGCAGCCTCAAAGCATGCATAGAACTTCTATGTCTACTACCCCAATATATGATAATAATTGGGTTTGACATGATTTTTATTCTTTTCTCCCTATTTTGCTCTCTTTCTGGATTCTCATTTAAAATGAAAAGCACAGAGCTCTTGGCATATTTCCTTTCATATTGATGCAGTATGAGATTCACGGAATTTTTTTGTCTTTTGTTTCTTTCCTAGTGATTTTCTCATTATTCTAGCTTCTCTTTAAAAGTGAAATTTGTGCCATGTGGCTTCTCAGTAGTTTTTTTTCCTGTGTAGAAACAGACTATGATTTTGATCTATTCAAATTGTAGTTGGCTTATACATCACGGGGACAGCTCACCATAAGGCTTTTAAAGTTGGTATTTGCATTTAAGAGTTCTATGCTTGTTATTTGTAACTTTCACTGTTGTTTGACAAAGACCACAACTATACAATACTAGGCATTGCAAGAAAATATGGATCCTAAATTTTTGTGGGTGATGTTATTTTCCCCCTTCTAGAATAATCGTAGCCAGTATCCAGACAAAAATAATAGCTTCATTCTGTGTTTTCATTCAATGGCAAGAAAATAATTTCTTTCATTCAGCTTTGACATAGATGCATACTGTCTCTCAAAACAAAATTGGTTAGATGAAAACACTGTGTTTTTGTTTTGGAGGAGGCTTCTGTATTGTTATTTCTTTTAGAAGTGCACTTGTTTGCTATTGTTTGGTCTAGCAATAAGGACAAATCGACTAGGGGAAGAGCACATTCTAGGAGTTATTCCTTTGAATGGCTCAAGAATTAGTGTTCTGGAAGTTTCAAAGGCCCTGAGAGTAATCCCCTTGGAATAGGCATGTACAGCTGGCTGTACAGGCTGTGTGCTATAGAACTGTGTGGGGCATCACACACAGACCAGAGTCAATACAATCTTCATGTAAAGGACCGGGGTGACAAACATTTTAGACTTTGTAGGCCACAGATGGTCTCTGTCACAAATTCTTTTTTGCCTAAGTCTGTACAGCCTTTAACAATGAAAACAAGGAAACACAAACTATTTTTCACTCATGGGCCATAGGCAAATAGTCCAAGGTCTAGGTTTGGCCTGTGAGCTACAACTTAGTGATCCCTAACATAGACCATACTTTGGAAAACTGCAGGGATTTCTTTGGTTTTAGGTCTGAATTGTTGCACAGTTGAAGGTAGCTAAGAGAAATTAGAATTTACAAATAAACAATTATATATTGATGTGTATGTCAATGTCCATGCTAGATACACCATTCTAGGTTCAAGCAGTTAAGAAAATGGTCATAGCTTTTCTCTTCATGGAACTTGTGGTGAAATAAAGAGTAACGCAAAGGGTGTTATTAATTTACAATATAATGCAGGGTGGTACAAAGCATTCCTCTGAGAAAATCATGTTTACATTGAAACTTAGTGAATTAGTTGGAATCTGTTGTGTGAATGGTGAATTGAAAAGGGAGGCAATCTGTGACTGATACCGAAGTCGAAATGTCCAGATGATAATCAGGTGAATATGAGTCCGGTATATTCTTGAATAGAAAGCTTATTTTGACTCGTGTCCAACATATTTTTATTTGAAGTCATGGAGTTTGGTGAGCGACCTAGTGAGAGAATATGTGTAGAAAGAGAAGGTCTAGGAAGCATCCCTGGAATTGACAGGATAGCAAGAGGCTGGGAAAGGGGAATAAAGAAACCCTGACAAGGGAATTAAACGAGGCCAGTCTGTGCAGCTTACGTCCTGCTAGAGAATCACAAGACCTTTTCCCCTCTAACGAGAGACACATGAGAGCGAATGGTTCCCATGTCTCCACTAACCGAAGAATACGTAGCTTAAGTCTCCCTGGTCTGAAAAATGGAGAACAGAGACCCAACTAACTCCATTTACACCTGCTAAACCCAAGGGCCAATGAAGTCAAAGGAGTAAATAATAAAACCCCATTAAGAGCCAGAGAGACCCAAGATAAAAGCAAAACACTATATCAGGCCAAAGAATATTCCCAACCCCCGTTGTGTGCTCATTTTGATGCATCAACATATTAAAAATGCACCTGGAAATCTGAAGAACATTCTGCTGAAACACTCCCCTAAGATTCTCACCCACAGAAATAAAAGACAAAAAGCCCTCAGGACAAAGAGGAAGGGCAGACTCACCGTGGAGCATTCCCTTCCCAGGCTTGAACATTTTATTTGCTCTTAAACGCTTATGGTCCCCAGGAGGCTTGTAGTCAGGGGAACAGGGGACCACAGCAGCTCAGTGGACCAACCAGGGCTTACCCCCTGATCCTGTATCTCAGTTCCCCCTTTTCCTTTGACTTCCCAATTAGCCATAAGCAGTCCCATTTTGGTTCACTTCTGTCTATGACCATCAGTTCCCAGTGAGCTAACAGAAGCCACGATTTGGCTCACTCCCTTCCTATAACATTTCTAGGGAGCCAAAGGAGAGCTTTTTCTAGGCTTTCTCCTGTTACTTCTGTTACCCTAGGCCTTTTCTTTATTCCACTGTTCCCAGCCTTAACAAACGTACTACCAAAATCACATGGACTCGCGTTGTGAAATCTTTCCTATATGAAGTAAAAAGCCACACACTACAGGCTGGCCTGAGGCAGACTCTCTTTAGGCTGGTTCCTGTCCTGTAACAGAATTATTTATTTAATAATTGTGGGTGATGAGCTTCCCAGGACACTCAGGAAAATGTCCATAAGGGAGGAAGCTGAATAGTTGGCTTTAGAATCACAGAAAATAAGAAAATTGATTGCTTTGCAAAGAAAAGAGTCATCAGAAGAGTTTATTGTGACAAAATTAGAAATGTAACTGTAACATTACTTTTTTAATAGATACACAGCTGCATATATGGTGTCAGGATACTATGTGGCTATATGGTCATAGCAGGGCTGAGGAGTGGGATATGTTCATGAGATAGACATGGAAAGAGAACACAGAAGCAACTCAGGTGGGGAAATATTTCCCAGGCCAGTGCTCAATGGCTGCAGTGACTTCTCTATTGAAGAGAGTAGGGGAGAAATTATCACTGTTTTACAAATAGGACCTGTGCTCAGACTTGTCATGTTTTATTTGCTTCTTTCTCCCATTAGTTATGCTTTCTTTGATATTTGTTTTTATATCATATGTAACCATAAATTATGTAAAATCATTTATGTAAGCTTTTGGACCAAACATTATTTTTTTAGCATTTTATTTCTTCTTCTTTTTTAAAATATTTTATTTATTTATCTTTAGAGGGGAAGGGAAGGAGAGAGGAAGAGAAACATCAATGTATGGTTGCTTCTTGTGCATCCCCTGCTGGGAATTGGCCCCTGCAGGGAACTGGCCTGCAACCCAGGCATGTGCCCTTACTGGGAATTGAACCAGGATCGTCTGGTTCGCAGGCCCGAGCTCAATCCACTGAGCTACACCAGCCAGGACTTTTTTTTTAGAGAGAGGGGAAAGGAAGGAGAAAGAGAGAAACATCGATGTGCAATTGCCTCTCACATGGCCCCACACTGGGGACCTGGCTCATAACCCAGGCATGTGCCCTGACTGGGAATCAAACCTCTATCCTTTGGTTCACAGCCTGCGCTCAATCCACTGAGCTACACCAGCCAAAGCCAAATATTATTTATATTCAGCTCTAAATAATGCTTCTCTTTGGTCCATAAAGTAGGCTCAGTTAGCTTTTACATTTCCTCTGAATGTGCAATTTCCATCATAATGCTGATCTCTTGTATTCTATTTAATTTGGGCTCAACATAAAAATGAATGTATTTTTAGCTCTTCAATAGTCATGCCCAACCAATGGTCCTCAGTATTTCCCATCCTTGTGTTCAAATGATTGATAGATTGTCGTTACAAAATCTCAGCGTAACTTTTCAGGTGTGATCTCTTGTTTTTCATTCTTATATTTAATCAAATGAAAATGTCATCGATGGAAAGCTACAGCAAGCATCTGATCTTCAAAATGTATGAAGAACTCACACAGCTGCACTCCAGAAGACAAATAATCCAATTAAAATGTGGGCACAGGACCTGAATAGACACTTCTCCAAGAAAGACATACAGAGAGCCCAGAGACATACAAAAGAATGCTCAGCATCACTAGACATCAGAGAAATACATTTCAAAAACAATGAGATACCACTTCATATCTGTGGTTTCTTACATTTTATTGTATGTTTATGATCTTTACACAATTTCTGTGACTTAGTTTTTTCATGCATTTTTGGTGTCTCTCTTATAGCGGAAATATGTATAATTATTTTCATATTATGTGAGAATTTCTGTTTTCTAAAGTAATTTTAATTAATTGATATTTTATAATAGATATATTTCAGCTTTCTCAATTTTCTTGTTATCTGTTTTCTGTCTTTATTGTTATTGATAGTGATGACAGTAGTGGTTATTTTTTTTAGATTTTCTTTCATCAAGAAATATAGTATTGTATAATATTTAACAAGTCAGCTTACATCAGACTGTTGACTTCATCATTTATTAAATGTATAATCCTGGCCAAGAGAATTAATCTATATCACTTTTATTTCGTACAATATAAAAAATGATTAAGACATTTTTGTTGATGCTCAGATTGGCATTAATCAAAGATTTTGAAAATATTTGTTTTCAGATAACAAAAAAGTAGCAAAAAGAGAAACTTTGTCTTTTTTAATTTCAAAGGAGAAGAGTTTGTGGTTGCCCAAAATTCTGATCATGTTTCATATAATAAGATAATGTAAATTAGAGGTTTCTGCACATAAAAAAGTGTCTCATTACATTATGCTTGTTATTTATTTACGGTCCTCTGAAGTGAATCTGATTTATTTCATCTCTAGTTTAGATGTGTTGTCTATATTGATATTTTTATTTAATGTAAAAAGGATTTAATTCATATTTATTTTCTTCTTTGACTTTTCTATTTCCAGTTTTTTTATAAATGTCTTTGAGAACAGATATATGGAAGAGAAGATAAGGAATATTTTGTCTTTTTATGCATCTTTTAAAAAAATTATTGCTTAGTTTCTACTTCTATGTAAAATGATATATATAAAATATAAAATACAATATATATGATATGTAGTATACACCATATATAGTTTGTCTATATTGACATTTTTATTCTATTGTAAAAATATTTTATTCATCTTTCTTTTCCTCTTTGAGTGTTCTATTTTTTCTAGGTCTACTCTCCCTATATAGTATTTTTTTCTGTTTCATAAATAACAAGATTATTGAATTTATTTGAGAATGCCAAATAGTTTTCTGGAAGTTTCTTCTACGTCCTGCAAATGGTTTTTGCTGATACGCTCTTTTTCTTTGCAATATGATAACCTTTTAATTTGTACTATAGAATTTTCTTTGTCATATTTTTATCTTTATTTTATTCTTAAAGTTATTGAGATTTATTTAAAATTTGGATTTTTACCACATTGACTGAATGACTAATTCTTGCTCCCTCACTTTCCACCAAGGATTGTGAGCATCGCCTTCTAGAGTTTGCATTTGTAGGGCAAATCAGTTCACATAAATTTTATCATAAACTCATTTCTACTGACATGTACTTTGGAATCTTTGTTGTCTTAAGGTGGGGAATATTTCTATTTTTAGTTCTTAATACACTTAAATGAGTGAATAGCTGAAAAATATTAATACTCAATGTGCACTGCTAACTGCTTTTTTCTCCTTTCTCCTGCAGTGATTTACAGCTCTCATATCTGTATATGGGCTGCACATTGCTCTTGTTATTTTAAATACATATTTTTGCCATAATTCTGAATTTTCACTTTTCTCAATAGGAAGGAACTTTTTCTCCTGCAAGGAACTTATTTTTTTCTCTCCATGACTGTGAAAATTCAAGCAAAAATGGAGCTTATTATTCTGTGTGATATATGAATTGCTCGAAATAACAAGCAAAGTGCAAGGTCAGATATACAAAAACCAACTGTTATTCTATGTACCAATAATAAATAATTGGGATTTCAAGGAAATGTGATACCATTTAAATACCTCCAAAATAAAAAAAGTCTTAATTAAAAACCCAACAAAGTAGGTACAGATATTTGTAGAAAGAGAACTATGAAACACTGATGAGAGAAATAAAAGGAAATTTAGATTAATGGAGATATATTCCTTGTTCATGATTAAAAAACACAATGTTACTAAGATGCCATTTTTTGTATTCATCTATAGATTCAGCTCAATCCCAATATCTCAGAAAACTATTTTGTAAATAACAACTTTTGTTGTTGCTCAGAAATGTAACATATATTTTTTTCTTTTCAACTTTTGACCCCTCTCAACTACTTCTCCTACTTCCGACTTCCCCTGCCCTCCCCAAGCTCTGGAATCAGCAATCCATTCTCTGATTTATAAACTTATTTTTGTTATTGTTTTTACTTTTAGTCATCACATATAAAATCATACAGTATGTGTCTTTCTCTGTCTGACTTATTTCACTTTAGCACAGTGCCCTTGATATATACTTTTAATGTTGTATAAAATTAAAATTAAAATGTTTGAGCTTTCATGTTCAATAGACACAGCTCATCAAGGAACATATATGACCAAGACTAGATTTCTCTATTATGGTATACTGAAAAGTTCCTCTTACTTTCATTCTTCCACTCTATTAACTCTATAAGATCTATTCTTTCATTTGTATAAGCACATTTGGATTGAAAACAAGTTTTATGACAAAGTAACGGCAAATGCAATGAAATGTTAAAATATATCTTCACAAAAGTAAACTTGAAAGATATTCACCGGACTTGAATTTAGATATCCCTTTGCTAGCTGACACAGGAAATCTAGATTAAAATACTAAAGGTTTCTTGGAGTTGTCAATGAATACCGAACTGATGTGAAGTGTGTATGATTTTTTTATTGTTGTTCAGTGGTGGATGTCCCACCTTTTTCCCCATTGCTCTCCCCTGACCTGCTCTCCGAACTCCCACAGTCAATCAATGCCCCCCATTGTTTGTGCCCATGAGTCTTCTATTTATATTCTTTGGTTTGCCCCTTTCCCTTCCTTCCCCTATTATCCCACTCCCCATTCCCCTTTGATCACTGTCAGTTTGTTCTTTATTTCCAAGTTTCTGATACTATTTTCTCATTTGTTTGTTTTGTTGATTATAAATTCTACTTGTAGGTGAGATCATTTGGTATTTTTCTTTCACCATCTGTCTTATTTCACTTAGCATAATACTCTCCAGTTTTCATGTATGTTCTTGCAAAGGGTGGGAGTTCCTTCTTTCTTTCTGCTGGGTAGTATTCCATTGTGTAAATGTACCATGGTTTTTTTATTTACTCGTTTACTGATGGGCACTTAGGCTATTTCCAGCACTTGACTATTGTAAATTGTGCTGCTATGAACATTGTAGTGCATAGGTGTTTTTGGATTGTTGATTCAGGATTCTTAGGGTACAGTCCCAGCAGTGGCATCACTGTATTGAAAGGAAGTTCCGTCTTTAGTTCTTTGAGGAAATTTCATACCGTTTCCACAGTGGCTGCTCCAGTCTGCATTCCCACCAATAACGTACTAGGGTTCCACTTTCTCTACAACTTCTTCAGCACTTGTTGTTTGTTGATTTGTTAATGATGGCCATTTTGACCCACTTGAAGTGGCATCTCATTGTGATTTTAATTTGCTTCTCAGATGGCTAGTGATTTTGAGCATTTCCTCATGTAGCTATGGACCCTCTGTATGTCCTCCTTGGAGAAGTGTCTGTTCAGGTCATTCGCCCATTTTTTAATTCAATTGTTTGTCTTCCTGGTGTGAAGTCATGTGAGCTATTTATATATTTTTGAAATCAAACCCTTGTTTGGAGTATCATTGACAAATATGTTGATCCCATACAGTTGATTCCCTGTCCATTTTGTTGATGTTTTCTTTAGCCATGCAGTAACTTTTTAGTTTGATGTAGTCACATTTGTTTATTTTTCCCTTTATATCTCTTACCCTAGAGGATGTATCAGTAAAAATATTGCTGTGTGGGATATCTGAAATTCTCCTGCCTATGTTCTCCTCTAGGACTTTTATAGTGTCAGGGCTCATATTTACATCTTCTATGCATCTTGAGTTTATTTTAGTGTGTGGTGTAAGTTGGTGGTCTATTTTCTTTTTCTTTTTTTGCATGTACTTGTCCAGATCTCCCAACACCATTTATTGAATAAACTATTTTTACTACATTTTATATTCTTGCTCCCTTGTCAAATATTAATTGACCATATTGACATGGTTTATTTCTGGGCTCTCTATTCTGTTCCACTGATCTGTGTGTCTGTTCTTATGCCAGTACCAGACTCTTTTGATTACAGTGGCCTTGTAAAATAGTGCATGTGTTTTTTAAGAAATTTTTGAACTGCCAGCCATTAAAAATTGTGAAATTAAATTTGGGTATGAATTTAAATTAGGCATTTCAAGGACAATTAAATAACAATTTATACCATGTTGTTTTAAGTCAGCTGAAAAATTTGTTGGTTTGATTTTTGAGATGGTAAATTCAGTCTCCCACAGCTTTTTGGCAAGTGTTCGATCATTAGAGTTAGCTAAATTTCTGTCTCATTTTCACTCTGTTTATTATTCTTTTCCAATGTTTTCTAGCTTGATCCCCTTTGCTAAACTGGTGGATCTTTTACTTGTTTGTTTTTTAATTATTTATTATTTATAAAATTTGCTTTGGAATGGCCTATTCACTTTGCAAATGTTGTAGTGTCAAATTGTTAGTATCAGGATTTGGTTGGCTTTAGGTCTTTTTCTTTATCATGTGCTAACAGTGATAATTTTTTCTACACCATTCTCTCTGTCTCTGTCTGTCTCTCTCTCTCTCTTAAAAAAAGCTCTACAAGCTTTTTAAAGCTTGTATCCTTTCTGAATTGAAGCTTTTCTCCCTATTTCTTTAATATTTCTATCTTCTCTTTCTTTTTCTTCTTTTTTGATGTTTTAAAAATATATATTTTTTTACTTTTTACTACTCTAAGTTATCATTTTCCCTGGGTCCTTGCCATAGTCATTTTGCGAAAATACATTTCTGTATCACGAAGTAGTCTCATCACTTAATGAGACATGGCCATGTTTTTTATAAGATCATTGGAAAAGTATAACCCTCAGGAAATGAATCTACATCTCTAGTACTCCAACAAATGTTATGACTTAGTAAAAAGGAAGCAGCTATCAAAGAATATTTTTATTTTTAAATAACAAATGATTAGTAATAGCTTAAAGAAAAACACATATGCCTTTAAATGATTTTCAATCTGTTGTTCTTCACCATACGTATGTTATACTAAGAGCTACAATAATTTTACAGAGGCATCTAAGTGGAAATATTTCAATATTGATTTTATATTGACATTTGAATCTTGTATTTTATCAGAAATATGTATCTATGCCTAACTCAATGTTTTTCTCATTATGACATTACATCAAAAATTATAGTATAATAATAGTAGTAGCTGTTGCTCAACTTTATTTGCTAAGCTAAATTATTTTATTTTGTCTCCCTGTTTAAAATGAGTTCGTATAATTAAGTTTGACTAAGAAATTAACATCCAATATTTTTCTATTAATAAATATTTTTCCTGTTCTTCCAACCACCACTAAAAAGAGCTGAGATATCTGTCATTTTTTTCTCATCAAGCGAACATTGCCAACCACTCACTCCTCCAACCTTTGTTCTCATAGGAGCAATGCATCTCTGCTGTGGAAACTATGTGTTCACAATTGCTTGAAAATGCATTCCTCAAAGTGCCCTGCTCTCCACCGGCCATGTATCAATACTTAATCTAAGCTGAGAAACCTGCATTATCTCTGGAAGAAATGAAATCTTGTAAGAAGTAAAACAAAAATAAAAGTAATTTGCTTTGTGATGAATCTGTTCATTAGTGTCTTCTACCTAGATTTCTGTAGCTACACTAGGCCCTGTTCTTCAGGTGTTCCAATGAGTCTATGAATTATCTTGTATCTTTACAGCATTTAGGTAGAGAGGGTGATAATTTAGCCAGAGCTTGAATCTGTTGTTTGCAGGCAAAAACCCAAAATAATAAAAGGAATCAGTATAATATTGATTGAAATATATATTACTTGAACAAATTATTAGTGGAAGAAAAAAGTTGTTATGAGTTGTATGATTTCTATGAAACATTCATCCCCTTTGGTTTGACTCTGAGTGACTTTATTATTAGTATTTTTTCACTCAGGCTCTATTTCTACAATCTAATACAATAAGATATGTTTAGAAATTTTTACCACACTGGAAGGTTAGTATCTGTTCCCTGATTATCCCTTCTAAACTAAAAGGGAGTATCTTATAGGCTTAAAAGCCAATCCATTATAGGCTTTTAAACTAAATACAATCTGTGTGTTTTTTAGTTTTAATTGTTGTTCAAGTAGAGATTTCTGTCTTTTACTCTCATCCCAGCACAGCCCCCAGCCCTTTCCATCTCCCTCCCATTACCATGCCCCCTCAGGCCTAGTTTTTGCCCATGTGTCCTTTATATTTGTTCCTGTAAACCCTTCCCCTTTTCCCCTGAAATTCCTTCTCCTCTCCCCTCCGGTCACTGTCAGCCTGTTCTTTATTTCAGTGTCTTTGGTTATATTTTGCTTCCTTGTTTCTTTTATTGTTTAGGTTCCTGTTAAAGGTGAGATCATATGGTATTTGTCTTTCATCACCTGGCTTATTTAGAACAATAGTGCACTGTTGGTGGGACTGCAGACTGGTACAACTACTATGGAAAACAGTATGGAATTTTCTCAGAAAAGTAAAAATGGATCTGCCTTTTGACCCAGCAATCCCACTGCTAGGATTATATCCTAAGAACCCCAAAACACCAATCCAAAAGGACCTATGCACCCCAATGTTCATAGCAGCATAATTTACAATAGCCAAGTGTAGGAAACAACCTAGGTGCCCGCCAGTAAATGAGTGGTTAAAAAAACTATGGTGCATTTACACAGTGGAATTCTATGCAGTAGAAAGAAAGAAGGAGCTCCTACCCTTTGCAACAGAAACTGGGTTTTAAACAAAAACAGGCTTTAGTAAAGCAGGCTTCACAGGATTTTACATATCCTTTCTCAGGCCTGATCACCTGGGGAATCTGCCCTTTCCAACACAGGGCTGCACCGCCCTCTGTCAGTGTTTCAGGCTTAAGTCAGGCAGAGGAGGCAAGATAGCCAAGGAATTCTTGGAGACTTCTCTCAGACAGACTGAGGACTCAGGCTTTGTCAAAGCCAAGGGGTGAGGAGGGTCCATCACCTCCTTTCTTCATGGCCCCCCCAAGTCCTTCCCTGGGGCCTCCATGTAATCATGCCTGTCTTAGGTCATTCCCCCCTTGGAGAATCTTACCTGTCATTGACTAACTGATCAAGCATTGGGGGCCAGTTATGAAAAAAGGAGCAGAAGCAATGCTCCTGCTAGGGAAATAAGCTTTGTCTCCTTAGTGGCTTATGGTCCGAAGGTTGCTCACTCAGCCTTAGCTGTGGCGGGTTTATAGCTCCTAAAGCCAGGCAGGGTGGTTCCCAACATGTGTGTGTGTCTGTATTTTATTTTTATTTTAACGTTTATATATAAACATATATATCTTTACAATCGGTAGATTATCTGATATATATGTAGACAAATGAATTGAATAGGCTCTTTACAAAAGAGAATATTCAAAGAGCTCTAAATACATAAAAAGATTATTTTACTGGCCATCAAGTAAATAAAAATTAAAACTACAATGTCCTACTACTATGCACCCATCAGAATTGCAAAAATAAAAATAAGGAACATACCAAGTACTGTCAAGGATATGGAACAACTTAAACTCTGATATGCAGCTGACATGAATGTAAAACTGAGAGACAGAATCTGATAAAATCACTCTATAAATATACCTCAGTTTCACTTTCAGGTATACTTCTAAGTTAATATGTACATATGTTCCCAAAGTGATAGGTACAGGGATGTTCACAGTGGTGTTGATTATACTTTCCCAGAGGAAAACTAATATAAATATCATCAAAAGTAGAACTAATAAGGTACATTATATTTGTATAACTAAGTATGTATGGCAGTGGGAATAAATGAACCATAATCACATACAACCATATGAATAAATTTTATTACATAATATTGAATGAAAGAAGTTTGTCCAACAACACATGTTGCACAATATCATTTAACTAACATTCAAAAACAAACATGAAACATTATGATGCTACAAATCAAGATAGTAGTCATGCGTGGGGGAGAGAAGTGTCTTTAAGGGGCAGAGGGGCTCCTGAGCTTCAGGTGAAGTTCTGTTTCTTGAGTCAGATGTCAGATGTGGCAGTTAATTCATTTTGTGAAAAGTTTGTCATGCTGTATACTTTTGATTCATGAACTTTTCAGAATATATGGTATATATATAAAATATTTACAGTACAAAATATGTAGCCAAAATAAGAATTGGTGTTACAGGGTTTGAATATCTCCTTCCAGGAGACAGGGCTTCCATGACACTAAAGAGCAAAATGTGTTTATTTTTAAATATTTCACCAATCATTAAGCATCGTCTAAGTATCTCATCTAAGTATCTAAGTACCTAAGAATCTAATCATCTAAGTATCTCATCTACTGCTTTTATATCTTATTTTATCCTCATTACTGAGATGAACTAAATTACTAGTAATGACAGATATACTTGTTTACCAATGCAAAAAGGGCAGAATTAGTTCTATAGAGGGTAATGGAGTATACTAGCCTATATGAAAGGTACAGAACATTAGGTACTACTACTAAGTATTACTACTGTGAGCAATTGGTAGAATATTTTTTGCTGTAAAATTGCTCAAAATGTCTATGAGATCATACATTTAAATATATTCATTAAAATGCGGTCTGAGACATTTGTGTTCAGGGGAAACCTCTCCCCCTACAATGTGGCTGACTTGTACAGCTTTGCAGAAGCTGTACTGACTATAGGTTTTAAATCACTTTCATAGGTTATTTTGGATGTTTACTTTTCAAGAGAAGGGAAATAAATATAGCACAATATCAGCTTAAAGCAGTGATTGTCAACTGGTGTGCCACGAGAATTTTTAAAACATACAATACATATTTATTCATGCACACTGGCCTCTTTTCTCTCACTGTGTCAAATAAAAAATGACAACAGCCAACATGACAATAGCCAGTCAATGTGAGTGAATCAAAATTATACCTATTTTTGTCAGATCAGCAAGAAGTATATTTTTGGTGTGTCACAGAATTTTAGTAATTAGTTTATGTGTGCCATGAGATGAAAAATGTTGAAAATCTCTGGCTTAAAGGACCATGGAGGTACAAGAATTAAAACCAACTATACAGCATATTTGAAGGAATTTAAATACGACAGAAGCACCTAGATACATAATGTGGACACAAAAATCAACCTCTTGCCTCTATTTTCTTTAAAAGCATCATTATATTTTTTTCACTTGAACACTTAGTAACACTCAGCTCCTCTTTCCCCCTTGTCTAGTCTTTCCAATCCATCGTTAACACTTCTCCCACCTTGTTAACCCTCACATGTATGTCTCATCTTTCTCATGCCCAATGTCACATCTATCGCAGACCCTTACCCCTGTGATGAGAAAATGATTCGATTGTTTCCTAGTAGAGGTTCTTTCTTATATTTGGTGTTCAGTCTGTTCCACTAGTCAGAGCACTTGCCAGATTCGAACATCTGCTCCTGAAGGAAGGTTGTTTATTGTTCTAACTCTGTAACTCCATGTTTGGTGACATGACTTCTTGTAGCTTGGTATTACCCACAGCTGTAGAATTTGTCTAAGAAATTTGGAAAATGCTACAAAGAAGGCAATAGGAGAAACTGTACACTCCATAGTCTAAATTCCACATTCTCCTGAATTCAACTATTACTTGGTTCTATTTCTTTCTCTAATACCTACTCAAATAAACCTTTCTACATGATTTGATTGCTGTGTGGTTTCTTTAATTTCCATAGGCCATGTACATATACTCTTATGCTTGACACACATTGTTTTATAATTTTTTCTATGCCTAATAAATTATTTTTTATGTTTTTGTTGTCAATCTTCACATAAAAGTTTCCTTTCTTGACCATGCATAGAAATATCACTTTTTGGAATAATTATTCTTCCATATTATATTTCACATGCCAATTATAACTTTACAGTACTATCATTTTTCTAAATGCATGTTAGTTTTCTAGTTCATTCAATCATTTAGCTAATCATTATATATACCCATATAATCACGAATGTATTCTCTTTGATGTAAGCATCTTGAGATTAAGGATGAGAGCTTTCAATTTGTGTAACCAGACAGAAAGATGACTGTTTATTTCATTAATTTATCAAACACATATGGAATGTCTGTAAGTTTCAAGAGATAAAGTATTCTATCCTATAATTTGTATAAACTACTAAAAAGTGAATTAAAAAATTAGGGTTTTTTTTAGGTTGCAAGAATTTATCTTACATAATGTTATGGAAAATTTACAGGATAGCTACTGATTTAGAACCTCACATCAGATTTTTCTTCAATCATGTAAGGTAGTGTGTGCACATGTATGTATTAATGTGATGATTCAGACTCTTCACTCAGTGAAATAGACTTCTTTGCTTCGTTTGCGTAGATTTGGCCTTGAGAGAAACACGAGAACCATTATTAAAGAACCTTTACACATAAGAAGTCATGAGGTTTGTTACATGTATTTTCTTTTTTTATGGTTCTTTCTACAAGTCTTGTTTAATTTACGTATTCTTTTCCAGATAAGGACACTGTATATTTGAACATTTCTTTCATCTATTACAGATGATATACTTCACTATCTTTATATTAATCACAGTGCACACAGTTTATAAGTAAATTATCTACAGTAAATCACTCACATTTGCAAGGAATATCAATATCAAGTTGCACAAAAAGTTGAATAGGCAGTGGAACAATTGAAAATTTTAAGTAGCAAATAATTATTTGGATAGTAATGATATATATTTTTTAATTTTCCTTCTAGAAATTAGCAATGTTAATAAACCATCTGGTTAATTGTAAATGAATATGACATTGGCACGCCTATAGGCAGAGGAGTATATTGGAATAAAATATTGTTTTCTTTAAAAGTGAGAAACCCAATTCCATGTAACCAGAGAATGTACCTGCAGTTCAGAAACAGGAGTGAAGTGGAGTTGCTTTAGGCATAAATTTTTATCTTTGTATTAAATTGCAATGCTACAACACTGAGCATATTATGACTTTGTTCATTCTTCCCTGGCTTTATTCTCTACTAGTTTTTATGCACCTGGAAAACTCTTTTCTCTGCCAATATCCATATGTAAACCTCAAGGAAATAGTTCTTGCACTACCTGAGTTGCATATTCACCTTTGATTAAGTCATGTACATGTTATGTAGGGATGAATGAGGTGCAGGGCAATATGATAAGCAGCTTCCATTCAAAGTGAGAGGGAGTTTCCAGAGTCTTGTCAAGAAATTACAAGAGCTCCGAGGATGCGTTCCACTGAGAACAATTGTACCCTACCACACAATGATTTAAAAGTGGTGATAAGTGACCAAAAATAGTTACAAAACAATATTTACTTAAAGTTCTGAAAACTTACCACTGTGAAAATAACAATAACTTTTAGAACATTTTCACATCAGTTTTGCCATCAGTAAAAGTGACAACTACACAAAGGTGCTTGAATTTTATGCATAAGAAAAATTATAACTATGATTATATCTGGATCTACTTAGTATAGCCTGAGATACAATATCCTCTGTCTATTATGCACGTATTATCAAAATATTCAGAGTGAAAAATATTATTAATTCATTATAAATGAGAACAGTTCACTTTTAAAAAGTCTCTCTCTTTGTAAAATTGGGGTCTTGTATAAAATCATTAAGGATAAAAATTCTAATTAAGTAATCCAGCCCTATGTTCATCTGACTATTAAACGAATTTTAAAATGCACATATTATATATTTATTGTGCTAACTCAGTTTTCCATGAAAATAGAAAATGATACAAAACTTCTGTGATACAATTTTGCTGAGAAATACAACCTAAAGCTGCAAGAATGAGAAATAAAATGGTCTCTCATCAATTGGAGCTTAGGGTTATAGACAAAAACAGCACACATTTCACAACCTTATTAATGGCATGATAATGAGAGAAATCAGTTCTAATTTTACCCTTTGGCTCCAAGGCCCATGATTTCTAGCTTCAGGGGAGAAACTCAGAGTGGAGATTTGTCCAGGGCACATGTTATATGGTATGGTTCAGATATCTGTACCACACAGATATTGTACAGATATCTGCCATACAGATAATTGTTCTTCAATTCTGCAAAGTTGTCTGTAAGCCTGTTCCTCAGCCAAGTCTTCAGAAGATGCAGTCCACTATTCTTTCTTACTGAATACTTCTGAATGATGGAGAGGTATATGGTGAAATCATTGAAACCTGGGATCAGGAGCTCATTTTCACCCCTCCCTTATAAAAGGGACTCCCCTCATCCAAGACAAAGCTGTGTATAGTCAGGCAATCTGTAAGGCTTCTTATGAATG
Source organism: Sturnira hondurensis (assembly GCF_014824575.4). Lineage (NCBI taxonomy): Eukaryota > Metazoa > Chordata > Mammalia > Chiroptera > Phyllostomidae > Sturnira > Sturnira hondurensis. Next base: position 11,127,138 of record NW_028093985.1, on the reverse strand, counting down.
TACTAGCAGAGGTAAAATGAGTGATGCAGTTTGTATCATACCACTTCTAAGGTGCCAGTTACCTGGTATAACTGATCAAATGGCCAATGTGTCTCCCAAATATGGAGCCTTATCGAAGGCACAGACTCTTTCTGCTGTTAGAAGGAGGATTATTTTCTTCATCGGGACTTTGGATAACCGCATCCTCTAGCACACTTAAATTTGATTAAGTTTTTACTTCATATATTAGAATATTGCTTACATTTACACATTAAGTGAATTATTAAGTATTTTAATTAGTTTAAGGTACTATCTACATAGGCATCTTGAAATTATAGATAGCGGGGTCAATGAACAAGGCCTTCCCCCTCCAATGACTGAGGGCTGGTCAGAGGCTCACTGGGCAGAAGCACCGTGTATTGTTTTGGGAATGGATTGTAACTTNTCAAATGGCCAATGTGTCTCCCAAATATGGAGCCTTATCGAAGGCACAGACTCTTTCTGCTGTTAGAAGGAGGATTATTTTCTTCATCGGGATTTTGGATAACCGCATCCTCTAGCACACTTAAATTTGATTAAGTTTTTACTTCATATATTAGAATATTGCTTACATTTACACATTAAGTGAATTATTAAGTATTTTAATTAGTTTAAGGTACTATCTACATAGGCATCTTGAAATTATAGATAGCGGGGTCAATGAACAAGGCCCTTCCCCCTCCCATGACTGAGGGCTGGTCAGAGGCTCACTGGGCAGAAGCACCGTGTATTGTTTTGGGAAAAGCACCCTGTCCTTTTCCCCCTTTTTCTCCTTTTGTGAGTGACTTCTTGTTCTGTCACTGTTTCTTGACCTTTCTTTCTGCACATACGCACTGAGGTAATATAGTTTAGGGTCAAGCATAGGACAGGTGCTTCATTTGTCTGGGACTCCTTATAAGGAGCTTCAAACTGGAGGAGGCGCAATTTCTCTCCCACCAACCTCCTGCAGTTGGTGCGTTTCCTTCTAATGTGAGCCATAAATGTCATGTCCTCGTCTGCTAGTCCTCTGGGTTTTGTGTGTGTGTGTGTTTGGAGTATCACAAACACTTAAGCAGCTCCTCAGTTTGGAGCTCCTGTATTATATACATTAATTATAATTTATTCTCTTAATATTTTCTTTATGTTTACAATGCTTTGTCAGCTTAAACAGTGTGTACACAAAGTATACAGGCAGATATCATTTTGCTAAAATTAAAATTCATAATTTATGTGTAATTTTCTAGTTATCTTAATTTTTAAAAACTTGAATAATTACATCAGGCTAGTGAATAATAAACATAACTGTAATTTAGTAGATTAATAAAATTAGCTTTATATAAGGAAGTTGAAATGATATAAAACAAATATGAATCTACGTCTAATGAGTCAAGACAAAAATGTAGCAAGATCTAGGTTTATTGTGTTCCCTTTCAAGTGACTATTTTACATAGCTCCACAAAAACTAGTAGAGAAAATTCCTTTGAAGAAAAACCCTGGCATGAGATAAAAAATATACTATGTGTTAATTAAGAGTTGAATGAAGACAATAACAGCATAGCTAAAATCTGTATTTGTGAATGCAGCAATTCTGTATATATTACCTGGATTAAAATAGGAAACATGCTAAAAAATCTTATCTGGAGTAAGTGAAAATGTATCAGTAAATAGTTGACAGTTGATTAATGTAAACACATTAATCAATGTTGCAATGTTGATCCTCACGTTTAAAATGGAAATTGTTAAACTTTGAATTAAATTAAAATTAAGATTAACTTAGAAAATAGCTATAATGCAGTGCAAATTCTAATAAGGTTATTATTTTTAATGAATAAAATTAGCTGGAAGTATAAGTTGCTACAACTACTTTGTAAATAGCTTGGCATTAAATAAGACATAGGTCTACCCTATGATTTTCTAACTGTATTCTTAAATGTGCACCCTTGAGAAACATTGTATGTGTTCCAGGATATATATGTTAAAATATTCAGTCTCAATTAAATTGTAAGAAACTGAAAATAACCTACAAATCCACTAGCAGAAATATTTATAAATAAGTCATGGCATCGAATCACAGAGTGGAATACTTAAAGCAAGGACAATGAATTAATTGTAGCTATATGCATCATTATGGATACATTTTATAAATACAAGTTTCTATAAAAGAAGCAATTACAAAATAATATGCTATTATTCTACTTACAAGTTCAAAATCTAATGAACAAACCTTATATTTTTGAATACACATTTGCGTATAATTCTCACAAATAATATATTTATTATCACACATGTCAGGACTCAGACGGAGGACTACAATAGAGAGTACTTTGTTTTGAAGTTTCTAATAGAGAGCTGCTGGATTCTGGGAAGTTTAATTTTCTCACACTTAAATAAACACTTGCTCTTAAGAATCCTTCAAATTGTACCTCTATTTTGTGCAATCTACTCTTCTCAAAATTCATAGTATAGTGAAGGATAGAGTCAGCAAGATGATAACAACATAGACCAATCAGTAGCTAGATGAATAGATGAACAAGAGAGATTACAACTCCTAGATAAGAATGGCTGCAAACAGTCCCCCCCTCTGTAACTTAATAACTATTTATTAAATTACAATCACTCTCATCTTTTTTGTTGGTATTTCTCTTAAAAACATCATTGGTTTGCCTCTAATATTTCAGGCATGTTCTTAATAAAATAAAGTCTTGCAAGCCTAGGTATTTTTTATTTGTTTTTAATACAAAGTCATTAAAAACAATGACTTTGTATTTTAAAACAGGGAAAAAATGGAAAGAAGAAATTGGTAGCACCTGTGCCTTCCTAAATCTCACTTTAATAATAGAATCATTTAACATGCCTTTCTAGAAATGTGACACTTATTTTTAGGAGAACCTACTTTTTGTCTGAAGATGTGAGTGGGGTTATATATTTGTTAAAATCTGCATAGCAGTATATGACTAAATAGTTAGTTTCTCTGGGCAGGAGTTTATAAATCTATAAAATAGGGAAAATAGTAATACTCACAAAATACAGAGAAAATAGTAATATCCACCTTATAGAGTTACTATGAGGATTATAGATGTAAATGTAGGAAAAGCACTGGGAACTAGACCTGTCCCATAACACTTTCTGTGTACTCATGACCTAGTGCAATAACTACCAAACGCTGGCCATCTTGTGTTAACTCTATAACCACACAACCTAATTCCTTCACTAGAGCATTCCAAACCAAAACCCAAATGTCAGAGATTTTTATTCATCATTGATTCAGTAATAAGTATTTACCTGTAATGAATTAAATCTCTCTCTTTCTTCTACAGTAGTGGCATTAAAATTAACATCAATAATAAAATCTGAATAACATTTTAATAACATTATCAAGTAATCATTCTATCTGCAAGTTTTCAAAACCTCCTTATTTAAGCCCAAAGCAAAATCTAATCGTGTTCTACACATTTGATTGACATGACTCTCAAGTCTTCTTTGGCATCTTGGTATTAACACTGTAGTAAAGTGTTCAATATTTAAAATAAATGCTTCAAAGATCAACAAAATGTTTTTCAGAATTATTTTGTGCCTCTGTAGTTTTTTTAGTGCCAATGTTAAAATTGCAGAATGCCATACTAATGCAAAGCAGTACTCATATTGAACTATTCCATACTTGGTTGTTGTTAGGCAAGTTTATACTCAGTGGTATGCTACAGTGCTGGTAACTAACAACTTATTTTTAAAACTTGCCATGGAGTATTTTATTAAACTCATGAAAAAATAGTTAAAACATGAATATAGAGCCATATTTAATGCATTTATTACCTGTTTGAATCCTATTTTAATGTGTTTTGTTTATATTGAACATAATGAACTGTGTAGATTTTCAATGTATTACACCAGTTTCTTGAACTGAGTTATTCATGTTAATGCAGACTAGATGTTTCTAGAGAGTTCTGCCACTGGTTTTCAAATTGAATATCAAGTTTGATAGTTATATTATATCCAAAAGGAAAGTACAAAACAAAGTTCCAGGTTCTTTATGATTTTTAATTTTGTGAAATAAAATAATTTCTAAATATTCAGACTAAATAAAACACCTAGAAATTTTACAAATTCATAAACATAATTTTAAAACTGAAATGTAAAAACTTATAAAACAGTCTTCAAAATACATATTTAATATGAACATATAAATGCCAATTTCTGCTCCCTACTATTATTTTTCTTAATGAACAAGCAATATAGCAAAACTCAAATGGAAAATTGGTCCTGCTAACTAGATATCCATTCAATTTAAGCAAAAATTTTGGGTAGAATGAATTATCACATAATTGCTTAAATTCTTCATTTCATTTTTTGTTGTGTAAGCCAAATCAAAGATGAATTGTATCAACAAAGATGATATAACCCTATTTTTATGACATTGAATTCTTTCCAGATGGAGGAATGTTTAAATAGAGTCCATAAAATTCTCATTTTTATTCTTTCATTTACTGAATCTGAAGCATAAGTTGATCTAAGTGCAGATGTTCTGATTGCTAGATCCATCTGTGCCAATAAAGTAAAAGGCGTACATACATACATATATATATATTTTAAAATTTATTTACCCTCTTTAGTAGTACCATCCACGTTATCAACAATTTACTTTACATTGGTAATTAAAACACCCAATATTTGTGTATTCAAATGTGTTAACTTAATTATCTACTTTTAACTAAGTAATATCCATGGAAACAATATGATATGATGTCATATTTTTATGAAACTTGGAAAATCTTATCACTGCACTATTTTAAACAATATAACTTTAAAAGAGGAATGAGAACATCCTTTTTGCTTTTGTTCATACGATCCACTTACTGTTGCCCTTTACATTGCCGTAACTTTGAACAATAAGAATAGATATGGTGAACAGTAAGAACAGGTATGGCTCCCCTTGATCTCTGCAGCCAGACCAGTGCCACCCACTTTTTCTCCCTGCTGAACCCCTGACAGAATTCTGTTCTTTTTTCCTTAATGAGAATGTCTTTTTTTCTTTTTTGCTCTAAGCCTCATCTTGAGCATACCTCTAAGATCCCATTGATCAAATACATTTCATGGTGTCCTGCAAGACCCTGCTCCCTATCTTGTCAATGACTAGACAGCACTTCACAATATTCAGCTGATTCAGTTGCTATTTACACGTACAGGATGTGGTGGGCTCAGTCATTATGTTACTAGATATTTTAATAAAAATAATTTATTCCATTGCATTTAATTATTTAATACGGTAAGTCATTTGTCTAAAACAAATTATTTGGCAAAATAACTACTTGATATTATTAATGTGATAGCAACATAAATTATTTTATGCCTTACTTGGCTTTATTTTATAAACAAGTCATATGTGTACCTAAATTATTTTCAAACACCTATAATTTTAAAGTCTTCCATAAAATAACTTGAGTGGTAATTCTAGTGCTTTATGAAAATAAAATTTGTATAAAGCAGATTAATCCTAGAAACCTCTCACTAATACCCTCCTCAAGAGGAAAGATTGCTTCCCCATGCACTGTGCAAGTTATACAAGATTTACAGTGAGCTTAGTTTGCTAGAACATCATCTATACAATGTTAAAATCATCTAAAAATGCTCAGCAGCTACAGGGTTAAAGAAGATAAGACTAAAGAACATGATTTTTATGAAGATCACAGTGATTCAGAAAATTTTTAAAGAATTTTATACTTGCTTTACAAATGATTGTCTTCATTTTTGATAGAACAAATTCTTACATTTAAAAAAAGAGGAAGTTCTGCCCTGGCTGGTGTAGCTCAGTGGATTGAGCACGGGCCTGTGAAGCAAAGGGTCGCTGGTTCGATTCCCATTCAGGGCACATACCTAGGTTGCAGGCCAAGTCCCCAGTAGGGGACACATGAGAGGCAACCACACATTGATGTTTCTCTGCCACTCTTTCTCCTTCCCTTCCCCTCTCTCTAAAAATTAAATAAATGAAATATTTTAAAAAATAAAAATAAAAAGAGGAAGTTCTAATTTATCACAGTGCATAGAGTAAGATGGAAAATTTTCCAGACGAGAGCTCTAAATATCATTCTTTAAAAAGCATATTCACTATATAAAGTAAATGTTCATGTACCAAGCTCCATAAATTAAAAACCATAAGGATTAATACACAATTAAAGCTGTTTTCATTTTTAACTCAAGGCAAGTTGAAGTCTTCAGTTTCCTTTCTTTTTTGCCTCAAGGCAACTACCCTCATGAAGTTGATGTCCTTACTTGTACATCTTAATAATAACTTATGGCCATAATATTGCTGCCTTGGTCCTCCATTGTTTGGGGTCCAAGCAACCTGCAGAAGCCTTGAACTGTCCTTAGCACCTCCTGCCAGCACATGTCCTTGATAGCAATAGCCTGAAGAGTCACAAGTAAGGTAAGTTCCTGATATGATGCCCCAATGTCGTGTACAGCTTCAATAAAACCCCTACAAACCCTACCAAAATCCCATCGGATAGTTTGAATTAACTAAGTCCACTTTAACTTAAGAACCTCAGAGTATTCCAGCCATGGACTCAAATAACCAGCATGGGCCCCGAGTCCTACCTGCCTTGCTCTCTATGCCTGCACCCATCCTTAGTCCTTAACTTCCCTGTAAACTTCCTCCAGCCCTTGTGAGTAATAAACTTTACTTCACTTTCATTTGCAGTGTACAGTTGAAGAGTAGCCAACCAGCATACACCCCACGACTCTATTTAAGAAATTTAATTTAAAGTTATAACAGATATGTATACAAACAATATTTTTGACATTAAATTTTGTAAATGATTTTATTCTGTATGTGAGGTTATCAACCATGCTATATTTACTCATCAGTATCATTTCAGGACGTAAGTGTTAAACACGGGTTAGTATTTATTCCCTTTCCCAGAACTGTCATTTCAATTTTCCTGTTTTGTGATAAAGCTGTGATGAGTATCTATAAGTATGTCTTCATGTGCTCATGCACATGCTCTTTTAAAGAATTTCTGGTTCACAGGTTATTCGTATTTTTATCTTTCACTGATCACTTTTCTTTGACTACGCAGAATCCTGTCTTCAACTTCAGAGATGTAATTTCATCTCTCCTGCCAAGTTTCAATGAAACAACATTTGGGAAGAAGCTTGTTAAAAGATAAACTGAGTCATATTAAAAAGCTTAAGAGTTTGTTTGAACACAAATCAATTTGAGCCAGGCTGTGCCAAACTGGAAGTGATTAGGGGCACTTCACTGACAGGAGCTGGGAGAGACTTTTGTGAAGGAACAGTGGAAACATAGCAAGGAAATTATTGATGGGCTACAGCTAAAGCCCAGTTGCCAGTTTGTGGTTGGTTGTCCTTAGGGTTCAGTTCTGTAACTGGGAGGCATTTATGGGCATAGATTTTTGTTTGCTTACATTGGCCACCACAACAATGAAGCCTTCTCAGTCTAATGGACTTCTTTAATGAATTTAACAAGCTTTATTGTAGAAATGGTATCTGAGAGAAAAAAGAACAACAAAAAATTTAAGAAGCTCTTTATGGAGATCAAAATGTACTTATTAAAATATTTTATCTGAATATAATCCTCTAAAGTGATACGATATTTATTTTAAGCAAATTACATGTGTTGAACTGTGGGTTGTTGTTTATATCCTAGGGAAACATGAGTGAGACCTAAAAAAATATTGTGATTTCCTCAGCTTGGATTATAATACTATCTATTCAAAATGGGTCAATCACTGTTGAAATAGGTTAAATGCTTCGTGTCTACTCTTGACATCCAGTCAAGAATATGGCTCACTTGAATCTGGAAAGGATTATCTGCTTCTACAGGAGAAGAAAGAAATACTTACTGACATGCAGTTAGCAGATTAGCATCTATTACCTGATCCAAATGTCATCTTTGGATAATTGCTTACCTCTAGAACCTCAATTTCTCACCTTTAAAATTGTTATAATAGTGTCTACATTGCTTTTGTCATTGAGTTCTATAGAAGTAATTATCAGCAAGATACTAGACATGAACAGGCTTTTAAAACTGACAGGGTGTGTAAATGTATGGAGTGATTATTCAGTACTTCCAAACACATTCATAGAATAATAATGCCAATGAGTGTACGACTTTAGTGACAGGAAGTATCATCTTTAAAACTGTGAACACTAACTATATCACCACTTACTGCTATGAAAACTGTAAGTGCCTGATGACACAGAAACACATACATGAGAGGTCCTATATTGGTTACCTTAAAACAGTGTGATGATATTTTAAAACACACTTTGACACAAATACCACCAGAAGAACATCCTTGATAATGTTAATGTCTGAACGACAGCATTTAGTTGATTGTAACACTGTCTAGTGTTGAATCTGTTAATCAACAGCCTAAGTAAATGAACCAAAAAAGTGTGCTATGATTGCTGTTAACCTCAGCAAAGACAGAGGCAGCCATGGCCACAGTAACGGCCTCATAAATGTCCCGGAAACTGGTGAACTGCTGTCCTTCACAGAAGCTGAGAGCAAAGTCACCTGTTGTGTAATTGCTATTTGTTTTACTCTATGATTTTGTGCATTTTATTTTGGCATTATACTTCAAAGTTAAATACAAATTATGTAAGGATACACTGACGTATAAATATAATTGTTTAAATCAATTGATTATTGTTTATTTTGAATAATAATTTATCATGAGTAATTTTATATGTAATTGCATATATAAATGCATATATATATTCATAGTTATACGTAAATTCAAACATGTAGATATGGTTCAAACTGTCAGACCTACAGAGGAATTTTACACAGCAATTTCTATACTGTTTAATTGTATCTAAACTGGCTTTTTCTAACTGTGATGTGTGTATGGCTAACAACACATTCATATTAAAATTACTTTAAAAACTACTAATAACTGTCTTTATGTCAAGTTTTTTACTTTGGAGTTCCCTTTCACTACCCAATTTCTTTATGATTCTATGAATTTATAGTTTTATTATATGTACAACTTACAAGATACTGAAAAGTTTATTTAACAAAAATCAACCTAAATTTCTGATAACATAACAAATTAAGAATTAAAAGAAATAGTCCCAACATAATAAAATACATTTTCAAAAATCTAAAATCCAACATTAATATCAACTGACAATTTACCAAATACTTTCACTTAAGATTGTGAGCACAGAAGTCTGCTTTCAATATTTTTACTCAATGTTAAACTAGAAGTGCTAATCCATGCAACAAGGCAAGAAAAAAATAAATAAACTACAGATAAGAATGAAGACAAAACTCTCACTTTCTAGCAATCTTGCACACAAAAAATTCCGAGAAATCTACCAAAAATGAAATATAATAAAGGAATTTAGCACAATTCACAGACAATATAAAAATCAATTTTGTTTATACTATCCACAAATAATAAGCTGATATTAAAACAGTAATACATTACAAAATAGCATTTTTAAATAAACATGAAGAATAAATAAAACAATATACTAATAAAGCATTAATTCAGATGAGAAAATGTTTCTAAGATATATTTTAAAACACCTAAATCAATAGAGTTATATGTCATATTCATTGATCTGGGAGGTTATTATTTATTTGTTTATTTTAATATTCATCACTTCATGAATTTGCATATTATCCTTGCCTAGCAGCCATGCTGATCTTCTCTGTATTGTTCCGATTTTAGTATATATGCTGCCAGAGCAAGCACAGGGAGCTCACTATTTTTAAGATGGCAATTTTGATTTATAGGTCTATACATTCAACATCCCTGTGTTCAAACTCTTGCGAGAGTTTAGTAAAAATTGACAAGTTTATTCTAACATGAATGTGGAAAATAAAAAGGATCTAGAATATCCAAAATAAAATTTTAAATCAAAACAGAATTAAAAAATAAACAGTACCTGATTTGAAAATTATATGCATATGTATTCAGAACCTTATTAATGGATAGAATGTCCAAAAACATAAAGATGATGCTGCTGTAGATTGATGTTCAAGTAAGGTACCAAGCAACCAGGAAACCTTTTTTTAAACAAATTATTTCAGAACAACTAGATAGCCAAATATGAGCAATAAATTAATTTCTATGTTTATATTGCAGGATTTATAAAAATTAGTATAAACAGGCTCTTACAAAGTTTCAAACTTTATATAAAGCGAAAGACCTATGTGTTTCTGGCATTATAAACCTTTCTGAATAAACTAGGGTTCAATCTTTTTATTTTGTTTTTTTTAAAGAAAGTCTTTTTTAAAAGATTTTTTATTTATTTATCTTTAGAGGAGAAGGGAAGGAGAAAGGGAAAGAAATATCAATGTATGGTTGCCTCTTGTGCATCCCCTGGCTGGGAACTGGCTTGCAACCCAGGCATGTGCCCTGACTGGGAATCGAAACATGATCTTCTGGTTTACAGGTCCGTGCTCAATCCACTGAGCTACACCAACCAGGGTGGATTTAATCTTTTTAAATTTAGAGAAGATATCAGATGTTCTACTTTAAGCAATTAGCAATTTATAAATTTTGCTGCATCAATTTTGAAAATCTAATGAGAAAAACTTCTTTAAAACCTATCAAAAATATGAAAATCTATTTAATAATTTGTATGCTGAAGTAATTAGAAGACATGGTACTTAAGACTGAAATTTACCTTAAAATGTATTTAAAACAGGGTGGATTAATGGGTTTACAATTATAATGTAACTGTAGTGCAAATGTAGTTATACATTAAAGATAGGATCTAAATATGGATTACAGATGTTCAGTGTAGTTATTTAAATTTGTCTATTTAAATCATGTTTCATAATAGTATTTTTGGAAATATTGTTTAAATATTAAAAGGTAAACTAAAAAGGAGATAATATTGTACAGAGTATGATATTGTGATTTATGATAAGAAATATATACATTTGTTTAACATCTCTGTTTCTAACACAAAGCTCCTAAAACTCTTGGAATTTACTGTCATGAACGATAAAGGTGCTTTTATTATGTTAATCAGGTGTCTTTTGTGAAGCCACTAGGTAACCCAAGAATGTGGACTAGTTGCCATGGGACTTATTAGAAGGTTGGAACTGTTGGTTCCAGGCCCCAAGAGAGAAGAGAGGGGCTAGAGGTAGAATTAATTACCAATGGTCAAAAATTTAATGAATTGGAATAGGTAATGGAATCTCCATAAAACCCAAAATTAATGGGGTTTAGAGAGCTTCTGAATTGATCAACACATGGTGATCCAGGGAGAGTGGCTGACTCAAAGTGCATGGAAGCTCCTTCCCACATACCATCCCTCTGTGTTATCAATGGAAGTAGGGTTCTTTCAGTGTCTGACGGGAAAAAAATTCTGAGACCTGCATGAGAGGATATGGCTCTGTGGTATAGTTATTGATGATGTACAGTGAAGGGGTTTCCCCACTGCCTTTCTCCCCAAGGTCCCATCTCCATCCCTCTCACCATGGAAAAAGCCCAATCTTGTCTTCAGTAGAGCCAGGATAAAGGCCACCACCCAAGGTTGTGCTCCATATTACAGGACAGTCCAGTTCAATATCCAGCTAGTTTACAGTATGTGTTTCCAGCTATAATCCATTTGTGTGCTTTGGTGTTCAGGTTTCCTCCTGGAGGCCATGCAGAGAACAAGAATGAACAATGTGCAGTGGTAGGTCACAAGGAAGAGAGAGGGAACATTTTATTCCCCTGGGCTTATAACCAGGAGTTTGGATTTGGGCCACACCAGGTGCTTTCTCAGTGACCAATCAACTTTCAAGACTTCCACAGGCTTTTAATGGATTAATAGTTACTCTCTAGTTAGACTTTTCAGGCCTCTGGGGTCCAGCACCTCCCCCCTGTGCCCCACAACAATCAGGTACTGGTGTGAGGAAGAGAAGTATTCAGGTCCTTGGCAGAACAATGCTGTAATACCCTGGGGTGTGAAGCTGAAGCTTCTTGGTGAATCAAACAGCCTCACGCTTTCCAGTTTATTAAGCTTAATGTCTAATCCCTTAGATCCTTTCTAGCTAAATACTGATAGTAACATATCCATTTCCTTCATCTGACTGTTACTAAATTTTATATAATAAATTTTTATAATTACGTGGTAATCTAGTCAGTAAACTACTTCTGAATTATGGGAGTTGCTCTAGCAAATTAATCAAACCCAAGGAGTGGTTTGCTGCACTCGCCAATCTATGGCCAATGTTGGTGGGACTCAAGAAAACCCGGGCTTATTGTTGGTGTCTGAATGTGTAAGAGTGTCTTTTGAAGCTGAACCCTTATTCTGTGAAATAGGATGCTATCTTCTGGTAAATAGTGCAAAATTAAGTTGAATTGTATACACCCTGTTTGGGAGAATTGCTTGGCAGTAAGGAAACACTGCCCTGTCAACACATATTGGAATTGAGTATAGAACTTGTTACCCAAATTTGAGTAATGTCTTGTAAACAGGATATACAAGTGTCTCTTGTGTTTAAAGAATGAAGAAATTATCAATGAAATTAAAATCAAGGGGAAATTTTTGGATTGACATTTCATAAAGGAAGATATTAAAATGGCCAATAAGAAAATAAAGTTATTTTCAGCATCATTGGCTATTATGTATGTACCATTTGAACCATAGTAAGAAACCAATGTACAGTATACGCATAACTAATTCTCACATTTAATTGACATATAATATATAATCATACATAAAATCAGCCATTCCACTCTTCATATTTACCAAGAAAATAAAAACACTTGCAGATTGAACCATTTGTAGGAGAATATATGTAGGTATTTTATTTATAATAAAAACCAGGAAAATTTAAGTGCCTGTAGTTCTTGTGTAACACTACACAATATCATCTTGGAACTCAATTTACCTGACCACAAAAATGTAATAATCTATTTATTACTTTCAAAATTTATGAGCTTTATAAAATTAGACTATTAGTATTCTGAGAAGAGAAACTATATAATTATTTCAAAGCAGTTTTCTAAATTACAAGTGGAAGTCTGTGGTAGACCCTGGCCAGCAGAGTCCACCTGCTGTGGCTGACGACAAGAATGAATGCACAGGCGACAACAACCCTGTGGAGGAAAAGGGAACAGGCGTGGCTACTCTCTCAAGGAGAGAGTGCCTATGGATGCCTTGGCCACTCCCTCAAGATGGGAGCGCCCGGACCCTTGCCTAGACAGGCTGTTATTGTTTCCCTGGGGTCTTACATCAGAGAAAGATTTATTATCTATTACATAGAATATTATTGTCTACATTTTAGGTACAATCAAGGAAATGAAAATAACATGTAGAAGGGAATGGCAATGAGCCAATTAGTTCTGTCCTTGGGCAAATTCACACAGGCTTTGGAAATAACCTTGAAGATAGACAATACACATTTGTTGTTTTAGACCAAGGTGGTGGAGTTTTAGCAAGAGCAAGCCATAACAGTCTGTATGCATTTTCTAGGCCTGATTCCCACGGGAAAACTCGGTTTGAAGGTCTGGCTCCTGCCCACCACTTCTCTTCTGTAGGTTTTCCAGACAGAGCTGAGCCTCATTTGCCAGACTTAAACAAACCGGTCCCCTACAGAAGTCATTGAGTGTATCTGTTATTCTTCTTTGGGTAGAAGGAATAAGTATTTACATATTCTTATAGTTAATTTTATTTGTCGAGTTGAGTGACTTACAGGGTTCCCAAATATTTTGGTCAAATATCTTTCTGTGTGTTTCTGTGAAAGGGTTTTGGAAATTAATATTTAAATAATTAGACTAAGTGAAGTATATTGTCCTTCATAATGTGAGTGGGTTTCATTCAATCAATTGAATGCCTAAATAGAACAAAAGGATGACCCTTTTTTCAGTAAGAGAGAATTTTGCCCAATGTCTTCTGAACTGTGATATCAGCTCTCACTGGTTCTGTAGTAGCTTCTGGCCAAAGCACTTGGAGTGGGACATTGACTCTGAAGATTATGGACTTGCCATCCTACATGATGTAAACTATATAAACAAATATATATATCACCATGTTGTGCCAATTTCTATCAACTTCAGTATTCCTTTGATTTTGACCATCATGTCTGTCCAGAAAGTATCCATCCAGCCAACTATTAAAAAAGACATTTATTAAAGAAGACATAAAATACAAGAAACAATGACACCTCAGTCCCCTTCAAGGTAGGCACCTTCAGACCTCACACAGTTCTCCCAGCATCTCTCCCATTGTTCAAAACACTGCAAAATCCTTTGTTGGAATCTCCATCAGTTGCCCTGTCACATTTTCCCGAATCACATCAGTGGTCTGAAATCTCTTCTCTTTCCAAGGTGATTTTGATTTTGGGAAATTCCAGAAGTCACAAGGGGACAAATCTGGGCTTTGGAGGACTGAGTCACCTGGGTGATTTAATGTTTTGCAAAAAAATTTGCATGAGATGTGATATATGACCAGGCATGTTGTCCTAAGGAACCTGCCAATCACCAGTTGCCCATTGCTTTGGTCATGTTCTTTGTATTGTATCTCTCAACTGACAAAGAACACTGAGGTAGTACTCATTAATTGTTTGGCCTGGAGGGGCATATTCACGATGAACAATACCTTCCACATAAAAAAAAAAACATAGGTAACGTGGTCTCTTTTAATATTTTGCTGTAACTCCTCTGGGCATAGAGCCAGGCAACTTCCATTGGGACAACTGGGCCTTTGATTCCAGATCATACTTGTAGCTGTAGACTCACCTACTCATGATTCGTCTCTGGTTATGACTGTTTAAAGGAAATCTGGTTCATTGATAGTGGTTTGAATCAAGTCACTAGCAACTACAGCACAATGCTTCTTCTGCTCTAGTAGCAGAAGACACAGAACAAATTTTGCCACAACATGCTACATGCCAAGATCCTACATCAAAATCTCAGACACAGTAGATTTTGGAATCCCCAGATCAACTTCTAGTTCTCACATCCTCAGTCCCCAATCTTTGTTGATTGCAGCCTGTACACATTCAACACTCTCAGGTGTTCTGCTTGTTGCAGACCTTCCAGAATGTGGATCACTTTAAATAGATTCTTTACTATCTTTGAAGTGTTCGGGACACACTTTCCTTTTCACTGAACTAATTGCATTGTTTTCAAAAGCCTCCAGACTTATCCAAATAGTTTCTGCAGAGGAATGTTCAACCTTAACACAAAATATGATTCAGATTCATTGCTCTACTAGATCAGTCATTCTGAATGTGAGGGCCACACAGTACATATGCTCACTCAACAGAGTCCACCACCCCAGTGAAACCATCGTTGTGCACATGTGCACATTAGAGTCCACTTTCTCTGGCTGCCACATTACATCAATGTCGCACAAACCATTCTCTTTATATTAATAACAGCTGGAGTTTTGCAAGACAGTCCATCAACAGTGATAAAATCTTACCTGCCAAATGACTATTTTCAGATAAGAAAAATCATAGATATTCCTGTTAGTTATCAGAGAGGATCAAATTGAAAGAAGCATATCTGAAGAGAGTATGCATAACCAATGTTTCCTAAACTGCATGATTATTACTCACTCAAATTCCTTCAAAAATATTCCACTTTTACTCCACAATTAAATATTCTATTTTAAATTTTTATTGAATTCTTACTTTAAAATATGACTTCAGTCTGCACTTTTAAAGCCAAAATGCCTCTAATAAATGAAGGTGACTCCACCTTTTGCATGAAAGAATATATAGAAAATACTGAAAGAAAAAAAGTTATTGTACATTCACTATACAAATATGTTTTTTTCCCCAATTGCTGTGACTGTATATAAAAGTCAGGAAGTATCAATTAAATTGCCTCTCTCAACAAGGATAATTAATCCTACCTAAGTTCAGGACACATAGAATATGTATATATACAAAACATAGTTATTTGTTATTATTTCTTGACATATTATCTTTTATGAAATTATATGTTTTCTTAAGAAATGAATGAATTTCCATTTAAAATCATAAAAAATAACACACAACTTTAACAAAATCAGTGAGCATCTGGCAAACTGCATGCAATAGTCCAAATATTGGTGGTGGGATCACAAATTTATTTTCAAGTTGTTTACATTTTATTTGAGTAATGAGTGCATTTTAGAAATATTTTGGATCTAAGGTATAAAATTTGAGTCTCTTTGTGGAATATAGTATGAGATTTTATCTCTATTCCATTAATATTTGGGAAAATGAAGGTGGACTTATATTTATTAAATGAGAAAACCCATTGATTTTAATTTGTATTTAACCTGAAGATGTAGACACCTTGCCTCTAGTTATTCTTGAAAGCTGTACCACCATATATAATCAATATCTTCCTAGTGATCTTTTCATTGTTATTTTGATGAAAATGTCATTGTAACTAATGTATTTTCTTTTAACTTTATAGAAATTATAAAATAAATTATTCTTGAAAAGTTATAAAGACTGATAAGAGAATATAATGGCCCTGCAAAATCTGTGTCAA
The DNA here is from genome assembly GCF_014824575.4 of Sturnira hondurensis. Taxonomy (NCBI): domain Eukaryota; kingdom Metazoa; phylum Chordata; class Mammalia; order Chiroptera; family Phyllostomidae; genus Sturnira; species Sturnira hondurensis. The sequence continues at coordinate 11,110,678 of NW_028093985.1, read as the reverse complement.
TATACTATTGCTAGTATTTAAATACATTATATTAAGACTGTAAAGCAATACAGGTATCATGGCAGAGTCTTACAAAAAGAGACTGTGGAAGAGGATACGTCCATATATCCTAATGTGTGCCCTCATTCTATTCAAAGACAAAAAAGGTTTTTGATTTGATAACATGAACTCTGAGATAAAGAATTGTATTTCTTAATATCCAAATGATCTATACCAGGTAGTGTTTTGATTAACAGGCTAAGTTCATGCAAGGAACAGCAGGTAGGTAATAAGATTTGTTTTGAATCAGACTACCTTACAGTCTTTAAAAATAAATTCACTGATTTTTAGACTCAGTGGGTAGTATAGAATAAGTAAGAAAAGTAACTTGCAATTTTATAAATGTGACATTATTTGTCAAATTTGAATTAGTACACACATTACTACTGCTTTATCAACTAATATGTTGGTACTTAAGTAAATCAATAAATATTTATGAATTAAATCTTAGACTATTTTCTTCTTATTTATCTGTATTTTTTCTTTCTTACTAATTTGCACTCATGAATTACATCCTTCTCAACAATGCAATAAGTATTTCCCAGAGAATTGATGTTTCCAAATGTTCAATAATGTGTACTGTGCTTTCTTGCATCTCTCTCTGTCTATCAATATTGGTTTGGAAAGATAGCCTCAAAGACAGGCATTTGGTTATTATCATTACTTTAAGCAATCAGGATAAGCTGAATCCTGTCCTGTTTATTGTAAACTTCATGTTGGAATTGGTGAATGTGAATTTCCCACTTAATAGTATTCTAGGAGAAAAATACATAAAAACATAGTTTTTGATTTGGTTTAAAGAAGCAACATGGATTGAATTTTAGAGTTAAACACACATTTTTAATTCTCCAGTCAGTCATTTAAGTCAAGAAAAAGCTCTTGTGAATTTTAAAATTTTTATACTTGTACTCTACAACCTAAAATTTCTAGATAAGCTGTGCCACTTGTCAGTTTTGTACAAGATTTTTCCATGCCAATCAAAGCTAACACATTAGGAGCATCCTTTCAATTTGACTCTAATCTCTCTTCTGTGGGCTATCAATACTGAAATTCCTATAATTAGTCTTCTTTGTGGTAAAGGAACCTCTCAAAGGCACATCCCTATAATACAGTGGAACTATGAGCATCTTAGCAGAAAATAGTAAATATCAGGCAGCAGAGGTCAGGCTCTCAGTGAATTTTTGCAGAACAAGGTGATCTAGTTGATTGATTACAGAGCCATTAAGATAGCACTCAGGAGTGTTTTGATAAAAGATGATGAGAAAGGGAAAGAGGAAAAAAGAGATTTGGAACAGAAGAAAAGAATATGTGAATAAAAAATATACCCTTTAATTTTTCTTTTTTTTCTTTTGCCTTACTTCTGGTTAGATTATCATACTCCAAGATGTTTTGACTATGCGTGCATCCTTTACATTTTTTCTTATTAAAATCAGAAAGATGCCAGCAAAAGGAAGATCAGATGCAAAAGTGTATTTTTAAGACTATCATAAATTTCTTTTCAAATATGTTATTTTGAATTATTTTCTAAAGATGGAAACAGAGTGTATGAGGAGTATTATAAATCAAATAAAGGTCCTACTTTTCAAATGGTAGTGATTAAAATACCTTTTATAGATAGAAAGATTACTTTTTAACATTTGTTTGACGAAACTTAGGTGCTCAACTTTGCCTCAGTTTAATCTGTTTACACTGTTTCTTTTCTTTTTTTTAAAATTTATTTAATTATTTTTCAAGTACAGTTTTCTGTCTATTACTCCCATTCCATCCCACCCCCCGTGCGTCCCCCTCCCTCCCATTTCCACCCTTCTTAGTTGTTGTCCATGTATCCTTTATATTTGTTTCTCTAAATCCTTCCCCTTTTTCCCCTGAAATTCCCTTCCCTCTCCCCTCTGGTCATTGTCAGCCTGTTCTCTATTTCAGTGTCTCTGGTTATATTTTGCTTGCTTGTTTTGTTGTTTAGCTTCCTGTTAAAGGTGAGGTCATATGGTATTTGTTTACACTGTTTTTATATGAAGATCAACAATTGAAAAATAATAATTATATTAATAATAATGTTATATGCAATAAAATGTTAAATTATCATTTTTTTAATTTTTGTGATGATGTTTTAAATGCATATTTCACATACAAATTACAGGTGCTGATTCTTAGGAAATGGGCACGGATTTTATAACTTTCTTTGAAAAGGATTCTGCTTATACTTTGATGAATTATGACTCCCCCCAGGCCATGGTAGTCTGTGGCAATTAAGTAATCTAATATAAAAGGTAAGATGAATCAATTATGAAAGTTTAATATAGAAAATAGAAAAACATAATGCACAAATGAGATGAAGAAATTTGATTTAGACTATTTCCCTCCATAGCCATCCCATTATGGCCATTGACCATGATATACTTAATACAATTAAATAGCATAAAATGATTATACCCAGAAAGATTTTTATTTCATTTTCTTGTCTGTCCCAGTTTCTATTCCTTTTCTTTTAGTTGGCTGATTTTTTCATCTGTTGCATTAGAATTAAAATTTCTTAAGACTTTTATACTTTATGTTCACCTTTTTACAAAGTTCATGTCAAGCCCTTAGGAAGAACAAGAACAATAAAACTTAAGCCCATTGGCTAAACAGCAGCTGAATTCTGAGTATTGTAAACTACAAAGAAAAGTATTTGTGGACAAGATCAGCTTGAGCATTTTAGCTGCAATTTAAAGATCATTGACTCTTTTGTTATAGTCTTTCCCTGGGAAAAGTAGGTTTTAAGACAAAGGCACCTACTAGCCAAGCTGTGATATGAGAGAACTGCAGTCGTTCAACTCTGACTGCAGGATTTGAATACACATCTGAAAAACACTTCCATTCTACCTTGAGCTTTCTCAATAGAGTTAATTCCAACCTGGGAAGAACCAAAGATAAAACGAATAAAGGAAAGGAAAAAATGTAAACATTTTTAAACAAAATATTTTGTCAACATAAATTATTCTGGCATTCAAGACCAGCAGTTATGTACTTGAACAACAATTAAAATTTTAAAAAATTTAAAAAAAAGATCAGCAATTAATTTTTTATGTAGTAACCAGATAAGTTTTGTGGTCAGTAGCAAATCTTTCAAGTCAAATTACTAGACATAATGGCTCATGTGGTGTAAAACAAAATTACATGATTATGAGCCTTATTTATAACCTAGAAATCAGATGGTAAAGGCAGTTTTTGTTGACAACAAATTGCTAGACTTAGCTTCTCTGAAAGTCTATGAAGAGAAACTATATGTGCATATATATGTATATATTTATTTAGTGTATATATAAACACATAAACATACACTCATATAATTATTTAGTACTTGAAAGATAGCAGCTAGGATGACTAATTTTCCAAAATTAATTAAGAATTTGTGGGGATTATAAAGCATGATCATTTACTTATTTAAAAGCAAAATCATTGCAAAAACAACATATAAATTACAAAGTGACAAGGTCTCCCAGCCAGGAAGAGAGCCCTCATATGAAATATGACCATGTTGTCTCATTGACCTTGGTCTTTTACTTTTCAGAATAATGAGAAATAAATCCAGTTGTTTAAACCACCCAAACTATTATATTTTGTTATGGCATCCTAGGATGCTCAAGTCCATTAATTAATTCAGCCTCGAATACCATATTGCTAGAAAAAGTCTACAAACTTCACTAATTTTTATACTATTTTCATGCAAACTATGGTACCTGTTCAGAATACTGAGTCTCAGGGGTTTTTTTGTGTCTACATTGAGTGAACACTTCATGGAAAGTAGGGCTGGACCTTGAGAAGAGTATGCTAAGAGAATAAGTCAATCAGAAAAAGCTAAGAACCATGTAATTTCACTTATATATGGATTATAAAACTGAATTCTTGGACACAGACTACACTGTGATGGTTAGCAGAGGGGAGGAGGTAGTGGGTGGGGGCGGTAAAGAGGGCCACATGTAGAATGAAAAAAGGTGGTTTGACTTTGGGTGGTGGGCACACAATGCAACGTACAGATCATATGTCATAGAAATGTACACCTAAAACCTATATGATCTTATATGATCCTATTAACCAATGTCATCTCAATAAATTTAATTAAAAATGTGTGATTGGAGCAGAAAGAGTAGGTCTGATACTATCTTGTATGATGAACATAATTAAACAAGTTGTAAGAACAATATTAGTTCTGCTCACTAAGAAATGTTTACTTCATTTTGCATCATAGAGTTTGTAGCATGGTTACATATCACTTAGCTAAGTAATTATTTTAACTCTGTGAATCTTAGTCACACATCAACTATTTCTGAGAATTGGAATTTCAGAAATTTTACACAGTAATTTTTTACTACGTAAAAAGATCAGAGTTCTGAAGCATTCGGAACTGTTCTGACTACTTTTCTCAAAATAGTATCTGGCATATTCCAGTGAAGAACACTTTGATTAAAGGAGGTCTATTATTCTAAGTTCCAATGATCCAAGACTACTGAAGACTACCAATCATATAATTTGCCAACTTCTGGAAGCTGAATTCATTGATCCATGTCAAAGTTAATGAACTATCTCAAAAGGGAAATATACAGAAAAAGCCCGTGAAATTGAGAAAGATGATTACCCCTGAAAAGTATTAGATACCTCCAACTGTGTGTCCCTTTCATGGCAGAACTAATAATCTCTCCCTTTGTGACCTATGATCCATTGGGACACAGCATGAGAGCAGAGGGCAAACATTGCCTTGCCACTCTTGCTCAAAGTTGCTTGCTGCTCAAAGGCAGGAACTCTTGGATAGAGCTGTAAAACACAGATAATCCGTAAGAGAAAATGACCACAACCTGTCTTAAGAAGCAAAGGCAAGTGGTTAAATCAAGTCTGATTCTTGTTTCTAATGGTAATCTTGCCATCTTTATCACATAAAATAATAAAATTATTTTTTTACAAGATATATTTTAAGTTGGGCTTCAGTAACAAAAATATTTTAACCGGCCCTGGCTGGTGTAGCTCAGTGGATTGAGCGTGGGCCTGCGAACCAGAGGATTGCGGTTCGATTCCCAGTCAGGGCACATGCCTGGGTTGCAGGCCAGTTCCCAGCAGGGGACTCACGAGAGGCAACAATACATTGATATTTCTCTCTCTCTCTCCTTCCCTTCCCCTCTAAAGATAAATAAATAAAATCTTTAAAAAAATATTTTAACCGATACAATGATATAGTTGTCTTAGTACATGTTCTGAGCAATTTTTTTCATTTTACTTGTATGTCATAGATAATTGTCAAGAAGTTGAATGATAAAAGCCATAGTACACCTACTTCTCTATTAAAGAGTCAAGGATTATTATAACATGGTTATGTATGTACCTTAGACAACTAGCTTAAACTATCATCCAAGAAGAGCTACGTCATTTGCCACATAGGATTTTGTGAGAACAAACAAAATATGAGTGTGTTTGTGTGTGTGTGAAAGAGAGTTTAGAGATTTTAGCCTAGAACAATGCCATTAGAATATAACAGAAAATCAAAACTTGTTATTTATTATTATAAGTATATCAAATAACAAACTGATATGAAAATGCTACACTTGAAATAGATTCAAATAACATCATGTTAAATCCTACAATCTGTGGCTTGAAATATTTTTATGACAACCTGTTTATTATACATAAGCAAGCATGTATAATAAACATAAGAAATACAAATAATAAAGTTTTATTTGGATATATCTGTATTACATGTTGTATATTTTAGTATTTCTATTCTGTATGATTTATTTATTATTTATTATTATTTTTTTTCCAATTTTTTTATTTAATTATTTTTCAAGTACAGTTTTCTGTCTATTACTCCCATCCCATCCCACCCCCCATCCTCCCCCCTCCCTCCCATTTCCACCCTTCTCAGTTGTTGATGTATCCTTTATATAGGTTCCTCTAAATCCCTCCCCTATTTCCCCTGAAATTCCCTCCCCTCTCCCCTCTGGTCACTGTAGGCCTGTTCTCTATTTCGGTGTCTTTGGTTATATTTTGCTTGCTTGTTTGTTTTGTTGTTTAGCTTCCTGTTAAAGGTGAGATCATATGGTATTTGTCCTTCAACACCTGGCTTATTTCACTCAGCATAATGCTTTCCAGTTCCATCCATGATGTTGCAAAAGGTAGGAGCTCCTTCTTTCTTTCTGCAGCATAAAATTCCATTATGTATGTGTACCATAGTTTTTGGATCCATTCATTTACTGACGAGCACCTAGGTTGCTTCCAAGTATTGGCTATTGTAAATTGTGCTGCTATGAACATTGGGGTGCATAGGTTCTTTGGGATTGGTGTTTTAGGGTTCTTAGGATACAATCCTAGCAGTGGAATTGCTGGGTCAAAAGGCAAGTCCAATTTTAGTTTTCTGAGAAAATTCCATACTGTTTTCCATAATGGTTGT